>NC_056671.1:34788602-35413602 GCF_018350195.1 Panthera tigris | reverse complement strand
GGGGCTCACAAAACTTTGATCCACCTCTGGGCCCCTCCCAAGGCCTTGGAAGAGGCCACGCAAATGAGGTACCCCAAAGGTGAAGCGCCCTTAGCATCAGCATAACTCCATCCCTTCGTATCAGCCAACTATCATGCAATAAACGAATGTGGCCTAGGGTCAAGAATGCCTTTTAGGTTCAATCAGAGCAAGGTTAGAATTCTGGCATCTGCCTCTTGCTAGTTAGGATATTACCTGAGCTGGCTGAGTTTGAGCTTCTACATCTGTGTGCAGATTGACCTTGAAGTGACTACCATGACCCCTGTGAGTTGCTCCTAACCAACAGAATGCAACAAAGGTGGTGAGATGTCACTCCCACGACTGTTAACGTTACATAAGATTCCGTCTTGTCAGATTTGCTCTAGAGGCTGGCTCTCTGTGAAAGGTTTGAAGAAACAAGCTATCATGAGATCTAGATCCACCAGGAAATGAATCCTTCCAACACCCTACGTGTGCTTGGAAGCAGACCCTTCTCCATTCGAGCCTCCAGATGGGAACCCAGCCCTCGTCAAGACCCCGATCACAGTTTTGCTGAAGACCCAACTAAGCTGTACCGGGACTCCTGACCCACAGAAATGGAGACAATGAATGAGCGTTGCGTTAAGCCACTAAGTTTACGGCAATTTGTTACACAGCATAAAAACAAATACAATGTGTAGACCTAAGGATTATAGCATTTGCTTTGCTGGGTTGATGTAAAGATAACACAAGTTGTATGCGAGTGGCCAACACAATTCCAGGCATGAGTTGACACTTCCCCTGCTGTCTTTCCCAGGAATCTTACAGCCCTTAAGAAGTGACTCATTCCTGGGGTGCCTGGGTGGGTCAGTCAGTTAACCGTCTGACTCTTGATTTCAGCTCACGGCTCATGGGATCGAGCCCTGCGTCGGGCTTTGCACTGAGTGTCGAGACTGCTTAAAATTCTCTCTCCCCCTCTGCTCTACCACCGCACACATGCTCTCTCCCTCTCTCTCTTAAAAATAAGTTTAAAAGAAAAAATGACTCATTCCAACTCAGGGATCAGGAGAGCAAGAGAGTAGTATTTCACGTGGGTCCTGAAGAGTTAGCAAGGTGTTGCTTTGTGGAGAATGAAAGGAAAAGGAACACTAGAGAAGAAGGGATAGCAAAGCAAAGCAAAGAGTCATAAAGCGAAAAACACGGGCAGTGACTCCAAGTAAGATCTTGTGGCCTGAGTGCAAATGTGGGACAAAGAGTTTGGGACTTAGTATAGGGCCCTTTGAACATTAAGCTAAGGAAATGTTAACATTTTAAATTAATCACATGCACATTTATTTTTTTTTTCCAAATTGAATTTGAAACTAGGAGATTTCATCAGATTTAACTTCCAACTTAGCAATCGCAGAGTACATTATCGTAAAAACAAACCTTATGCTTTCACTCAGTTAAAAATGACATTTAAATGACCATAAGAAATCAAAAGGAAAGCTTTCTTACCTGTCTATCCATCGTGAGCCTGCGTGTGTATGGCAGCTGTAGGAAGCGTGTCTCATCTACCTGGAGTGTAATGAAGGACCCAGGGGCTTGGCTCTGAAATGCATTACTGAGTTTGCACGAAGGCCTTCATTTTGAAGATCTGCTGCCTGCCCATGATGTGGTGCAGCAGGATAATAAGGCAGGCCCTTCCGGGGAGTCTGATGGGAACCTCCTTGAGAACTTCAAAGCAGTCTGGAAGCTCCCATCTAGACTTCCTTCCCTTCTTCCTTCCTTCACTGTGC
This sequence comes from Panthera tigris, assembly GCF_018350195.1. Lineage (NCBI taxonomy): Eukaryota > Metazoa > Chordata > Mammalia > Carnivora > Felidae > Panthera > Panthera tigris. The sequence continues at coordinate 35,411,827 of NC_056671.1, read as the reverse complement.
TGCCATCTGGCTGTTGTCCCCCGGCCCGTCCCCATTTTCTCTTGCAGCCCTGCCCACTAACAAATTTCTTGCACAATGAATCCTGTCATGGCATCTGCTGCTTGGAGGACCCAGAATAACACAAGTGGGGTCAGGAGTGGTCTGAGAAAACAGACAGTTCGACGGGGACGTGGAACCAGGCTCCACACCTCCCAGCAGGCGAAGAGCTTGCCCTTCTCGTTGGCAGACGGGGCACTGAGAGCCTCTGGTGTAAGGAATTGGGTCAGTTGCTCAAGATTTCACCAGTGGTGACCCGGAGAATGTTCTGGTGGAGGAGAATGCTGTAACGGGTGCCTCGATGCAGGCATTTAAAAACACAGGTGGCCTATGTCTGCAGAAACAGCAGCAGGGGCTGGATGCCCCTCAGCTAGCTGCTTTGATGTCCAGCAGAAGAATGAGTGACTGAGGCCCGTTAACATAGGGTCTCTGTGAGAACTTACAAAGGGGCCTTTATCTCCTGTGCAGGAATGACAGACACAGCCGAGACGCAGGCTGAAGACCTTATTGTGAGCATCTTGGATCTCACGGAGCATCGCTCATAGAGCGTCCCCATGCTCAGCCAACGCAGCTCTATTATGCAAAGGCCAGGGCCTTGGAGGGGAAAACCCGGGATTTTGAAAAGTGGGAGAGAGACATCTAGAATGATGGCCTGAGGACGTGGATTCGACGGTGGCCCCAGGACCCTCCCTTTCCTAGTGAGGTCCAGCACTTTTGCTGTGCTGGCACATTCTACGGAGGCCTCTCCCTATAAGACAACAAGTACCCCCCTGAGGGGATGCCCCACCTTTTCTCCCAGATTTGGGCAGGATGTGTATTAACTGATGGAAAAGAAGATGGAGAAATGGGGAATGAAAGCGAGAACTGCCCCTGGGTTCAACAGTACTGGAAGCAAGCAAAAAGATCTTTATACTTGTTCTATGAAATGCTCCTCCTGGAAGAGAAAACTGAACCAATTCGGGTAGCTTGCATATCAAAACTAACAACTTGCTTGTCAAGATTTACCTCAAGACCCCCGCTTCCCATGCTCACCAATTCAAAGCTATGATGTCTTAAACTGCCCAATCTGATTCTGTTCCTTGCCTTGCAAAACACACCTTAAAGTCACTCAGTCCAGACGGTAATACCCAACCTATGCTTTCCCCCAATTTCTCTGTGTCAGGGCACTCTAAAACTGGCAATGTGATATTCTCCCACCCTGCTATAGATCTAATATGATCAGCTTCGCTTGATCAACGAGTGCTTCTGGTAGACCACCATCTACACAAAATAGACATGGCTAATAGTAATACAGAATAAATTCAACACATTCAACTCTTCTCACTTCAGTGCTGGCCTGTTTTCTTCTTTTTCTTTAAACTGTATTCACTTATGAGGTGTCGACCTGCATCAGTTCCAATGCACCCCTCCTCTCAACAGAGAAAACGTAGGGAACATTTAAGAAGCGAATCAGGAAATATATCAATGAGTACACTCCATATTTGGCATTCAAGAGAACACTTGTGGCCTCACCTGAGGGAGGAAAATAACCACTGTTATCAGTGACTTTCTTACTCTTGTCAGAGTTCCTTGATGACCCTACCCTCTTTATTTTACTTAGAAAGTTACATACTTTGTCTGTATGTACTCTGTTGAAGAAGATTTATCTTGGTTAGTTAATGGTTAACTTTTGGCTGGCCTTTCCAAGTTCTGAAATAGTTGCCAAGGCTATAATGTGTGCACTGGAGATATGAAGAACAGTATCTAGTACACGTAGGCTATTTGGGCCTTTAGAGGAAAGATCAACTTTTGATAGGAATGGCCCTTTTAATGGATTCAGACTTTGGCCTCTTAAAAGGGGCCTTCATTGTCCAAGTTGGTCATCTGAGGACCACTGTGATTACTCCAGCAAATAAAGGAGGTAAACCTATCAGAAGATTTATGTATTTGTGGTTGCTATTCATGATCATATTTTTAAAATTTTTATGGGTTTAAAAATGTATTCATAATATAATGGGTGTTAAAAGAAACACACGTAACTTTTCACACAGATTGCTTATGGGTCAAATACAAGTTCTGCACAAACTCTATTCCCTGAGCAACAGATCCTCCCTTAAGGTTGAGTACAAATCAAGAGTTCACGAATGTGGTTCTTTTCCCATTGGTTTCCATTATAATTTCCTGTCTCATCATCGTTTCTAATAAGAAATATGTCCTGAGCAGTAACTGTGCACTATTCACTGATGCTTCCAGTGAATTTGTGATCTAGTTACCTGGTCATAGCTCAGCACACAAGGAATGGTAATTACAGTTCCAAACAGTAGGTGATCAATGCCAAATGAGAGGTCCATCGTAAGGTCGTAGCGGTGATTGCTAACCCTCTAGTTTTGAATATCTGCCTCATCCCTGCTGAGCCAAGATTTTCTGCCAAGTTGATCTGCAAATAAATTCCTAAATATAATCAGGGTTTTCCTACTCTTAAAGCATTATTTTGATTGTATCACTCCCCTGATCGAAACGTTTCGCTGCCTACTGATAAAAGTGCAGAGTCCTCAGGCTGAAGTTTCAGGTTTTCTAAAATCAGATCCCTTTTAATTCTTCCGGCTTTATGTTCTACTATCCTCTTCCACCACCCAGAATCCTCAGTCAAACTGACCTAGTCACCATTCCCTGCATATCCAACATTTTTCTGCCCTCAGGCCTTTGCTCATTTCTTTCACCATTTCAGGAGCCCAGAAGTTCAGCCAAGGGACAATGTTTAGGAGGAACCAACCGGAAGTGAGGTCATCTTAGGGAAGGGGTGGGATAATTAACATAAAAAGGCATCACACTTGAGACCTCTTTGTCTGTTTGTCTCACCCTTCTACTTTCTTACTCTTTCTGTAAACATCTTTTTTTGACTTTTACTTATTTTATTTTATTTTATTTATTTCCTTTTGAAGGAGAGAAAGAGACAGAGCATGAGTGGGGGAGGAGCAGACAGAGAGGGAGACACAGAATTCAAAGCAGGCTCCAGGCTCTAAGCTGTCAGCACAGTGCCCGATGCGGGGCTCGAACTCACAAACTTTGAGATCATGACCTGAGCCGAAGTCGAATGGTTAACCAACTGAGCCACCCAGGCGCCCCTACTTTTTTTATTTTAGAGAGAGAGTACGCACACACACACGAATGGAGGAGAGGAGTAGAGGGAGAGAGAGAGAGAGAAAATCTCTTTTTTTTAAGTGCAGTTTGAAAGAGAGAGAGAGTGTGTGTGTGTACGAATGCACACACGTGAGGGAGGGGCAGAGAGAGAGAATCCCAAGCAGGCTCAGTGCTGTCAGCACAGAGCCTGACTTGGGGCTCAAAGTCACGAATATTTATATGATGATTTTAACAGTAATCATTTCTTTCTTTTTTTAAAATTTTTATTTTAATGTTTATTCACTTATTGAGAGAGACAGAGTGAGAGATAGAGCACAAATGGGGGGAGGGGCAGAGAGAGAGGGAGACACAGAATCTGAAACAGGCTCCAGGCTCCGAGCTGTCAGCATAGAGCCCGACGCGGGGCTCGAACTCACAAACCGCGAGATCATGACCTGAGCCGAAGTCGGATACTTAACTGACTGAGCCACCCAGGTGCCCCAACAGTGATCATTTAAACATGCCTTAAAAGCTGTTTAAATGTGCTCAGGGAGAATTGACTGATCCTCATGTTTCCCAACTCCGAACACCGCGTGGTTATGTTTAGTCTGCTCTATCTCTGTCCATCACTAGCTTCCCTCCTTCAGTCCCAGCTCCTCCCCTCTCACCACTGGATTCCGGTGGGCTTTCTTTGTAACCAGTAATAGGGTAATATAGTCCTTCACACACACACACACACACACACACACACACACACACACAGATTCAATAGGTATTCAGGTTCCTTCCTCATCCACTGTTAGAGCGCTGGAATTCTGCCTCCTAGGACTCTGTGCCCACACCTGCTGACAGAGAGCTTTGCCTATAGTCCATCGCATCGTGAATCAGTCAAAGAAAACTGACAAAAGAGCAAACTCCTTTTGCCATTCGAAGGGCACATTTGTAATGAGAAGCGTCATTCACAGTTGTCTCAGTCTCTGTTGAAGCAGAGCCACACGTGTGCCTCATCACCGTGCACTCTTGTCTGCTCACACCCTCCGTTAATTCTTGCCTGAAGTTGGAAGAAGGCAAGCACCCTCTTTGGTCCCATCTCGTCCGGGTTGTCCCATGACAACATTAAATGGTTTATTTGTTTCCTGCACCTGTTTTCGTTACTTTCCAAGTCCCCGGAGAACCAAAGGCAACCTGTCTGCTGCTCTGAAAAATTATTCTGTCTAGAATATTTGATCACATACCGGAACAGGTGCCAAATGGAAAATAATATGCCAGATGTCCACCCAGGCAGCAGGAAGTTAGCCAGAACAGGGCATCTCCTAATTTAAAAGACCCAAAAGTTCACATTAATCCTGAACTGGTCTTCTCAGCACTCCCAGTGTTCACAGATCCTAGAATCCCAAGGGGGCCGAGCCAACTTAGAAACCCTACAGTTCATGACACTCATTTTTCAGGCTGAGATTCAGACTGCCTGAGACTCAGACAGGTTAAATGATACCCACATCAATTAATCGCTAACTAGTGGCAGATCCAGTTCTAGAAGGAACCCAGGTGACCCAGGGTCACCTGCAAATTAACAAGCAAAAGCGATCCTTATTCATTTTAATCCTCTGATCATTTCAGAACCTAGGATGAAGACATTTCATCCCGGAAACCGTGACCCACTCCCAACTGATTTCAACAGATAACATGCCAAAGACTTGGACTAGTGAAATCAATCATACAGAAGGATAAACATATGAAAGGTGAGGGTTGGAACACTCATCGAGTCAGACTCCAAATTTTTCACCCCAAGAAGTCGGTTAAGGATAGTCATATTTTGACAGTCCTCCATCCCAGAACTATTAAAGTAACACTTTAAGCCTCCTTGGCTGTTTTTAAGGGGATTAATTATATGAGCAGGTCTCCACGATCCGTTGTTTCTTTGTTTTTTCCCTAGTGCATTTGTAAGCAAGCAACTCGGAGCTCGGTGTGCCTTTTGCCAGAGGAGAAGTATCGACTGCAGAAGGGAGATCTCTGAGCTGGTCATCAAGGCCTATTTGACTACAAGATCAGAGAACTCTGGTCCTTCCAGGCCTGACCTGAGCCCTGCCAGACACCAGAAGGTCACCACTGCAGGAGTGAGGGAGAGGTCAGTGACCGGAAGGAAAGTGGCATCAGGGAAAGAGCACGGAGCTTTCAATTCCTCCTCTGGCCCTTTGAACAAATTCCTTCCCATCTTTGAACCTTAGTTGCTTTCCATTAAAGTGGTGATAACAACTAACCCACAGGGCTGTTGGGAGGATAAAATGAGCTGAATGTATGAGAAGCTTCCAGATGTGTGGCCCTGAACAGGTACTCAGCAAACTATTCTCCCTAACCTCCCCACCGTCTGACGTACCGTCACCCCCAAAGGTCTGAACACCACGTCTTTCCCTGGATTAGTGTGTTTCTTCCCCCAAGCCCCCATTTTACTGGTGGTGCCCCAAGCCCTTCACCCCAATTAGCCCTGCTACCCCTGACCCTCAGTAAAATCCGTCTCCCGGGTTCAGCTAGATCTTAGAAAGGAAAAATTATCTGATCGAATGGGTTCACAATCAAAAGCCATCAGCTTCACAATCCTCTGGGCAGTAGGTGTAGTTTTGAAAGCAGCTGCTCAATAACCAAAGTGAATCTCAAATCCACTGAGTATCAGGCATGATATCAAAATCAAAAGAAGTTCCGAGACAATATTCAGAGGAGCCATCAGGACTGGCAGATACAGCCCTGCCTCAGAGCCTACTATAAATTATCGGTGAGGATATTCATGCTTTTCACATCTTTTTTTTCCCTTTTTTTAAATGTTCATTTATTATTGAGAGACACAGAGCATGAGCGGGGGTAAGTGGGGGGGGGGGGGAGGCGGGGCAGAGGGAGAGGGAGACACAGAATCCAAAGCAGGCTCCAAGCTCTGAGCTGTCAGCACAGAGCCCAACGCGGGACTCGAACTCACAAACGCGAGGTCATGACCTGAGCTGAAGTCGCACGCTTAACCGACTGAGCCACCCAGGCGCCCCCTTTTCACATCTTCTACCGTTCTTGTGAACACGACGTCTTGCTCCCAGTTTTGGTTGCCAGGGCCCAGGAGTACGCTCTGGAAGAGATAGCGAGAAGGTGGTTGGCTACTAAGACCTTATGGTCGGGGTCATTTGTAACTCCTGCATTTGTATGTCAGGTGCTGCCAGAACTGCCCTTCCTCTAGGCGATCCTTCTCCATCTTTTAGGAAAGAGATATTCCAAATGATGCCACCGTTTAAGTGTGGGTGGCCAAAGTCTCAAACCTCACCTTTCCCAGCCTGAGACAAGACGTCTCCTAATTTTGAAGGCAAGCGTACTTAATATGTGCCTACATCCCCCACCAGGGCCTAGCATTGCATTTAGTACAGCCTCATTAGATGAATGAATGAGTGAGTGAATGAGTGAAGGAAATTCTAAAATCTGATAGATATTACTAGTACTCATTTCCAAGTCTCCTCTCCCTCAGGCACATGACAGATCAAGCCTCCCTGCTGTCAAATGGGACCGTGTGACTACAAGTACAAGGGATGTATGTCACTTCTGATCTGAACCACACATGTGTGCTCTCCAGGCAGGATCTCTCTCCTATGCCACCAGCCACATTATAGATGGCAAAGGCTCTGTGAGACTGAGTTCCTGGGTCGCCATGTGAAGCAGATCACCCCTCTGCCCCTGCTGACCTGTGTTGGATATATTACACGAACAAGAGATATACCTTTGTTGAAGGATTTTTGTTCTGCAGCATAACCTAGCCTATCCTGACTAATACAGCCAATGACCACTTAAAGGTGAAGGCAAAGAGGCTGCATATGTTGTCAAGTTCATAAATGCTCCTGAGGAGATTTTCTTACCCCGAGTTTGGCTGCTGTTATGACATCAGTCTTATTTGTCAGGCAGGACCTAAAGGTTAAACGCCACTGGAGGAAAGCTACTCAATCTGCAGTTTCACTGGTTTGAGAGCAGAAAGGCATGATGCCCTTCAGTTACAGTGAATTGGTTCCCCTGCTGCACTGCAGGTCAGAACAAGGCACATTACCAGGGGGATACGCAAGACACAGCGTGAAAACAATTTCACGCGTCAAACTCACATCCTTGGAACCATATTCTCGATTGATCTGTGCATAAATGTTTAAAATGCACTTTATTTCATTTTTAGGTTTTGAGATGAGGAGGTGACATTTGTAAGAATGAGCACCATATGTGCCTTGTCAAGCCTGCGGTATGCTCAGTGGGGCAAACCCAGCCCTGCCGCATGGCATCATCTACTTAGCAACCTCCTGGGATACCTTGTTTTTCATCCATGGACAGCATTTGGCCAGAGACGACAGACAGTAGGGACAGGGACAGGACACTTTTTGGCAGTGTCTTCAAATTTACCTCACCAAAAATTCCTATTGTTTCTGGTTCCTGTGCTGGCAGTGAATTTCTCTAGGATGGGTACCATATGTTCTAGCATTTCTAAAACCATCTCTCTTCTGAATATTCTCCTTGTCTTCACAATCCATCAAAATGCCCCAGAAATCCCAATATTTTAGTATACAAACTACATGCATCAGACAACTTCCTGGACTAGGACACAATACAAAAATTAATTTCAAGAGCCTGTGCCTCAGTTTGGGGTTGAAACTAATTCACTTACTTCACCTTCATACACCAACAAACTGTAGGAGGATGAGGTTTATTTCTGCCCGGGGGCAGAAATTTGATATATCTCAAATTGCCTTAATCTGGAATGTTCATTTCAGAACGTGACCTCACTGAGAGAATGGGGATGGGCCAAGGCAGACGGTATTCTAAGAAGAGTGTAACAGGGGCGCCTGGGTGGCGCAGTCGGTTAAGCGTCCGACTTCAGCCAGGTCACGATCTCGCGGTCCGTGAGTTCGAGCCCCGCGTCAGGCTCTGGGCTGATGGCTCGGAGCCTGGAGCCTGTTTCCGATTCTGTGTCTCCCTCTCTCTCTGCCCCTCCCCCGTTCATGCTCTGTCTCTCTCTGTCCCAAAAATAAATTAAAAAAAAAAAAAAAAAAAAAAACGTTGAGAAAAAAAAATTAAAAAAAAAAAAAGAAGAGTGTAACAGAAGGACAGACTTTGCCTGGTGCAGAGGAAGAACCCAACTGAAGAAGGTGTGGCCATGGAATGCAAAGGATTAATGGGGTTGATTTTTGCTGAGCCTTTGTTCTATGCCAGGCACTATACAAAACGTTCTCTGTGTGTTTGATTCCCTCATTGATCCTGAGCAGTAAAGCATATGCTCAGTTCACAGATAGGGAAAACACCAGTCAAGGTGGTTGATGATTTCCCCAGGATCACACAGCTGGGTTGTGACAAAGCCATGACATGAACCTCAGTCTCCTTCTAAAGGACTTACTGTCCCACTCTCTAAATTGGCCCGGGCCTCAAAACCAATTATTTTAAAATAATAGACATTCGTTTTTTATAGTTCCAGAGGCTAAGAAATCCAGGATTAAAGTGCCAGCTGAGTCAGTGTCTGGTGAGGACCCTCTTCCTCGATGAGAGACAAAAGTCAATTCTTTTCTTTTCTTTTAAAAAATTTTTTTTATTTATTTTTGAGAGAGAGAGACCGAGTGCAAGTGCGGGAGGGTCAGAGAGAGAGAGAGAGAGAGAGGGAGAGAGACAGAATCCGAAGCAGGCTCCAGGCTCTGAGCTGCCAGCACAGAGCCCGATGCAGTCGAACCCACGAACTGTGAGATCATGACCTGAGCTGAAGTCAGATGCTTAACCTACTGAGTCACCCAGGCGCCCCCCAGAATCAATTCTAAGAGCAACCTAAGAACCCGATGACCAAACCTTGTTGGTCCAGGCTCTGAAATGGTAGACTTCAAAATTAGGAGACAGGAAAACAGTCTGGCAATTTCTCAAAAACGTAAACATAGCATATCTTATGATCCAGTAAGTCTATTTCTAGATATATACCTAAAAGAATTGAAAGCAAAGACTCAGACAGGTGTTTGAGTACACCAATGTTCATATCAGGATTATTCACAATGGCCAAAAGTAGAAACAAACCCAAGTGCCCTTTAAAGGATGAACGGAAGGGCGCCTGTGTGGCTTGGTCAGTTGAGCGTCCGGCTCTTGATTTCGGTTCAGGTTGTGATCCTAGGGTCGTGGGATCAAGTCCTGTGTCAAGCTCCTCACTGAGCACGGAGCCTGCTTGAGAGTCTCTCTCTCTCTCTCTCTCTCTCTCTCAGAAAGAAAGAAAGAAAGAACAAAGAGAATTGCTACATCTGTACAATGGAATATCATTCAGCCTTTAAAAAAGGAAATTCTGACACATGCGTGAACCTCAAGGCTGTTATGCTAAGTGAAATAGCCCAGTCAAAAAAGGACAAAAAGGACAAATACCGTATGATTCCACTTACTTGAGGTACTTTGAGTAGTTAAATGCATAGAGGCAGGAAGTAAAATGGTGGCCACCAGGGGCTGTGGGGAGGAGAGAATGGGGAGTTATTTAACGGTTACCAAGTTTCAGTTTGGGATGGTGACAAAGTTCCGTGGATGGAAGGTGGTGATGGTTGCATGGCATTGTGAATATGCTTAGTGTCACTGTGCTTTGCGCTTAAAGATGGTTAAAACGGAACCTTCTATGGTATATATATTCTGCCACAATTTTCGAAAACCTCACAAGGACGGCAACGTAGACTTGTACCTTAAATATCCTCTTTGATTCATGAGCTCAAAGCACTTGCCCTACATTCTGCTATGTGGTCACGAATTCACAATGTCAGCTGGTAAAAGAAGCCAGTCCGAAGAAGTAAATATAGTTTCTGATGGTGGAATCAGGCAGTTTTAGCCATTAGGGAAATCAACTGGTCTTACCAACTAGTTTCGCAGAAGGGGAAACTGAATGCTGAAACAACTTGCCTGAGGCCGCACAACAAGGGAAGTCAGCCTTCGGGTGGCCCAGGGCACCTAAAGCCTTAGCTGTCCCACCGGGCTCTATCCTCTAGAGCAAACTGAAGAAACGGAGAGAAAGAAACAGATGGAATGGCGTGCCCATGTGCACATTCACTGGTCCGAAGGTGAAAGCATGGAAACGGCTGAGACGTGAGATTCTAGTACAACTAAATGCTTTAAACCAGTTTATTTTTCTGAAAGATTCTAGAACCAGACGTTTATTTCTTCCCACAATTACTACACATTGACCTTTTTCATCCCTGTGTGTGCACAAGAAGTGAGCCCATGTCCTAGCTGTAAAGCGTCAAAACAAATTCCTGCTAAACAAGGGAAACAAAAATTCAATGGAAATAAAACTCACTCTGTTTTTCATGCAGCAAATATTTGCTGGGCACCTAGTTGATGCCAGAGACTATGTTATCCCAGGGAATACAGCTGAGGACAAGCCCTGCTGAGTCCCCACCCTCGTGAAGTGCCGCTCTCAAACAAATACATGGGATGTCACACAAGGAAAGCTTGAATAGTTAAGTGATTGCTTGGGAAATTACACAAAATTACTGCCGAGCGTCGTAAAGGCTATGATCAGAAGTCTGGATAGCTGAGGAGCTGTTAGGATGGTCTGTCAGGGTTCAGAGAGGCAGAGCCGCTAAGAAACAAAGACACGGGTGGTGTTATGGGCTGAATATCCGTGTCCCCTCTAAATTCATACACTGAAACCTAACCCCCGTGTGATGATATCAGGAGATGGGAGCTTTGCGGTCATGAGATGGAGCCTTCATGAATGGGACTAGTGCCCTTATATAAGAGACCCGAGATCACTCCCTCTCCTGTCCGCCCGGTGAGGACACCGTGAGAAGATGGTCATCACTGAGGAACAGGGCTCTCAGCAGACACCAAATCTGCCAGAGCCTTGGTCTTGGACTTCCCAGTCTCCAGAACCATGAGAATAAGTTTCTCTGTCCTCATGCAGCTGGAGAGGGACCTGAAGCGGGGGAGATAAAGAAGGCTCGTTGGTGCCCCTGTCCTCAGTGTAGGAGTCAGGCACAAGCCAACCCCCTTTATCATGGACAAAAACATGCATCTGGCCCAGGAGTGGGAGAAGCTGAGAGGGACTCAGGCCAGCCCCTGCCTCCGGTCGAAGAGGTGGAGCTGGCAGGCGTGAGACCATGTGTGTCGGCCCCAGAAGGGCTGTGGTTTCGTCTCCACCCTCCTCACCTCCTACAAGAGCTTCTTCTGTGGCTCATCATGACTGGACACTTACAGGGAAGGGAGTTCCGGGAGACGCAGTGCCTCTTGTCAAGCTGACAGATTTGAAAGCCACGACAGATGGCGACCTCCCTCGGACTGGGGGCTGGGGGAGGCTTCCAGGAGGAAATGACATTGAACAATGAGGCCCCAGGGATGGTGCACGGTGGCCACACGGAGTGAGGAGAAAGTTCCACGAAGTGTCAGAACCACAGGAAGAAACAGACACTGTCTGAGAAAGCTTGCATTTTTAAAAGGAAATGGGAACCAAAGGGCACAAGATGTGTTCCCAAAGGATGAACTTGTTCTAAACCAAGAATGTAGCACTTTATCAAGCGTCTGTAATGGTGAATCGAAGTCAATAAAATGGTGGACAAGCGACTTTCCCAACCTGTGGGGTGATTCACAACTTCCTCCTCATCCCTCCCGGCCATCCTTCCTACTCCCAGTCCTCCTCACTGCCTGGGAAATCGCAGGGTGGGGTCCCAATCACACAGATACCTTCACTTGTCTTTGCAGACCTTACCCAGGAGTGAGGGCAGTCATGGGATAGAAATCCCACAGACTGGAGTCACAGGTTCCCACATCATGTTGGTACGGGTGACCAAAATGCCAGTGGTGTATAAGAGCCTCTGAATCCTCTCTGTATGCAGTCAGAGCCCAGTGTCCCATCCCAGCAAGGCTACACCATGTGGGAGACCCTGGGTCAGCATCTAACTAACTAACTAACTTTCAAACTATGTGTCCTCCAGATTAGTCCATTTCCTTAAGGGAAACCCAATGTCCTGGGGAAAAAAGCAGGCTTCCTGTCTTTCCAACCCAGTACAGCATCTTTCGCAAAGATGATCATTCTTAGGAAAACCACCCTAACAGGGCTGATCTCAAGACTTGCTGCTTCCAGCCTGACCTGGGGACGCTGGTGGTGACCTGGGCCTGGGGTGGGGGATGAGGGGGAGGCTGCAAAAAGGATGCACACGGTTCCAAGCAGAAAGGCAGCATCCCAGGTGCCAGGTCTTCCCCCCCCCCCACCCCGCCCATCATGAGATAGCAGGTCCTTGGTTCCCTACTATGTCAGGGGTCCCCAAGACCACCCCTGAGGGTGATTCAATGGAAGGATTCAAAGAAATCAGAAAAGTTGGTCTACTCATGGTTATGTCTTATTATAGTGAAAGGATACAGGTGACAGTCAGCAAAGGAAAAAGCCTCAGTGGCCCAGGAGAGTTCCAGGAGTAAGGTTCTCACTGTCTGTCCCCAGTAGAGCCCTACAGACAGGATTTTATTCTTCCAGGAACAAGATGTAATAATATATACCAAATACTGTCAATCAGGGACATTTACATGAGCCTTGGGGTCCAGGGATTTTGTTGGGGTTGGTCATATAGGCATGGGGTACCCTCATGACTGACCTTAGCTATTCAGATTCCAGCCTTTCCAAGCGGATGCAGCATGGCCAAGGCCCCCACCATAAATCACACTGTGGGCACAGACAACCCAGGGGAATAAACCCTGACGCTCGTCAGGCAGGATAGTCCATGGGCTTAAAGTTATCTCTCAGGAACCAGTCAAGGGCTAGACCTTTCTCTGGAACATGCAGAGTTTAGACAACCCAAGGCTGCTGGGTCAACCTCGTACTGTTCATCCACGCATTTTGTTCTGAGAGGAAAGTACCATGGTCTGGCGTGGGCAACACTAGTCAGGAGGCTTCATGTCGCTAACTCGTTGGCGACCTCAGGTTAAGACCTATGGAGTCTCAGTGCCTTTGTTTCCCCACCTGTGAGGTGATAGTAATGCCCACTCTGAATTTCCTGAAAGGTGCTACCAGAATCAAATGACACAGTGGATAAGATCGTTACTGAGCCTCAGGTACTTGCTAATGTCAGGGTTAACAAGGTGTAGGAGTCAATTAGTACTCTAGGGATTTCCGCCTATTTAACAGCCATTTTATCTTCCCCTAACAATTACAAAATGCTTACCATGTGCCAGGTACAATATCAAGCGCTTATGTGGATTATCAGATTTAATCCTCAAATAATTCTCTGAGGATCGCACTATTATGGTCCTCATCTGGGAGGACTGAGGTTCAGTAAGGTTACCTAAGGTCGCCTCTCTTCTTAAATAGCAGAGACAGCTTTTAAACTGAACAAAGATAACCAGAGCCAGAAAAACAAAGCTAAGCGCGTTGCCTGCCAGACAGGGGAAAGCTGCTTGGCTCACCCAAAGGTGTGTTCAGTGACTCCCTCTAAGTTAAAAGGGAAAGCCTGGACGAGGGTACAAAGAAAAGGCTTTGGCGCTGAGGAGGTGGGATTCTGAAGGGTGTCATTTGATTGTCAGAGGAGAAAATCGTGAAACATTTGGAACTGTTCATCGCTCTGGTTTTGAGAACAAAAGTGCTGTTGTCCAACAGGTCCAAATGGGTTGTGCAATTAAGACTGAGCAGGCTCAGGTCGCGGCCGGTGAGTTTGTAGGCACCTGAGAATTGGGGACATCCTTCTCTACAGAATTGAGGTGTCTGTCTCCAGACATCCCCATATCTGACCACCTTTGTTCAGTATCAGCTGCCTTCCCGCCAGCTCCCAGCCACTCCCAGCTAAACATGTCAGAGAATTTGGACTGCGATTAGAATGCACAATTTGGGGGCGCCCGGGTGGCTCTGTCGGTTGAATGTCCAACTTCGGCTCAGGTTATGATCTCGCGGTCCGTGAGTTCGAGCCCCGTGTCGGGCTCTGTGCTGACAGCTCGGAGCCTGGAGCCTGTTTCGGATTCTGTGTCTCCCTCTCTCTCTGACCCTCCCCCATTCATGCTCTGTCTCTCTCTGTCTCAAAAATAAATAAATGTTAAAAAAAAAAATTAAAAAAAAAAGAATGCACAATTTGTCAGTTTTTAACAGTATCATTGTTTTTTGTGGGTTCTTTTTTAATGTTTATTTATTTATTTTGAGAGGAGAGACAGAGCGCACGTGAGCAGGGAGGATCAGAGAGGGAGGAGAAAGAGAGAGAATCCCAAGCAGGCTCCAAGCTGTCAGCACAGAGCCTGACGCGGGGCTCGATCGTGACCTGAGCGGAAATAAAGAGTCAGACGCTCAATCGACTCAGCCACCCAGGCTCCCTAACAGTATCATCGTTTTTAAGGAAAACCTCATTTTTATTAAAAAAAAAAACAAACCACATACACACAGAAGTAAGTACACTTGATCTCTTCTTCTACTCATCTGCTGTTTCCTGTCCTCCAAGATAAATCTAGAAGAGGAGACAACTGTTCGGTTGCTACAAATCATAGGAACACCGTGGTGCAAAATAGCTCCATAAAAGACTTCAGACATGATCTATGTCTTAAGGCAGAATTTAGAGGAAAGGAAAAAAACAATCTTGGCAAGAAGCAGCAGAAGGCTTTTACACAGAGGCACATCTGAAGCTCTGAAAAGAAAGAGTGAGAGGAAAGGATACCCACCATGGGGAGCAAGGCAGGCATCCAGTGTCGCCCTGTGCTGACACAGACAGGGTCCTGCAGACTGGAAGGTCAGGAGCCAGGCCTCTAAAAGGAGCCACGACCACAGAATCCACACACACCAGTATTTGGAAGGCGTCCGGGAGGTGGAGATCGCTATCAGGAAAAGAATCTGCTTTTGAGATGAGAGGGCTTAGAATGGCCCCAAATGTCCAGGGAAAATAAGGATGGTTCAAAACAGTCCATTTGCAATAAACCACTTTGGGGATTACCTGGAATGTTTAATAGTGGTAGTAGTAGTTTAATTCCAGAAAGAATTAATGTGTCCTCAGAATAAGTAAGGATTGCTTACAAAAATTGGGATAGGATTCTTTTTTTTTTTTTCTTAAGTTTATTTATCTATTTTTGAGAGAGAGAGAGAGCACAAGCAGGGGAGGGGCAAAGACAAAGGGAGACACAGAATCGAAAGCAGTTTTCAGGTTCTGAGCTGTCAGCCCAGAGCCTGACCCGGGGCTCAAACTCATGAACCATGAGATGAACCTGAGCCGAAGTCGGATGCTCTACTGACCGAGACACCCAGGCGCCCCTGGTATAGGATTCTAAATCTATTGTTCCTCACCCCTTCTCTGCCCCCATAGCCCCGCCTCCATTCATGGAAATGTTCACAAAGAGACCCTCTTTCATAGTCCAAAGAAGACGTACGTGCTGAGGAATTTGATTTCTGACTGAACGTAGCCTATTTTTCTTGCCGCCGTGACCTAGAATCTGGCCTTCTGGGAGGCGTTTCATCTTCTGTGACAGACGATGCCTGATCCAAGGGTAACAGCGCGCAGCCCTGCAATTCATTCCTGCCACTAACTGTCCCGAGTTAGCACAGACCCCAAAGGTAAAGGGCACAGTCTCCATCAACGTTGCCCTCGCTTCAGACACCAGCTGCTAGTTTGGGGGTCCCAGGCCACTTGCACTTCTGACCAAGTGGCTATGAATTTGGGGTTCCCATGACCTCTAATAATTCACTAGAATGATTCTAGAGCTCAGAAAGTGCTATATTTATGATTATAGTTCTACTGTAAAAGATACAAATCAGGAATGGCCCCATGAAGAGACCCATAGGGGGAGGTTTGGAAGGGTCCTGAACCAGGAGTTCCATGCCCTCTCCCTGGGGAATCAAGACTCATCACCCTCCTAGTATATCAGTAATGCTCATCAACCTTGGGACAGCTTTGGGTATCCGGCGTTTGGGGGGGGGGGGGGAGGGCGGATTTTATTACATAGGCAGGATTGAATCATTGCCCACGTGAGTGAACTCAAACTTTAGTCCCCCACCCCAGAGGTGGGAAGGTCAGGCTCATACCACAACAGGCCCCATCCTGAGTAAGCTCATTAGCATTAACTCAGGTGTGGTCCTTGGGTCCCACCATGAATAACAAAGATGCTCCTAGCATTCAGAAAATTCCAAGTTCAGAACCTGAGACAAAGAGCAGAAAAATGCTTTATTATACAGCACAATGACAACAACTGACATTAAATGAGGGTTTTCTAGGTGCTAGGCTCTGCGCTGAGTACTTTCTATACATCTCCTTTGATCCTTAAAACAATCGTATGTGCTCGATTTATTACTATCCCCATTTTACAGATGACAAACTAAGGCACGGAGATGGGAAGTAACTTGCTTAACTTTGCATAGCTAGTAAGCGGCAGAGCAGGGGTTTGGACTCATACTTGTCATCTGGGCTACTATGTCCCTCGAGAGCTGATTATAAAAAGGGAGAAGCCAAGAGAGTGGCCATCATCACCAGAGAAGAATTTGGATATAATGCAAAGACCCAGACTGACTTTGGATTCTCGGAGGAAAAATAATCTAGGCTTCGCACTTGAAAGAATTCAGTCTTGGGGTACCTGGGTGGCTCGGTTGAGTGTCCGACTCTTAATTTTGGCTCAGGTCATGCTCTCACAGTTTTCAAGTGTGACGGCACGGAGCCTGCTAGGGATTCTCTTTCCCTCTCTCTCTGCCCCTCCCCCACTGGCGCGTGTGCACTCTCGCTGTCTCTCAAAATAAATAAACTTAAAAAAAAAAAAAAGAATGAATTCAGTCTTCAGAGTCAGAAAAGCTGCTTTAAATTCCAGCTCCACCAACTACCAGTTGAGAAAGAAGCATTAAAATCTGATCTGAAACCTTCATCAATTAAATGGAGAGTCTAATAACATTTACCTTACAAGTTTGGTCCGAGGAATAAAGGAGGCCATTTATTTGAAAGTGAAGACCCGTGGAAGGCTTTCTTTTTTCTTTTCCACTCAGTCTGTTCCTGGTCATTCACCCACAGAATTTATCTTCTCTCCACCCGATCTATTTATTCCTTGTGCCTCACATGATACCCTCCAGCCTCTCTGATTGCCTTGGATTACATTTTTGTTCCCTTAGCTCAATTATTTTTATACTGTTCACATGGACTATTACTTCAGCTGCAGAGAACAGCAGCTTTAAAAACATTTATTAAGCACATAATCATACATGGCGTCGCCCTTGAAACAGTCCAGGCCCGGGTGGCACGGTGGGAAAAGTCAGGGGCACGTAATCAGAAGACTTGGGTCTGGTCCCACTTGCTTCCGAGTAGCTTGTCACCTTAGAAAAAACACTTAGCCTCTCTGAGTGTCAAACTACTCATTTATAAAGTATCACCAATAGTTGTGCCCTTCTTGCCAACCTCACTGGTGGTGGGGGTAGGGGCTTGTATGAGAAAAGGTATGTGGAGTGTTTTGTTTTTGTTTTGTTTTTTAAATTTTTTTAATGTTTATTTATTTTTGACAGAGAGAGAGACAGAGCATGAGTGGGGGAGGGGCAGAGAGAGAGGGAGACACAGAATATGAAGCAGGCTCTAGGCTCTGAGCCATCAGCCCAGAGCCCGACGCGTCTCTCGAATCCACAGACTGCAAGATCATGACCTGAGCCAAAGTCTGACGCTCAACCGACTGAGCCACCCAGGCGCTCCAGTGTGGAGTCTTTTGAAACCAACAAACCTTTGTATGAATCAAGAGAATAATTATGTAAGACTGCAACTGAAGCAGACATTGAATCCCACATAAAAGGATGTACAAAAATCCTAGGACAATCCCATATAAGGAGCATACAGAAAAACGGCACAAGACATGCACGCAAATAAACACATGTTCAAACCAAAGTCGGGTTCGTTTTTGGAAGGCAGTTGGCAGGGAGGGCTGGAGAAGAGGTAGATGAAAGCCACATACATGGCTTACTTCACCTCCTTAAAATTTCCAAACACCGTTTCCTCACAGGACATAAAAGAGATGAATTGAGTATCTATACATATATGTATATGTATATGTATATGTATATGTATATGTATATGTATTTAGAGATTTTATTTATATTTTTATTTTTTAGAGAGAGAGAGTATGAGTAGAGGAGAGGGGCAGAGGGAGGGAGAGAGAGAATCTTAAGCAATCTTGCATGCTCAGTCCAGAGCCCGACTCAGGGCTCAATCCCACGATCCAGGGATCATAACCTGCGCTGAAATCAAGAGTCAGATGCTCAACTAACTGAGCCACCGAGGGGTCCCAAGAGTCTATATTAAAAAAAAAAAAAAAAAAAAAAAAAGAGCTTTCGGTGACTCCTAAGTTGGTGCTAAAGTTGGGGTGAAATACCTCATAAGAAACCTTGCTTTGGGGTGACTGGGTGGCTCAGTCAGTTGAGCGTCCGACTTCGGCTCAGGTCATGATCTCTCAGTTCGTGGGTTCGAGCCCCACGTCGGGCTCTGTGCTGACAGCTCGGAGCCTGGAGCCTGCTTCGGATTCTGTGTCTCCCCCTCTCTGACCCTTCCCCGCTCATGCTCTGTCTCTCAAAGATGAATAAACATTTAAAAAAATTTTTTTAAAGGAAATCTTGCTTTGACTACTTTTGCTCATTCATTTAAACAATGTTTATTCAGTGTCCTTGGGTGGCAGGCACTTTTCTATACCATTAAGATATGCCAGCAAATGTAACTGACAAAACTCCCTGCGTTCGTAGGGCAGGTGCACTTTCACTGGGGGCTGGGGAAGAGGCAGGGAGACAGACCATATGCAGTAGACCCAGTGGACAAAGAAGCTGTGGAAAAAATGAGGATTTGGTCAATGCCACAGAGAAAAGGAAAGCACAACTTGAAGGGGATTAGAAGGGCAGGGTGGGGCAGCTGCCATGTCCAATCCTAGGGCCATCTAGAGCATGTGACTTAACCTCAACGGGTCCCCCCTGCCTTTTCCGTGACTTAGAACGAACACCTGCCCCACAAGGTCACAGCCATGGTGGAATGCGGTCGTGCTGTTCACATACTCAGGACACAGGAACACCCACAGAGTTGTCATGGGCACCATTTTTTACTTAAGGTTTGCACACATGGTAAGGAGAAACCCATCTGCACAGGAAGAGAAAGTTAGTAATCAGGTGATTTATGGAGTTTCTGTTGTCTCTCCCACTGGTACCACTGAGCCTAATCTACTTTAAGTGGGAGCAAAGGACATTTTGATCCACGGTAATAGAAAAGGGTTTGAAAGAAGATCCCCTTGAGACGGAAAACATAGAGACTGACTCCCGTTCTTGGACTCCTATGCTATGGAGGAGAGGAAATGAGGAGGGGAAGAGAGCACAGGAGCCCAGAGGGCAAGAGGCAGAGGAGAATACCCATAGCAGATGGAAGGGTGGAAGGCATTGGCCCAGAGTATTAGCTGGTTTCCCGACTTTCTTTCAAATGCTCTGACCAAAGAGATGCTCAGCAATGGTTTGTTCAATGAAATGCCTCACACAGACCAAGTTTATGCCGCAAAATTGAGACTTCCAGTAACAGGGAAGGACTGAGAGAGCCTCTGTGAAGATCGAGGGCCCTGTTCAGTCTCGTGGACATTATGGGGAGGAGGAGAAGCCACTTATGTTGGAGAAATGAGAGGGGGCTACAGCCTGGGAGAAATAATGCGGAATTAATCATTCGTGTTTGGTCTGCGATGATCAAAAACAGAAACAACCTACCGGGCAGGCCAGTATACACGTCACAACACTCCATCTGCCGTAGGCTACGTTGGTTTTCATTCCACAGCGTTTTAGGCTTAATGCTAACACGCTGGGTTTCTTTTTTTCAATTCTCTGTTTACTTCTCACAGATATCATGGGGAACTCATCAATTGAACATTGGCACAGAAATACATTTCTATTTATTTGTATAACAAATTTTATACGTGCACTTCAATTGCATCTCTAAAAACTAGGCTTTTATGGCTTCCCTTGGTAACTTCCAGGCCTGTGAGGGGGATCAGATGTATCAGATGCCCTGGGAGGCACCGATTCCGTGGGTCTGCAGCTGCTAAGGAACTACTGGGTGTAAATACAAGCTCGTCCTAACTGCAGGTTACTGGTGGCGGTGTGGTGGCTTCCCAGACGGCAATCCACTGGCTCAGGGGAGCCTCTCCAACTCGATCTGTAAGGCAACGGCTCCCCATCTTTTCAAGCATGGGACCCAACCCCGCCAGGCCTTCCTGCCTTTTCCAGAAAATGCAAAAGACTTGTCATCACATCAAAAAAACTTTGTGGGTCTCACGAATAGTACTTGCATCATTTATTTTCAAATACTTATGGGCAAGAAGCTACGAGAAATTTGGTAACAGTTTAAAGTTAATACTGTTTCGTAGATTGCAGCAGGAGCCTCTTACACTGTGTATAGTTCAGCCTACAGACAGTGCTTGGTGGGCCTAGTGACCATGTGATAAACCGTACAGATGTTTCAGACACAAGCTTTGTGGAAAACAACATGGGGATTATTTTAAAAGAACTAATGGTGGGGGGAGGGGGGGTGCCTGGGTGGCTCAGTCAGTTAAGCATCCGACTTCAGCTCAGGTCATGATCTCCCGGTTCGTGGGTTCGAGCCCCGCGTCGGACTCTGTGCTGACAGCTCAGAGCCTGAAGCCTGCTTCGGATTCTGTATCTCTCTCTCTGCCCCTCCCCCGCTCGCTCTCTTGCGCTCTCTCTCTTTCTCTCAAAAATAGATAAACATTAAAAAAAAAATTGAAGAACAGAATACCATTTGCCAATAACCCAAAGCAGGGGAAAACCCTGGGACATATGGAAAACTCTGAAAATAACCAGCTGCAGTCAGATTCTGGCATTAACCCTGTCCTGGTGCCGATCCTGAGCTACAGTTT
The DNA here is from genome assembly GCF_018350195.1 of Panthera tigris. NCBI lineage: Eukaryota > Metazoa > Chordata > Mammalia > Carnivora > Felidae > Panthera > Panthera tigris. The sequence goes on along the minus strand of NC_056671.1, from coordinate 35,390,875 downwards.
TCTGGTTGGGCTCTTTCCTTTGTGCCCCCAACCTGACCTGTCTCTCTACTTGGCCTGCAGAGACATTCATGCTGATGTGTTCACTGCAGAGGACACTCAGTTGCCTTGCATTTCTCAGTGTGCAGTTCTGAAAGTGTAGGTTTGCCATCCAACTTAGCAGAACAAGATGATCTCAACCGTCCTCACTCTGGCTTCCTCTCTGTTCCTGCACATCCAGATCCACAAACCCAGGACTCGCAGGCAACGCCCACGGGGACAGGCCCTGGCGGCAAGAGGGAGAGGGTTATAAACAGCAGGGCTTTAGACTTTGCGCTGCCTGGAAGATTCTCCTCCATCTTCAGTGGCCTCAGGGCTCATTTCCTGTTCTCACTACGAATATGGGCTGTGCGTCGAAGCACCTGTCCCTGCTCATGAGCTTAACCCAGCCACGGAGTCAGAGTTTGGTCACCTCCTGCAGGCTGCCCTCCTTATAGGTAGGTGGCTGGCTCAGCCCTGGGGAGAGAGGGTCATTCTTGAGAAATGCGGGTACCATCATCAGGATCCGGGCCCTTGGCCACGTCTGACCGAGTTTCTGAGACCTCTACTGAGGAAAAAAGGAGAATTCCACTGAGAAGGGACCTACAAAGTCAGGGGAAACCTTTCAGGGCCTAATTGGGAAAGCAGCTGGGTGGCAGCAGCGTGGCCACGAGGACCCTTCCACAGGCTTCGGCATCACACGCTGGACGAAGGAAGGGGCTGCCGGTAGAAGGGAAAGAGGAATATATCAAGGGGTCTCAGGAGCAAGAAGACCGCTTTCCTCCTCCCTCACTTTCTGTGCTGTCAGTCCTGGGATCCACGCCCGAGCATCATCCCAGATCCAGGGACGGGGATGAAGCGGGGTAGCGTTCTTGACTTCTCCGACTAAGTTCATTATTATTATTTGGCCAAACCAGCTTCTGGGAAGCGGTCTAATTAAAAGCAGAAAGAAGTTCAAAGCGGCAGCCAGTACAAATCCCAGCTCCATCACCTACTAGCTGTTTGGCCCCGCAAGCCCCTGGACCTTTTCTCTCTTTTCTCACGAATTTAAGACATAGAGTTTTATGAAGCTATCTCTGTTTTTGTTTTGAAGTATAATTAATATACCATGTTATGTCAGTTTCAGGTTTACAACACAGTGATGCAACAGTTCTATTCAACACTCAGTGCTGCCCATTGATACGTGTTGCCACCACCGACAGAATGGGACAACCATCCAACGTTATTATAATATTATTGACTGCATTCCTTACGCTGTACTTTTCCTCTCCGTGACTTATTTATTGCATAACTGGAAGTCTGTACCTCTTAACCCCTGTGTCCGTTTTACCCCTCCCCCCACCCCCCTTCTCTCTGGCAACCACCCCCGGACCTCTTCATTTCCCAATATCTTCACCTATAAAATGATAATCACAGCAGCACCTCCTTATAGGGTCTTGACGGCAAATAGGTTTACAAGGAACTTGAGGTATAATTTTAGTGTAACTTGGGGCTACGGGTTAATAAATTTGATTCCAAATATAGCACATATTAGGCCCCTCAGTAAATATTATTTCAATGAATTAAGATCAATACCAAATTCTTCAGGAGAGAGAGCTGGAAATGAATGTTCACGACTGATAAATTACGTGCGGGGTGAGGTTTTACAACGGAATGCTGAGTTGAAATGGCACTGTGTCTTAAATAGAGGGAGATCTTCAGAAAAGAAAAAAATACATGATTCTGTGGGAATGACCTTGGCATCAACATATCTGAATTCTATTCCTGATTCTATTAATTGACTCTATTAAGTGTCAATTCTATTAATTTTCAATTCTATTAATTAATTATAAATCAATTAATTCTATTAATTGACTCTGTGGCATTGAAAAAAAAAACCTACTTCATACGCACGGTGTTTTTGTAAACCGAAGAAGCTGGACCAGATCATGTCTAAGGTTCATGTCTACTCAGCAGATGATTCAGTCTCTGGTACTTCTGCAAGGAAAGAAATTTGCAAAAATAAATAAATAAATAAGTAAATTAATTAATTGAAAAATTAAAAATTTAGAAAGAAAGAAAGAAAGAAAGAAAGAAAGAAAGAAAGAAAGAAAGAAAAGAAAAGAAAAGCTAATTTGCTGAAGTGAAGCAAGTCAAACGTGGTTTTAAGGAGCGGGGGGATAGCTGTGTTTTTATGGAGAAATATGCCAAGTTCTCACCAGGATAAAAGTCATCATCATTGTGGGTCATGATTATCATTATCATCATCATTATCGCTATCACGTAATTTACTGCTGGCCAGATGCTGCACTAGGTACAGGTTATACACATCATTTATTCAACCCTCTCAGTATTTCTTAGCATCTCACCAGATCCATTCAAGAAAGAGAAATTTATGTTCCCTAAAAAAAAGAATGGGATAATCTCCAATTATGTGACTAAAACCTATCATTCATTAGTGGTCCCCCACACGCCAGATGCTTCGCATACCTCTTCTCTAATCCCCACAACAACTCTGTAAAGTAGGTGATGCAAGTTCTGGGTTATTGTTCCGCTCCCGGTAACAAGTCACCACAAACTTAGAGGCTTCAATAGACACATTTCCGCAGATAAAGAGTCCAGCGTGGCTTAGCGCGTCCTCTGCCCGGGGCCTCACAAGGCTGCAGTCACGATGTCAGCTGGGCTGTGATCTCATCTCCTCTAAAGTTCCCTCTGGTGGTTACACTAGGTCCCTACCGTTTTGCTGACCTTCCATGAGGGCCGCTCTCTGGTATGCGGTCTGCTCCACAACAAGGCAGTCTGCTTCTTCAAGGCCATGAGGAAAATTCTCCTGACTTCTGTCTCTGACCTCTAGACCCTCTTTTCAAGAGTGTGCCTGATTAAGTCAGGCCCACCCAGGATAATCTCCCTTTTATTAACTCAGCATTGACTGACTTGGTACCTTGATTGCTTCAGCAAAATCCCCTCACCTTTGCCATACAATGTAAGCTAATCAGGGGCCGGTATCCCACCATACTGAAAGACCCCACCACACTTGGGGGAGGGGATTATCCAGGGTGTGCATCCCAGGGACAGGAATTTGGGGGGCCATCCTGGAACCCTGCAGCAAGTTCTGTCTTAGAAGTCATCAGGTGCATATCTAATGATGCATGAGTAATAAGATGCAAAATTGGTCTCATAGTCAAGTGTAAGAGTCCTGAACCCGAGCCCCTTCTTACACATCACACCCCTGTTCTAACAGCAAACTTCACATCCCCAGAATAAACATGTTATTGAGGTCATCCGGGGTAGCTGCAGTTCATAAAAATACTTTATGACATGTAAAATTCACCATGATCAAATCAAGTTCATGATTCTCGCGGGAGCCCCTCTCAGCACACATGTCAATCAATTCCAGGCTAAGCCATCAAACTCAATTACCCGGAAACCAGCTGACACAAACTATTAGGAAAGCCATGTGAAGCAAGAGAACAGACAGCCTCACTTTGAGGCTCTTCTCCCTCTGTCTCTTCTCCTCACCGCCTTTGCTCAGGTGTCACATCATTGCTCATGAAGCTTCTGCACTTGGCCAGACTCCCACCTCGTCTTGTCCTGATCTTCCCTTTTTTGACCCCCTGCCCACACAGATGGAGCCCTCAAGACACGTCCGTTGGACTAAACTCTTCTTCTCGCCTCCTAATAAACATCCTTCAGACTCTCTCGATTTTCTCCCCTACAATTTCAAGTGTTTCGGGGCATTGGAATTAACTGATGTTACCTGGGTGTGTCCGTACAGACAAGTGCCTTTCGTGCAATGGCCTTGTCCGCAGCCAAGCACGTGGAATTTGTGGCTCCACGTTGGCTCCACGCTTCCCTCCTTTCCCTTCCTCCTAGAGAGCAGAGGCTGAGGAGCTAACACCTATTGAACACCTACTGAATACCGCATACAGCATTCGTGCAGTTATTTATTACCTTTTAGAGCTGTCGATGCCCAGGCTCAGAGAGGTTGAATAACTTGTCTCAGGTCATGCCGCTGACCATGGTGCAGCTCAGAGCTGAACCCAGGCCGTGTAATGGTGAAGCCATACTCTTTCCATACTTCACTGCTGAGCTGGGGCTTGCCTCCTCAAGTTGAGCATAGTCTCCCAAACTTTGAACGGTGTTTAGACAGGTCTGAATTTTAAAGGGGCCTCCAAGTGTTCAAATAAAACCTCATCTAGGGGCGCCTGGGTGGCTCAGTCGGTTAAGCGTCCGACTTCGGCTCAGGTCATGATCTCACAGTTCGTGGGTTCGAGCCCCACGTCGGGCTCTGTGCTGACAGCTCGGAGCCCGGAGCCCGCTTCAGATTCTGTGTCTCCCTCTCTCTTTGCCTCTCCCCTGCTCGCCCTCCGTCTCTCTGTCTCTCAAAAATGAATAAACATGCTTAAAAAAATTAAAAACAAAAAACCTCATCTTAACAGATACGCGTTTCTCAAACGCATAGGTGGCAACCTAACCGATTGATGCCGTGTGTGAAGACTCAGTATTTCTATAGAGTTTACCGTACGTTTCTGCTCCTTAGCACCTACGCAGGCCTGAGACCTATTAGTCCATCAGGAAATGTTTGGAGACAAAAGGCAGGAAGGGACGAGGAGATGGGCACTTGGGGTGTTTGGTGGGTGGTGGATGCATGCTGCAGGCGAGCAGAGCTCGGCCCAGGACCAGCCTGTCCGCGCCCCGGCTAACGCGGGACGCGAACAACGTTCTCACTGCTTTTGCGTGCTTCTACCGCCCCCTAGCCGCCGTGGGGAGAAAGACCCGTCACCCGGAAAATCCGTCCTTCCTCCAGCGCAGCCCTGGTGAATTACTCCCAGTCCCCTGAGTTGACGGTCTTCGCTGCAGTGTACTCCTGTGTGTTTTGCTTTTTCATTAGCAGCTTCCTGTAGTAGCTAATATTTAAAAACGGTATCACCAAGGGTTGGCATCGCTTGTCTTCTCCGCCCCGAAGAATGCGATTTGTCGGTTCTTTCAAAGCCCTTTGCGGGTGGGAACTGTGCCTTGTTTGTCTCTGAGTCCCCAACTCCACCATGAAGGCTCCTGGGCGTATGTCCGTACATGCCTTGGCTTTAGGGCCAGGTCAGATGCTGTCTCCCCCACGAAGCTCACACAGCAACAGCTTCTGCTAATTCCCCATTCACTATGTGCCCGAGGCCTTATGAGCATTATTTCATGTATTCTCGTGATGGCCCTATGAGGTAGTAGGATTACCCTTGTCTCACAGTCGGGGAAACGGAGGTAGGATGAGGGCACCCAGTTAGTCCTCAGCAGAGCTGAGATTCAAACCCAGGTGGCCTCCTCCCCAGGCCTAGGACGTCCTCTCAACACGTGCCCTTGGAGTCCCCCAGCCAAAGTGGTATCTCCATCCTCTGTCACCACCCCTGCCTGTCTCCTTCGTGTCATTTTTACCTCCCCTCCCTGTACGTTGTATTTCTTCTTTCTCTAAACCAGAAACTCAAACCCCACGAGGCACACTTCCCCCCCCCCCCGCCATGTCATCGTCATGCACACAGACTCTCATGTGTGACACTCAGGAAAGGCGTGTGTTCATCCACATAACTTATGAAAGTGCAGCTCCTTCAGTTACTACAAGGTTGTTAGTTCTAAACTTTATTTATTTATTTTGAAAGAGAGACAGCACAAGCAGAGGAAGGGGCAGAGAGAGAGACAGAGACAGAGAGAGAGAGAATCCCAAGCAGGCCCTGTACTGTCAGCATGGAGCTCGAACCCCTGAACCACAAAATCATGACCTGAGCCAAAACCAAGAGTTGGACGCTTAACCGACTGAGCCTCTCAGGTGCCCCACAGTTGTTAGTTCTGAGTTCAGGTTTCCCAAGGAGAGACCTGAGAATGTGTGGCTTCAGAATAACTCACAGACCTTTAGTCGGTTATCCGAATGCACATAGGCTCTTGGGAGGGAGTGTGACGAATAAGGTGTTGCAAAGTGGGATTTATAATTGAGAGGCAACAGAGGGGAAGGGAGAGCTGCAGACGGTCAGAAAGCAGGTCCATCTGGGAACAGTGAGGCTTGGTTTACATTTTTTAGTAAACTAATCAGCAGAGGTGAGAACAAAGAGGTCAGGCTGGGAGCCCTATGCTTCTAGAAGCATCCAAGAAAGCAATTCTCAAAACTCTTGGGAGTTGGACTGCAGTAAGTGACAGGCTGGCTGTGTGACATGTCCAGAGTCCTCCCCCACCTCCCCCCCCTGCTTGCTTCCCTGATCAGATTCCTCTACAGGGAGGTGAGCACTGTCCGATCATCACTTGCCAGGACTGAACCAGATGGAAGGCGAGCCATTCTTCAGCACAGGAAAGCAGCACAGGGTTCTGGAAGAAAGGAGCCTGACCCATAGGTTATTTGAGGGAGTGTAGAATAAGGGCGTTTGGGGGCGCCTGCGTGGCTCAATCAGTTAAGTGTCTGACTTTGGCTCAGGTCATGATCTCACAGTCTGTGGGTTCGAGCCCCGCATCGGACTCTGTGCTGACAGCTCAGAGCCTGGAGCCTGCTTCGGATTCTGTGTCTCCCTCTTTCGCTGCCCCTCACCCCCTTCTTTCTCTCTCTCTCTCTCTTTCTCTCTCTCAGAAATAAATAAAACATAAAAAAAAGAGTAAGACGGTTGGTCGAAAGCAGAATTTGGAGTAATGGGTAGCAAATTAAGAGTCGATGGGAGAAAGAAAAAAAAAAACAGGTGCACACAGAGGTTGAGTTCACATTGAACAACCATGTGGGGGTGGATACGGGCCAATCTGCAGATGATGCTGCAGTCTCGAAGGCCATGCCATGCCAGGCACGAGCCCTTCACCCCTCGGACTCTGAGGAGGACCAGGGGGCCCTGGAGAGGTACCCGATGGGAAGTGGGCACTTTGGGGCTCGGGCATTGGCTGCTGACCAGTACAAGGAAATGTAGTCTTTTATCAACCACTGCTCTCATCATCTCATTGAATACCTGCACTGAGAATAGGGAAGAGGAAGAGAATTTGAATATCTGGGATCATTAACGGACCCAGAAGCCAATGAAAAGGGAAATTGGCAGGTGCCTCGTGGAGCTGCCCTTCAGGTCAGAGCAGGCTCCCTGTGGCCCCATCATGGTGGGTCTGGCAGCCCCTGTGGTCTTAGCTGTTGACCCTCCCCACCCCAGAGAGGTGGCCCTGGCAGGAGCCTCGGCCAGCTGGCTGAGTGGCAGCCCCATTCGCCAAGGCAGGGAAACCAGCTGGTCAGTTGGGCCAAAGCCCAGAGTGATGCTGATCTTGGCAGTCTCTCGTGCCCTCTCACTGCTGCCCACGGCCCACAGGTGGCTCTTCTCCACGTGCCAGAGTCAAAAACAAAATCCCTGCCAGCTGAGAAGCAACAACAGAGCCATTTGCCTCTGGGCTTCTCGAAATGTGCAATTCAGATCACACCCCCCCTCCCTAGAATTTTTGTTTAGAAGATCCGGAATTTCTGACTTTCCAAGAAGGAGCCCAGCACCCACGCCTTTGTGGAAAATAACAGGAATAAACGTCCTCAGAGCCAGTCCCTCAATGTCTACAGGTTCCAAGAAGTTGCAAGACCATCATCACCGCCCTCCACGTTTGGCAACTGTTCCCACAGTATCCTGAGTACATTTTCGTGGCTGTTTCTAATTACTCCCTGCACTTGGGGAGTTCATTTGCATCACAGTTTTGCTTTGGGCCATCGAAAGCTATTTCCGTCTTCCCATATGTGTTTGGCTACCACTAATTGGGGAAAGTTATTTTTAGTATTTCCTTGTCTTTCCATCTTTGCAGATCTGCCCTATTTAGGGGGAAAAAATCTAGAAAAGAGTAATTTTTCCCCCCTAAGGAATACCAGAGATGCTTTTAAAGTTCTACAAGTAACCTTTTCATGTTCAGTGTAGAAGTCAGTAAAGGGGAACAAGAATCCAAAATCCTGGATTTTATCCTCTACTATCTGTGCTGCCATAGAAAGAAAACGAAGGATTCTTTTCCTCCTTCAAGACCCAGGTTGGTGTCACCACCTCTGGTAGGTCCTATAGCTCCCCCATCCCACTCCTGCTTCAGGTCGACCCATGGTCCCCAGAATTCCACAACCCCACTAGAACTATACCTTGCTAGGCTTTTGTGCATTTCAGACACTACTTTGCACCCCCGAAGACTTCTGTCAAATTAACATATCTTTTAAAAAACTAAACATGAAGGATTTAAGACTACTTCTACCTAATCTATACCAAAAGCACCTTCTTTTTATTAACTAGCAATTTGAAAAGCAGCTTCAGAATGATTTTAGCACTTGAATTTAAAACAATCTCAGCACACAAATATTTGTTTATCGATACCAAAATTAAATGGTATTTTCTTATCCTTTGGTTTGGTATTTTGTTTCTAACTGTCATTTATCAAAAATAATAAAGAAAGCAGCTCTTGAAGCAATAGAAACATAAATCTTTGACTTATTTTGGTCAAGGTAGACCTGGTAGTGTTACTCAGAAACCGATTATATTGAAACAGTTTAATTTTTTCTGTTCTTCGTTACTCAGAGACTCATAATTAGGACTTCTTTCAAATTTGTGAGCAGAGAGCTTCATTAAAAAAAAAAAAACGAATTTGAAAGTAATTAACTTACCACACACCTATTAGAATGGCTCAAGATCCAGGACACTGACAACGCCAGATGCTGGCGGAGATGTGGAGCAACAGGAACTCTCGTTCATTGCTGGTGGGAATGCAAAATGGCACGGCCGCTTTGGAAAACGGTTTGGGATTTCTTACAAAACTAAACAGACTCTTACCATAGGATTCAGCAATAGCACTCCTTGGTGTTTACTCGAGGAGTTGAAAACGTATGTCCACACACAAACCTGCAGATGGATGTTTATAGCAACAGCGTTCATAATTATCAAACTTAGTCACTTTTTGCCCATTATCATGTTGCAAATACCTCTCCCAGTTTGCCTGCAAGTATATAGATACCTTTGTGTGGTGGGCATAGAGATGCAGTGCCTGTAACCCTTTCAAGGGAGGGCTTGTACCAGCTGTCAGAAGAGAATCCCCAGCCTCTTCTTGCCTCAGTTGCCAAGAGCTGACTTGCCCAAGAACCTGCTCTTCCTGGCGGACCCATATCTGTTGACCTGTTGTGGTAGGAGACAAAGGTCCAGCTATTTCAGCCCGACATGGGACCACTCTGACAGGCCATTTCTGTTCCAGAGCCCTCCAGAGGATTCCCATTGTTGGCCTGCATTGTAAATTGATCTTTCCCTTGAAGAAACCCCTCTTCCTTCACCGCCTTCCTGCAGATCTTAATCTCCAAAAAATACCATGCACGTCAAACTCCATCTTGGCATCTGTTTCTAGAAAACCCAACCTATGACATCTTGGAAGTTAACTGTGTAATTAACAGCTGACAAGGTCACCTGGGTGGCTCATCAGTTAAGCATCTGACTCTTGATCTCAGCTCAGGTCTCAGTTCTCAGGGTCGTGAATTCAAGCCCCATGTTGGGCTCCACGCTGGATGTGAAGCCTACTTTTTAAAATGTTTTAAAAATTAAAAAAATTAAGAGTTGATATAATATACACCTTTACATATAAATACACTATCCTGGAAAATAGTGTGTTTTTTTAATCATAGAAGAAACTGGTTCTTTTATAGAATGATTGTTGGAATGAAAGATTCAAAAGTTGAGCACCATACCTGAAACGAATATAACACAGTATGTTAACTATACTGGAATTTTTTTTTTAAAGATCTTAATTAGCTGACATGAGAAAACTAGACTGATACAGTTAGGACAGTGATTATATTGCTTTTCAAACATTGGCCCTTGTCAAGAAATCAGAATAGCATTTCATTTTTTAGTTTTAATGATCTCAAATAGGATAATAATATACATTATAACTTGATTTGTAAGCCTACTTTTGGAAGGATATATAAAGTATCTTTGTGGACTTGTGTAGGACCAAAATGTAATAAATGATGTAAGTCAATCTGGAAAACAAAATAGGTTGAGTACCAAAAACAAAACCAAAAAACACTTGAGTATCAAAAAACACAGCATTTTCCTAACAGCCATTATGCAAATCTATTATCAACATCACGTTCCTCCAAATAAAAGCTATCCCTTTATTTGGGGTTATAGTCCTTATTATTCGCTGCCCCCTTTATCTTGCTTTATTTTTCATTATAGCATTTTATTTGAATATCATTAATATCTATATCTACCTCCCCAGCACCTGGAATGGAACATGACATTCAATAAATATTGGCTGGAAAGGTAATTGGACAGATGAATAAATGAATTAGTGACTTAGGGCCAAAAGCAGATGAAACATATCTAGACCAATAATATATTTGGCCTCCCTCTTTAGGAAAATGAAGCATACAGGGTATTATCTTCCTTTATATAAAATTGCCCCAAATATTCATTGCACATGTGCAGATGTTTCCACTCTTGAAACCATTTTTCTTTGCTCCCTTCTTTCTCCCAGCCTCACCCCTTTGATGCAGGCTGCCCGATTGTATAGCTTCAGGGGAGCTCACAAGAAGATTGTATTCAGGGGATCAGGAATGGTAACAGATGGCTGGATGCCCTCATTTTGCAGATGCCTCTGTATCTGTGCTGCTTAAAAGCATTTTAACTAGCATAGGGTGAGACATGTATTATCTTTGGTTGCAGCCCAAGTTTCTAGAATCCCAGATTAGTGCCCAGTGCCCTAAACCTCATAGCTGCTAATCCTCTGTGACAGCTCTTGTGCACCTGTTGACGTCAAGGGCTTTCAGACTTCTGTGAATTCTGCTTCATTATATCTTTTTTTTAATTTTTTAATGTTTATTTATTATTGAGACAGAGAGACACAGAGCATGAGCAGGGAAGGGTCAGAGAAAGAGGGAGACACAGAATCCAAAGCAGGCTCCAGGCTCTGAGTTGTCAGCAGAGAGCCCGATGCAGGGCTCAAACTCACAAACCGTAGGATCATGACCTGAGCCAAAGTCGGACGCTTAACCGACTGAGCCACCCAGGCACCCCCCGCCCCCAACCATCTGTTTCATTATATCTTGTATGGGATTGGCTTTTCCCCAACATTAGCTCTTTGGCTAATGAGTTGGCTCATATTTTTGTTAGACTATTTAAAGACAAGTGAATAAACTTGGAGAGGGTAAGGAAAGGTGATACAGGAGACCTGAGATTGAGCTAGGACTTTTGCCATCCACCCTAGTCATCAAAAACACTCATTAGCCTTCTTATTGTTCTGTGACAGGATGATGGAGACACACAGGTGGATTTAGAGATTCGGTCCAGGGGGAGCAGTGGACTCTCCAATTCTTTTGTGGAAAGAGCTGACTGAAGAATATAAGAGAAGTGCACAGAACCTTATAAAAGCACAGTCTGTATTCATATTCAAGTTCACCTACAGCATTTTTGTGACTTCTGGCTATGATTAGAAGGACTTTAAGGCCATAATTTTCTGACAGCTTTCCATGAAAGGAATGGATGTTTGTTATGCTAAGTCTGTAAGCAGTAGAATCTTTCTTAGTTTCTGAAAGAACCTTTTCCAGTTTAAGTAATTTTCACAGGAGGAAATGTTGTCTTTTCCTTTTTTTTTTTCCTCCGAAGGAACTGATCAGAACAAACTGAGGAGACCCCAGATGTTGAAATCAACAGAACATTAGGTTACGTGGAATCAGATTTCTTAAAACATAGTCCTACCTGGGTTGCTAAACATGGGAGCTGGGAAATCCATTAGCTCTTGGCCTTTTTCCTATTTTTGTAATTATTGTTATCTCTTCCTCTATTGTGAAGTGTCTATTATGTAAATCCCATTGGGAGTGGCTTTTCCATCATGATCAGCTCCTGGCTGCTGTCAGTACTGAGTCCCCTGGAGACTTCACTGAGAGTCTACCCAGAAAAGAAAGGAAATGTGAGTTGGAGGTTTGTTAGCATGTGCAGTCTCATTGTAGCTATGCTTTGCTAAAACATTTCGAGATGCTTTTGACCTATGAAATCACCTCAGAGAAAATATGCAAGGTTTGGTGTATATTCCTTCCTTTTTTATGGAAACATGGCGGTCACGTTTTTATGGCCACAGAGGGAAGAAAGACTTTCTTCTGGTGGCAATTATTTTTGTTGGGTTTGTAATTTTAAGGTCATTGATGGGGGCGTGGGGGGGGAAATCCATTTGCCCAAAGAAGGCGAGTAGAGCGAAGAACCTGATAGATCTTCTCAAAAAGAAGAATTAGGTAGAATGTAAAATTATAATCATGAAAAATGTGACCATTCATCCACTGATAATCTTTTATAAGCTCAGATTTAAAATGTGTCAATTAGGAAACAGGGAAGTAGTGCGGTATAAAATAGCGTAAGCTTTGAAATTAAAGGATTGTTACTGGCCATTAAAGGGAACTAGTGAAGAAGGGCCTTCCAGAATTACGATTTTGGTCAATATAATGGACTAAGTGAATGTGGAAGAAATTCACCGCCCTCTCCCACCATCTTTCTCTAAAAATATGTAATCTCCTGGAGAATAGACTTAAATGGGTAGCCCACCCTACATGATTTAGGGAACTGGTCCAAAACTGGTCCAATATATAAAGGAAACCAAAGCCAGAGTGGTAATTAAGAGCAGAAGCAGCATGGCCTGGGAGTATCAGACCCACATGAATGTCTTATCAACTGGAAGTTGAGGTTTTAACACATTTACTGGGACAGGAGAGTTTGTTCCAGGACCATGGGGAAAGAACAGTCTTGGATAATGTCAGGAATCTCAAATTTTCATTTCTTTCATGAACTTATGAGTAGAAAAACTCCTCCTACTTGCTTTAAGAAGAAACAAGATTGCCACCTACTCTGGTCCTTGGGCCAAAAGAGCCGCCCACAATGTATGAAAATAGACGTGTGAGGTCTGAATTTATAATCTGGATATGGTAAGACAACCCTCATGCTAAGAAATTAATCTAAAAATTCTGAAGTGGGTGAAACCACTAGAAACACATAGAAGGGCCCTGTAAACCTGTTCTATAGAGACATTTCTTTACCCCTTGTGATGAACTGAAATATGCCCCCCACAATTCATATGCAGAAGCTCTAGCCCCTGGTGCGGTTGAAACTAAAGCCAGGGCCTTTAAAGAGTAATTAAGGTTCATGGGGCGCCTGGGTGGCTCAGTTGGTTAAGCATCTGACTGTTGGCCTTGGCTTAGGTCATGATCTCATGGTTCATGAGTTCGAGCCGTGCATCGGGCTCCATGCCGATGGCACAGACCTTGCTTGGGATTTGCTCTCTCCCTCTCTCTCTGCCCCTCCCCTACTTGCATTCTCTCTCTCTCTCAAAATAAATAAATAAACATTTTTTTAAAAATCTGTAACATTGGATGAAAATAGAAAAGAGAGGCTAAAATACATAAAGGACAAAATGAAAAATCCCAAAATATCTCTGGTAAAAACTACAAAAGAAATCAACAGAAAAAAATAGAGGGGTTGGAGGTATTTGAAAAGTTAAAGGCTGAAAACTCCCTGAATTAAAAAAGGAATCTGTCTTTGGATTAGAGGAACATATCAGGGGTTGCCTATGTGGCTCATTTGGTTGAGCTGCTGACTCTTGATGTCGGCTCAGGTCATGATTGCAGGGTCGTGGAATCAAGCTGCATCGTGGAGCTCCGCACTCAGCATGGAGCCTCCTCAAGATTCTCTCCCTCCCTCTGCCCCTTCCCCTGCTCGCACTTTCTCTCTCTCTTTCAAAAAAAAAAATAGTAATAACAATAATAAAAAATAAATAAAAGAACATATCAGGACACAAACAGGAAAAATAAAAACATAATCCCAACTAAACATATTGTAACGAAATAGCAAATCATCAAAAACAAAGAAAAAAAAGCCTTGGGAACCACCAGATTATTCATCAAAGAATGACAATCATACTGGAGAAGACATAACAACAGAAGTCAAATGACGATAGATCAATATTTCAAAGTTCTGAGGGGGGAAAAAAACTGTCTCCCTAGAATTCTATCCCAGTGACGCCATCACTCGAGATGGAGAGCAAAATAAAAATGTTTTCCGACAAGCAGGTTTACTACTTACAGACTTCCCTGAAATAACTGGTTAAAATGCACTATAGGAAGAATGGATTTTAGTGGTGTGCAAGAAGCATATGGCAAATACATTGGTAATTTTAATCAGCATTTACTGTAAATAATAATGAGGCAATAAGACTGACTAATGAGGTAGAGGTCAAGGGGAGGGGAGAGAGCACAGTAAATGGAAAATACAGACAAAGATGATAGAAAAAAATCCAATGTATCAGTACACTACATAAATGTAAATAGATCACATTCGTCTATTAGACTCTGACTCCATTTACAAAATCCAGCTGGATGTTGCTCTGCTCTTTGTGGCTTGCATTTTTACTAATGAGTAGTTATCCTGCTGTCATTCTCGTCTTTGTCACTGTGTAATGTATCCTTTTTCTATGCCTGCTTATAAGATTTTTTTAATTGTTGGTTTTAAGCAATTTGATTACTAAATTATAGGGCACTGATCCCCAAATTGACCTATAGATTCCACACATCATAACAAACTTTCTTTAGGAATTTTTTTGGGTACAGATTGATAAGCTTATTATAAAATGTATATGAATATGAAAAGGACCTAAAACAGCCAAAATAACTTTTTAAAAAAGGTTGGAAGATTTATAGTACCTGATCTACACTGCTTGATTTCAAAGCTTGTTATAAATCGGTAATAATCAAGACAGTATAATCAAGAGAAATGGATCAGTGGAACAGAACAGAATCCAGAGAGAAAGCCACATATATACAACAGGAGATTGATTTTTTTAATATAATTTATTGTCAAATTGGCTTACATACAACACCAGTGTTCATCCCAACAAGGAAATTGATTTTTGACCAAAGCACAAAGGCAATTCAGTAGAGAAAAACAAGTCTTTTCAACAAATGGTGCTGAAACACCACAGACATGAATTAAATGGATCAGAGACCCAAATGAAAGAACTAAAACTATAAAACCTCTAGGAGGAAATATAGGAAAAAATCATAGTGGCCTTTAGTTTGGCAAAGATTTCTTAAATAAGACACAGCAGCACAAACCATAAAAGCAACCCCTCCCCCCCCCCCCCCACTCTACATCCCTCTACCTGTTTCAGACAACCACTGAGCTGCTTTCTGTCTATGGGAGAGTTTGGTTGTTTTAGAAATTTCATGTAAGGAGCACCTGGGTGGCTCAGTTAAGCGTCCAACTCTTGGTTTCAGCTTAGGTCATGATCTCACCGTTTGTGAGTACGAGCCCTGCTTCAGGCCCTGTGCTGGCAGCGTGGAGCCCACTTGGGATCCTCTCTCTCCCTCTCTCTCTGCCCCTCCCCTGCTTGAGCTCTCTCTCTTTCTCTCAAAATAAATAAACTTAAAAAAAAAAACCCCAGAAATTTCATTTAATGGAAACATACACAGTCTTTTGTGTCTAGCGTCTTTCACTTAGTAGAATGTTTCTGAGCTTCATCCTTGTTGCATGTATAGCGAGTTTTGTTTAATTGCTAAGGACTAGTCCATTGTCTAGATGTATCCCACATTCTGTTTAACCATTCCTGAGCTGAGGGGCTTCCAGTTTGTTTCCACTGTGGGGCCATTATGAATAATGCTACGATGAAGAGTCCCAAAAGGAGTACAAGTCTTTGTAGGGACATAGGTTTGCATTATTCTTGGAGTTTTTCATTTTCCTAGGAGTGGAATCGCCAGATCGTATGGTAAGTGTATCTGTAATCAATTTCCAAAATGATTTCCAGAGTGACTCCTATTAATTTACATTTGACCCGAATATAATAGGGTCTCAGTTCCTCCATGTCCTCATTACACTTGTTATTGTTTGTTTTAGTGATACTATGTACCCATTTCAGTGGGTACATAGTAGTATCTTACTTTTTTCGTAATTTCATTTCCCTAAGGATGTTGAGTATCTTTTCATGTATTTATTAATCATTCATATATCATTTTTGTTGACTAGTCAAATATTTCATTCTTTTTAAAAATTTTGGTTTCTTGTAGTAGTGTTGACATAAAAGTTCTTTATATATTCTGGACACACTTTCTGCCAGACATATAATCCACAAAAACAATCTCCTAGTCTTTGGCTTGTTTTTGTCATTTTGAAGTTGTCTTTTTTATCTTGGTGAATTTTTGTGTACCAATTTTTTTCTTTAATATATCGTATTTTCGGTATCATACGTAATACCTCTCTATCTTTTCTAAGAAGACTCTGCATAATTTCCCCTATATTTCTTTCTAGAAGTTTCCTAGCTTTAGTTCTTTCATTTAGATCTGGGATACATTTTGAAATATTTTTTGTATTTTGTAAAGAGAAAGAGAGGAGAGACTCTTTTTATATACAAGGCAGATTGAATAGTCATATATAAACATAATTATCGTCTGGAAGATTTTATACTATCTCAGGACCTTTTGTAAGAAAGGAGAACCTTTTTTTTTTTTTTTTTTTTTTTTTTGGTTCCCAACTCACGTTGGTCAAAGGTATGCCCTTTGGGCACTGAATCCTCATGCTGTCAGGTTGCAGCATGACACTGAACATTTCTGAGTTCTACACCAAGGGGTCAACAGGGAAGCCCCAGGACAGTAAGCAAGAGACTATACAGCCTGCGTCTGAGACAAGATGCTTGCAGGCGGCACCCACATGAAACTAGTTGGAGCCATGAGAACTGGTCACAGTGGCTGGAACGAGGGTCAGGCAAACCAAGGGACCTTGCAGTGACACACAAGAAGTGTCCAGTACAATGTCTTATCTCCGTCTCCAAAAAGAGGATCTGTGGTTGCAGGAATATTTTTCTGGACCACAAAGTGACAGAACACAAAGACAGTATCATTGAAATCCGATTACACAACAACACTAGCGTGAAGCAAATTCTCTGTGTCACAGCAAGGGAGACAGCTGCGTTAGCTGTGGGAAGTAGGAGATTAACCTCAGCAAGGGAGACTAGGGGGGGATTAGGGGCAAGACCAAAGGGCAGTATCAGCAGCAGTGACGCTTCTGAGCTCCCTGGCATAATCAATGTCTGACCAAGGCTCCCTGGGGAGTGCTGTGGGAACCAACAACAGTTGTACCGAGTACAGAGCAGGAAGGTCACCGGGAAAGAAGGTGTCAAGATCGCCACTCTCAAGGCCACTGTGGACTAAGGAATGTCTGGGAGCTTCACTACTTAAACACATCAGGCAGGCAGTATCTCTCATCTAAAGTGCTGCAGGGATGAGAATGACCCCCATTTGTAGAAAAGTGCCTTGGGTAAGAGATCACAGTGGAAGCAGGAACAGTGCTTCCTGGCACTGGGAAACTGGGCAGTGTTTCTCTATCAGACCTGGATGAATCAGAGAGATCTGAATTCTCGAAGGGAAGAACCTGAGGTTGTGGGATGATAATGTGTGGGACAATGATCGTCTGATCCAAGCATTATACTCAAAATACTTAACCACAGGGGTGGCATGGGCATTCATTAGTAAGAACTGATGCTAGCTGTAAATAATCAGTGGGTCATACCAGGCACACTGATGAACACTGGCCCTGACCCAGGTCTTGTCTTGCGTCAGCTAATGCGGCTTACAGCAAGGGTAACATTAGGTGACGGATTTCCTGTTGCATGCCAACCTTGATCTATTCATAGCTACCGCCTACAGTGCCCTGTCGAGACAAAGACTAGTGGTTATGTCCCAGGGTAGTGGGAAAGATCATTGTGATCAGTGATCAACTAGTGATGTCTGTTATGGTCACAGAGCTGAGAATGTCAGCTGTGTTACAGACTAACTGACCCTGCGTTAAATGTTTACATTCAATTCGTTTTACAAACATTTATTGGTCATGTGCTGCGTGTTGGCTCCTTGTTAAATACTAAGTTGATACAAGCATGAAAAGGCACAATTCCTATGCTAAGGAGGATCTCCTTAGTTAGGAAGATAGATACGTAAATAGCTAATTTTAGCACAAATGATAATTACATCAATAGACATATACACAAGGTATAATTGTAAAAACATAAAGGAACACAGGGTTAATGGAATTTTCCAAGTATATTAATTTAGATAGGGTCATAAATGATTAAAATCATAGAGTTCATAAAAAGAAAAGAGAAGAATCAGGGCAGAATATAACCACTTCATAAACTTCCCTGCATCAAATACAGAAGGCATGGGCAAATAAACATCTTTGGGGCACCTGGGTGGCTCAGTCGGTTAAGTGTCCAACTTCAGCTAAGGTCATGATCTCACAGTTCGTAAGTTTGAGCCCCACATTGGGCTCTGTGCTGACAGCCCAGCAGAGCTTGGAGCTTGCTTTGGATTCTGTGTCTCCCTCTCTCTCAGCCCCTCCCCCACTCTCACTCTGTCTCTCTTCAAAAATAAATAAACATTAAAAAAAAAATTTAAAAAGAAAAGAAACATCTCCTGTCTCTCTTTTTTTTAAGCTTATTTATTTCTTTTTTTAGGTAGGCTCCATGCCTGATGGGGGGCTTGAACTCATGATCCAGAGATCAAGAGTCACATACTTTACTGGCTGAGCCAGCCAGGTGCCCCTATCACCATCTTCATCATCCAAGCCTGTCTACATTTTTGGGGTATTTGTAAGCTTGGGTCTAGGGCAAACTGGTGGCCAATTAGTAGGCTTCCAGTTCTCACACAAGTACATTTTCTGTAAATTGGTCCATACATTTCAAAGGTTTTGTGGATTCTGGGGCAGGTGGTGCTGGCGTCACATTGGTGTGCACACCTCCAGGGTGGGCTGCTTGTCAGGTGGGCAGTGGAGGAGAGAGAGCTGGGGAGCAGAGGAATGGGCTTAAGAAAACTTCTTTAATTCTCGACTCCCTTACAAAGAGAAATACAGAGATGGAAAGAAATCGCTAAATCTACTTACGCCTTAAGCGAATGCCTTGAAAAGTGGCACTTTTTTTTTTGTTTAAGCACATGAGCTTAGACCCAAGCACAGTAAATCGCACCACGTGGATGGAGAAACAATGCACGTTCTTCTCTTCAGTAAGACCAAATGTGACTACGTTCAGTTATCCCTGTTTTCCCACTCTGGGTATGGAGAGGAGCCAGGGGTTCTGACTCTGCTTTCCCTCGTACATCCCAGCTGAACAATGGGCCCCATGAACCAACTACACCAACCTTCACCTTGAGCTGAAGGCAGAAGTGCGAAGAAACTGAAGCCCAGAGAGGTCAAATGACTCGCCCCAAACCATTGATTCATTCATTTCACAGACATTTGTTGAGCACTGCTCTGTGCTAGGTTCTGTACAAATCCCTGCAGGACCACACTACAGAGGCAAACTCCAGAGAGGAGTCTACAATCTTAGCTGCCAGATTAGGGTTTTTTCTACCACCCTACTCCACCCTGGCAGTCCTCTCTGTGGGCATTGAAGGCACAGGAGGATTTGATTCCAGGAGACCTGGGCTTCCAGGGTGGCAGGGCAGAGATAAGCAGCAGAGTCTAGGTCCCAGATGAGGGAGAGGCTCTGACATCGCTTGGATACTGAAGAGGACAGAAGTGAGCATAGCTTGGAAGAAGATTCTCCTAGTTTTTGGAAGAAGTGAAGAGTGAGCCCAGGAGGAGAGGGACCTCCTGTATTTCAGAATCCCACATGGGGGCAGAACCTGAGGGGAATGGCTTACCTGACATCAGGAGGGGGTGTGTGCCAGGGGTCCCAGGGTCCCAGCGCCAGCAAGTCTGTCCCGGGCTGGCTGGTCACAGAAGTCATGGCTTCACCCAGCCTTTAAGGGCTGTAAGAGCCTAGACCTAAGAACAGCAGGTCCTCCCCAATGCTGGTCTGCGTGAGACTGCAGGACCTTTGCAGGACCCTGACAGGGTCGGGGGAAAGAACTACAATGATGACCAAGATTAAATTTTTAACAGTCTCTAGAGAATGGGAGCTTGGGAGTTTGCTTTTAAAAAATGAAATAATCCTGGGCACCTGAGTAGCTCAGTAGGTTAAGCATCTGACTTTTGCTCAGGTCATGATCTCACAGTTCGTGGGTTCGAGCCCTACATCGGGCTCTGTGCTGACAGCTAGGAGCCTGGAGCCTGCTTCCGATTCTGTGTCTCCCTCTCTCTCTGCCCCTCCCCCGTTTGCACTCTGTCTCTCTCTGTCTCTCAGAAATGAATAAACGTTAAAAAAAAAAAAACCTCCAAAAATGAAATAATCCATTGTCTCTTGTTCCAAGGGCTAAAAACCCACACGCACTGTACATTTTTATAGAACCAAGCTATTCGTTTAGATCAGTGTTTTTCAAGCTGTACGGTGAGGCCCACTAATAGATCATGAAATCAATTTAGTGAGTCTTGACCAGCCATTTCTCATTAAATGTAATAGAAAGGAAAAGAAAATATCCAAGTGCTGGGTCAGGACTTTTTTTTCAGTTACAGGTCAGTATACGCATAGAGGGTAGCAGTGTAAATGTATTTTATATTCTGGGTCATGGTTGAAAGGATTGAGAGGCATTAAATTAGACCACATCACTATAAATGATGTCAACCAGCCACTAATATTCTCTCTCCTGTTTCTACAGGAGGAAATATATAGGCTAACACTTCTCAGATCCTTATATACTGGGGACATTACGAGCTATTTGCAGTAATCATAAGCACCACTTATTAAGCATATCCGGGATAAGGGGCATCCACAAAACATCATCTCCATTTTCTAATTAAGGTCACTCATACGTATCTATTAAGTTCAAGAGCTGGATTTTAAATCCACATCCTTCTGACTCCAAAACAATGAATGCCTTTTCCAATATACTACTCTGCACTCCCCACCCTTTGAACATTCATAAAGTTTATTGAAAATAATAGCAGAGCTTACAATAAGGCTGCCCAGCCCAAACAGAACAGGTTTGAGAAAATTTTCTAATGTTGGCTGGTTCGTGTAAAAAGTCAAGTAATAAAGGACATGTGCGAAATACTCTATAAATCATATACCAAATAAAAAGAGCAGGTGGTATGGAGCTCAGGCAAGACTGTTCTGGTGTCTTTTCCTGAGATCTCTCAGTCATTCCATCACCACAAAAGGCCGCTTAGGATTGGCCTAATCGTGCCTGATCATGGTGGCTTCTTTCTGGAAATTTCCATGGGCACGGGAGCCTCTGTTTTGCCATTTCCTGCTTCTTCCTGTCCTTGCTGTGGCTCCCTCCACTGGCTTTCTCCTCCTGCATCAAAGCCCCTTCTTTTTCCCCTCTTACTCTAGACCCAGGCTTGTCGATTCATCAGGTTTCTTTCTTCTGGCAGGAAAAGAAGAACCAAGAGTCAAATGTATGGCCCATCAGGGTGCATTTTTAAATTAACCTCAGGCTCTGTTTCACATTTTGCCCTTGTTTTTATTTTTATTTTTGCTCTCCTACTTTAGTGTTACGTCTTCTGGCTGTAGTCTTTGTATCTCTGCAAATCACCTTAAGTCCTTTTGGGAACAAGAGAGGGATAGAAATGAAATTTTAAAACCTACAAGCAGGGGTAGTTTCATGTGCCAGTTTTTCCAAGTCAGTACTGACTTTCTTCCTGTGTTTCATATAGGCTCAGTGGAGCAGGTCTCCAGCATGGAAAATTACTGAGTCACCTCGTCTGTCTACAGATCTGCATAGATCCATTAGGAGTCTGTTCTATTTCAACAGCTTTGCATCTTTTTTCCTCTGGACCCAGAACAGTTATGCCCAGAATTGTCCAAAAATTGACCAGACACTCTCAGCTTGAGAGCTAACGTTCTCACCTGGTTAATTTCAAGAACAATCTCATCCTCAGGTTTGGTTCTTGTTTATTTTTTTAGTAATGTACCTTTGAAAGTATACCAGAGAGATTCACCATAGTATTTTTGTCCTCAGCTTCAAGCCAGAGGATGTTTTTTAAAGGAAGAAGGAAATTTACAGCATGATTAAAAAGGAGGAGGCCCCCAGAGTACATACAGCTCCTTAGGGTCTAGGGACTACAGACTCACACTACACTCAGTGGGGGGTGGGGGGTGGGGGGATGGGGGGGGAATCTAGCCTCCTGTACGTGTGTCTTCCACGCAAACTACTCAGAGATACCCCACTGTGTTGCTGTTTTGCTCACACAGCCCTGAGCCATCTAGTAAGAAGCCAATGTTTACTGAGTTCCTGCTACATGCTAGAAAAATGGTATTTACATTTATATTTCTAAGAAGGGGAGTCTTTTTTAAAAATGAAACATTACACTTAATTTCAATATACAAAGTAGAGCTTGTTGGAGTGAAGTGAAGGAGATGATGGGGGTAGATGGTGGGAAAGAGAAAGCATTTCTGGGGGTTGTTCCATTCATTCACTCACTCATTCATTCATTGACATTTATTCTCCCACTTGGAGAGTCTCCTTCCAGAATCCTTCAGCAAACCTGTCTTCAGTGTCAACAAATCAATGTTCCTGTGTAATGTGAAAGGACTTTATAAAGGTCTTCCCATGCCAAACAGCTCTTGACCTGGGCCCATGAGGCCAACTCAAGGCCATGAACAATTACACATGTTGTATACTGCACAAGCACTTTTCATGGTTTTATTTATCATGACAGTCTTCTGGCAGGTGGAAACACAGATCCTTCACTAACAAAATTAAACATATCATGACAATTTTCCCAACAAATAGAAACACAATTGCTTGAGGAAGATGTACATTTTCCCATTAGCATAAAGGTACTGCACCAGTCCCAGCTGGTACGCCTCCCCAGATTTGCTTGTCCTGACCCCTGGGCCTCAGCTACTTGCTCTAGGAACAGCCACAGTTGCCTCGCCATTGCCCAGCATTGCTGTTTGCCTTGCCTCTCCTGGCCAGCGGAGGCTGGGCCCCAGCATGGTCACCATAACATCCACTGTGGGGGAGGCCACAACCCCAGCACTCCAGTGTGAGCCAAACAGACCTCAGAGGCTCTAACTGCCCTGGTGGCTATCCAGAGGGGCTAGGTAACACATACACAAACACAGGGAATCACTGCCCCAGGGGATGCACTTCGGCAATGAGAGTTGGGAGACAGAAGGAACTGACAGATAAATTCCTCGCTCATGTTCCCACCCCAATGGCTGTCCCAAGAGCACTGATTCCATACAGCCTCTACAGAATGTCCTGGGTGCAGCTGCTCTCTTCCTTGTGAGGCTGGGGCTGACTCTGAATTACACCACCTTTTATTTGTCTTCCCTCCTTCCCCGCCTCGGGGTCCTTTCCCTGCACACCCAAGCCCTGGGATTGCCCGCCTGCCACCCATACAGTATGGCGACACTGTTGTCTGGGGAAGCCGGGCGGAGGCTGGCACCACTGGTCTAGTAGCCTCCCTGGGCCAGTCTGCTCTCAAAAATATACATAGGGGGTCTCCTGGGTGGCTCAGTCGGTTAAGTGTCCGACTCTTGATTTCAGCTCAGGTCACGATCTCATGGGTTGTGAGATGGAACCCCACACTGGGCTCTGTGCTGACAACACAGAGAACGCTTGGGATTCTCTAACCCCAACCACCACCCCCACCCCCCCGCCCATTTCTGTCCCTCCCCCATTCTCTCTCTCTCAAAAATAAATAAGCAAGTCAAGTCCTGATACAGAACCTTATAAAGGAAGGCTTCTCCTTAGGAGGGTAACGGCAGGCTTTGATTGATAAGAATTATAATCCAGGTTTAAATCACTATTACCGCTTTTGTTGTTATTATCCATCCACCCCTTCTTACCCCATTCGACCTTGAGACCAGTGGCATGTGTTGGAAAGAGGGCGGTAAGGTCTAAGGGAGCAGCAGGTGGTGGTGACACAGCGCACACCCAGCTGGCGCGCACAAGGAGCGAATCAAGGCAGACCTAGTGCTCCCGGCCGTCCAGCCCCTGAGCCCAAGGGGTCCTGTTCCCTGGATTTAATGTGGATTTAAAATCCCTCTCAGCCCAGGGCTCATCACCTGCACACAGGGATGTCTGGTCTGCCCCACCCCCACCTCCACGGGTCCCCCAAAGCACAGAGAGGAAGGAAGTGACTGGAGCAACACGTGGATGCGACGCCGTGTCCCCGCCCGGATGACACACGCGGCCAGGAAGTGGCCAGCTCCAGTCACGCTGAGCTGGCTGTGACTCAGCCGGAGGCAGCGCGCCCCTTGCTGAAACTCTTTAAGTCGGCACCTTGGCTGATTTGTGACCCAGCAGAGGATGTGCCCTGCTTGTTATCTGCGGAAAACAGGGCAGTCTCCTGCTAGACTGCCCCTTTTAAACAATAAGCAGTCTTCCTCCTCCAAGCGCAGCTTCCTTCTGATGCGAGCAAAGATAGAAGCAAAACAGGCTCTGCTGCCCAGAGGAGGGGGCGCCCAGCTCAGCTCCGTTAAAGGACGAGCGGGGAAGGGAGAAAAAATCTTCCAGCCCACATGCTGCCAGCACAGCAGCGCGGGCCACGAAATGGGCACTCTTGTGTTTCTTCCCAACTGCCTTCTCTCGCAGGTTCCCTCAGAAATGAAACGTGAGCCCCTGAGCGGGGCTCACTCCAGCGTAGTTTGGACCACGTTGCCTTGGCAGGTGGTCCTCAGTGGAAGTTTCCTCTTCTTGGGTTGGTGAGTCAGGGCTGGCTCACGCACAGGCACCAAGCAGTGGCCCCAGGGACAGGGGGAGCCACCCCTACTCCTTCCCAGCTCTGTGGGGCCCACAATTCCCGAAACCTGGGCCAGTGCACTTGGTTTCCTAGTGAGAGAGAAGGCTTTAAATGCAAACTGTCTAGAAGAGGTGAGCGCACAAGAAAGGACCAAGAGCTGGCTGCCACTTGTCCTAAAACCCATGAGACAAGAGACAGCCATGCCCACGCAGAATAGGGCCCCAGGCTGGGCCAGAACTATCTCTGTCATCACACTGCCTCTGCCGTATCACTAGAAAGACTTAACCAGAGACACACTTCACCTCTTGCTGTATGTGGAATGTATGGCTCACTGCACGTAAGCAGTGAACTCATACCATGCTGACCTGACAGAGTCCATTCAGCCACTTTAGAAGAATTATGCCGTTATCTCCATAAAGTCCCAGAATTTGCAAACACCTAGGTACCTAGCAGGGGATACCTGAAAATCGGCAGGCCCTACCTTTTAAAGAGTTAATTATTGGGGGGGCTTGGGGGGCTCAGTTGGATAAGCGTCTGATTCTTGATTATGGCTCAGGTCATGATCTCACAGTTCTGCTGTCAACACAGAGCCTGCTTGGGATTCTCTCTCCCTCTTCCTGTCTGACCCTCCCCGACTCATGCTTGCGCGCTCTCTCTCTCCCCCCCCCCCATAAATAAATAATAAACATTTTAAAGAATAGTTATTATTAATTTTATTTTGGACAGATAATACATTCATGTATTCCAATATCAAATTCACACGAAACAATGCACGTTAAGGTTTCTTCCACGCTGTCTGCATTCCTCACTGCGTCCAGGAGTAACCATGTTTATGACTTTCTTATATATCCATTCAGTGTTTGTTTCGTGAATACAAACAAAAATAAATATATTCACATGGTGGTCGGATTAATGGCTCCCCAAAGATGCCTTGGAACCTCTGGAACCTGTTGACCCTGCACTTTTCATGGCAAAAGGGGCTTTGCAGGTGTGATTAAGTGAAGGATCTTCAGACGCAGGATTATCCAGATGGGCCCGATGTCATCTTGCAGGATTGGAGGCAGAAGGGCCAGAGAGGAGAAAAGGCAGCAGAGAGATTGGAAGGTTGGGAAGTCCTGCACTGAGCTGGCTATGGACCTGGGAACCCAGGATGCCAGCAGCCTCCAGAAGCTAGAAGAGGCAAGGAAATGGATTCTTCCCTGGAGCCTCCAGAAAGAATGCAGCCCTGCCGATCCATCTTAGACTTCCGACCTTCAGAACCAACAGAAAATAGATCTGTGTCGTTTTACAACACTACGTTTGTGGTGATCTGCTACAGAAACAACAGGAAACGGACACACTTATCTTCACCCTTTTTCTTTTTTTTTTTTATGTTTATTTATTATTTTTGAGAGAAAGACAGAGTGTGAGCAGGGGAGGGGCAGAGAGAGAGAGGGAGACCAAATCTGAAGCAGGCTCCAGGCTCTGAGCTGTCAGTACAAAGCCCGATGCGGGGCTTGAACTCACAAACTGTGAGATCATGACCTGAGTCAAAGTCAGACGCTTAACTGACTGAGCCAACCAGGAACCCCATCTTCACCCTTTTTCTAAATTTATTTTTGATATAGAGCGAGCACAGCAGGGGAGGGACAGAGAAAGAGGGAGATAGAATCCCAAGCAGACTCCACACTGTTAGCACAGAGCCTGACGCAAGGCTTAGGCTCGTGAAACATGAGTTCATGACCTGAGCCAAAATCAAGAGTCAGACATTCAACTGACAGAGCCACCAGGCACCCCTTCACCCTCTTCTTAAATTTTTTTTAATGTTTATTAATTTTTGAGAGAGAGCACAAACAGGGGAGGGGCAGAGAGAGGTAGACACAGAATCCGAAGCAGGCTCCAGGCTCTGAGCTGTCAGCACAGAGCCCAACGTGGGACTCGAACTCACGGACTGGGAGATCATGACCTGAGGTGAAGTCAGACGCTCAACCAACTGAGCCACCCAGGCGCCCTTCATCCTCTTCGTAAACAAAAGTTAGCATACCCTGGATGGGCCATTCCAAAGTCTGAGTACAGTTTTAGGCTTTAGTAACCTCAGAAGTACAAATGCTATAAATTTACAAACAACATCATTTGAAAGTTTTTTTATTTGACTCTCTTTTACACTTGTTTAGCTATGTGAATTTTATATAATACATACCATTTAAATTTTGTTTCAGTACCTCTGAAGAAACAAACACTGACTGAAACAAAAGCATTCACGTTAACATTTATTATTCCAAGTTCACAAGACTAAGTGAATTAGAAATGTATACAATTAAGTTTTCAGGTCATATTTTTTTTTTAAGTTTACAGCATTTATACTTCTGACACTATTAAGGTTTAAAACTGCACTAGGATTTTTTGGGACACAGTGTACATTCTCAAGCATTTTGTTTTTGTCACTCAGCAATATATCCTACAGGTCTTTCTGGGTCAAACATAAGAGTTTTCCAATTCCGGGGCACCCGGGGGGCTCCAGTGGTTAAGCGTCCGTCTTTGGCTCAGGTCATGATCTCACGGTTCTTGGGTTCGAGCCCCATGTTGCACCCTGTGCTGATAGTTCAGAGCCTGGAGCCTGCTTTGGATTCTGTGTCTCCCTGTCTCTCTACTGCTCCCCTGCTCACACTCTGTCTCTATCTCTCAAAAATAAATAAACATTAAAAAATTTAAAAAAAATGAGTTTCCTAATTCCTCTTAGAGCTGCACAGTGTCTTGTCATGTGGTGTACCAGTCCCCTGTTAACAGATAGTTGGGTTGTTTCCAACCACAAAGGGTGCTAGTGTAAATAATCTTGTACATATATCATGTATATGGGTGGCAGATCTGTAGGGCACATTATCAGAAGTGGGAATATGGGGTAAAACCCTACTTTCTCATAAGAGGAAGGGTTGGCAGACTGTTGGCAAAGATGCTTACAGTAATCCCGCCCATCTCTATGTACACACCCTTTTGCAATGTAACTTTGCTGCTCCTGTCATCAAAAAGTAGAGTTTATTTCCCCACCCCTGAAATCTAAGCTGGCTTGGGACTTGCCTTGGCCAACAGAATGTGGAGAAAGTGATATTGTAAGACTTCCAAGCCTAAGCCTGCAGCTACTTCTCTCTCACTCTCTCTCAGAACTGTGAGTCCTGCATGTGAAGAAACCTGGGCTACCCTCCATGAAGCAGAGATATCAGTGGGAAGAGGCACAGCCAACTTCCAGCAAGTGTGAGAAGAGCCCCCAGTGGTGCCAATGGATTATTGCAGACACATGAAGTGACTCCAGGAGAGAAGGAATGCCAAGCTAAGCCAGCCCAATCACCAGCCCAAAGACCTGCTGTTGTATAAAGCTACTCATTTTTAAGGTGACTGGTTATGCAACAAAGGACAACTGATGCCTCAGGAAAGTAGTTTTTCTTAACAAGGCTTATTTTGAAAGGATGTACAATATGTTAGCCACAGAAGCCAATAACCAAATTTTTAGAGCAATCTGCAGACTCTCAGAAGTTTTCTAAGCAAGTCTTATTCAGCTAGTCTTGTATTTAGTTGCAGACATTGTAACTATTCAAATACACTCCAACCCTGAGCATGCCAAAAAAAACTGGCTGGCCCACCAAACCATCTCACTTCCAGAGATAATAAAAGGTTTAGTGTATGTCAGAGCAGAGGCTAGATTAAGGGAGCCATTACATTTCACAGTTGGGCAATTTCTATTGTTAAAGGAAAACAACTCTACACCAACATCATCCCTTCTGGCACACACTAAGTCTTTTCTCAGTTCGAGAAAGGAAAATGAAGAGCCTGAGAGTTCCCTAGTTAGCTTAATCTGGCGTGAGGGAAATAGTACATTTGATTTCAGTTTATGAACTAGCATACCAGTGTTTTCCAAGGTCAAGAAAATCAATTTAATGTGTTACAACCAGCATTTTTAAAAATTATATCTGAATACCCATGTTCATAGTAGCGTTATTCATAATAACCAAAATGTTGAAGCAACTCAAATGTCCATCAACAGGTGAATAGATATGAACAGATAAACAAGATTCTATGCATACAATGGAATATTGTTGAGTCTTGAAAAGGAAAGAAATGCTACACATGCCACAATATGGATGAATTTTTAGGACATTCTGCCAAGTGACATAAACCAATCACAAAAGAACAAAAGCTGTATGATTCCATTTATATGAAGTACCTAGAGAAATCAAATTCATAGATACAAAGAAGTAGATATGAAAAGTACTTGCCAAAGGCTGGTGGGAGACAGGGAATGGGAGATTATTGTTTAATGGGCACCAAGTTTCATTTTGGGATAGTGAAAAATGTCTAAAGATGGACGGTGGTGATGGGTATACAACAGTGTGAATGGACTTAATGCCACAGAACTGTATGCTTAAAAATTGTTAAAATGGTAAATTGCATATTATGCATATTTTATTATGATAAAAAATGATTATGTGGCGCCTGGGTAGCTCAGTCTGTTAAGTGACCAACTCTTGATTTCAACTTAAGTCATGATCTCACAGTCATGAGACCGAGTCTCACATGTGGCTCCACTCTGGGCAGGGAGCCTGCTTGGGATTCTCTCTCTCCCTCTCCCTCTGCCCCTCCCCTGCTCACATGTGTGTGCTCTCTATCTCTCTCTAAAAAAAAATTATTATTATTATTATAATAAAATGAAATGGAATAAAAATATAGGTTACTTAGATGTGTTCACCGTGTAAAAATTCATCAAGCTCCTCACTTACCATTATGTACATTTCTATGTATTTGTATTTGTATTGGCTATACAATGAAGGAATTATTAAAAACTAGAATAGAATCAAAAATTCAGAGTACATTGCCCATAATAAGGGTAAGTGTTGTTTCGTGCAACTTTTGTTATAGCTGGGTGTGTGTGTTTACTGAATCATGATGTAAAACGTATTTCTGATTGTGGTTTTTAAAAATTTTGGAAAAGCATTGTGCTGGGGGCTAGTCTCCATTTCCCCTTGTTGAGGTTCCTTCCTTTTTGAACTCGATGTGCTTTTCCCAATAGAAGTGATTTAATTTTATTTACTCAAGCAGAAAAATCCTTTCCCGGGGGTGTTCTCTTCATCATAATCATTTTTCTCCATCTGACCGCTCATGGTAACTAGATTTCATATGCTCGGTTAGACCGCAAAGTCATGTAAAGACATTCTATCATCTTGCTCCGTGAACTGTTCACAAAAGCATTAGCATACATTGCAGTGGGGGATTTCGACATGGGCTTTATGCTTCAATTCAGAAAAACAAAAGTTTCCTCAAGTCATAGGGTGTTTGAACTTAAAAAGTCATTGGTGGTTATGGCTTCTAAACCCCTTCCACTCATAGGCATCCTTTCTGTAACATCCAAAACAATGAGTTGTTCATCTTATGTCCGAACACTTCCAATTATAGCGAGGCACCTCAGTTCACTGCAGAGTAGCTTCCATTGTAGAAAGTGTGTAAGAGCAGTTTCCAGGCAGAATAGGGTGGCAAATCACTCTGGTGTCTATAGAGACATCTCCAATCGTCTAACAAACAGGTTCTTGGATATATTTAGTACCTACATTTCAAAGGCATCTTTCATGAGGAGGTGTACTGGCTTATGAGTGCACTTTATTACTTTGCTATGACTGTACAGTTACCCCAACGTCATTTATTGAAGAGACCATCTTTTTCCCCTTATATATTCTTGCCTATCTTTTTATAAATCAATTTACCATACATGCATGGGTTTGTTTCTGGGCTCTCTATTCTGTTTCATTGATCTCTGTGTCTGTTTTTATGCCAGTTCCAAATTATTTTGATTCATTATAGCTTTGTAATATAATTTGAAATCAGGAAATAGAACGCCCCCAGCCTTGCTCCTCCTTCTCAAGATTCTGCTTCATGCTCCCACTCCTGCCCAAAAATTATGTACAAAGAGCACTAATAATACCCCAACTCTCAAATCTACTGATCATGGTCCAGATATGTAATATCTGACTGCCCAACATTCTTCTCCTTGAACATTTTTAATCTCTTGATGGGGACCATGTTTTAAGCATATTTCCATATCATTGCCTAGAATAGAGCCCATTATGGTGAATGGATACTACATTGCCAGTTTTGGATGTCTGGGTTAAAATGCCAACTCTAGGGGCGCCTGGGTGGCTCAGTAGGTTAAGTGTCTGACTTTGGCTCAGGTCATGATCTCACAGTCTATGGGTTCGAGCCCCACGTTGGGCTTTGTGCTGACAGCTCAGAGCCTGGAGTCTGCTTCAGATTCTGTGTCTCCCTCTCTCTCTGCCTCTCCCACGCTTGTGCTGTCTCTGTCTCTCAATAATAAACATTAAAAATTAAAAACAAACAAACAACAACAAAAACACCAGCTCTCAACAAAAAAGTGATGACTGCTGAACCAGTACCAGATTGCTGTTTTTACGAAGTCAACAAACTTAGGAAATTCTGGGAAATTTTCATTTATTTTTCTAATTCTTCAGGAACCAAGGACTGTTCCTTAAGTACTTAGAACTCTGCTAAAGGAGAACTGTGCTAGATCATGGCCATTTCCCATTCTTTAAAAATTAGTTCTTTCTGTTTCCTGGTAACATATTAATTTTTAATGAAGTGATTAATGAAATTATTTCTCATGTGGGGCACATAGTAGTCACAGCTATATTAGGTATAATTAAAGGATGAATTTGTCTTGCATAAATGAAAATCCCCATAACTCCCTGTTATAGACACTAGATTTTTTTGTAAGTAGGCTCCATGCCCAACATGGGGCTTGAACTCACAGTCCTGAGATTAAGAATCACATGCTCTATTGGCTGAGCCAGCCAGGTTCCCCTAGACACTAGATTTTAAAACATATGTCTGCTAATCATTCAGCTGTGTGAGTCCTAAGTGCTCTAAGTACACTGAAATACCTTGGAAAGTGGAGACTTTGGAGCAGTGGACCTACTGTCTTTGTCCCCCATTTTCAGGATAGCAAAAGAGAGCGTCAACCTATGAAACAGGACACAAAGCAAGAGTAGGTATGGATCCTTTAAAAGAGTGTGAAAAGACAATAGTGGAAGCTTTCCTTTGGCCTTCACAAGGGATCACAGGAAATTAGAACTGAAGGAAGCTAGTCTGGCCAGGAGGAGCAGTAGGGAATGATGGGGACCACTTGGCACTTTGGCAGTTGATTCTAATGTACAGGCTGAGAGGCTGATGGTGAGGCTGGACCTGAGAAATGGGTGGAAACAGAAGATGAAAGTGTCATGTTGTACTCCCCATCACTAGAAGAGTCTCGACAAAGATCGGATTACCCAATATGGGCCCCCAGGTGGCCTGGACATTATTTTGGTGCCCCTTGCCCCTATTTCAGCCATAGACAGTTTTCTCTGAATTGGAAACCACGTTGCTTGAGCCTGGAGGTGAGTTTCAATAGTAAAATTGGAGACTTTACAACTTGACACAAACATGGACATCTTTGACTTATCTCTGTAGTTGTATCATGAACTCTGAGGGAGATGAGTCTTCATCAAAAAGAAGGCATGATAGAGAGGCATCAGGAATATTTATGTAATCATAATACAGAAAATGAATAAAGAAACCATGAGACAAAATATTGACCTCCAACATATAAAGACAAAATTGATTTTTAGCGATGCTCTATAATATACTTTAACAAGATTTGTTAGAAGACAATGCACACCAACCATAGATACTGCCATTGGCCAGTATTTCACTGGAGTTTAGGTTTACCAAATTCTGAGAAATTGAAACACTTGAATGTGGATGTACTGAAAGAAATTCAAGACCATTATGAGACAGAAGTTAGGTCAAATTTGGGATTATTCGCCTATCACTGGGAATGTAAAATGTGGACAGGAAGAAAACGTAATGACTGCCATACATCTCAAATGTTCATCCCTATAAGTGAATCCATGGGACTGCTACCACCTGAAATTCCTGTTAGGGAGACAATGTTTAGCATTACTCTTACGGCCCAAATTTCAGTTTGCTGCTCCTACAATTTGCGCAGATAACACACATTTGTTATACATCCAACTTGATGTGCTATTAAGCTGACCTTTGGCAATGTTAATGGCAGAGATACCCTGGCATGGTGTTATCCACCAGAAAGATGACAGCTTCTGCTACAATACTGTGTGTGGTAGCTTTAATTCCATCCTTGTTCTCTACTTCATTGTTTCATAAAGGAAGGAAAATTGAATTGTGAAAAACTTGTTATAGGAAAGATATATGGCCGGGAACAGTCTTTATAGATACAAAGGATTTTACCTCTTCTAACTTAGGCTTCACATCTATGTATCTCAGACACCTGGGGTTAGGAAGTAGACCAAATATTAAAAGTAGAAGAGACAGGTGAAGAGACACAAAGTAGGAAAACACATAGGTCCTAGTGCCTGTTGAAAAAATTTGTCTTCAAATGTACAACATCATTTTAGTTCATCGGTTTACTCACCTCAATTTTGGTCACTGGAATTCTGGGAGTGAACTCTTGTCTTCATGAAGTGCCACAACCATGTACTATACTTTCTGCTTTTCAGTAAAAGGAAGTCACTGGGCAGCTTTGGTGGATGACTTGAATCTCCAGCTAAACTATCACTTTATCACTTCAGAACAAGACTTTTAAGTTCATGAGCTTCCAAGTGAAAATAATTGCTCAGCACATCTGCCCTATTGGCAAAGTTCAGACTCAAGCTCTCATGCTCCTTCTGTTAGATACACAATTTTCTTTCCATCTTATCGACTTTTTTTTCAAGGAATGTGAAGCTGATCCTAAAAGTCTACATGTTCTTTATTTTCCATTTTGGAAAATATTATTTTCCCTGCATTTTCCTGGGGAAAGCCCTGGGAGACACAAGCCCACCATTATTAGACAGAGGACAAAGCACTTCGCATGGGTCCATTCTTCTGAT
Source organism: Panthera tigris (assembly GCF_018350195.1). Lineage (NCBI taxonomy): Eukaryota > Metazoa > Chordata > Mammalia > Carnivora > Felidae > Panthera > Panthera tigris. The sequence continues at coordinate 35,357,367 of NC_056671.1, read as the reverse complement.
CTCTGTAACCCAACAGAGACAAACTTCAGAATTCTGCTTTGATGTCTCTGTATTTGTTTTTCTATTTTGTAGTCAGTCTGAAAAGATCCCTAGGTTGGGATACAGGTTTTATTTTACTGAACAAATTTATAAAAATTTACCTTTGTCTTTGGAACACAGAGATTATGATGGTGTTTTGAAGCATAAACTGCTCTGCCTTGAAAATGTGAGGAAATAATAGTGAAAAACTGAAACGTTTTCCTCCATAAGATTAGGAACAAGGTAGGGATACCTGCTTTTACTACTTCTTTTCAACATTCAACATATATTGGAAATGACAGTCAGTGTAATAAGACAAGAAACAGAGATAAAAGGTGTCCAGATTGGTAAGGAAGAAGCAAGCCTATCATACAACCAAGCCTCTTTGCTCTACACAAATATTTGCTGCCATAGATTATAACACATCTTAGCATATTCTATTCTGCTTCAGGTTGTACTGAGTTATAACTTACTCAACTTTATTTTTTAAAATACAATTGTCTTTTTTTTTTTAATGTTTATTTTTGAGAGAGACAGCATAAGTGGGGAGGAGTAGAGAGACTGGGGAACAGAGAATCCAAAGCAGGTCTGTGTTGACAGCAGAGAGCTTGACACGGACTCAAACTTATGAACAGTGAGATCATGACCTGAGCTGAAGTCGGACGCTCCACCAACTGAGCCACCAGGCGCCCCAGAAATTTCTCAGCTTTAAAAACATTATTGCTATAGACATTTAATGCAGAATATTCGAGAGCTAATTCTTCAGTCACCTTACTGTTTTTTTTTTTAAAAAATTAAGTAGGCTCTATGCCAAACATGGGGCTCAAACTCATAACTCAAGAGTAAGTGTCATCTAACTGAGCCAGCCAGGCACCCTGTTACAGTCAATTTAAAATTGACCTTACCTTCTCAAACAAGCAACAGAAACTGAACATTTTCAGTCCCATCTGTCATCAAGGAAAACCACTTGGAATCATTTTCCTTTTTTAAAAAATTGATGTTGCTGTCAATATCCTCTGCTCTTTAAGCAAGTGTTCTCACAAAAGTATTATAATCCTAAACAAGTTTCTTTTTTCTGTTCTCATTTTGGCTGCTACAATCCAACATGATTTAATTAACTCGCCATCAGTCAATGGCTTTCCTTGCTTGGTTAACAAATGAGTCATTCAGAAACTTACTTCGGTTACAGCCTCATTTCCATTTTTATTTTTGTGAAGAAATACATCTGTGACGAGGTGTCCCATTTAAAGTTTTCTCATTCTTCTGACTGTTGTTTTTCCTGTCAGTTGGGACTGTTGTGATGAGGGCTTATTTTGGTGATGTTGCTGTATATTGTATTTTTTGAGCAGAGGCTACAGTCTCATTGTATAATAAACGTGAACCTACCTATCATCAGTTCCATAAATTTTTTCCAGAAATAGATTAATATCCTGACTTGCACTACTATAAGCAGTTTGATGACTTAGATGTGGTAAGATTTTATTGCAATTTTTCGAGCTCGGGACTTATACTGGTATTTTTCTGAACCAGAAGAACTACTTTCAGCCACTATTATCAAGCAATGAATGGTTTTAGAGATTAGCTTTTGCTGCAGATTTTTCCACATTATGGAAATGTGTCCTCCGTCTTGTTATGTAAGTATCATACAATATACTCAGTTTTTCCTCTTGGCCTGCAACACCTAAAATACTTACTACCTGGCCCTTTACAAAAAATCTCTTGATCCCTGATTTAAGACATTAGAATAAAAAAATTCTGCGCATTTTTACTGAGCATTTATTTCACATTTCACATTTAATTAACAATGTTTTAATGATTTTTTTTTAAAGAGTGCTTCATCTTAAGTAGGAAGTCAGTGGAGTTAGTTTATAATCTTGAATTTCACATTTTTTTGGACCAGATCATTTATTTACTGTGGTGATTTGTAAAAATAAATACATCAACTGAAAACCTTAAAGAAGGCATGTGGGCAGCGAGATTATGTATAGTAAAAATGGTAACAAATAGGTACTTTAAAATGTTCAATGTATCACTTTATAGTGTTTTACTTACCCTATTAGAGTTCCAGGAATTTTTCATATTTCTTTTTAGAAATTTTGCAGTATTTTATATGATAGACTGCCCAAAGTAAATGAGAAGATACAGTTGTCATTAAATTGTAATTATAGACAGTTAAGGGATATAATGATCCCTTTAAAAAAATTGTTTATTTATTTATGTTGAGAGAGAGAGAGAGAGCAAAGGAGGGCCAGAGAGAGAGAATCCCAGGCAGGCTCCGCACTGTCAGCACAGAGCCCATTGTGGGGCTGGAACTCACAAACACCCAACCAACTGAGCCACCCAAGCACCCTTCCCTTTTTAATGTTAGGAAGTGACAAAAATTCATTGCTTTGTAATGTGTGGAAGGATTAGCAAATAACTTCATAAATATATTACTGCTTAAAAAGCTAGTCTCCCTGAAAACCTGTATAAAAATTTAATTTTATATAAGCCCGGGTGGCTCAGTCGGTTGGGTGTCTGACTCTTGGTTTCAGCTCAGGTCATGATCTTGAGGGTTGTGGGTTCGAGCCCCACATCGGGCTCCGCGCTGTCAGCAAGGAGCCTGCTTGGGATTCACTCTCTCACCTTCTCTCTCTGCCCCTCCTCCGCTAGCTCTCTCTCAAAATAAATCAACGAACTTAAAAAGATTAATTTGGGGGAGCACCTGGGTGGCTCAGTACGTTAAGCGTCCAGCTTCAGCTCAGGTCATGATTTCAGGGTTCATGCATTGGGCTGCACTACCAATGCAGAGTCTGTTTTGGATCCTCTGTCTCCTTCTCTCTGCCCCTCCCCCCGCCTCTGTCTCTCTCTAACACACACAGGCACACTCTCTCTCCAAAATAAATAAATATTTTTTAAAAATTTAATTTCTGCACCCCCCCAAAATACTTTGGGTTTAGGTCTTGCTCATGTGCTTCATTTTGGGTTAATGTATAAAATCACACTCCACTTTAGTTTCTTTATCTTACAGAATGGTCTGTTATTTTGTGCTTTAGAGGCCTAGGGACCAAAGTAACACTTCTCACAGATTCTTTAAAAAAATTTTTTTAATGTTTATTTATTTTTGAGAGAGACAGAGACAGAATGGGAGTGGGGTAGGGGCAGAGAGAGAGGGAGACACAGAATCCAAAGTAGGCTTCTGGCTCCGAGCTGTCAGCACAGAGCCCAACATGGGGCTCAAACTCATGAGCTGTGAGATCACGATGGGAGCTGAAGTTGGATGCTCAACCCACTGAGCCACCCAGGCGCCCCCTCACAGATTCTTAAAACTGCAATAGAAAGACTTAATTGTCTTTAACTTAACTCTTTTGGTAAGAAGTGTCTCTAACAGTCCTGACCTTTATCTGACAAAAGCAATAAGATCTGTTTAATAACTTTAAAATATTGAAAGAGACATTAGAGATTGTGTAGTTCAAATCTATCATTTCACAAATGAGGACATTTCTTCTTTATCCCATAAGTAAATATCATTTTAAATATTTTTTAAATATTTAAAAAATCCCACCTTTTTAATTTTAAGATTGAAGCCCACTTTCCAGAACAAATACCAATGTAGAAACTTCCAGTACATAGTATATAGTTTAACATGTATTGCCATGTTCATGGAACAGATTAGTCACTATTATTAAGATCCCAATTCTCCCCTCAATTAGTCTACATATTCAATATAAGTTCAATCAAAATCCCAGTAGTTACGAAATTGATAAGCTGACTCTAGAATTTGTGAGCTGGGCACCTGGGTGGCTCAGTCGGTTAACCATCCAACTTCAGCTCAGGTCATGATCTCATGGTTTATGAGTTTGAGCCCACATCGGGCTCTGTGCTGACAGCAGCCTGGAGCCTGCTTCAGATTCTGTGTTTCTCTCTCTCTCTGCCCCTCCTCCACTCACGCTCTGTCTCTCTCCCTCTCAAAAATAAACATTAAAAAATGTTTTTAATTAAAAAGAATTTATAAGGAAATGCATATTATCTATAATAACCAGAAGATTTAAAAAATAAAATACAAAGGTAGAGGACTTACTTTCCCTAGTTTCAAAACTTGAAACTATAGTAATTAAGACAGTGTGGTATTATTATCACAGGACAGAAATAGAAATCAATGAACAGACATTGAGATCAATGGAAGAGAATATACAGTCCAGAAATGGATGCACATATATGTGATCAATCGGTTTTTTAAAAAAGGTATCAAGGCGATCCAAAGGGGCAAAGGATAAATTTTCAACAAATTTTGCTGGATATCCACTTAGAGAAAATTTAACCTTGACCCTCACCTCATACCATACATTAAAGTGGACTCAAAATGGATGATAGACTTAAATCTAAAAGTTAAAACTATAAAACCTCTGGAAAAAAAAAATATCTTGAGCAGGAAGAGATTTCTTAAGACACCAAAAACATAGGCTATTAAAGAAAAAGGTGATAAATTGGCCTTCACCAAAACTGAAAATTTCTGCTCTTCAAAAAACACAAATAAGAAAACACAAGCAACAGACTAAGAGGAAATATTTACAGAATCTGACAAAGGACTCATACTCAGAATATATAAATAATTTTTACAGCTCAATAATAAGGTAAATAATCCAATTTAAAATGGGTAAGGGACTTAGGGGCACCTGGGTGGCTCAGTCGGTTGAGCATCTGACTCTTGATTTGGCTCAGGTTATGATCTAAGCTCAGGTCATGATCTCAGAGTTTTGTGAGCCTGAGCCCCACGCAGAGCCTGCTTAGGATTCTCTCTCACCCTCTCTCTCTGCACCTCCCCCGCTCATGCTCTGTCTCTCTCAAAATAAATAAACTTTAATAAAACAAAATAAAATAAAATGGGTAAGGGATTTAAATGAACACTTCATCAGAGAAGACACACAGATGTCAAGTGAACACAGGAAGTGGTATTCAACATCTTTAGTCCTCAGGGATGCAAATTGAAACCACAGGGGATATCTCTCCACACCCACAGGTACGTCCTAATTAGAAGCTTGAAAACACTAAGTGTTGGGGAGGGTATGAGGCAGCTAAAACATTGCTGGTGAATATGTAAAATAGTATAATCTTTGGAAAACACCTTGGCAGCTCTTTATACAGTCAAACATACCCTTACCATATCACCCGGCTTTTCCACTTCTAAGCATTTTCTCCAAGAGAAATGAAAACTTATGTCCAAAGACCTGTACCGTAATATTCACACCCACTGTACCAATAATAGCCCCAAACGGAATCCAGATCAAATGTTCACCAACAGCTGAATAGACAAACAAATTGTGTCTATCCGTGCAATAGAATATAAATCAGTAACAAAAAGATCCGAATTCCTGATGCACAAATGAATCTTAAAAATATGCTATGCCAAAGATTCCACCAAAAAAGTACATGCTGCATAATTCTTTTCACACAAAACCCTAGAAGAGACAAGTCTATTCTTCAGTGCCAGAAGGCAGATAGGGCAGAAGAGGACTTTTTGGAGTGTGGCAATGTTGTATTATCTTGGTCACGTGACAGTTATGTGGCTACATACAATTTTCAAGACACATTGAACGGTACACTTATAGTGGGTGCAGTGTAGTGTATTTAAAGGAGACTTCCAGGGGTACCTGAGTGTCACAGTCAGTTAAGCAACCAACTCTTGATTTCGACTCAGGTCATGATGTCACAGTTGTGAGATCGAGCCCCGAAAGCTCCAAGATCAAGCTCTCTCTCTCTCACTCCGCCCCTTTCCCCTGCTCGCTCGCTCTGTGTGTGTGTGTGTGTGTGTGTGTGTGTGTCTCTCTCTCAAAAAAATACTTCAATAAAGTTTATTTAAAGAAATTAAAGAGACAGAGAAGTCTCTTCTCAAATCAATTTAGTTTTCTCCCTTACTCCTGTCTCCCCTTATATCCCACTCCTTTTTGAGGAATATTACGTTTGTTCCCTTCCAACATGAATTGATTTTGACAGCCCTCAGCAACACCACCTTTTCCAAGCTCCACCCTTTCTCTGATCTGTGCAACCGAAACGGAAGGGCTGAAAACTAGATATTTATAAGTTGGTATTTTTTGTCAGCTACATTCGAATAAGTTGCCCAATGGCAGGGATAAAGTCAAAACTACAACCCAAATTTCCCATATTTACCCAGATGAGTGTCCTTCCACTGCACATATGAACTGCCTCAGTCAAGACAAATCACATGGCTGCCAGAGAAGGAATATGGCAGAACAGAGAAATTGCAAGGGTAAAATAGAAGGACATTTTCTGGTAGAATAAACATGTTTCTTATGCCAGCTGCAGCTTAGCATGCAAAATCCCCTTCATGTGTTCTAGTTGAACTCACAATGTTCCAATAAACATCAGGTAAATCCCATGTTTTCTCCAGCAGTAGAAGATGGGGAGGTTGGAGGATAGTATTTGTAATCATGGAAGATGTCATGTCACCCAGGCACACTGCTTTGCAGAGAAACATAGGTAATTATCACAGACAGAGGGCACACAAATCAAACAGCATTCGAGCTGAAGTTATCTGACTTAGGAATTTGGTAATGTCGCTTGTTTGTTTGTTGTTTTGATACATAATTTGTTGTTAGCTGACATACAGTGTTTAGAGTGTGCTCTTGACTTCCGGAGCAGCTTCCCGTGATACATCACTTATATACAACACCCAGTGCTCATCCCAGCAAGTACCCTACTCAATGTCCATCACCCAATTTCCCTGCCCCCCTCCGGAGCCCCTCCACCCCCATCAACCCTCAGTTTGTTCTCTATATTTAAGAGTCTCTTATGGTTTGCCTCCCTCTCTGTTTGTTAACTATTTTCTTCCCTTCCCCCATGGTCTTCTGTTAAGTTTCTCAAATTCCACATCCGGGTGAAAACATGATATCTGTCTTTCTCTGACTGACTTATTTCACTTAGCATAATACGCTCCTGTTCCATCCACACTGTTGCAAATTTCATTCTTTTTCATTGACAAGTAGTATTCCATTGTGTGTGTGTGTGTGTGTGTGTGTGTGTACATACATATCTATCTATCTATCTATCTATATATATATATATCTATATATATATATACACCACAGCTTTATCCATTCATCAGTTGATGGAAATTTGGGCTCTTTGCATACTTAGGCTATTGTTGATGGCACTGCTATAAACTTGGGGGCACATGTGCCCCTATGAATCAGCACTCCTGTATCCTTTGGATAAATTCCTAGTAATGTTACTGCTGGGTCATAGGGTAATTTTATTTTTAATTTTTTGAGGAACCTCCATACTGTTTTCCAGAAGGGCTGCACCAGTTTGCATTCCACCAATAGTGAAAGAGGGTTCCCTTTTCTCCACATCCTCACCAACATCTGCTGTTTCTTGAGTTGTTAGTTTTAGCCACTCTGACCGGTGTGAGGTGGTACCTCAGTGTGGTTTTGATCTGTATTTCCCTGATGAGGAGTGACGTTGAGCATCTTTTCATGTGCCTGTTGGCCATCTGGATGTCTTCTTTGCAAAAATGTCTATCCATGTCTTCTGCCCATTGCTTCACTGGATTATTTGTTTTTGGGAGTTGAGTTTGGCAAGTTCTTTATAGGTTTTGGATACTAATCCTTTATCTAATATGTCATTTGTAAATATCTTCTCCAATTCCGTTGGTTGCCTTTTAGTTTTGTTGATTGTTTCCTTCTCTGTGCAGAAGCTTTTTTATCTTGATGAGGTCCCAATGGTTCATTTTTGCTTTTATTTCCCTTGCCTTCAGAGATATGTCAAGTAAGAAGCTACTGTAGCCAAGGCCAAAGAGGTTGTTGCCTGTTTTCTCCTCAAGAATTTTGATCGTTTCCTGTCTCACATTTATGTCTTTCATCCATTTTGAATTTATTTTTGTGTATGGTGTAAGAAAGTATTCCAGTTTCATTCTTCTGCATGTTGCTGTCCAGTTCTCCCAGCACCATTTGCTAAAGAGACTGTCTTTTTTTCCATTGGATACTCTTTCCTGCTTCATCAAAGATTAGTTGGCCATACATTTGCGGGTCCAATTCTGGGTTCTCTATTCTATTCCATTGGTCTATGTGTCTGTTTTTGTGCCAATACCACACTGTCTTGATGATTACAGCTTTGTAATACAGCTTAAAATCCGGGATTGTAATGCCTCCAGCTTTTTCAACATTACCTTGTCTATTCGGGGTCTTTTGTGGCTCCATACAAATTTAATTTGTTTGTTCTAGCTCTGAGAAGAATGCTGGTGCTATTTTGATTGGGATTGCATTGAATGTGTAAATTGCTTTGGGTGGTATCGACATTTTAACAATATTTGTCCTTCCAATCCATGAGCATGGAATGTTTTCCATTTCTTTGTGTCTTCTTCAATCTCTTTCTTAAGCTTTCTATAGTTTTCAGTGTACAGATCTTTTACCTCTTTGGTTGGGTTTATTCCTAGGTATTTTATGGTTCTTGGTGCAATTGTAAATGAGATCAATTCCTTGATATCTGTTTCTGTTGCTTCATTATTGGTGTATAGAACTGCAACCAATTTCTATACTTTGATTTTGTATCCTGTGACTTTGCTGAATTCATGTATCAGTTCTAGCAGTTTTTTGGTGGAGTCTTTTGGGTTTTCCATGTAGAGTATCATGTCACCTGAGAAAAGTGAAAGTTATACTTCTTCTTTGCCAATTTGGATGCCTTTTATTTCCTTTTGTTGTCTGATCGCTGAGGCTAAGACTTCCAACACTATGTTAAACAAGAGTGGTAAGAGTGGACATCCCTGTTGTGTTTCTGATCTCAGGGGGAAAGCTCTCAATTTTTCCCCATTGAGCATGATATTAGCTGTGGGCCTTTCATATATAGCTTTTATGACGTTAAGGTATGTACCTTCTATCCTGACTTTCATGAGGGTTTCTATTAAGAAAGATGCTGTATTTTGTCAAATGCTTTTGCTGCATCTATTGACAGCATCATATGGTTCTTATCGTTTCTTCTATAAATGTGATGTATCACGTTGATTGATTTACAAATATTGAACCAACCCTGCAGCCCAGGAATGAACCCACTTGTTCATGGTGAACAATTCTTTTAATGTACTGTTGAATTTGATTTCCTAGTATCTTGTTGAGAATTTTCACATCCATGTTCATCAGGGATATTGGCCTGTAATTCTCCTTTTTAGTGGCAACTTTGGCTTGGGAATCAAGGTGATGCTGGCTTTAGACAATGAGTCGGAAGCTTTCCTTCTGTTTCTATTTTTTGGAACAGCTTGAGAAGAATAGGTGTTAACTCTGCTTTAAAGGTCTGGTAGAATTCCCCTGGGAAGCCATCTGGCCCAGGACTCCCATCTTTGTTGGGAGATTTTTTTATAACGAATTCAATTTCTTTGCAGGTTATGGGTCTGTTCAAATTTTCTATTTCTTCCCATTTGAGCTTTGGTAGTGTGTGGGTATCTAGGAATTCGTCCATGTCTTCCAGATTGTCCAGTTTGTTGGCATATAATTTTTCATAGTATTCTCTAATAATTGTTTGTATTTCTGTGGTGTTGGTTGTGATCTCTCCTTGTTCATTAGTTATTTATCTAGTTGGGTCCTCTCTTTCTTTTTGAGAAGTCTGGCTGGGGAGTTATCAATTTCGTTTATTCTTTTAAAAAAACCAGCTCTTAGATTCATTGATTGGTTTTACTGGTTTTGGGGCGGGGGGATTCTATATTCTTTATTTCTGCTCTAATCTTTATTATTTCTCTTCTTCTGCTGGCTTTGGGGTTTCTTTGCAGCTCTGTTTCTAGTTCCTTTAGGTGTGAGGTTAGACTCTGTATTTAGGATTTTTCTTGCTTCTTGAGATAAGCCTGGATTGCAAAGTATTTTCCTCTTAGGACTGCCTTTGCTGCATCCCAAAGGGTTTTGACTGTCATGTTTTCATTTTCATTTGCTTCCATATGTTTTTTAATTTCTTCTTTAATTTCCTGGTTGACCCATTCATTCTTTAGTAGGATGTTCTTTGACCTCCAAGTATTTGGAGGATTTCCAAATTTTTTCTTGTGGTTGATTTCAAGTTTCATGATATTGTGATCTGAAAATATACATGGTATGATCTCAATCCTTTTATTTTTGTTGAGGGATGTTTTGTGACCCAGTATGTGATCTATTTTGGAGAATGTTCCATGTGCACTAGAGAAGAATGTGTATTTTACTGCTTTTGGATGAAAAATTCTGAATATAGCTGTTAACTCCATCTGGTCCAATGTGTCATTCAGAGCTGTTGTTTCCTTACTGATTTTCTGCTCAGATGATCTGTCCATTGCTATAAGTGGAGTATTAAAATCCCCTATAATCATGGTATTATTACCTATACATTTATTTATGTTAGTGATAAACTGATTCATATATTTCGGTGTTCTATGTTAGGGGCATAAACATTTACACTGTTAGCTCTTTTTGATAGACAAACCCCTTAATTATGATATAATGCCCTTCTTCATCTCTTGTTACGATCTTTGTTTTAAAATCTAGTTTGTCCGATATAAGTATGGCTGCTCTGACTTTCTTTTGACATCCTGTAGCATGATAGATGGTTCTCCATACCCTCACTTTCAATCTACAGGTGTCCTCAGGTCTAAAATGGGTCTCTTGTAAGCAGCATATAGATGGGTCTTATTTTTTTTATACATTCTGATAACCTATGTCTTTTGATTGGGGCATTTAGTTCATTTATATTCCAAGTGATTATTGAAAGATTGTTGAAAGATTGAAAGATTGAAAAGATTGTTGAAAGATTGAAAGATTCTAAGATAATTGAAAGATTATGGATTTAATGCCATTGTGTTATCTGTAGGTTTCATGCTTGTGGTGATGTCTCTGGCCTTTGTAGTCTTTGCTGTTTTCCACTAACAGAGTTCCCCTTAGCATCTCCTGCAGGGCTGGTTTAGTGGTCTTGAACTCCTTCAGTTTTTGTTTGTCTGGGAAAGACTTTATCTCTCCTTCTGTTCCAAATGACAGCCTTGCTGGATAAAGAATTCTTGGCTGCATCTTTTTCCTATTCAGGGATTTGAATATTTCCTGCCCCTCCCTTCTGGCCTGCCAAGTTTCAGCGGACAGGTCTGCTACTACCCTTATGTGTCTACCCTTGTAGGTTAGGACCCATTTGATGCTAGCTGCTTTCAGAATTCTTTTTATCTTTGTGTTTTACCAGTTTCACTATGATATATCATGGTGACGGTCTGTTTTTTTTGTTTTTTTTTTGAAGGGAGTTCCCTGTGCCTCTGGAACTTGGATGCCTCTTTCCTTCCCCAGATTAGGGAAGTTCTCAGCTAAAATTTGTTCAAATAAACCTTCTGTAGCTTTCTGTCTCTCTTCCTCTTCTGGAACTCCTATGATACGAATATTATTTCATTTCACTGAATCACTTAGGTCTCTAATTCTCCCCTTGTCATCTAGTAATTTCCTTTCTCTCCTTTTCTCAGCTTCATCATTTTCCATAATTTTATCTTCTATTTCACCTATTCTCTCTTCTGCTTCTCCTCATCCTTGCTGTTACTGCATCTAGTTTATTTTGCATCTCATTTACAACATTTCTTAATTCAACATGACTATTTCTTAGGTCCTTGGTCTCTACAGCAATAGATTCTCTGCTGTCTTTTATGCTTTATTTCAAGCCCACCTATTAGTCTTACGACTATTATTCTAAATTCTTGATCAGATATATTGTTTATATCTGTTTTGAACAATTCTCTGGCTGTCATTTCTTCCTGGAATTTATTCTGAGGAGAATTCTTCCATTTCATCATTTTGGCTAGGTTTCTATCCTTTATGTGACTTAACAGCTTTTTATGTGTCCTGCACCTGTAAGTACCACTATATTAAAAAGGGATCATACACTGTCCAGAAACTGGCACTTCAGGAAGTGTATTTGGAGTGCGTTATGTGCACTCTGTTGTTGTGTCTTGGGCTGCTTTATCTCACTACATGTAGTGCTGGATTGGACTGTCCACCTGGCATGCCTTGATTTGCTCACTGAAGTAACCCTGGAAAAGAGGAGAAGAAGGTGGGGGAAAAGAAACCTTATCCCAAACAAAGAGAGAAGTGACAGGGGTGGAAAAAAAGACCAGGCAAAGAATCAAAGAAACTGTAGGGCTTAATCCAGAAAGAGAGGAAAATAAAGAAGGAGATACAGAAAATGTGTAGAAAGAATAGAGTAAAAATGCCTGATTTAACAACCAGAATAAAGAAAAGAGAAGAAGAGAAGAGAAGAGAAGAGAAGAGAAGAGAAAAGAAAAGAAAAGAAAAGAAAAGAAAAGAAAAGAAAAGAAAAGAAAAGAAAAGAAAAAATATATACATAAGCATGGACCAAAAATCAAATCAGAAACTATAGGGCTGATTCCAAAGGGTGAAGAAAAAGAAGAGAGTATAAAGATAAAGGAGGGAAAAGAGAAGAGAAGGCAAGAAAATAAAAATAAAAAAATAATAGTAATAATAATAATAATTTAAAAAGAAAAAAAGCAGACAAGCATACAAAACTGCAGGACAGTTGCCTATTGGTTCCTTGGAACCGGTGACTGTGCTGGTCTGGAGGAGAGGCCATCTGGTTCAGTCATTGTCAATCACACTCCACTAGATAAGTAGCTACCACGCATGGAGGGATGAGGTTTGGTGTAAGCAGGGCCGCCTCCACTGGGGGCTGATGTTGGGTTCCCTGAAGCCTCACCATGTTGGTGATGGGGAGGAAAATGGCAACACCCCAATCTCTCCTCCTCGGTCAGGTGTCTCAAACCACACTGTTCAGGGAGCCCTGAAAGAGCTGCACAGGCACAGGCCGGCCGGCTTGCCCTACCCCACAGACTCCCTCGCTTCCCAGGTTTTCAAATCAGATTCAAAACCCCATGTCTTAAAGGATCCCACTCTGTGCTGACTAGCTCTGGAATAGCGCCACTCTGCCCAGTCTACAAAGGGCATTTGGCTGGCTCCTGCAGGGTCTTTTGTCCTTGGGCGGGGGGCAATAAACCCTCTTCCCACAGTACTCCAGGGAGGGGACAGCCTTCTCTCAGTGCACCCCGAGATCCTACCAAGCCTGGGGTTGGCTCTCCTCCCCACCAGACACACGCACGGCATCGGTTCCAGTCCAGAGATAGGCACACAACCCTGAAATCTCTGATTTTCACTCCTAAGGCTGTTTGCAAAGTAGAAACTGGCTCTCTTCCTATTCTTCGTTTTCTGGACTGTGGTCTGGAGAGGTTTTTCTCTTCTCCAAATACAATCCCACACTTCCACAGCCTCTCTTCCTCTTCATTTTGTTTCTCCACCAAAGGGGTCTCCCCACCTCCTCCAAGCCTACACTGCCCATTTTATCTCTCCCAATTCGAAGACATGGACCTCTGTCCCACCAAGCTCTGTGATGTTGTTTGTTATCTCTGCTGCTTTTTTGTTTTGTTAAAAAAATAGCAACCAAATGCACAAATTTAAGATACTTTAATCACAAGTTTTCTGAGGGGGAATTTACTTCTAGTCTTTCTAGTATTGCAAGCTACGTTCATTCCTCTCTTACATCCTGTCCCCATGGTAACAGTACTCAGGTGCCATTTTTGCAGTTTTTTACTTAGTAAATTTCAGCATTAATATAATTTTTGCATTGTTGCTATTGTTGTTTATACCAAATTAGAAAGGTTAACAACAAAATGTTATAGACAGAAAACAGAGTAGCGTACGCTTCAAAGCACTCAGAAGCAAAATTTATATCCATCCAAGTGTTCTTGGCTTTTTGTTCCAAACTACATGGGAAAAACCCCAGTACCAAATTTTGAGTAGGAAAACATTCAGAATAAAATATGTATAATTCCACTCAGGAGCTAAATCTGATAGGACAGCTACTGGTGAGAGTAATAAAACCGGATAGTGCATTTTCATAAATATTTTTCCAATAGGTATTTTTTTCCCTTTTATTCTTGGCAGAATTGAGGACACATTATCTTAAAATATGACATCTTGGCATATTGAATATCTCAAGCTGAAGGGATTTGAGAAACAGCAGGTACAGGAAGGACTTTCTGATTTTCCCCTGAAAATGGTCTAAGGCTCCTAAAATCACCCTCATGGAGAAGTACCTTTCCTGTTCCTGGAGGAAAGGAGCATTCTTACCTCCAAAGACAGAGGGACTCAGAAGAATATGAAGGAAGACCTTGCTAGGTTTCCCCCAGTTTACTACCTTTAGCTCAGATCCTTTGCCCTATCATATTTTCCAATGACTTCCCCCACTTCATCAAACCTAGCATAAAGACATTCAAGTGTAAACGGTTTCCTTGAAGTCTTCATTTCCTTATGAAGACTTCTGGGTCACATAAACATATAGTAAATAAATCTGCAGGCTTTTCACTTATTAATCTGTCTTTTGTTACAGAGACCCAGCTGAAAACTTAAGCTGGGAAGAGGAAAGATATCTTTCCTCCTCTATGTCACCAACTACGTTAGATTTTGGACTCCGAAGTTTGGATATTGGGTAATTGTTTCACTGTCTGGAGGCTTTGTGTTCAGATATTCTGTTTAATTTAAGAATTACTCTAGGGGTGCCTGGGTGGCTCAGTCGGTTAAGTGGCCAACTTCAGCTCAGGTCATGATCTCCTGGTTCACGAATTCAAGCCCCACATCATGCTCTGTGCTGATAGTTCAAAGCCTGGAACCTGCTTCAGATTCTGTGTCTCCGTCTGTCTCTTCCCCTACCCCGTTCACACTCTGTCTCTCTGTCTCTCTCTAAAATAAATAAATAAATAAATAAGAATTATTCTAAAGATCAGGCTTAATGAACAGATTCTAACAACCTCTCCACAGCCCTTCTGAGTTCTTCCAGGTACAAGTTTCAAGAAGAAAACAACTCAGGCTTAATTGTCTGAAAATAGGACTAGAGAACTTTTTTTTAATCAAATGCTACTAATCCACAAGAAAAGAAAAGAAAATCAGTGATAAGCCACCTAGTTTTGTTTTTCTGCCTTTTTAAAAGTAATTTTATTTTTAAGAAAGATATAAAATCTCCTACTTATCTGCTTTGTATGTGAATAACAAGAACTATAAAGCTTACGTATGAGCTAAAATACATTTTGTTTTTCTATTAAGCCAGTTATAGCAGAGAAACAACAGCAGGGGAGAAAAGTAAGACTCACACATCTCTGTCAAGTGACCATGCAGAGAGAAAACAAGACCCAGAACACAACAGGGAGTTTGGATTCTCATGCAGCAATAGTCCTTTTCCCCCCATGGCCGCCCCCCATCTGATATTTCCCCCATGATTTCCAAAATCTTTGTTTTAGTACAGACCTCAACATAAATATCAATTTCACCAGGATCCAAACACACTTGGGTGTGAACATGGGTCTGCTCACTGGAGCTATGAAATTTCAATCTATAAAACTGCTCACTCCATCTGCCCAACTATCTTTAAACCTTGCCTTTTGGGATTTGGTAAATCAGGAAATCCAAAAGCAGCCAAGACCCCAGATCAAGTCCTAGGCAACACTGTAGGCGGGACCAAGTAAGTCTTGGGTCCTTTCCTCTGAGCTTTTGACACATGGCTAGGAGCAATGGAGGGCCCAACACTTCTACCGCTAGTTACACAACCAAGAAAAATTAGAATAAATATCTGTTACATGAGTGTTTATGACAGCATTATTCATTATATAACAAGGGCGCCTGGTTGGCTCAGTCAGTGGAGTGTCTGACTCTTGATTTCAGCTCAGGTCATGATCCCAGGGTCATAGGATCAAGCCACACTCAGCGTGGCGCTGGCTTAAAAATTCTCTCTCTTTCTCTCTCTCTCTCCTTCCCTCTGCCTCTTTCCCCTGATCTCACACACACACACACACACACACACTCTCTCTCTCTCTCTCTCTAAAAATAAATCTTTCAAAAAAAAAAAAGATGCAAACAATCCAAAAAAACCTGAAAGCATGGACTAAACAAAGGTGGTATATGCATACTATTTATATAAAATAAATAAAGTTATAAAAAGGAATGAAGCACTGATATGTGTACAACATGGACAAACCTTGAAAACATCATGCTAACTGAAGGAAGCCAGTCAGAAAAGACCACTTACTATATAATTCCATTGACATGGAATGTCCAGGTCAGGCAAATCTATGGAGACACAAAGTAGATTTATGGTTGCTTCCCAGCTGGGGGTCGATGGGTCAAAAGGAAGGTGAGAGCTAAGCGGTATGAGATTTCTTTTTAAGGTGATAAAAATGCTCAACATTGATGGTGGGGATGGCTGCCGCATCAGTGAATATGCTAAAAATCACTCAATTGTACCCTTTAAGTGGACACATTGTATGGTGTGTGAATAATAGTTCAATAAAACTGTTAAAAAATTTAAAAAGGCATAAAGAGGGCCTTGAAGATTCAGAGCAAGACACCCAGAGCTCCACCTCAAGATTTGGTTGTATCACCAATGCCTCATGCATTGTGGGTGCTGCATAAATGCTGAATCGCATTAACTTCAAATGAGCATCTGGCATACCTATGTTCAAAGAAAAAGCATTAATGTGAATCCTGTGAAACACATTCTTTGTCGTCAAAAATCTATTGCTTAAAATGTCACACCTCGGTAGGTTACCTCCTCACCAGAGAATCCGAACCAAAACTTGCAGCTTTAATAGCAAAGTAGGTAGGTATTGTATCACATAAACATTTTACATCACCCCAGCAAAGACAGGATATATGCCAGATTTGCATCTATAAAGTGAGGACTTAACACCTATCTCATAAAGTTAACTTGAGAATTAAATAAAATTACATATGAAAGTGCTTAGCAAAGTACGTGAAGCGGAATAAATCCTCAGTAAGCGGCAGTGAGAACTATTACTACCCCGTACAAGAAAACTCTTAAAAACCATCCTTACTTATGAATCTGAGTATCCAAATAAGAACCAGGTATCGAATTGTACTGATTTATAATCATTTCAATTTCGTCCACTTCCTGACTTGAAGTGATTTATTTAAGCAAAGTAGTTAACAAAAAAAGTCACTTACCTAAAACTGGCTCATGATAAAGGGAGACATAAGACATGTACCACTTTAATAAACAAATTACTTTCCTTGAATTGAAGTGCAAAGAGAAATCCAATTCTACAATGTATCTGGACAGCTAAGGAGCTGTTCAGTATTTGTGACATGGTCATGTCCACCTCATTGTGTGGCCACAGCTGCATAAAACCCTCTTTTTAAAATTCAACACAAATCACAAGTATTAACGTGTTGGTTTTATATGTGTAGAAAGGATCCAAGAGAGAAAGAGCTTTGCCTTACTGCACACCAAAGGAAGGTCACCAGCCCTGAATATTTCGCTTCAAAAGCATATTTCAAAATATTGGGGAAAAAAGAAAGAATGAAAGTCAGAGGAGTATTTTTCCCGTGGAGTCTACAGGAGAGGATTACTATTGCTGTCATAGCAACCAGCTCACTAGATGGTTTTGCAAAGGAAGTGTCTCCCCAGACCAGCTGCCTCTGCGACGGATAGCAAGTGCGCCGTTCCTCTGCTCTCTTTGCATCCTCCCCACTAAAGTTTCTAGAACACTGATTTCAATTTCTTGGAGACTGTGTCAGGACCCCCTCCCTGTTCCTCTCTATCCCACAGCCAACTCCCTTCCTCAACAAAATTCAAAACTTAGCTCAGTTCTCCCCCTCCCCACCCTGCCCTGTAGTGATAGTGATTGGTCATGTGATAAACCAGGTCTGCCATTGGACATGGAGCCCTTTCTTTAAATTTCATTTATTTATTTATTTATTTATTTATTTATTTATTTATTTTATTTATTTTGAGTAAGAGAGAGAGAGAGGCAGAGGGAGAGACAGAGAGAGAATCCCAAGCAGGCTCCACACTGTCAGCCCAGAGCCCAAGATGGGGCTCTAACTCACAAACTGTAAGATGATGATTTGAGTCGAAATCAAGGATCAGGCACCTAACTGACTGAACCACGCAGGCGCCCCAAGTTTATGTATTTATTTTGAAAGAGATAGAGAGGTGGGGACAGAGAGAAGGAGAATCCCAAGCAGGCTCCACACGGTCAGCCCAGAGCCCAAGATGGGGCTTGAACTCACGAACCACAAGATGATGATTCGAGCCGAAATCAAGAGTCAGGCACCTAACTGACTGAAACACGCGGCGCCCCAAGTTTATGTATTTATTTTGAGAGAGATAGAGAGGTGGGGACAGAGAGAAGGAGAATCCCAAGCAGGCTTTGCACTGTCAGCGTGGAGCCCACAAACCATGAGATCATGGCGTGAGCCAAAACCAGGAGTTGCCATTTGATCATGACCTGAGCAGAAACCAAGAGTCAGACACTTAACCAACTGAGCCACTCAGGCCAGGAGGCAGACCTTTGTACCTTAAAATACAATCCTGGGCTGAGACCCATTCAAGATTGTAGTTTTGAGGCAGTTTTCCCAATTATTGAAACTAAAGTCTGCTCTTGGAGAATGGAAGTAGTGAAGAATATAGTAGTTAGGGGCTTAGACACTGCCGTTATTTACATTTGATGCCAAAGGTCAAGTGTCTCCTGCCCCACTTCTCATGCCTACCCTCCAATGAAAAACAGGGGAAGAGATTTTTATGCAGGTTTTTACTGGGAAATACCATGTGTAAGAGGACAGGGGAAGCGGGATGGGACAGAGGGAGAAGTTCAATTGCAATTCATTTGCAATAGAGGCCTCGACTGACCCTGCAGGGAGCAATGGAGCCGTTATGGCCCTTGAAGGCCCACCTCCCTTTGTCTTTCTTTGCCAGAAATTTGAATTGGCAAGAACAGAGACTTGGAGCTCAAAGGAGGTCATTTGGATTGTAGGACCTCGGAGGTCCCCAGGTTTCCTAGCACCTGTAAAACAAACTCTACCTGGTGGATGCAGGTATTGCTGACTTAGGTGAATATGCAGTAACACTGAAAATCATCAATCTCAGACACTGTCCAAGTGTTCCGTTTCTCAACAAGGACATCTTCTCTCCCTGAAAGTAGCTCCAGAAGTAATTCCAGACTTTTGTCAAACTCTTCAGAGCTTAATGCTAAAGCTGTAAAAAATGACTTAAAGGTATTCTTCCAGAGAATGAACCCCCATAGCCTGGATCTCCCTGTGCCTACTACATGATTGAGAATTTTAATTAATAATCAATAAAGATGTGATTTTTATGTGCTGCACACATTGGTCTTTTTAATGCTGCTTCCTTGGGTTGGGATTTTATTTTTGCCAAAACGGGTATAATTTTCCCTAAATACAGGTATGCGAAAAGAAAGGATGTTGCTTGCATGCTGACTCAAATTGTTCTCTATACAAATACTGTTGAAAAATACAGCGAAGTTATCCTAGTCTTTTTATTAAATTTTAAGCCAAATCCTTTATGAAGACCATAGCAGTGAAAAACAGTGCACTTTCTAAAAAATGCTGCATTAGGGGCGCCTGGGTGGCTCAGTCGGTTAAGCGGCCGACTTCAGCTCAGGTCATGATCTCGCGGTCCGTGAGTTCAAGCCCCGCGTCGGGCTCTGTGCTGACAGCTCAGAGCCTGGAGCCTGTTTCGGATTCTGTGTCTCCCTCTCTCTGACCCTCCCCCGTTCATGCTCTGTCTCTCTCTGTCTCAAAAATAAATAAACGTTAAAAAAAAAATTAAAAAATAAAATAAAATAAAATAAAATAAAATAAAATAAAATAAAATAAAAAATGCTGCATTAAAAAGGTGCTGCATATAAAATGTTTGAGAAATTTAATTTTATTTCACATGTGCAGACACAAAATTTGGGTGAATACAATAATCAGAGCTGATTTTTGCAGATACCCATTGTACTTCTTTACTCTGTTTTAATGCCAGTGTGTATTCGACAAAAGAAAATGGTTTTACAAATTAATTAACTTAAAAGTAAGTGCCAATGTTTTTATTTCAAGAATTGATTTTAGATAATGAAATTTTTTTTTAAGTTGCTGGATAGCTTCTAATGCAGCTAGTTGCTCTGGGGCCCCTTGAGAGATGCTGGTTTTGGGTTCATTTTCCACTGCTGTGAAACAAATTACTACCAACTCAGTGGCTTAAAACAACACCCATTCATTAGCTCACCATTCTGTAGATCAGAAGGTTGGGTGAGCTTGGCTAAGTCCTCTGCTTGGTGTCTCACATGGCTGAATTCAAGAGGACAATCAGGCTAGGCCCTTATCTGGAGTTTGTTCACTTGGAGGACAGAGATCCTCATTTCCTGGCTGTTGGCCAGAAGGTCACTCTCAGTCCTAGGAGCCAATCTTCAACCCTCGTACATTGCCCTCTCCATCTTAAAGGCCAACCAATGGCGTCAAATCTTCCCCTGTCTCTTCTCTTTCTAACTCCCTCTTCTGTTATTAACTGACGAAAACTCAGGGCTTTAAAGGACTCATGGGAGGTTAGATCCACCCAGATAATCTCCCTAGGCTAAGTTCAAGTGGTTATTAACCTTAATTACATCTGCAAAATCTTTGCCAGGTAACATAACATAAGCGTGGGAATAAAACCAGAAGAAGGTCATGGGCCATCTTAGAACTCTGCCTGCCACGGCCATGTAAAGGACCAAACAGACTGCCAAGGTACTGACATGTACTGTCTGCAACACATTGGCCTCCTTTTTTTGGTGAGCAGAACGTTGTTGAGGTTTATCAGACTCCCCTGCAGACAGAGGTGTGATAACCCAGAAGTCTGGGTCACTGAGACTGAGACCTCTGACTTGTCACAACGAGATAGCTCTCCTTAGTGAACATCAGAGGGTAGAGGCCCTTGTACTGAATCCTGACTCACTCATTGATGCCAAGTGGCAGGGAATTTTGCCTCACCAGCACTTCTTCCCCAATGGTTCATCCAGATCAAGAGGGCCCCCTACGGCATTTATGGGATAGGGAAGTACAAGTATATAGCACACCAGTTCCTCCTATATATTCAGATGGACATACAAGAACCACGTGCTGACAAGGTGTGCACCAAAGGCCCCACCCACAAGTTCATGTTAGCCTCTTTTTCCTGGTGAGATCCCTCCCCAGATCCCATCAGCTCAACCCGAGCTTCTCCCTGACGATGTGATGGTCACGTGGCTGCCTGTATTCAACAGAGCCATAAGAGTTTAAGGTCCTCTTCACCCCAACACCGAACTTCTCCAAAATACTTAGATGGCTGCGTTCTCCTTGGGCACAGGGAGACCTAGCCCTGCCTGTAGTCCCTTTTTTCCTTAAAGCACCTGAAAGCCAGGGAGAGGAAGATAAAGAGATGAGAGGATTCAAGGGGAGAGAGCTGCTCTGCTAGTAAGCAAGGCACCTTTCTTTTCATTTTTCAGTGGCTGCCTGCTCAAGTTCACCTAAACAACTCTTGATTTTTGGCCCACCCAAAATTCTATATCCTCATTGCTGACACCATTTATTTTAGTGCTGGGGATCCTTTGACTCAGCAGCCAAGCCACATTGCCTTTGGGCTGGGATTACAGGATATGATACTCTCCATTCCCCAACCTTACACCTGTTAGGGTGGCTATTACCAAAAGAAAAAAGAGACAATAGGTTTTGGTGAGGATGGAGGGAAACGGAGAGCCTTGTGTGCTGTTGGTGGCAATGCTCCTATGGAAAATAATAGGGAGTTCCTCGATGTAGAAGTGTAGAAATGTAGAAGTACCATCTGATCTAGCGATCCTATTTCTGGATATGTGTTTACAGGAATCAACATCAGGATCCTGAAGAGACATTAACACTCCTATGTTCACTGAAGCACTATTCACAACAGTCAAGATGTATAAACAACTTAAATATCCAACCACAGATGACTGGACACAGAAAATGCAGTATATTCATACAATGGAGCATTATTCAGCCTTAAAAAAAAAAAGAAAGAAAGAAATTCTAGGGTGTCTGGGTGGCTCAGTTGGTTGAGCGGCCGACTTCGGCTCAGGTCATTATCTCGCGGTCCATGAGTTCGAGCCCCACATCGGGCTCTGTGCTGACAGCTCAGAGCCTGGAGACTGTTTCGGATTCTGTGTCTCCCTCTCTCTCTCTGCCCCTCCCCAACTCACACTCTGTCTCTCTTTCTCTCTCTCAAAAATAAACATTTAAAAAAATTTTTTAAATAAAAAAATTCTGTAGTATGTGACAATTCAATGAACCTTGAGGACAGTATGCCAAGTGCAATAAGCCAGTCACAGAAGGACAAATACTGCATGATTCCACTTATATGAGGGACCTAAAATTGTCAAATTCATAGAATCATTCAAAGAGTAAAATGGTGGTTTCCAGGGGCTAGGGGAAAGGAGAAATGGGGAGCTGTTAATCAATGGGCATATAGGTTTTTTTGTTTGTTTGTTTGTTTATATTGAGGGAGACAGAGACAGCATGAGTGGGGAAAGGGGCAGAGAGAGAGGGAGAGGGAGAATCCCAAGCAGGCTCTGTACTGCCAGTGCAGAACCCAATCCAGGGCTTGAATTCATGAATTGTGAGGTCATGATCTGAGCCAAAACCGAGTTGGCTGCTTAACCGACTGGGCCACCCAGGCACCCCCACAAAGTTTTAATTAACCAAGATGAGTAAGTTCTAGAGATTTGCCATACAACACTGTACTTATCAATATTGTATCGTACAATTAAAATTTTGTTAAGAGGGTAGGTCTTGTGTTAAGTGTTCTTGCCACAATAAAATAATTTTTTTTAGGCACCAAATTTTTTATTTACCCACCTTCCTGCTCACTTTAACATCATAAACATTAATTAAGCATTATAAGCCAAATTAATCTTTTTGATCCAGGATTGTGGTAGGAACCATCAAGTTACAAAGAGGTGACAGATCTAAGCCCCTCTCAACCTCTGGCTGTCACTTCTCTTGTCCTTTTTTGGTTCTCCCTTAATAGTAGATTTGAAGCTCTGTAAAATGGGAACTGAAAGTACTGACCTAACTATTCTGAGAAACCTCTTAAACAACAAAATGCCCAGCATTAAGCCAGGCTCTCAGGAACAAACTCCCAATAGTTCCTCCCTGCCCCTTGATACAGTTCATTCTCATCTGTCACGGCTGAGGAACTAGTGAACCAGTAAACTAAGAACATGGGTATAAAGTCCATAGGCCAAGGGAGGGCCTAGATGGTAAAGTGCATGGGCTTTGTGACCACCATTGCTGACTTCCAGCCTAAGTAAGGACTGACTGAGTGAGCGGTTCCAAACCCCCTGAGCTCATGGCTCCCCATGGGTATTTCCTGTGTACCTCTGTCATGACCAGGGCTTGAGGAAGGGCTTCTCAATTCCCCCTGCCACACTTGGAGCAGCATGAGGGATGTAGCAGAGGCTAAAGACTGAGTGACCAGCCCCAGAGAGTCAATGGGGGACATTAACAAGCTTATCTCAAAGTTGGTGCCATTTGGGGCGCCTGGGTGGCTCAGTCGGTTAAGCGTCCAACTTCGGCTCAGGTCATGATCTCACAGTTGGTGGGTTCGAGCCCCGCATCGGGCTCTGTGCTGACAGCTCAGAGCCTGGAGCCTGCTTCAGATTCTGGGTCTCCCTCTCTCTCTGTTCCTCCCCTGCTCATGCTCTGTCTCTCTCTCTCCTTCAAACATAAATAAAAACATTTTTAAAAAATTAAAAAAAGAAAAGTTGGTGCCATTTGCTCTTGGGGAAGTGAAGTGGGACCCCAGTGAGGCCAGCAGCTATAAGGCAAACAACAGGCCTGGTTCTCAGTGGCAGTAATGATCAGCCTTGAAGGGGCCATCACGGGACAAGCCCCGGTACGGGGCCTGCTTATCAGTCAGCTTGGTCAGCTTCACATTCAGCTTACGCAGATGAGCTTCAGACACTGCTTCATTCCACTGCTTGGGCAGGAAGTGGACCCCAACAGGGTGCTTGTCTGGGTGGCTCCACAACTCTATCTGTGCCAGCACCTGGTTGGGGAGTGAGGTGCTCATCACAAAGCTGGGGTTGCCCATGGTGCAGCCCAGGTTGGCCAGCTGGCCCTCAGTCAATAGGATGTTACAGAGCCCATTTTTCAGTCCATTCTCAGTACACCTGGAGGTTGACATTTGCCTTCTCCACAGCATTTTCATCCAGCCACTTGACATCAATCTCTACGTCGAAGTGTCCAGTGTTACACACAATGGCATCGTCTTTCATCTGCTCAAAGTGCTGGCCGAGGATGATGTCAGTACAGCCCGTGGTGGTGACAAGTATGTTGCCTTCCTGATAGGCCTCCATGGCAGCCTGAGGGGCATTAATGGGGTCGATCCCTGTGATGATGATGCAGGCCCCGAAACCCTGCAGGGCCTGGGCACAATGTTTGCCCACATGGCCACAACCTGCTACCGCTGCCACCTCACCTGCAATCATCACATCTGTGGCCCACTTGATGCCATGTATAAGAGGCTCCTGGCAGCCACACGGGTTGTAAAACTTGCCCTTGGTGACAGAGTCATTGACGTTGATGGCAAGCACCTTCAGCTTCCCATTCGTTGTCATCCCATTGTGGTCTGTTCAGAAATGCAGGAGCTACGGGTACCTTGTGTGAATGAGGTTTGCGAGGTCACTTCCATCGTCCAGAATCATGTTGAGGGGCTCATCCTCGAAGTACGGGGTCTGCTCGGTGCCCCAGAGATACTCGTCATCCATGTCACCCTTCCAGCCGTACACTGGAATGCCAGCCTTGGCAGTGACAGCCGCTGCATGGTCCTGGGTAGAGAAGATGTTGCAGCTGGACCATCGCACCTCAGCACCCACGGCTACGAGGGTCTCAATGAGGACGGCAGTCTCCATGGTCATGTGTAGGCAGCCACCGATGCGGGTGCCCTTTAGCAGCTTGGAGGCTGAGTACATCTCCCTCGTGGGCATGAGGCCCAGCATCTCATTCTCTGCAACGTCCAGGGCCTTGTGTCCCCAGGAGGCCAGGCTGATACCGGCGACTTTGTAGGGCAGTTTGTCTGACATGCTGGCAGTGCTTCTGCACAGAGTGATGCACATCGGTGAAGGGGGCTGGCCCTAGGGCTACAGACTTGCACAGGGAGGGTGGCACTGGGCAGGCTAAAATAAAACTTTTCTTAAAGAACAGAAGAAAAGGAGGAGGAGGAGGAGGAGGAGAAAGAGAAAGGAGTAAGAGAAGAAGACTCCCTTACAAGACACTTACCCTCTTCTTTTTTATCAGGGTAAATAGAGATGTGGAGTCGCATAGACTCTAGAGACACTTTTTAAATTCTAAGCTTTCCACCTTGTTAGCTGCGTGGCCTTGGACGAGTTATTCAACAGCTCTGTAACTCCATTTCTCCAGCTGTAAGATGGGGATGATAGCATCTTGTTGTAGGGGTGCTATGAGTTAAAGGAGTCAATCCATGTAGACATTTAGCGGAGCCCCGGCCCTCAATACATGTTACAACTGAAGGAGTTGCTGAATGAATGATTTAAACAATAATTCCTATGGAATATGGAAATCAATTAAGTATTTGTTCCCAAAGGAACAGAACACTTGCACACGTATAGTTCTGTTATTTATTCTCTTTTACTGACCAAACAACAATAATGGTGGATATAAGTGTATGTTTTCTTAATAGGAAGGAAGAAGGCGTAGGTTAACTGACTACTAGTCAGGAGAGCTATTTCCGCGTATACTGATTGTTTCACCTTATTCTCACAACCGGCCTGCAAACTGGGTATTTTATCATCATTTTTCCTTAGGATGAAACTTGCCCAAAGTTGAGTAACTTATTCCCAATCACAGTGCCGAGCAAGGTCTGGATGTGAATTCAGGTCTGACTACCACACGCAATCTATCGACACAGATGTCCCCCAATCTTTTTTGTATGTAGCCAACTGACTTCATCAATGAATAGGATGAACTGAAATCATTCTTTTTGGAGGCATTCAGCTCCAGTAAGAGTTAAATTACTTACTGACTCTGCCAGACTGTATGGCTTCCTATTTAAGCAGGGTGTGGGTCTAGGTATACTACTCTAGATGATCAAATCTTTGGTCTAATTGTTAAGTGACATAACTTACAAGAAAGTAAAGTTATAAAAGAAAAAAAAATCACTTGGATTCAAAGGATAAATTGATGCCTAAGAAAAGATGGGATGGGGTTAATGGGGCAGTAATTTGGGGAAATATAATAACCAACAAATTGCCGAATTTTATTTTAGTCAGTATTCTCTTGGCACATACAGACATGAACTACCAGCCACCAGTCAAGTATCATGGAGGTTTTCTGGAGGCCGTGTTTTAAATGTTCAGAAATAGAAGCAACCAGAAAAGTGAATCAAGCAAATAAAAGAAAATGTCTTATATTCTTTTTGCCACGGAATTGCCCTTAGCAAATTATCAGTGTTATATTGAAGAGGCTCCAGATATATTTTACTTATTTGCTTATGTAACTTTTACTCACTATTTTCACTTTGTGATGAGTAAAGGAAAATATGGAAGAACAAGATGACCTTTCCATTTTGTCCTACCACAGAAAACAGGAAGAGTGAGCACTGCCATCTTTTGGTTACACAATATAATAATTGAAATCATCACACTTAACAGCCAGAAGAATGCTGTTAGTCATCGCGGAATGAACAGGAACACTTAGTTACCCAGCATGAGTCAGTTCTTTAGACTAGTTCCTCATAACATCTTTCTTCTGGAAAGTAATCACAAAGTTTCCAAAATCTAAATTTTCTTTTAACAGTAGACGCAGAGAGAACATGCTGGTGGGTTGTCTAGATTCCCTGGAAGACGGTGGACAGTGCTAATTATATATGATAGTTCTAAAGCATTCGGAGCGGACAAAGAGAAGTAGAGAACTGTTTTTGCGTAATCGTTAAGGCCAATCTCGCAACTGTCCCAGGGGCCAAGAACTTGAACAAAAGGTTGGACTTCTTAGATGAGAAAATGCCATGGCAGAGGCCACCAGATACCGCTGCCAGGTCATTGACCCCAAGCAAGAGAAAAGGTATAGGAAGTCTGGACAGGCACGGGCACATTCCAGAAACTTTTTTTAAGAGCTCCAGGAACTTTTTACGTTGTAAGGAAACACTGTGTTCCTACCTGAGGAAAGCTCTGAGGAGTTTACCAGAAGGTGCTATCTGAGGCCAGCCTCTCAGTTCGCTGCCTTGGCAACAGAGAATCCACAAGACACGACTGATGGCGTGACATATGTTTTACTAACAGCAGTCCTGGAGAAAAGACTTGGAGCAGACAAAGGGTGTATATTTTGAAGAGGAAACTTCCGAATTTGAAGAAAGAGAGGAATCTAAAAAGGAAATATAACCCCCTCATACCACGTATGGATCCAGGGAGGAAGATATCAAAATAAGTTTTTTAAAAGGTTCATCAGGGTGGGACACCTAAGTGGCTCAGGTCGTAATCTCATGGTTGATGGCTTCGAGCCACACACCGGGCTCTGCGCTGACTGCTCTGAGTCTGCTTCGAGTCCTCTGTCTTCCTTTCTCTCTCTGTCCCTTCCATGCATGTTCTCTCTCTCTCCCCCCCCCTCAAAAATAAATAAACATTAAAGAAAAAAAAGCCTCATCACGGTGCCAGAATATAGAATATAAAATCCAAACGAGGATTTTAGGACTATCTGGGGTAAAAAGGGAAATATGGAAATGTCATACCCGTTAAATGAAAGGAAGCGAACTGAATTTGACCTTTTTTTTAAGATAGCCTCAAGTCTATCCTGATATACTCTCCTTTTGCTGTAGAGACATATCACTTTTCCATGTATACTGACACATTTGTGGGAATAATTCACCTCTTCTTGTTAACAAAACAAAACAAAACATTTCCATAGGGTACCAGAGAACAGACTGGGTAGGGGAAGCTAGGTTTCCAGTCTAACGTCTCCACTAAGCACCCTGAAGTCACTTAGTCTCCTGAGCCTTACTTTCCTGAAGCTATAACATAAGTTTCTTCGATTCTATCATTGCTTCTCAAGCTGGGGTCTGCAGTTACAGATTACTTCCAAATTTCCCAAGGTTCTTTAGTTTAAGACATATCAGACTAGATCATTTCTAATGGACTTAGCTCTAAAATTCTAAGAGAAAAAAATTCTTTTCCTTCACTAAATTCCTCAGGACCTAAAGGGGGAAGAAAAGTCAACTTGTTTTTTTTTTTCCCCTCTGTGTTCCTTCTCCCTTTCTTACAGTTATTCTATTCTTCTGAGTTTCTAGAGCAGTGCCTTCCAAAAGAAATACATGTAACTTCAAATTTTATGGTGGTCACATCTTTAAAAGTAAAAAGAAACAGGTGATGTTAATGTTAATATTATAGTTTATCTAATCCATTATATCCAAAATATTATCACTTTGACATCTCAGCATTGTAAAACTTAATAATATGGTTCAGTCTTTTTTCACACTACGTCTTCAGAATCTGATGTGTATTTTACATTTATAACACATCTCAGTTCAAACTGGCCACATTGAGAGTGCTCAATAGTCACGTGTGGCTGATTTTGGAAGATCCTATGTTTATATTCTAGGAGTGGACAGCGTGTGAATAGAGCCCTCTTGATGGAAAGCTAATAATCCACTGTCCATGTTTTCTGAAAAATAGCCCTGTTGGCTTACCCAACCCCTGAACCTGGAGAAAGTCTAGAATTCACAGAAAAGGCTCAGCATCTGAAAGAACTCCTTTCTACCCAAAAACGCCCCAGTACAAATGCTTCCTTCCTCAAGGTCATCAGTCCATCCTTCCCAGAACACTTGAAATGCTATGTCTTTCCTTTCTTACCCTAGTGCTGCTTCTCCACAACAAAACTGAAAGTGTTTTTCTTAACAGACCGTTCCCCCGGGAAGCAAGTAATTATCTCTCTGTCTTTGGATTCAAGCAGATAGTGATTACCCACAAAATCCCTGCTGTAGACACAATAAGCATTTGTATTAGTGTTCCTCGTTTTTTTAAATGATGCGGAAACTTTCATTAATTCACCAATTCTATTGCAGGAGACCTGACTCAGAGACTGTTCGCAATTAATGCATTTTTTTTGTTATATGACATGATGGCAAAAGAGAATGGAAATGACTAGAATCTAATCTGGACATCAGTGATCTGGATTTCAGCATGAGACATAATGCCTGTCCTTTTATATGAAGACCTGGAATACTGAGTAAAGGAAGTAAACAAGAAATTTTGCAAATTGAGATGAAGTAGACTATTTTGCATGGGAGGAGATAAAGGTTTTTTGTTTTTTGTTTTTTTGTTTTTTTTTCCATTTAGCCAACACACTAAGTAAAACAAAAGTACCATATGTGTATAAAAGTCAGAGCTTCCTAGGACGCCTAGGTCGCTCAGTTGGTTAAGTGTCTGACTCTTGATTTTGGCTCAGGTCATGATCTCATGGTTCATGAGTTCAAGCCCTGTGTTGGGCTCCGTGCTGACAGTGCAGAGCCTGCTTGGGATTCTCTCTCTCTCTCTCTCTCTCTCTCTCTCTCTCTCTCTCTCTCTTTCTGCCCTTCTCCTACTCATGCACACATATCATTTCTCTCTCTCTCTCTCAAAATAAATAAATAAACATTAAAAAAAAGAAGTCAGAACTTCTTACCTCTTATCAAAGTGGTTTCTGACATCTCTAAATTCCATCACTTTCCCACATTCGCATCTATTTGGGTTGGCAGCATAGTTCAGAAGGATAAAGACAAGCAATGGATTCAAGCATTTCTTACTTTTTTAGGGCAAAAAAATGTGAGCTCATTAAAAAAAATGTTTATTTATGTATCCTTTGTCACAGGGTGCCATTCTAATCCTCTCCTTCAACCCTCTAAGCACAGATTTTGGCCAGCCAGAAGGGCTGGAGTGGCTAAAGGGGAATATAGGATAAACCACTGAGGAAATCACTGGTGGGAAAATGAATTTCACTATACCTCAGTCAAACCTACTGTACAATATCGATTCATCTGTGTGTTCTTTGTGTTGATGGCTCCAGACAAGCCCCATTATTATTTCCCTCCCCTTTCATCACTGATATCAACTCTCAAAAGATGACCCCCAGTAGAAGGAAGAGGGATTACATGGCACACAGTATAAAAGTTAGATTTGCAAAAGTCTACATAAAGTCAATACATTACTAAGTTAGTACTGTATATTTCTGAAAGGCTGGCACTTACTGAAATTATGCCTCCCTCTGCTACTCCTTTAGACAGTCAGTGACTCTTCTAGATCTTTGTACCTGCCTCCCACCCCTAACCCTAGCACAGCAAGGGCAGTTCCAACAACGGAGGGAGGTGGTCTTAAGGGCAATGAATGTGAAGATTCAGCACTCCAGGGGCCTAGGCAGTTTGAGTTTCTTAAAAATAAATGCAAATGGATTCTCTTTGTAAAAATAAAGGTGGTGCATTTTTGTGGCCTGACTACCTATCCATCCCTGGGCAAAAGTGGACTGGGATTTCCTTTATTTTCAGCAGCCATGATCTTCTGCCTTTACCCTGAAAATGACCTTTCCACCTGTCTCCATCCTTTACTCGAACCTAAGGAATTGTAGGAAGGATTCCCATTTCCTATGTGGTGAGTAAAACAATATAAACAAATTGAAAATTAACCTATGCCCTTCAGCTCCATGTAATCAGTTTTCTTTATTTTTGCCCCATCAAGTAATTTATCCAGAAACACAGTCCACAAGAGGAAACAGAGTCCTTCTCTGCTGGGCCTGATCCTCTTTCTATTTTACCCAGACTACCTCTCCACCCAGGCATGAGCTTCAGACAACTCCTTTGAGGAAGATGAGACTGGCCAAGAAATGTAAAGGGTCTGAAATTTTACCCCCCTCACACACTAACAAGTTACTGTGTTCCTGTTTCATGGACGCTGGCAGAAGGCACGAGACTCCTGGGTCAGAGACAAAGGACTTGATTACTAACAACAGAGCAAACAACATGAGCACCTTTGCTTCAAAAGTTCCATTGTAACACAGGGATTATGCCATGGTCCCAAATGACACCTGCATACACAGTGGATTGCCATGCAGGAGAGGAACACAGGGTCAAGGCCCCAGCCCTTGAGCAGGCAAGAGACAAGCCATTCTCCCTCTGCTGTGACCTACTTAATGTGACTAACTAGAGAAACTGCTCTGTATCAGGAGATGCACGGACCTAACAATCAGGCGCACTCAGCAAGAGCACACAGGGACGTTCAGGGCCCATGGCAGACTGCCTCTCCAAAGAGAGCCCCACACACATTTTAGAATTTCAAACTTCCCTTCAGAATTACCTTAATCCAAAAACCCACAACACTGAGCACTAGTAGCCTTGGGCTGGCTGTTGAAGAGTGCCTCAAATGTCATATTCCTTGCTGAAGAACCATGGGTTTGTGGGTATAAATCTGTCTCCTTGTAGGCTTTTTTGTTTGTTTTGCTTTGTGTTAAGTAAACTCTATGCCACACATGGGACTTGAACTCACCACTTCAGGATCAAGAGTTGCATGCTCTTCTGACTGGACTAGCCAGGCGCCCCTATCTCCTTATGGTTAAACAAAAACACTCAAGCCTTCCCCTCCCCCCGCCATGGTTTCAGTTCCTGCCAGACTGTTACAAAAACTTTCAGTTCCTGATAGACTGTAATACTGAAAAAGAAACACCACTAACTCTCCAATTTGGATGAAGAATTCAACATTAAAAAAAAAAAAAAAAAAGATGTATCTAATAAGGAACTCAAATTTCATACGTCCAAAACCAAACTCTTGGGCTTCTCTGCACAGGGCACCTGTTCCCCTTATGCACTGGAGAAAGCAACTCCACGCTCCAGTCAGGCAGGCCAAAGGCCTTGGGGTCGTGCTCACCTTCTCTGACTCTCCCATTTCACAACCTGCTCAGTGAATCCAGAGCCTGACCTGCTTACTCCCTCCAAAGTGAAGCCACCACACTTTCTTGCCTGGAGTACTTGCCTGGAGGCACAACAGTGCCGGCTCATTGTCTTTGCTTTCTCATGCTGATTCTCAGTCTGGCAGCCAGAGGGAACCTTTCAACTTGAAAAGCCAGATCATTTATTTCACTCGTCTGCTCAAAATCCCCCACGGACTCCCAACTTCTTACAGTCACTACCAGCTTCTACCCAATCTACAAGCCCTGTTTACCTCTCTGAGGGCTCTTCTGTTCTAACTGTCTCACTCCAATCGTTCTGCACCCCGCCCCCCACTCCCAACCCTCAACCCCCACCCCCACCCCCGGCTCCTGGAACATGCCCAACCCTCCCAGGCACTTGTTCTGCTATTCCCTCTGCCCAGTGCTCCTCCCCAAGATTCAAAGGGCTTGCCCCTGCTCCTCCTTCAGATCTGCGCTCTAAGTCAACAAGTATTTATGATCTGCCTTTTCGGTTTGCCATCCAAGGGGGAGAGAAACAAATCAACAGGTGCTTAAAATACAGTGGGTTTCATGCCACATCTGAAGAATCATGGGGCCCTACAGGGTCTTAAAGGAGGACTAGACTGGGGAGGGCCAGATGGAAATCTTTTAAAAATAAGGACCCTGTGGGGTGCCTGGGTGGCTCAGTCGGTTAAGCGGCCAACTTCGGCTCAGGTCATGGTCTCAAGTTCAAGCCCCGCATCAGGCCCTGTGCTGACAGCTGGGAGCCTGGGGCCTGCTTCAGATTCTGTGTCTCCCTCTCCCTCTGCCTCTCCCCTACTTGTACTCTGTCTCTCTCTGTCTCTCAAAAATGAATAAACGTTAAAAAAAATTGTTTAAATAAATAAATAAGGACCCTGTGACGCATGTCCCATGGTGGTATCCCCAGCGCCCTATCCTATCCAAGGAGTTCTCGTGTTTTTGATTTAATAGTGATTATATAGAGATGTGTCTGACACTGTCTTGAAAGGTCACAGCAAAATGAGGGAGCACTTAGTTATCAAAAGTGATAGCCTAGGAATCAACTGAAACAATGCCAAATTAATCAAAACAACGTTAAAGTAATTTTAAATTATCTTATAGTGCTTCGTTAACTTTTCATACTGAATTTAAGTATCTTTAGAGCTTTACCAGACAATATATTCAAATTATGGCAAATGGTCTTCTAATTATTGTCAACGTGAGTATAATGTTTCACAAAATTGTGACTGGGTGTACCTACAAACTTTTTAAAATCTGCCCCTTTTCATGGACTATCCCTTCATGAGCATATCTCTCCATCACATGGGCTGTGCGGGTTTCTCACAAGCCTTTATTCACCCTATTTATTTTTTGTTTTTCTCTGCTGAGTTTTCTTTCTTCAAGCAGCATTGGTCCAAATAAGCCATCACATGGAAGCTTTCCCTATAGGCTCAGGGTAGCAAATCAGCATTTCTCATCATTTTCCCTGGGTATCTTCCTCCTCCTCCTTCTTTCTTCTCTTGTCTTCCGTTCCTAGAGGTTTGTGTGTTTTTGTTGTTTGCGGGGGTTTTGTAGCCTTTTTTTTTTTTTTTTTTTGACCAGGAATATAAATGACACGAGCAAACTGTAAGTTTCCCAAAGATCGTGGACCTTTGCCTGTGTGCCTCTTGCCCTGGCCTCACTCACTCTTTGATTCACTTCTCTCTCCGGTCAGACCCACAGGAAGCAGGAATCCAAAAACAACCTCCACGCCCCACCCCCATGCCCCACTCCCCCCCCCGTCAGATTCTTAAAAAACATTAGCTAACAGCGAATACGTATTAAGTCCTGACAATGTGCCAAACATTTTGCATATACTCTGTCACGTGGTCTTCCTAACATCACAGGCACAAGTGGGAAAACACCAGACTCAGGGCGAATAAGCATCATGTGTATGGTGACTTGGGTATTGAGTGGTGGAGCAAATTTTTTTTTCCTTTCAAGGATAAACATTTTATTTTTGAGGAACTTTATAATGCACGTTTTCTTTCTTTCTGTTTTCTTTTTAATGTTTATTTATTTTTGAGAGACAGAGTGTGAGCAGGGGAAGAACAGAGACAGAGGGAGACACAGAATCGGAAGCAGACTCCAGGCTCCGAGCTGTCAGCACAGAGCCCAATGCCAGGCTCCAACTCACGAACCGTGAGATCATGACCTGAGCTGAAGTCGGACGCTTACCGACTGAGCCACCCAGGTGCCCCGCTCTTTTTTTTAAGTAGGCCTCATGCCCAGTGTGGAGCCCAATGCGGGGTGGAACTCACAACCCTGAGATGAGGACCCTAACAGAGATCAAGAATCTGAGGCTCGACTGACTGAGCCACCAATATATTGCACGTTTTCAAAGAAAGTCATGTAAGAAAACAAAAATGCTATCCTATTTCATCCTAGAAATAAACAAGAAGGGCATAAAATTTCCTTTTAAATCCTAACACTTGGAAGTTTAACACCAGCATCCAAAATAACAGAAATGGGGGGGAAAAACTTTTATTATACGTTTCAGATTTCTTTAGTTGGGATTCTCCCCATGTGTTATTGATATTTCTTCTTTCAACTCATATTACCCAAACAGTAAAAAAACAAAACACAAAAGCCTCGTGGCTGCTCAGGGAGGCTGCTCTCTTGTCTCTGTACAGTCATTCTCAGGATCTCGACTTGCTGAAAAAAAAACCTCTGCTGACATTTTCCTTCTCTAGTTGTTTGTTTCCTAAGGAATAATAGTAAACATTCAAATGCCCACATCTTGGTTAGTCTTCCACTTTATCACCTGGATGTTTCTTTGGTGCTGGTAAGGCCATTGCCTGATGTTTACTTGGTTGCATTTTTTGAATGCTTAATTTTTTAGGTTACCCGTTGATGGTGAAGGTGCCTGGAAGCCTGATGTTAGTTACTAAAACCAAATTCCAACACCCCAACCCAAAACCTCTAGGACGGTCATAAGAAGCAGTCATAAGAGGAAAGTATACAGCAATCCAAGCCTTTCTAAAGAAGGAAGAAAGATCTCAGACACACAACCTAACCTTATGTCTTAAAGAGCTGGAAAAAGAACAGCAAATAAAACCCAAAACCAGCAGAAGACAGGAAATAAAACCAAATTCCAACCACCATGCAACGCTGGTCAGGGAAGCTGACAGGGGCGTAACAAAGTGGTGAGCAAAATTGCAGCCATCACACACACACACACAAACACACACACACACACACACACACACACACACACACTCATTAGGAATGGTTGATTTGCAGAATACTGGCGATATCTGATCCTCGTCTTTGAGGAAGGGAATAGGGTTGCTTTCAGAATGGCTCCTTTTCCAGTTCCCTTGGTTTTGCTATAGGGTGAGCCCCACCCACTCTGGTTT
This sequence comes from Panthera tigris, assembly GCF_018350195.1. NCBI lineage: Eukaryota > Metazoa > Chordata > Mammalia > Carnivora > Felidae > Panthera > Panthera tigris. Next base: position 35,322,212 of record NC_056671.1, on the reverse strand, counting down.
GAGTAGCACGCTGGATGAAGTTCCTTAGAGTTAGGTCTCAGGATGATTCAAGTCACTGATGAGCACTGTAGTGAGATTCTTGGCAACATAAAGGAACTGTCTCCTTCTGCCTGCTCTCTTCCCATCCCCATCATCTCCCTGACTCGGACTGCTTTATTTTGTCTCAGCAGGAACCTGAACATAGCAGATACTACAGGATTCTCCCCTGGTCCTGGGCTTTCTACCTAAGAAAGGCTGTTCTCTATCTGGTCCCAAAAGTTCCTCTCCTCAAAGTCAAGCTAACTTTGTCCTGAATTGCCAGGGATTTATCCTCCTTCCCCTACACCAACCCCACCACTGAAGTTGCTTTGGCTCTGGTTTCTAGAAAACCAGAAGCTGCCCTTGCCTCCTCCTTCTATCCTTTTCAGTTTGTTCAAAATATCCATCACCGAGGCATTCTGGTTGGTTTGCCCTTCATTGAGTCTCAGTGCCTTTTTGCTACATTATGCAGTTGGCATCTGGGTGACCACAATGGCAGGTGCCACTAATGGGGAATCCATCTGTCTCGCATAGGATCTTCCAACAGCAGCTGCTACTTCCTGTTTGAAAGCTCAAACCCCAAGTAGACCCACAAGTAAGTCAGAGTTTCCAGACAGAGGGACTTTTCTAGTGCTCAGCTCATTTGCACAAGGGAGATGACACTAAACCCAGGGGGCACCGGGGCCCCTCCCAGCCCAGGCAACCAGCTCTGCCAATCCCACTCATCTACCCTGGCTTTCTCCGATGATTCAACTGTGGGCTACACTCCTTCCCCGTAAGAGGATTTTCCTCCACTCTAGACTCCACCAGGACATTCTCCTGTATTGAATAGTGTTTTTCACATGTCAGTTGTTCATATACTGTACTCAGAATTTTTGTCATGGTTTAGTATCACCTATACTATTAGTTTTCTTTGATGAACTCAGCTTTTATCTTTAAATTTAATTTACTTCCCTGTTGTCCTAAATAATATTATTTTCACGATTAGCAGTTTGAAGCACCAATTATATATTATCAAATACACATTAACGAAACACGTAATTATGAGAACTGAGTCCATCTGTGTCAACAGAACACAACCATTTGTTCCAAGAAATCCTTGCCCAGGAAAATAAGACCGTACACCAATAAATACCTTTGCTGTTTGCTTCAGGAAATTTCTGCAAATGACTTTATTCAGGAAAACAGTGTGCCCACCTGAGAAAACATCAGATAGCAGTTTACTCCTGCAGATCCTCGCCTTGCTGTGTCCTCCCATCCCAAACCCGGCCCCCGTCCATTCTCTGCCTTGAGAGACCGACCTTCAACCACTTGAGCCCAGACCTCAAAACCTGTAAGTTTTCTTCTTTGAGCTCTACCTCCTGGCACATAACTAAAACTGTCAGAGGAGTGAGTGCTCTCCTCTTTTGGAATAAGTCTAATAAACAGCTTTGCTTGCTCAGGCTTATTCTGATGATCTTTTCATTAGCAAGAATGAAACTTAAAAAAACGTTCACCTGGGGGCACCTGCATGGCTCAGTTGGTTAAGCGGCTGACTTCAGCTCAGGTCATGATCTCGTGGTCCGTGAGTTCAAGCCCCGCATCGGGCTCTGTGCTGGCAGCTCAGAGCCTGGAGCCTGTTTCAGATTCTGTGTCTCCCTCTCTCTCTGACCCTCCCCCGTTCATGCTCTGTCTCTCTCTGTCTCGAAAATAATTAAATGTTTAAAAAAAAAAAAAAAACGTTCACCTGTGTACCACCTAAAATCATCTCATTCACTATGAAGGGTGCACATCATATGAATTGACCAAGATTCCATCTAAAAATGATAAGGGGGCTCAGTTGGTTAAGCCTCTGACTCTTGAATTTGGCTCGGGTCATGATCTCACAGTTTGTGAGTTCAAGCCTCGCATTGGGCTCTGTGCTGACAGGGTGGAACCTGCTTGGGATTCTCTCTCCCTCTCTCTCTCTCTGCCCCTTTCTGCTCATTCTCTCTGTCTCTCTCTCAAAATAAATAAATAAACTTAAAAAAAAAAAAACACCTTAAAAACGATAGTAAGAGAGTGGTTCCTCTAGCAATTTGTGCTCAGCCACTCCCTTCTCTTCTCTTCCCCTCCTTATTTCCACCCCCTTACCTGATCCTCACTACCAAGGCCCTTTTTGTGCCTCAGCTCCCTGCCTTCTATGTCTCTGAAGGCAGGACACAAACGAGGGGCAAAGGCGATAACCCACAGATGAGCAGATCATATAGTAGTGAGAGATACGAAGTAATAACCAGCCTCTGTGGTTTGAAAAGAGTGTTAACTTAAAACACAATAATCTGCCATTCATGGAGTCAGTTATCACATGGGCCTCTCTGTACTGTAGCAAAATTTCAAGTAAATTGCAAAGTCTCCAATACAGAGCAGTATCATGCCCAGGTGGTTGCCCACATGGGATGATTTCAGAGTTTCAGGAAGGCTCCTCTGCCCCAAATGTCTTGCCTTTTCCCCCCATTTTCCCCACAACTCATAGATGTTATGAAACTTTAACTTTAACTTTTTAACTTTAAGGACTACCTTTCTGGTCCATCAAGGACAAAAATATCTGGGGAGATATGACAATAACAACCACTGATATTTATTGATCATTGTCTTAGTCAGTTCCAGCTGCTATAACAAGAGTACCATAGGCTGGGGGCTTCAACAACAACCATTGATCCTCACAATTCTGGAGACAAGAAGTCCAAGATCAAGGTTCTACAGATCTGTGTCTGGTGGGGACTCTCTTCTTGATTTGCAGATGGCCGCCTTCTCTGGGTGTCCTCACCTGGTGAGGAGAGAGAGAGGGCAATCTCATGTCTCTTCTTGTAAGGGCACTAACCCCCATTCATAAGTGCTCCACCATTATGACTTAATCACCTCCCCAAAGCCCCACCTCCCAATTCCATCACACTGGGGATTAGACTTCAGTGTATGAATTTCAGGGAACATAAACATTCAGTCCATAACAATCATTTACTATGGCTAAGATCTTTTCCCATGTGTCTAAGTGCTCTATATGTTCTGATTCTTAAAGAGCCCTGTGGGTGGGAGGGACTGTTTTCCACAATTTAGAGATGAGAAAACTGAGGTTTCAAAAGGTTTGACAACTTGACCAAGGCCACTCAGCTGGCAAATGGCAGACCCAGGCACCCTCTGGGTTAATGCTTCACCAACATTACCAAGAATATCCATTCATTCATCATAATGCAAAAACATCTGATGTTGGTATAACCCTCATTGTTCTTACAGCTTGCATATTCATTTTCTTATTTCCTCACCAGGACACCCACTTGAGGAGGCATGATAGGTTCTATTGTTAGCCACAGTTTGTCAATTCCGTTTCCTCTGGGATAAGGAAACTTGCTACAGCAGGTTAGGGAAGAAAGGAAGGAGCAGAAAGAGACTGGGGAGAGACTGAGCTGAAGGGAAAGGGCACAAAATAGAGCTGAATTCATTATCAACAATAGGCAAACTATGGAGAAAGCCCAAATGTCCATCGACTGATGAACGGATAAAGAAGTGGTACATACATACAATGGAATATTACTCAGCCATCAAAAAGAATGAAATCTTGCCATTTGCAATGACATGGTTGGAGTTAGAATGTATTATGCTAAGTGAAATAAATCTATCAGAGAGAGACAAATGCCATATGAATTCACTCATATGTGGAATCTAAGAAACAAAATAGATGAACATATGGGAGGAGCAAGGAAGAGACGAGAGGGAAACAAACCACAAGAGACTCTTAAGGATAGAGAACAAACTGAGGGTTGATGGAGGGAAGTGGGTGGGAGATGGGCTAGATGGGTGATAGATATTAAGGAGGGCACCTGTTGTGATGAGTCCGGGGTGTTGTATGTAAGTGATGAACCACTGAATTCTACTCCTGAAACCAATATTGCACTATATGTTAACTAAAATTTAAATTAAAAAAAAATTTTTTTAAATAGAGCTGAACTCATAGATACAGAGAACAGATTGGTGGTTGCCAGGGGCAGGAGGGGTAGACAAAATGAGTGAAGGAGTTCAAAAGGTACAAAATCCCAATTATGAAGTAAGTCAGTAAGTCCTAGTGATGTAATGTACAGCATGGTGACTGTGGCTGACAATACTGGATTGTAGGTTTGAAAGTTGCTAAGAGAATAAATCTTAAAAATTCTCATCACAAGGAAAAAATGTAACTATCTATGGGGATGGATATTGACTAGAATTGTTGTGGTGATCACCTTGCAGTATATACAACTATTGAATCATGTTATACACTGAAACTAATATAATGTTATATGTTGATTTCTCAGTAAAAGGAATGGAGCTGAGTCCTCTCTCTTCCTCCAGCACCTGCTCTGCTCACACACAACACTGTCGTTATGTTTGGGTAACAAGTCCCCCAGGATGGTGTCCCACTTTGAGAAGGAAATCGGTAAAATAAAAAGCCACTGCAGAAACGAGAAATACACTCCCACTGAGATTCACAATGAATTAAACATAATCATAAGCAGAATAAGAGAGTATAGTGTTAAGGCTTTCACTGGACCTCCCTGAAGAGGAAGAAAAAACTCTTACTGGAGTTCCAGCTCGATTGTAGGTTTTAAGTTGATTAAGGGATGGGGCATCTGGGTGGCTCCACCAGTTAAGCAGTTAAGCAGCGTCCAACTTCGGCTCGGTTCATGATATCACGATTTGTGAGATCAAGCCCCACATTGGGCTCTGCTTCAGATTCTCTGTCTCTGTCTCCATCTCTCTCAAAAATAAATAAACATTTAAAAATAAACAAATACTGGGGCGCCTAGGTGGCTCAGTCAGTTGGGTGTCCAACTTCAGCTCAGGTCGTGATCTCGCAGTCCGTGAATTTGAGCTCCACGTGGGCTCAGAGCCTGTGTTGACAGCTCAGAGCCTGGAGCCTGCTTCGGATTCTGTGTCTCCCTCTCTGCCCCTCCCCTGCTCATGCTCTGTCTCTCTCTCTCTCAAAAATAAAGATTAAAAATAATAAATAGGGGCGCCTGGGTGGCTCAGTCGGTTAAGCATCCGACTTTGGCTCAGGTCATGATCTCACGGTCTGTGAGTTCGAGCCTCGCGTCAGGCTCTGTGCTGACAGCTCAGAGCCTGGAGCCTGTTTCGGATTCTGTGTCTCCCTCTCTCTCTGACCCTCCCCTGTTCATGCTCTGTCTCTCTCTGTCTCAAAAATAAATAAACGTTAAAAAAATTAAAAATAAATAAAAATAATAGATAAATAAATAAATAAATAAAATTGATTTAGAGAAATTTGCAATTCTAAGATATAGAAATCTAGGGCAATAGAGGAAGACAAGAACTCTTTCAAATGTTATCAGCAAATTGGTGACTCATTCTCTACATTACCATCAGTTTCTCACAACAGCTTTACGAAGGAAGAACTATCAGCTTCATTTTCAGACCAGGATGCTGACATTCACAAAGTCTAACATATAGCTAGAAGTTTCTGTTATCAGAATTCGACACCAGGTTTGTCCTGCTTCAAAGGCTGTGCTCAGTATAATGAAGCTCCCAGATCAGTCCTACCTTATTTTTACATAGAAGAGAAAGCATAGACTGAGTCCACAATTCATGTGTCTCTAAGTTACCCCATGGGCTGCCTCAAGGATCTTAAACTGCCTTGTTCAGGGATAGAGAAGCACGTCTACATACAAGGAAACCAAATTCCCTCGAAACACAATATCAGTTTTAGCTTTAGTCTGAATTTTTTTTTTCTGAGAGTACAACAGTGGCTTTTGAACTTCTTTGAACTCGACCCACAGAATGAAAAGCCCTTTACGTTACACCCTAGTACCCACAAACACACGTGTGTGTATGTAACAGAAGGTTCACAGAATAATACTTACACACGTGAAAAGCACTCTGACATTTTCGATTCTAGTCTTTCTTTTCTCTCTTACTGTTTTCTTTTGTTCATGGTCTTCCTCATGATTCTTTTTTCCAAACAATGTGGTAAAAAACATTTAACGTGAGAGCTACCCTCTAAACCAATTAAGTGCACAATACAGTGTTAACTCTAGACACAGTGTTGTTCAGATGTCTAGAATGCATTAGTCTTGTGTAACTGAAGCTTTCACGAGCCGTGAGATCATGACCTGAGCCGAAGTCGGATGCTCAACCGACTGAGCCACCCAGGCGCCCCGAAACAGACATTTTAAAGTCCAAAGGAAACCAAAACTCAAAGGTTAGTTCATCTTCTGTGTCTCAAATGATATTCATCAGCTCGCTTGCTAAAACTAGGGCAAGTCTACCTCAGAAGCAAACGCACCGAAAGAGCATGGGTATCACTATCCGCTAGATGGCGATATAGAACAGGCGTAGCCCCTACCTTAGCCTTGTTTACGCTGACCTGTGGGTTGATGTATGCTGGAAAAGAATTTAGAAACCCACGGTCGCCCAGCAATTCACTTGAATTCAGCCTGAAAGTTTACTCAGTGCTCCTGTTGTGTTTCTGCCTTTTCTTGCAACCTCCCAGATTTTAGCATCCTTCTTGATGATGACAGGCTAGCATTTACAATTAGCAATATCCAAATTAATTAATTAAATAAAATTAAATTAGTAATATCCGTGGCTACTTCCTTGTGGCTGTACAGATGAACTGCTGCTGTATGAAATCAAAGCCATCATAATGTCTGTACTTATTAACGATCTGCAAAGGTAGCATATGCCATTAAGCTTGCATTCCTTGCCTCTTCCATGTGACATTTAAGAAATACCATGGGTCCTCACATCACTTTCCTTGCTGACAATTTCTGTATCTCTTAGTTGTTCTACATATGGTAAAGTCATTGGAAATATTTAAGGGATATTTTCGTTCTTACTGTCCAACTGAAAAGGATGGTCTTCTCAAATATACATCGGCAAGCCATTTTCCCTGAAAGAACTAATAGCCAGTAAGTTGAAAAATGTATCATAAACAAAAATGTGTGCTTTTTGCAAGGTAGAAGTAGTCTTTTGAAATAATCCCATGTATGAGAGATTTTTAAAATTCTCATCAAGTGCTGCCTGTGTAAATGACTTGTTTATATTTACTTGGTGGTCTTACTTATTTTTATAGTCTTTTCGATGTAAGTAAAGAGAAGATATTTATAAATGATTTTCTCTTGCTACTTATTATATTTATATATCATTTGCATTTTTATGAATGCATTTTATTTTTACAACTGGGGAAATAAAGATGTTTTTGTCATTAAAATAATAGGCAACTATGAGGAAAAACATAGATTTTAGTACAGCATCACCCAGAAAGCTATTACCAATAGATGGGTTGGATGCTCGCACAATTTAAGCGCTTCATAGGTTAATCCCGACCGTGGATTGCTGATTTAGGAAATGATATTTCTGAATTTAGGTCATGTCCACCATGTTCTCACCTACAATTAAGTATTGAAAGTGGAAAGAATATCAAGTTGTTCATTATTCTAATTGTAAAACATTTAGTAAGAGACTGGTAGCAGAGCGGTCAGTTGTTAAAAACAGCAAAATCAGTGTCTCTACTATTTTATTGTCTTTCAAGCTGCAGAGTAAGCCCTATGCTTGTGATAGTCTACAGGCAGAGATGGGAGAAACACTTTCATTTACATTAACCCATTTACTAATAGCTGTATGACATAGGTGGGGCATATCAAGTTTCTAAGATATAAATTCTCCATACAAGGTCCTATATCTAATAAGCGACAGAGCCAGGAACAGCCAACCATGTACTTCCGAGTTCAAGTTACTTGCCTTTCATTTTTGTGGGCTTGAAGACTATGCCCACAAACGCTTCCCACATGAGGAAGAGGAAGAGGAAGAGGAAGTCTTTTTAGCAGGCACTTAAAGCATTGCTCTTTCTTGCTTTTCCTTTACCCGCATGCAGGGAGTGAGTCAGGAGGCAAGACAGGAATGACTCAGAACAGACTGTGTGTTCCAGTCATCCTCACGCCCTGCGTTGAATGGGTTCTTGGTGACGCCTGTGGGGAGGGCTGCACACGTCCTAATGATGCTGAATCCTGATGCCCCGTTGATTTATGCCATTATACATGACTGTTCAAACTGTAACTCTGTGAGGCACACCTGTGTGTTCACTGAACTGATAAGTGGGTGTTGCTCACCTCCCCAGTGCCCAGGACTCATGATAGGGCCGGGGACACAGAGATGAGCACAGCAGACACGGTCCCTGCCTACACAGAGTTTGAAGTCTAGCAGGGGAGACAGACATCAGCAAATAAGTACACACACAAACATATAATCACTAATTCTACTGTGAGACAAAAAGTGAAAGCTTTATGACAGACAACAAGAGAATAAGGCATAATTTAGATGGGGGGGGGGGGGGATGTGTCAGGAAGTTTCTCTCAAAGAGCATTATTTCAGCTAAGACCTAAACAATGAGTAGGGATTTACCAGGAAAGATTGTAGGAAACATTCCAAGAAGAGGGAGTGCCCTCTACAAAGGCCATGGGGTAGGAAAATACTCAGCTTACTAGAGGACCCAAAGCTCATGTGACCCCAGTCGACTGAGCCAAGGGGAGGTGATGGGAGACAAGACAGAGAGGCAGGCAGAGGCCCCAACATTGGGACCTTGTTGTCCATATGAGGAATTGTGTATTTTAGCCTAACAGCAGTGGCCATTAATGAGGCCAAAAAGCCATTAATGAGGTTTTTTAAGTAGAGAAGAGACATAATCAGATTTGTGTTTTTAAGAGATGACATTGGTGGCTTTGATCCAATGAGAATGGAGTGAGGGTCTTGGACCAGCTGGCAGGGCAGATGACGGTCACTGCAGTGGGCAGGGCGGAAGGGGGATGCGCAGGAAGGTCAAGAGAAAGAGAAACACTGTAGCTGAGGATCGAATAGTGTGGAAAGGATGTGCATTTAAAAAAAATTTTTTTTAAATGTTTATTCATTTTTGAGAGAGACAGCATGCAAGCAGGGGAGGGGCAGAGAGAGGGGGAGATATCCAAAGATATCCAAAGAATCCAAAGCAGGCTCCAGGCTCTGAGCTGTCAGCGCAGAGCCCAACATGGGGCCCGAACCCACGAACTGTGAGATCACAGCCTGAGCTGAAGTCGGATGCTTAACCGACTGAGCCACTCAGTCACCCCAAGGGTGTGCATTTTTTAGAGGTGAGTTCATGGGGACATTCAAGTGGAGATATCAAGGAGGCAACTGGCTTTAAGAGTCCCTTGTTGAAAAGAGAAGATTAGTCTGGAGTTACGGCTTTGGTAGATGTCATCTCTGAGAGGGTACCAAAACCCAGAGAGACCCTCTTGGGAGAAAGACTGCAAGGAAAAGAAAGGAAGGCCCAGAACTCACCCCAAAGAAACACCTATGTTAAAAAGTAGTTAAAGGAGCCTGTGAAGGAGCCAGCAGAGAAGTGGGAGAGAAACCAGGAGGGTGTTTTGAGGAGGAAGTGGCCAGTGATGCCAAATGCCGTGGAGAGGCCATCAAGGTAAGGACCATAACCTGTGTCTTGAGAACGCACCCAATGGCAGTTCACAGAGAAGCGCAGTACATAGTAGAAATGCAATTTCAACTACAAGGAGCTGGTATCCTTCTATATTTTCAAGGAGGGCCTTTCCCCCACATAGCTCTAAAACTAGCCTAACCGGAATATTTTTATTTCTGAGCATCCATATTTCTGGACTTTTCTGTAGCATCCAAAATTGGTATGAACTGTCAGCTCCACTTTTTTCCCCCTAACATTTAATTATGAAAAATTACAACCACACAGAGAAGTTGAAAGAATTATACAATGAACACTCGTGTATCTATCAGCTAGATTCTACAGTTAACATTGTGTTCTACCTGCTTTACCACATATCTGTCCACTGAATCATCCCTCTATCCACCCACCAATCCATCTTATTTTTTGGATGCATTTCAAAGTGAGTTTTAGACATCAGAACATGTCATAGCCAAACAGTCTAGCCTGTATGTCATTAATAAGAGTTCGATATCTGTTTAGGGCTCTATTTCTTTTGATGTGTTAAAAGAATGAAAGGTTTAAACTTTTTTTTTTTTTTAAGTAGGCTTCATGCCCAGTGCAGGGTTCAGACTCACGACACTGATCAAGACCCTGAGATCAAGACGTGACCCAAGATCAAGAGTTGGACACTCAACGGACTGAGCCACCTAGGGGCCCTTGAAAGGTTTAAATCTTAAATGTGCCAGTGGATGCCTTTTGACAAACGCATTCCCTTGTGTATCCATGCTGTTAAGTTATAGAATGTTACATCACTCCAGAAAGTTTGTCCCTGCTGCCTTATCTTTCAGAAAAGTGCAGACAATATAGGTAAGGAATCCTAACGCGGGGCTCATGGTAAGAACACAGCAAGAGTGAATGCCCTTCTCCCTCTGCGAGGGGGCTCTGTAGCACTCCTATACATTCACCCACATTTTCACCAAGACAGAAATAGACACTGAACTCTTCCTAAAAGTGCTTTTGTAAACATTTCACAATAAACCTTTTGTAGAAAAGGACAATGGTGTCCAGTGAACCAAGCCCAACCCTGGAAATCATAATTCCTCACTCAGAAGCCTGCTCGGCTGGTGCTGAGCAAGCTTATGTCACAGTCCTCCTATTTGTAAAACAGGAACAATAACCATCCATATCATACAAGTGTGAAAATTACCTTGGTATTTTAATACAGTGGCTAATATAGCCCTGGGAAAACAGGTCAAAAGACTCTAAAGCCAGGTTGTAAATATTATGACTAACCTGCCACATTTTCACAGTTTGCCCCATTGGTGTCCTGTCCTCACTGCATGGCTAGAGTGAGAATAGGCTGAATCAGGGACGTTCTGGGTGCAGGGTTACCTCTGCTTAGAGTTGGGACCAGAATCAGGACTGGAGTTGCGAACCAGGACTGGAGTTGCTAACTTTGTCTTACCAGTTCAAATACCTGTTGTTAACAGCCCCTGAAAGAGACCATGGGGTGACTTTATTTGTTGATCTTCTTTATAACTCTGGGCTTCAGGAAGGTCATGCATGAGACTGATTTGTTGGAATGAGTAGAGGGTTTCTCAATCGCTCACCTTATGCTGGTTTTAAGGAACCCAGAGATAGAAGTTGAGGTGGCAACAGTTTTTAAGATTTTTAAAAAACTTTTTTAATGTTTTTGAGAGAAAGAGAGAGACAGAGCATGAACAGGAGAGGGGCAGAGAGAGAGATGGAGACACAGAATCTGAAGTAGGCTCTAGGCTCTGAGCTGTCAGCAAAGAGCCCAATGCAGGGCTCAAGCCACAAGCCGTGAGATCATGACCAACTCAAGTCCAACACTTAACCAACTGAGCCACCTAGGCGCCCCAACAGTTTTTAAGGTTTAACCAAAATTTTCTAGGGACTCCTGGGTGGCTCAGTCGGTCAAGCATCCAACTCTTGATCTCCGCTTGGGTCATGATCTCATGGGTTCATGGGTTTGAACCCGTGCATTGGGGTCTGTGTGCATGGCACAGAGCCTGCTTGGGAATCTATCTCTCCCTCCCTCTCTGCCCCTCCCCCACTCATTCTCTTTCTTCCTCTCTCTCTTTCTCTCTCTCTCTGAAAATAAATAAATAAACTTAAAATTTTTTTGCTTGAGCTTTCCTCCCAAGCTCTATGAAAAGTCTAATGATCACCTCAGATTTATTCATTAATTATTGAGATTGCACAGGCTTGTGTTGACTTCTAGTTCCAAAGTCCTGTTTCAGCTGAACTCACATCTCTCTAGGGGTCCACTTCTTTTTTCCTGCTCTGGGCCAACCCCGACAAGGAATTCAGCCTCTTTTCTTTAATTTCCCCTATGACGACCTTCCTAAGCAAAGCCCTGCGGAGTCCCATCTCTCTTCAATCTCTCCCTTGTACTCTCTCAACTCCCAAATTCCTCTTGATGATTAGATTCAGATTGGTTTAGCTGTGACTTTATTTCCATATATTCTTCTATCTGTAGCCCCAGGGCCTTACTTTCCAACCATAAGTGGATAATCACGGTATTTTTCCAAACAAAGGTGGTTCTCTAAGAGGATCTCAGTGCAAATTCTTTAATGGACATACAGCTGACCCTGGCACAACACAGGGGATAGGTGCGCCCACTCCCTGGCACAGTCAAAAGTCTGTATAACTTTTGACTCCCCTAGAACTTAACTACCAGTAGTCTACTGCTGACCAGAAGCCTTACCAAATACATAAACAGTTGATTAACACATATTTTGTGTGTTGTATATTGTATGTACTGTATTCATACAATGAAGCAAGCTAGGGAAAAGAAAGTGTTTCTTCTTTTGAAAAATCATAAGCAAGAGAAAATACATTTACAGTACTGTACTGTCTTTATCAGAAAAGATCTGTGTATAAGTGGACTCGTGGTTCACACTGGTGGTGTTCAAGGGGCAACTGTATACATGCACACAAACACACACACATACTTGTCTCATATATGTTTATATGTAAGTCATACACACGTAGATAACATACAACCGATAGAAATACATAATTACATGAATGCGTGAAACTAAAAACATAATACCTATCACATGTACATCCATGCAAACACCTGATTATACCCTATGACATCCATCCACATAGGTCTAAACCACCTTCACTGTGGAATTGTTGAACACTTCAGCTCCTGCCACATGCCCTTGGATTCTCATCTCATTTCTGCCTTGCCACAGATCCTCCTCTAGGACTGAAATGGATCCTATCCAGTTTGCCCAGTTTAGTTGAGAAAATGAGAGACAGGAAGTATCTGTTCAGTCACTCATTTGTTCAATCACACATTCACTCCACGTATGATGATTGAGCACCTACAATAGAATACCATATGGGATCCTCTAGAAGAGATGAGATGAGCAAAGAAAGGAGGGGTCCATGCCTTCAGAAACTTAAAATCCAGCTGGGTGTGCAACACGTCGCACACATGAAACAAAACATCCTGAAACGCACAATTCTCATCAGAAGAACAGCAAATTAGAGCAGAAAGCTGAAGCCTTGCAATGTACCCCAACGCTGCTGTTTCAGCAGAATGAGCAGGAGGAAAAAAACCACTGTGGTCAAAAGAAACTGCTGGCTTATGGATTTTTTTTTTTTTAATTACAATTTGCATGCTCTTCTAACAGTGTTAGTTCTGCTTAGATGGCAGAGTGGCTTTCATGAAAGTATGAGCTCAGCCTTGTCTTATGCCTGTTGAAAAAAAAGAGGTCAGGTAAAATGACTGTAGTAACAGCACCAAGCTAGCTGAAAACCACAGTGTCTTTCAGATGAGATCAGAAGAAGAAAAAAAGAAAAAAAAAAAACCTGCACACTGGAAATTTTTTTGCTTGCTAAAAACCCCTTGAAGTTGTCTCAGAAACACGCACATAGGCAATTTCCTCTTTTCTTCTTAGGAGTGTCCTCAAGGAAAACAGCTTTCGAAATTCAAAGCATTGGAGCAGTAGAGCAGTTTGGCAGCCTGGGTTAATTTTGATGGAGCAGGAAGCACGTGGGCAGGAAGAACTTGGAGCTGGTCAGTGTCTGGATAAATCACACATGCTTGAAAAGAAGTCGTTCTGATTCACCCAGGTCTGCACACACTCAGAAATCACAAATACCGGGAATCCAGTCCTGGGCTAACACACTAGCTATACTTTGGCTTGTTGCTTTCTTTTCTGACAATTTGGTTTTAGAATGTGGCAAAAGAGCTGTAGAATGGAGACGAGGTAAAGTTAGAACAGATGTATCTACATGGCTATATTTGGGAAGAGGGACTTAATCCTTATGTAGCTCTTCCAAATCTCTTCATATAGTACTGCAATTTATAACTGAACTCTACACTGCATATTCTTATCACTTAAAACATTTCAAATCCCTTTGGAACAGAAATGAGTAATGTCTGAATACGTTTTCAAAAACCCATGCCATATATACCAGAGGATGCCTACATAAAAACTGAATAACTTCGGGGCGCCTGGGTGGCTCGGTCGGTTAAGTGTCCGACTTCGGCTCGGGTCGTGATCTCGCGGTCTGTGAGTTCGAGCCCCGCGTCGGGCTCTGTGCTGACAGCTCAGAGCCTGGAGCCTGTTTCGGATTCTCTGTCTCCCTCTCTCTCTGTCCCTCCCCTGTTCACACTCTGTCTCTGTCTCAAAAATAAATAAACGTTAAAAACAAAAAACAAAAAAAAAACTGAATAACTTCATCAGTGTTCATTAGACATCAATGTGGGCACAAGGTCAAAAAACAGACTCTCATCCTACATGCTGATAGACATGGCCTATACGTGGTTCTGATTATTTTTAATTAAAACATCAAATGTATTTTTAATGTGTGCCTCAAAGAATTTACTTACACATTTTGTGAAGAATAGAAAATATTAAGATACTGAAGGGTGATATTTGTGTATGCAGAGGAAGGATACGGTCGTCTATTTCTTGGTGGTACTGAAATATGATAAATAACTTTTCATTGTCAACCAAAAAAAAAAAAAAAGAGGCAGAGCTAAAATAGAACAAAACATTTCTTTGGGGTCTCACAATTGCAATTTGGGGAACACAGATTTGGGCAGCAAGCCAAATAGCATCCTGCCGGAGAACAAAAGTCAAGTGTTTTTAAAGAGGAAAGGGAATGTTTGTATAAGTTGTTTACAAAGAATTTTGATTGGCGTCGGTTGTAGAACATGAATCGAGGCTGAACAGAATTGGTTGCTAAGACTACCACTAAGCAAAAGTCTGTTACTGCAGCAGGTTGTAGGTTTTCCAGCTGGGTCCTCAGAATATTTGCAGTTTGGCCTAGCTCAAAAGTTAATGGCTCCACCGGTGAGGATGAAGACGTGCACAAGGCCCACCTCCTTTATGGCCTCCTGGCTCCATTTTAAACCCTTTGACACAAGGTACTCCATTTCATTTCACCTTTTACACCCTAGAGCTTCCAAGATGGACTGATGCAGATTTTCGCATTCTATCCAAGTTAGACAGTGCTTTTCTAGGAACTGGCTCTGTTTTTCCTTGTCTACTTCTGTGACAACATTTAAGATAAATTATTTATTAGAAGAAGTACTAATGGTCTTAATTTGAAAATATTTAGCAAGATGAACCTTGCATACTGGGCATGATACTAAGAAAAATTATGCTTTTGCTTCATAAATTTGTAGTCTTTATTCTCATATGTCCTCAAACCATAGAAGAGCTGGTTGTCACTGGAAAATTCTTACTTTTCATGTGCTGCTCCTACTTATTCTGTTTACTTATTTACGCTGCTTAATGAAATCAGGCAATCATGTGATATACTCTAACTTGAAAACCCTTTACACGGATACTTCAAATTCTACAAATTATATCCAGATCTAGTGTTAATTCTCTAAGTTTGCCTGAATCCTAGAAAAGACCTCTTTCTGTATGACTGAGGTGGTACCATAAACAAGTGGAGGAGAGGACAGACTGTTGATTAAAGATGTTGAAAATATCAATGATGACTATCTTAGGGCAACAGGCTCTCAGGTGACTTTTAATGTATTTCTTCACATGTCAAATAATTATTTGAATTTTCACAGTGATCATGAGTTGTTTATGTAATCAGAAAGCCATTTCCATTGTAAAAAAAAGACAGTAGTGGAAAAATTGGCTTCTAGATACAAATAAGTAAAATTAGATTTTTATTACCTAACACCCTATGCACAGATAAGTTATAGAAAGAATAAAGATCGAAATATGTGGAGCACAACTTTTATACTATTAGAATGAAATATATAGATAATTGCTACGACCTTGAGTTAAGCAGAATTTCTCTTTTTTTTAATTTAAAGTTTTTTTAATGCTTATTTTTTGATATAGGGAGACAGAGTGTGAGCGGGGGAGGGGCAGAGAGAGAGAGGGAGACACAAAATCTGAAGTAGGCTCCAGACTCCGAGCTGTCAGCACAGGGCCCAATGCGGGGCTTGAGCTCACGAACTGCAAGATCATGACCTGAGCGAGCCGAAGTCAGATGCTTAACCCACTGAGCCACCCAGGTGACCCTAAGCAGAATTTCTTAAAACAAGGTAGAAAACACATGAATCATAAAAAAAAAAATTTAAAAATTATAAATTTGCTTGTAATTTTTAAATGATGCCAAAATTAAAGCTTAATTTTTAAAATCTGGTTAAAAACAAGCCATAGACTTGGAGAAGATATTCATACTATGTATTACAAAGTATTTAAGATATACAAGGAATTAAGATTAATAAGAAAACAAAACCCCAATTTTTGAAAATGGGCAAAAAATATGCACAGGAAACAGAAAAGGAAAACAAAACCAGCAAAATTTACAAAAATATGGTCCTCCTCACTATACTGAGAGAAATGCAAATTAAATTAGATCCCACTTCATATCCCTCTGATTGTCTACAAATTGTTTGATCTGACGATATGAGATGTTGGAAAGATGAAAAATAGGAACTTACAAAATCTACTAGTGGAAGTGAAAATAAATACAACTATTTTGACATCAGATTAACAACATCCAGTAAAAGGGTGCCTGGCTAGCTCAGTCAGTGGAATGCACGACTCCTGAGGTACAACTCACAGGGTCGTGAGGTCAATCCCCAAGTTGGGCATAGAGCTTATTTAAAAAATAAAAAATAAACTAAAATGTCACTGTTAAAAACACACACACACACAAATTGAAAAACCTCCAACATACAGCAAAGCTAAAAATTATATTCCTTGTGCCCTAGAAAAGTCCTCCTGTAGAGAAACTTGCAAATATGTGCATAGGAAACAGCTATAAGAAGCTGGGAACAATCTGAAACCCATCAGAGGGGTTTGAAATGAAAAATAAAGTTTGTATTCCCAAGAACATTGGAATAGCAGATTAAAAAGTGAACTAGGTGTCCAGGTATTCATGTTGTAAGTAGATCACAAAAATATACCACTGAGAGGGAATAAACCAGGTTGCAAAAATATCTAAACATATGATACAAATTATTTTAAAATTAAAAAGAAAAAAAAACACTGTATAGATTGATGATGGACACACACATACATGCACTGGAGACACTACCAGGGGAGGATCTGGGGAGGAAAATGAAGAAAGGTAATTGAGGAGGGGGGCAAAATGGATCTGAATTTTATCTGAATATCATATTACTTTCACTAAAATATTTATAAAGCATACTGCAAGACATAAAAGCAATGAGCTTAGCCTCTCGCTGCTTGTCACAGACCCTGACCAGATGAGCAGAATCGCAGTGTCTGGGCTGTAGGAAGACAAACTTTAGGGTCCTTGCTATAGCAGTAAGGGCCCTGAGCAGTGTTCAGCCTCAATTTCTGTTTACAATCATGACTTCTGTTTACATTCAGTAGTGCTCTTACTGAATGCCCAGCATGAATCTAGATGATGCCACTCAAAGAAGACCCACTGTGAAGAGCCATCTCAATCACAGATACCACAAGATACTCATAGAGTTTCTGAAATACACACCAATACCATTGGGGGGGGGGAGGGCAAAACAGCTCTCAGCCTGAAGATTACATTGAAAGAGGAAATCGAAAGCATTTTGAAGAAAAACTCAGATCAGACATGGGGCTGGTCAAGTCGGTCTGAAAAATCCCCCTCCCCTCCAAAAGACGGTCTCTAAACATGGAAAGCACACGGCTTCTCTCAGCATGAGGAAGAAACACACGTGTTTTGAAGAAAGGGCGGCATTTTCTCAGCAAAATTTCTAAAGGTTTTTCTTCCGTCTCTGATACTCTCTCACGTCTGCTGGCCAGTGGATGCGGACCTTTGTCAGAAGATGTCCGATAACCTCTGTCAGCACCTTTTGATGAACACTTGGGATCTGACTTGGCTCATAAAGTGGAGGTTGTCTGTTAAAGACTGTACTTAACTAGGCTATTTATTCTTGGAGAAGCAGGAACTCGAACACCAAGCGGCAAATGCAAACTCCACAATAGAGGTTCATATGCTAAAATGTGTTTGCTTCCACATATAATGACTGAAACTTCCAATTGTGACTCACTTAAGTAACAGTTATTTGTTAGTTTTCTGTCTGAGACAACTGTCCAATCTGTTTCAGACCTTTCCTCACTGTAGTTGTTGTATTTAACCGTATCCTTTGTGCTGAACTTTTTTTTTTTGGGGGGGGGGGTGCTCTTTGATTCCGTGTTAATCTGTGTGTACAATAAAAAACAGGAAATAGAAAAACACATACATCTTTGCCAAATCCTTCAGAGATTAGTGTGTTTGTGGATGGTTTAAAACCGAACTTTATAAAAGCTTTTGATTAAACCAGAAGAAAAGGAATTTATTTAAAAATAAACATCCGGGGGCGCCTGGGTGGCTCAGTTGGTTAAGTGGCCGACTTCGGCTCAGGTCATGATCTCACGGTCTGTGAGTTCGAGCCCCGCGTCGGGCTCTGTGCTGACAGCTCAGAGCCTGGAGCCTGTTTCAGATTCTGCGTCTCCCTCTCTCTGACCCTCCCCTGTTCATGCTCTGTCTCTCCCTGTCTCCAAAATAAATAAAATGTTTTAAAAAAATTTAAAAAATAAAATAAAATAAAATAAAATAAAATAAAATAAAATAAAATAAAATAAACATCTGTACTTCTCCAGTGCTACTGGGGACCTTCAGGACTTGGTTTGGGTGATTATAACTGGAGCCAGGTGCAGCAATGGAAGTGACCCCATTTTTGGCTTTTGCCATTCCTCAGCTGGAAGGGCTTAGGATGTCAAGAGGCCAAAGCAAGAGCATAACCAGTTCTGGGACCTTTCTGGACCTTGCTTGGGGCAGAGCTGGGGCTTGATGAGTTGACTTAGACATTCTCCCAGCTTTGCTGAAAGAAACCAAGCTCTGGGCTGATTGATAGCTATCAGTGACTTTTTTATTTTTTTATTTTTAAGTGGCTTCATGCCCAGCATGGAGTCCAACAAAGGCTTGAACTTGTACAACCCTGAGATCAACACCTGAGCTGAGAGCAAGAGTCAGATGCTTAACCGACTGAGCCACCCAGGCACCCCTCTTAGTGACTATTTCATTTGTCAATATTCTAAAATTTATTGAAAGTCTGTATCATTAAAAAAAAAAAATTATCTCTCAACTCAGTCCCCAGTGTTCACTCCAACCCCATGAGCAAGTCAGCTTCCAAGTACTGCCCTCCCCACCCAGGCTTCCCATTGGATCACACGTCACTAAAGTTAGGTCTAGTTCTTTCCTGAGATGTTTGAGCAAGACAGCTTCAGCAGGATTAATTCAACAAGATTCAAACTTAAGCATCCTATTTTAGTTTATCTGTTCATCACGTTTCCTCAGAAACCAACTTTGAGACAAAGATTTGAGTCCGAGCAGTTTATTTTGGAGTGACCCAAGAAAGTGCTATTGAGTAGGTTACCCCTGTGAATGCCTGGGAGTCAGTGCCACTGGGGGGCTATGGGTGACAGCATAGAACACACCTCAGAGTCGTCCCATCAAAACAGGGCAAAGAAGATTGGGGATTTTTCCTCCCATTCAAATGTCAGCAGCTGAAGGTTGCATCTGCACTTCTGGCCGAAGCCTGCAAATGGAAAGTTGCAGAAGGGTGCTCTGGAATACACTGTGATGGCCAGTACCTAGGGGTTATAGGCAGAGCACAGGCAGCATCTGCTGTTGTCAATAAAAATAACCTTCAGGGCTCTTGTTTTAGTGATTCTGGAAAGCTTCTGGAGGAAGTATATAGTGTCATGGTGAATATCACCTGTGGAAGTCTTCTAAGGCTTCTTCTGTTTGGCTCATGAACTGTGCATCAGAGCCCTGTATACGACTGCTTTGGCAGCTCCCCACCCCATCCTATTTCCAGTACATGTGCCAGAATTCTCAGGTCTTTCAGGAAATGAATGCATAAGTCTTCCACGTGTTTTTTGGTCTTTTCCTAATTGTGAGAATATAGTTCATCATTCATATTTGGTGAACTCTCCCCTTTTATGAAAGGGCATGTGAAAAAGCACTAAGTATAAAATACTCGTCCTACCCTCAAGGGCTGTGTAGTTCAGTTGGTCAATTACAGTATCATTATTCTTTTCAGGTGGAATACAGGGTAAAAACTAAAGGGACAGAATTGCTCGAGAGCTTTTCCAGCTGGAAAACCTATAAAAACAGAAATCAAGTTAACTTGAGATTAGAACTGAAATGCCAGAATCACAGCATTCAGTCCTTGATTTAAACCTCTGCCAAGTTACTGAAGATGGCACTACTTTAAAAATTGGGCTATAGTGTTTTGTCTGACTTCAGCTATACTGTCAACTCCTCGAGCATGAGGATAATTTCCATGTTAGTTATCTCCTGCTGCATAGCAAATTATCCCTAAACTTAAAACAAGATGGATTTATTATCTTACAGTTTCTGTGATCAAGAATCTGGGCACATTTTACCTGGGTCTTCTTTCTCAGGGTCTTTCAACAAGGCTCATGTCTCATTTGAAGGCCCAAATGGGGAAGGATCTGCTTCCAAGCTCACGTGGTTGTTGGCAGGATTAAGTTCTTCACAGACTGGTAAACTAGGGACCTTGCTTGGAGGCCACCCTCAGTTCCTTCACAGGTAGGCCTCTCCAATCTGGCAGTTTATTTCACCAAAATGTGCAAACCAAGAAAGCAACAGTGACTGAAGTCACAGTCTTTTCTAACCTAATTATAGAAGTGACATCCCATCACTTTTGCCATATTCTATTGGTGAGAAGCAGGTCATTCAGCCCAGTCCATACTTAACAGAAGGAGATTACATAAGACCATTGAATACAAGGAAGCAGGGACCACTGGGGCCATCTTATGAGTCTGCCTGCCTTACCACTTGGTATAGTAGGTGCTCCATGATGTTTATTATTTTGAATGTTTATTGTTCCTAAAACAACAGGACAAGTTGCAAAACTGCATCACAGCAAAAGCACATTAGATTTCAGAGGGAGCAGAGAGAGTTTGGAGTTGTACATTCTCTTCAGTGGACAAATCCACCTAAGAACTCAATCATGTACTCATATCAAGACTGTGAGCTCCTTGGAGTGGGTCGGACTGTGTCCTTTATCTTGACATCTTCAACACTTACTGCCCTTTCCCTGACCCATGAAAGGAACTTGGCAAACATTGAATGGATCGAGGAATGGTTTAGTGAATGACAAGTTTTGTTCCTCTTAGTATTTTTCCCCCCAGGTTACACATTTAACAAAATGTTATGCCAATTTAGCAAGCAGTCATGGGGCCATGGGGAAGTTTACTATTGCAGAAATACTAAACAAATATTTGATTAAATGAATGTCAACAAGGCATTCCCTATGTTGGCTCTGATTATCTTTTTTTTTAACGATACCTTTCAAAATACTAATCTGGGAAAACCTATAATGTGGACAAATAGAGACTGTCTCCAGTAAAAGCTCCACTTGCTAATATGTCAGACTGAATCTCTGTAGCATAGGCATTGTAAAGGTAGAAGTTAGAATTTAGTTTCATTTAGAGGTTGACTAGCAAGGATTTGAGTGCTGGATGTATTCTGGGGAGTAGCGTCTCACAGAGATTTCAAGTTGGAGTTCAGCAGAAGAATGAATCCATTAAAAATGAGTGCAAACCTTTCTCTACACAAGGTCAGCTACAAATTTTTTGTACGCCCTTAGAAGTCTAGGATTGCAGTGGTTTTTAAGAATGTGTCAGATGAAATGCTGGTTACAAAAGGAAGTGCTTTTATTCAGAGAAATTAATCCTTGGTCTCAGAACTGACGTACATGCTCTCATTCTTTCCTCTGTCTCTCTCACTCTGTCTCTCTCTCTCTCTCTGTCTCTCCCCTCTTCCTCTTCTTCCTCCTCCCTGCCACCCCCACCCCTGCCATGTCTATATCTCTATCTCTATCATTTCCTCTATCTCAAGGAAGAGTGATTTCCTGAGTCTATACACATAAGATATTTATGGAAAGTCACAAACACTACTAGCCAATTCAGCCTTCTTATTCTGTTTTGGGTGATTTAAACCATACATATTAATACTAACATTCCTTGGATGTTGATAGATGAGTAAGAATCAGATTGTGTACTTCATAAGAACGACGGGGGGGTTCCCAAGAGCTACAAATTCTGCAAAACAAATCCCTTAAGTAAATAATGGAAAATGATAGTTTATTTTAAGCCCTTTGAAAAGTTGAAAAATGATGTAAAAGGAAAGGGCTCATCTGTTCCTAGTCAGCTTTTGACCTTTGACTATATAAACACAAGACACACTTGAGCTAAAGCTCGGAAAACAGACCATTATTTCTCTGCTATTCAGATGGATGGAATGAGTCTTCCCATTAAGTTTTACAGAGATATACTCCAGCACTATTACACTGAACACTACATTTAATAATTTATTTTTAAAGAAGGCAATTAAGATCTTTGGCAATCTCAGTAACTTTTTAAAAATCTGTACAGTGAGGTGATTGGACCAGATCTTTTCCAGTCTTTCCTGCTCTAAAATGCTAATACAAGGACCCACTGAATCAGGCTATCTCTGAATCCATGCATTAATTCCTGTCCTTCTACCACCTTAATACCACAACCTCTTCTAATTCTATCACCTGCCATCTTCTAATATTTATTTATTTTTGAGAGACAGAGAGAGAGAGAGAGAGAGAGAGAGAGAGAGAGATTGGGCATGAGCAGGGGAGGTGTAGAGAGAGGGAGACACAGAATCAGAAGCAGACTCCAGACTCTGAGCTGTCAGCACAGAGCCCAATGTGGGGCTCGAACCCATGAGCCGTTGAGATCATGACCTGAGCCGAAGTCAGGCGCTTAACTGGCTGTGCCACCCTGGTGCCCCTATCACATGGCATCTTGACATTAACACGCAACCACTAACACACAGTAGCGTGCAAGTCCCTGCCAAAAGCATCTCGCTTCTAGAAAGGACAATGAAGACCCCAGCACCAACATCAAGTGTCTTTGTTACTATGAACTGAAATTACCTGGTAGGAAGTGGGCTCCTGAAGAAGCAGGGAAATGTCTCCTCTAAGCTTTTTTATTAGCAGGATCAGTTTACAAGTTTAGTTATTTGCCACTTTGATCTTTCAGCTTCTTTCTAACAATACATATCTTTCACTTCCTTCAGGTGAAAACTTATCTCCAAGAAACTCTATTTATGGCAATTCCTATGTAGCCTTCCAGTCTCTGCCTGGCATGAACTGCCCCAGGAAGACTTTGGCACTCCTTCCTCCAAGTTCCCATTTCATCTTGCACACATACTCTGTATTATAATCATTTCCTTGCAGTGTGTTAGGTCTTCCCAAGAAGGGACTACGGTCTTCCATCTATGTATCTTCAGTGCTGAAGATAATTGGGGCTGAAAATATATTTGTACAGCACATGAATGAATGAAAGACTTTTCTAACCAATTTCACCCTGCTCAGATTACTCTTTCATTACACACCTCAGGCTGTTTATACCATACCACACAAGTACGTGAAGCAAATGAACTACTTAGCTGCAATATAATATTTCTTAGTCAAGGAATATTTTATATGAGCAAGGAGAATTGGCTATTTAAAGAAATTTTATATGAATCTTTTTGTGACTGGTCAAGGAAGAAATGAGTTCAGATTTGCACAGGAATTTTAAGGAACAGCTTTGTGGGAAAGAGTCCAGAGCTGTTTCTTCTGCCTAAAATTAAAACTGCCCGAAGATCCTAAGAACTGGTTCATTTCCCTCTTCCCAGTCCACACTCACTGATGCCCTAAATTAAAACTTGAATTAATAGCAGTATAAGGAATTCTACTCTGAAGAGTAGACCAACTCACTAAAAAGAAGTGAGTATAAAAGAGAGTTATCAATTTTTTCACTTTTATATTTCCTTTATTACCATTTCTAAAAATGAACACGGCTTTATTTTCTTGCAATAAAAATAACACATGTTAATTGAAATTGGTAATACAAAAGATCTAAAAAATTAAAATTACCTTATATTTCAACACCCAGAGAGAACTCTTATTAACATTTTTTTTTTGTTTATTTATTTTTGAGAGAGAGGAGAGAGAGAGAGGACAAGTGGGGGGAGGGGCTGAGAAGGGCAGGGAATAGAGGATTCTAAGGAGGCTCAGCAGAAAGCCTGACAGCGGGCTCCAACCCTCGAACTGTGAGATCTTGACCTGAGCCAAAGTTGGATGGTCAAGCAACTGAGCCACCCAGGAGCCCCTATTAACTTTTTTTTTTTTTTTTTTTAAGCAGGCTTCATGCCCAGTACAGAGCCCAGCGCGGGGCTTGAACTCATGACACCAAGATCCAGATCTGAGCTAAGATTAAGAGTTGGACACTTAACTGACTGAGCCACCCAGGTGCCCCCTCTTGGTACCATTTTGATATGTAACTTTTCCATATTTTTTTCTATGCACATACAAAAAGTGTGGTCATGTTACACAAGATGTTTTGTAAAATTTAAAAAATTTAAAAAATTAAACTTAACACATCATGGGCATCTTTCCTTTAAAATAAATACTGATCTTTGTTATTACTTTTAAATTTGTAGAGCGACATCTCATTGTATGGTTGTACTGTAATTTGTTTAATCAATTCTCTGTTGATGATCATTTACATGGCTTCCAAGATTTCAGTATTATGAATAACGCTGTGATGAACATATCTGTTTGTACAACTTTGTAGACTTTCCCAGTTATTTCCTTAGGATAAATTTCCTTAGTAACAAGCGACTTGAATCTGGTAATGGCTTAGGTGACATTCTGCTTATTATTTTTTTAGACAGTCTATTCTTGAGGTTTGTATAGTTAAGTTAGTGGCTGTTTTGATTTTCATTTTCCCTTTTGGTCCCACATATCCCAGATTAACTTGAGAAGAATTTGGAAAGATCATGAAGAAGTTATTCATTATTCTAACATCCCCCCTCACCTCAGAGTGCAACACCATGAAGCAGGTCTAACACTTCAGTGTACGAATGTGACTATATCACACTTCTTTGCACCCTCAAATGTCCTACTTGAAGGACCTTTATTCCTGTCTCTCTTGAAAACTCTTTCTTATTCATCCAGCAATGGCCTTATCTCTTTTTCCTCCTTCGAGTTTTGACTCAGTCCCTCTTCTTCCCTCAAAACAAGACTGGACCTACGCTTCATGTTATGTTAGAAAACCTGAGGCCAGTCAATATGGTTAGAGTAGGCCATGTGGGAGGCAGAACATATTATAAAGTGCCTGAGGCTGCTTTAATAAGTATGTGACCTAGGAGAATGATTTAATGTTCTAATTATACTTGAAGAAATTGAGGACCAAAGCTTCGCAGAATCTAGTAAGAGATGAAGTCAGAATTGCAATCCTAAGTCCCTCTGACTACAAAGCTCATGGTTTTCATTATACCATGCCCTCACTATAGCCTGTTTATGTTGGTTTAAATGGAGAAGAAATCATAGAAATGGCAGAGCACAAGTTCCCACTTTTGGTCATTCCCCTCAACTTTATCCCAGTTCTCCTAGCTCCCAGTCCCTCATTTCCGCTTACCCACCACCCCCCCACCCCAAACCCACACACATACTTTACTCAAATGGTTGATCACTATAGTTAGGGCCAACTTCCCTGGGTTTAAGGTAGTAGCACTAACTTAGAATCATGGGATATGTCTAACCAGGCAGCCATAATATTCATTACAGTATGTAATCAAGCCAATTTCAATCAAGCCTATGGGGTTAGGTAACTAACATTTAACATCACTGGCATCCATGTTGGTCTGTGCCTAGAAACGATGGCTTTGAGAGTAGGGATTTTTCAAAGAGCCCCCACAATTCTATCCTAAAGACCCTGGGAAGAATAGTTGTGCATTAGATTACTTTATGAGTGGGGTGGCTCTAGAAATGAACTCCCATTACCAGGTGTGAAGAAGATTAATCCTAATGTTTTCACTTGAGAATTATTTGGGTTAAGGATAAGCCAAAATCATGCTGGACATTAACAGACCTTTTGGACGGTTGAACAAAGCGGTATTATACTTACTGGCAGTGGAATGACTGTTGAAAGCATTTACTTTCTGTATCATCTTCAAGGAAGTGTTAACAGGCTAGACTAACTCCTTTAGCTCTGATCCCTAATGTTTTAAACATTACTCTTTGCACTCTTGGCCCGTAGGTAACAGAAATCAGGGATATCTGCTAAGTCCTTGCTGGGACTATTAGACACCAATGAGATATGTACCTTCTCTGTGAACTGTGAACTCCACAGATGTTATTCTATTACGGAAGACATCCAAGCTAACATTTACTGAGCGCTTACTCCATGCTCAGTAATTTAAAAAGAATTTTATAGTTATTAACTCATTTTATTCCCATCATAAAGCAATGAGGACGGTACTATTACTAAATAGAACACTAGAGAGACTAACTTGCCCAAAGTCACACAGCTAGAAAGCAGTAGAGATAGGGTCTGAACCAGCAGTCTCATTCTAGAGCCTGTTCTCTTAACTACCATCATGGGTATGCCAATGAGATAAAGAAGTCTGCTGGAGGGACATCTGAGACCCCTGAAAGGAAAGAGTTCTTTTTCTTCCTGGGAAGGTTGTAATCTGCACATGATACTTGGAACTGCTACAGCCACCTTGTGACCATAACAGGAGTCACAGCTCCTGTATGGTTGAGTAGAAAGATGGGAAGCCTCTCAAGTTTTTAAGGACATCCTTGAGTAACTGAATTACCTAATCTTGGAACCGTTCTACCTTTGGAATTATTTTCATGGGACATAATGAACTCATTACTGTTTAATTTCCTTCAGTTAGGTTTCCTGTTACTCGTATCCAAAAGCGCTCTCACAGATACACATGTTTATAAAAGCATAATCCAACCAGAGACATACAACCCCTTCAGAGTCCAAATATTTGTACTATGTGCAACATTTTCATTCAGTTTCCAAGTATTGAATGCCTTCCATATATCAGTGAAAGCTGTCGAATCAAACAAGTTGGGAAGGGCAGGTTTCTACATCTATGGAGGTTATAATCTGGTGGTAAATGTGATAATGAAAATGGAGGCAGGCATTTATAAGGAAGGTATCATGGAGACTTAACCTAGGGTCAGAGAAGGCCCTAATGGAATCAAGAGAAAGCATGTATACCAGATTCAGACTCCATGTCTTACTAGTATCATCCATTTGTAATAAGTTTGTTATGTATTTAATTTGTGATATATTTTGGTTTTAGTTGTATGAGGCCTACAAGAACAGCTTATGTGCATAGTAGTGTTATGTACATATATATAGGTAAATTTATAATACCATAATTTAATTTTTTAAACAAATGTTTTATTTTTAAGTTTATTTTTTAGTAATCCCTACACCTACTATGGGGCCCAAACGCATGATCAAGAGTCACGTGCTCCCCTGATTGAACCAGCAAAGTGCCCCTGTGATACAATAATTTAAATCCACATGGAGATCCAGAATATTTTTCCTTTTGAGAGGTAAATACTGAACCAGTTTAGGAGAAGCAAGCTAATATAAAAGGTAAGCAATGAAATGGGAACCAAAGCACTTCTAGCTCACTGGCTGTCAGCCTTCTGGTGACTTACATTTCATAATTTGTACAATATGACTCATAAGTGGTTATAATGCAATATTTTATTTAAAAAATTTTTTAATGTTTATTTATTTGGAGAGAGAGAGAGAGACAGAGTGTGAGCAGGAAAGGGGCAGAAAGAGAGGGGGACACAGAATCTGAAGCAGGCTCCAGGCTCTGACCTGTCAGCACAGAGTTCCTCCTGGTGCTCAAACTGGGAACCCAGAGATCTTGACCTGAGTCAAAGTCAGGGCCTTAACCAACTGAGCCACGCAGGCGCCCCTAGAGTTTCCACATGAAGAATAAATATTTAAAATCCTTATACTGCTGTGAAAGTTCCAGAAATCATTCACAAGTTTAGCAGGGAAAATGGGCAAAATGAAGGGGTCTACAGGACATGACACGCAAGAAAAGAAGGCAGTGAAGGGAAAAATCAAGAGGCAGTAAAGTGCCTGGTAAACGCTACACAGCAGGAAATTGCGCTGTGCATATTACGGCTGTTGCTGAATAAAAATACCTGGAATTTCCAAAGATGACCAAACAAACATCAAAAAGGAAGTGGCCTTTTTTTTTTTTTTAAGTTTTATTATTATGGAAGATTTCTAACATGTACAAAAGTACCGAGAATAGCCATGAGAACTACCACAGCTTCAACAGTCATTATTCATGGCCAATACTGTTTCATTTCTATGTCCATTATTCTGAATCTCCTTTGTTCTGAAGCAAATTCCGGATTTATCATTTCACCCTTAAATATGTCGGCACACATCTCTAAATCAAAAGAATGGGAAACAAGGCATTTGGTGTCTAGCTCACTGGGGAGGAGTCTTTTCCATCTTCAATCCTTTAACTTGTAAAATATGATTTATGGGGGGGGTGCAACGGAATTTTTTTTTAAGTAACTACAATAAAAAAAGGAGGTGGTAATTCCCATAAAGCTCTCCAGGAGGTAAGCTCACCCCATAAATCCAGATCGGCGTTTCATTCCCTAGAGGCCCAAGGTACAGCTCACTGACGCTTCCTTTCAAGGTCGGGACCCCACCGGCGGCCTGCAGCACCCAGCCTTTTACGGGCCTGGCTGGTCTTCGCCGGGCCCCGCCGCGAGGAAGTCTCCGCCCACTGGGCCCCAGCAGCCCCCGCGCACCTCCGCGCGCCCCCGCCGCCTCCTAGCAGGGAGGGGCGCGCCGCCCTGGACTCGCAAGGCCTCGGCTCGGGGGCGCGCACGCCGTGCGTCCCAGGCTCGCTCGGGATTCTCGCCTGGTGCCGCAGGGAAAGGCCAACTGTTTGGTCCGCCATGTTCTTCTCCGCGGCGCTCCGGGCCAAGGCGGCAGGCCTCATCGCCCAGTGGGTAAGGAGGTTCGGAATGAGCCCCGGCACTGCCGCCACTCTCCCCTATTTTTCGGTGTCTCCTTTTGTGGTGGGCACACGAGAACCCTGGGCTCTGGACGACCTGCAGGCGGCGGCAAGGACACTGCGGCCTTCGTCCTCTCTCAGGGAGGCCGCTGCAGCTCCACCGCCGGCGAGGAGCTCCGAGGGAGGGTCGCAGACGTAGCTGCTGCGGGTGCGTGGCCTCCCCCACAGGACTGGGAAGTTTACGCCTAGTGTGGTCAAGGAGAGGAAGAAGGAGGGGCCGCCGGTGGTCTGTTGCTATTTCGCCCCAGCGCGGAACGTAGGCCTGGCCTCGTCGGCCAGAAAGGTTTCTAAGATCCCCCGCCCACGAAGGAGGCACCTTACCTTGCATATCAAGCCTGGTGACCTTGTTGCCGGCCTGTAGTAGCGCACTGGAAAGGATTCCGAAATTGTAGGCTCTGGCTTGCTGGTTGAAAGCTTAAAGAGCGTTTCCTTAGGGCAAGGTGTTTGATTTACTGCAGTTGTGTTTTGCATATCGGAAAAGTTCGATAAATAATCGTATCACATTAACCCTATGAAAGAACACCATCGGAAAAACTGCACCCAGAAGGATTTAGAACTTGAATGGGCTTCTGAGATCCAAGTACATGCTCTTATTTTAGGCAAGGACGTTGAATCGAAACACGCATTCAAGTTAACTTAATAATGGTGATTCCAGGAATGGCGATTTTTACAGCATTTACTGGAAGGAAGCCTTTTTTTCCCCTAGCAGTAAAATAGAGAGGTTGAGTCAGTTTTTAGCAGAAGAGTGGGAGATAGTGCATAGTAGAATTGAATAGGGCTTTAGAATTGGACCTGAGTTTAGATAGTGGCTTCACCGCCTTTTCTAGCTTTGTGACATTGGGCTGTGATTTCTTGCACTTAGTTTTCTTGGTCGTAAAACGGGAGGAATATTCCAATTTGCAGAGTTTAGTCGTTCAATAAACATTTGAGGTTCGACTTCACTGCTGGGCTGCAGGTAACAACGTGGATAATAGTGATAAGTAACATTTGGTGATTACTTTTCATGTGCCAAGCACTGTTAAACGTTCACATTCTAAATCTCATAGTTGGTACTATTTCGCTATATTACAGATAAACAGACTTAGTCCCTGTTCTTGCGGAGTTGAAACTTCAAGGTAAATATCGTACAGTGTTAAGAGATATGAATAAAGTCAATTTGGTTTGAAGGTGGTATAAGATTTTTTCTAGAGGCAATACTAACATTGGTGAGGAGATATTCTAGATGGAAAGGACAACATGAGAAAAAACTATTGATAGTTGGCAAGAAAAAACTTGGTGCCTATAGGAAGCCTCAAGCAGTGTTGCTGGACTCCATTGTTAGGAAGTAAGGTGAATCCAGAGATGAAATAAAAGAGGTGGATAGGGCCCAGGTGTTGGAGCTCCTTGCATGCCGTGCCATAGAATTTGGCTTTATGTTAGAAGCAGTGTGGAGTCAGTGAAGGATTTTAGAGAAGCAGAGGGTCATGGCCAGGTTTCCCCGTATTGGATAGATGACTGGATGGAGTGAGGGAATACATTTGCCAGGAGCCAGAGGCAGGGAGATGAAATAGATAAACAGGCTCTTGCAGAACCCTAGGTGAGAGGTGATGAAGTAGACCTTGTCTAGCAGTAGAAAGGCTAGAATTAAGAGTACAGATAGATTTTCTTCAGGTTTTGAGGGAAAGGGCTATAGGTAAAAATTGAAGAATATCTTCAGGTAGTGGAAGAAATTTCAATCAAATTTTATGTTTCTGCAACAGTTTTTTATTTGTACAGATATTACCCGGCATGTAGTATGTGCACAATAAATATTTGTTGACTTGATGAATCAGTAAGTTTTTCTTTTTTTCCCCAGTTTTACTGAGCAATAATTGACACATCTCTGTGTAAGTTTAAGGTGTATAGCCTGATGATTTGATTTATGTTTGATTTCATTACACAAGTAATACATTGTAGGGAAAACATGATTTTGGGAACAGCAAACAGAATAAGCTCAAAAAATAAAAATTACCCATAGTCTCATCAACCTGGAAATAACCAAAATGTGAACATTTTTGTGTCTAGAATTGAGAGACCTTACAGTAAAAATTGATGGTATTGTTCACATTATTATGTAGCCTGTTTTTTTCCCGTAAAAACATTGTTGATCCACTTTCCTTACCAGTAGACATTTCTATACTGTCATTTTTTTTTTTAACATTTGTTTATTTTTGAGACAGAGAGAGAGAGAGAGCATGAACAGGGGAGGAGCAGAGAGAGAGGGAGACACAGAATCCAAAACAGGCTCCAGGCTCCGAGCTGTCAGCACAGAGCCCGACGCGGGGCTCGAACTCACGGACTGTGAGATCCTGACCTGAGCCGAAGTCGGACGCTTAACCGACCAAGCCACCCAGGCGCCCCTATCCTGTCATTTTTAATGCTGCATAGCATCCCATTGTGAGG
Organism: Panthera tigris; assembly: GCF_018350195.1. Classification (NCBI taxonomy): domain Eukaryota; kingdom Metazoa; phylum Chordata; class Mammalia; order Carnivora; family Felidae; genus Panthera; species Panthera tigris. Next base: position 35,290,912 of record NC_056671.1, on the reverse strand, counting down.
ATGTTCTATAACTTATATAACCAGGTCCTTTTCCAAATAGTGTAATATCAGAATGACCTAGGAAATGTGTGAGTAAAGAGGTGCCTTTTAATAAAGTTTGTTTCTTAAAAAAGAAACCATTAAGGAAACCCTTTACATTTTCAAAGAAATTGCTTATTCTGTTACAATTTCTGCTGCATTAATTTCTTCAGCCACAGACTTGAGTTTATCATTGATTTAAAAATACCCATAACTTAGTACTGTCTAGAAGTGCCTACAAGACCATAGTTGTGTGACCATGAACCATGTTTCTTAATCTCTTGAAGTCTTCTGTAAAAAATACAGTAACACTTTGATTATCAAGAATTGCCTAAAAAGTATGAATTATGGAGTAGTAAATAGTCAGAATAGGCTTATTCTCTTAAGTAATTTTCCATGGCTTTTGAGTTGTTGACACCACTTTGCAGCTCATCGCTGCTTCATTTCCAAGCCACCACTTCAGTAGGAGTGAGTGGCATTTTCAAGGATTGTATTTTCAGTTTTAGAAATTTTTTTCAATTTCAGAATTTTCATTTGGTTCTTTTTTATAGTGTCTATTCGATTTTTTTGTTCATTGAAGTGTTTTTTTTTCAAACATGGGTGTAGCAGTTTTGAAATTGTTGTGTGGTAATCTCCATTTACTGTCTTCTCTTTTAAAAATGGGCTGTTGAGTAATTTTGAATTGTATCCTGGACATTGTGAACAATGAATCATAGAGACTCTCAATTTTTCTAATTTCTCCATAAGTGTTTGTTGTGGCAGGCTGTTAACTCAGTTGAACTTGAACTATAATCCAGCTCCCTTGTAGGCAGCACCTCAAATACCGGTTGAGTTCTTTTAGCTGGGCTGCCTGGAGTTGGCCCCATGTGCATGCAGGCCTTGGGGTCAGCCACGGAATTTGGGGCTTCTCTCTGGCTTACTTTTCTGGGATTTCGCACTTTCCCATGCCTGTTGTCTCATACTGTTCTGTGGTTCTTCAAGCCATTAAGACTGCAGGTTTTCTCTTTTGGTTTTAGTTGCCCAGCACAGGCCTGTGGGCCTGCTTTTAGGCTAAAAGATATAGAGTGTAAAGCAAAAAAACCTTCATTGGCTTCTTCTTTTTTTTTTTTTTTTTTTTTTTAATTTTTTTTTTCAACGTTTTTTATTTATTTTTGGGACAGAGAGAGACAGAGCATGAACGGGGGAGGGGCAGAGAGAGAGGGAGACACAGAATCGGAAACAGGCTCCAGGCTCCGAGCCATCAGCCCAGAGCCTGACGCAGGGCTCGAACTCACGGACCGGACCGCGAGATCGTGACCTGGCTGAAGTCGGACGCTTAACCGACTGCGCCACCCAGGCGCCCCTTCATTGGCTTCTTCTAAGTATAGACTCCCTTTGGTGTCTTCCTGCATTTGGTTGTTTTCCAATGCCTTCAGAAAGTGTTTTGGTTTTTTAAAAATAATTTGCCCAGTGTTTATAGTTGTTAGTGGTTTGGCCTGATAATATCTACTCAGCCACTCTAGAAGTAGAACCTCCTGTAGTGGCATTTTTCTTTCTAAACTTTAAGTTTTGTAGAATGGACTGTTTTCTCATTTTATTAGAGATCATTTTAAACCTGATTTTGCAGTGTCCCAGGGTATCTCCATTTTGACTCAAGGACTCTAAAGGAGTTCTTTAACAACAACAACAACAAAAAAGGCATTTGTATTAGTGTTTTTATTGCTACTATTACAAATTACCATAAACTTAGTGACATAACACAGATTTATTGTCTTAGGATTGTGTAAATTAAAAGTTTGACATGGATCTCACTGGGCTAAAATCAAGGTGTTGGTAGAGCTATTGGAATACTGTAGGGGACAAGCCATTATTTTGACTTTTCTAGCTCCTAGAAAAAGCTGCCCTTATTTGTTGGCTCATGGCTCCTTTCTTCCATCTTCAAAGCCAGCAAAGGCAGGTTAAGCTGTTGCATCACTGACCCTGCGTCCATCATTTGTGACATATCCTTCTCTAACTTTGTTCCCTCTTTCACATTTAAAGGGCCCTGATAATCCAGAATAGGAATCTCCCTATTTTAAGGTCAACTAATTAGTAATCTTAATTCCATCTGCAACCATATTTCTCTCTTGCTATGCATACTAATACATTCACAGCTTTCCAGCATTAGGAAATGGGTATTTGGGGGGCACTATTACTCTGCCTGCCATGGCGTTAAACACTTCAGGGGAAAGAGAAAATAGGCAAAATTTTTGTTTATTCAGTGAGATTTAATAGACTGCTACTGCATACTACAAATTCATATCTTTTATATTGGAGATGTAAACTCAGTCTCCATTTCAAAGATATAAATAGCTGTACTTCCCTTCTCTTTGCATACTGTTTAATAACAGCTCAGTACATTGGGTAATAAATAATAGGTTCGTTGACCATGTCAGTCTGGTTTTCCATTGAGAAACCTTGACTCACCCACTACTTTTTGAGTCAGTTCAGGAAACCTGTTATAAATTGGTTGCAGGAGATTTTTTTCATTCAACAAGCACTAAAGATTTAACATTTAAACACACTTTTTCTTTGCCTTGTTGGTGGAGAGGGAAAATGCCTTATACGTGGGATACTTTTCTGGGTGTTATCCCATTTTGTACATGAGACAGCTGATGATTCCCAGACAAATATGCCCCAAATTACACAGTAGTAGGAGCCTGAACTGGGTTTGTTTGCAAGTCCTATTTTTTGTTTCTTTTTAATTTATTTTTCTTAAGTTGCTCAAATTTACCGAGGGAAGTTGGCATGTTTGGTAAAGATTTAAGTTTTATAGATGCTATAATAGTAGAATAGTTTGTCAGTGTGATCAGAAACCAGGGAAGTGATTTCACTGTACTTAAAGGAAGAGAGCAGAGGGGATAAGAAGAAGAGGTTAACTTTGGTCATGATGGGTGCAATTTTGTTCCTAAGGAGATACCATGATAGTTCCTTGTCATCACTGACTAAAATATTCCTTAATATCCCTCAGTACTTCCAGAGATTCTGGGTTGGAAAAGATAGCCTAGCATTTCTTGTTCTTGGCATCCTTAAATTTTGAAGACCATTCAGAAAATCCATCATCTGCATGTTAGGATATAGATGCCATATACTCTAAAGCAGTAAATCCCAAACTTGATTAAAAGAATCGTCTCTATGCTCTGTCTCTCTCTGTCTCAAAAATAAATAAATGTTAAAAAAATTAAAAAAAAAATCGTCTATGATGCTTTAAAAATACACATACTTGTGGCACCTGCATGCTCAGTCAGTTAAACGTCCAACTTGATTTCGGCTCAGGTCATGATCTCAAGGTTCAAGAATTGGAGCCCCATATTGGGCTCTGTGCTGACAGTGTGCAGCCTGCTTGAGATTCTCTCTCCCTCTCTGTCTCTCTCTGCTCTTCTGCTTGCTCTCAATCTCTTTCTCTAAAATAAATAAATACACCTACTTTGGGGGCACCTGGGTAGCTCAGTTGGTTGAGTATCCGTCATTGGTTCAGGTCAAGATCTCATGGTCATGAGATGGAGCCCTGTGTGGAGTCTGCTTGGGACTCTGTCTGCCTCTCTCTCTGCCCCTCCACTGCTCTCATGCATGCACTTGCTCTCTCAAAATAAATAAATAAAAGTTTAAAAAAAAAAATACACATACTTGAGCTCCACCCGGTCATAGGTTTACTAAATTTTAAACAATATATGCTTGTCTGAGTATTAGTCCCTAAGACTAGAAAATAAGGCAACTTATATTTACAGAGCATTTGTTCATGTTTATTTGATTTTCAAATTAAACAAAAAAAAATTGTGCTTAGGTTTTACCAATTCTTTTTTTTTAATGTTTATTTATTTATTTTGAGAGAGAGAAGGAGAGAGGGCAGAGAGAGGGGGAGAGAGAATCCCAAGCAGGTCTGAGCTGTCCGCACAAAGCTGGACAGGGGCCCCTAACTCGCGAACCATTGAGATCATGACCTGAGCCGAAATCAAGAGTTGTGCGCTTAACCGACTGAGCCACCTAGGCACCCCTTACCAGTTAATTCTTTAGGCCAAAAGCTCTTCAAATCACTTAACCTTTTGAAAATGAATGTTTGCTCCTACAGTCAACTTGTAATTATTTAGGGTCTTACTTGTTTTTGTGATTATTGAGGCCTATAGCTTGGCCATTTTATTTCCTTCATTTTAATGGAGCACACGAAGAAAAGATAACAGGAAATTGGGAGTGTTACTGTTTAATTAAAGTTCCAGTAATAATAATAATGATAATAATGATAGTGGCCAGTACACGAGTACTTATAATGATACTTTGCTAAATATTTCATCTCATTTCATCTTTAACAGTTTAAGATAGGTATTGCTGTGATTTTATAGGTAAGCATACTTAGGTATGGAGAGGTAGAGTGACTTGCCCAAGGTTACCATACTAGAATTGGCAAAGGTGTGACTGAACCTAGGTCTGCTGGCTAAAATGATACTTGGACATTTCATTTCTAGGAAGTATCCCTATCGTTAGAATATTTGAGTGTTGCTTATATCCGCATTGGATTTTACATGTTTAAAGAGTGCTTTGTTTAATTTATGGTCAGGATAGACAGTATTGTTGCTGTTGATATGGTTATCTTAATCTGTAATGCTCCTGTAATACCTGGGCTTTTTGGGTAGCTTTTCTGTTACATAATTTGGCCAAATTTTGCTTGTTAATTCTCTTATACAGTGCTAGAAAAATCCGATTTCTTTAATCTGAATTAACATTTTTAAATTATTGATGGAATTTTATTTGGAAGACATTTGTAAGAGCCCTCCCATGTATAGTTGAAAATATTAACAAAACTTAATTTCTGTAGTCAGGAAAACTTATGTTTGGCTTTTCATTTATTTAGCTGTGTGATCTAGGAAAAGTTTTTTCTTTTGTTCTTTGCACCTTAGTTTCCACATTTGTAAAACTGGGGATGATAATAATACCTATATGGTAGGGGTTGCTGGGAGAAGTAAATGAGTTACAGCATTTGTAAAGTTTGTAGCACGTATTTGATGCAGAGTTAGCACTTGTATTTATTATTACTATCCTTGAAATAGATCTCACAGTTACTATTAGCTCATCCATCATCTACTTTATTAAACCCAAATGGATTGAAAACTTAAAAATGTAGGGAATACCTACTCTGAGTATATTATACATAAAGCTCTTGGGAGCTTTTTGTTTTCTCTGCATGTCTTTGCTCTAGACAGCTGAAAGAAATGGCTTTTGCTTAAGCTGGCAGTGAGGGAGGCTGTAGGTAATAGGTGAGTAGATAATTGGTGAACAATGGGAAGAAAGTACATTGGGAGCCAATATCACTTTCCCTTTACCAGATGTTTCACATGTGAGTTGTGACCCCCCCCCCCCCCCCCGCTGGTGCACACATATATTGTGGATTTAATCTAAATATTCAGGGTAGTGTGAAACGTATATTCCTTGCCTGAATTGGTTGCTAATAAAGGAAAACATTTTTTCTGTTGCCTGACCTTAGTCCTGTCTTTCTAACTAATTAGGTTACTGATTCTGTCAGTTTTGTCTTGCAGCTTCCTTGTCCTTTATTAAGTTCCTCTGGCTGGATGTGGCCTTTTAAAGTGCAAATGTCTGATAGAACTGAAAAGTGAACAGAGTGGATACTGTTAATGTTTGAGCAACAGGAGAAACTAAAAAGACAAATGTAGGGCCCATGAAAGATTCTGTTCTTGGGGAGTGGGTGGAAGAGTGTCAAATTTAAATTATCGTCATTTTGAGCTACCGGTATTGGTAATACAAATAGTGATTAAAAAGGGAAGGGCTAATCAAGCTGAGGACTTAAATCCAAAAGGCTTGGGCTCAGACTCCATCTCTGTCACTAATTGTGTAGTATAAGGCAGGTTACGGTTTCTGAGCCTAAGTTTCTTTAAAAGTAAAATGGAAATAATAATAACTAACCATAGATTTTTGAGGAGTCAGTGAAAAAAGGTGTGTTGAAGTATACTTAACACAAAGCCACTTGAGTTGAATTCAAAGAAAACACTGCCACTATTTGCTGTAAATCCTCTCTGTTCCTTCTTCAGAAGTGTTTCAACACTCTGAAAAAAGAATAAGCTAGAATCGAAGCCCACTATTAATTCTGAGCTATATGTCAAATTATGTTCTTGTCTATTTTAAAAAAAGTTACTTGAATTTTCAACTGGTGTTCACTGTATTCAAATGGAATCCATTGAAGCATAGATACTTCAGAGTTCAGTGAGAAGCCAGACTCTAGTCTGGTGAAAAGAGTAGACTCTAAGGGGGGAATCTCTGCTTACTCTTCAAATCAGTCCAGCCTAGTCTAGTTTTAAGACCGATAATGGGTCCTGGAATACCTCTTCATTCCAAGGTGAAACTAAAATCAAATGGTTTATTAACTAGTGCAAAGATGTTAATTCAGACTTTTCATATCTTATTTATTCCTTTATTGCAAGTGTCTGATGTGGATGTTATAATGAATATAAAACAGATGAAGCTTTTAAACATCTCAAAAAACAGGTTAGCTTTGAAAATGGCCACTTGCTAACTTGATAAGGGCTAATATTTATCAGTTTACCCTATTTCACTTGGTTTATTTTATAAACAAATTATCTGAGCCTTTTTTCTACTACCTTGAAGTTGGCTTCAGACATGGAAATTAAGTTGCTCAAATGCTATGCTAATACACACACACACACACACACACATATTTAGGTTTTTTATAGGAACAGAAGAGTGGCATTTACTGTTTTTTTTCAAAAAAGGCTTTTAAAAAAACAGTAAATAGCTTGTTTTAAATAAAGGACATACATATATCCCTCAGTCTCTAAATGGGAACGTGGTGAGCCAATGGAGGAGGCAGGTCTTTTCATTTCTAATCTGTCTCCCTGTGTATGGATGCATTCCTGGTTTTCTTAAGCTCTTTGATTTCCTAGATTTACTCTGTTCTTCTAGAGCTCTGATTTCATCAAATAGTTCCATTCAAGTGGCTGATAATAAGGCCATAACCTTGTAGGCATTAGACCTAAGATTTAATGCTCGTTCTACCAATAATTAGTTATGAGAAGTTTTCATAACTCATTTAAATCTGTATTTTCTTGAAGTAATACCCATCTTGCATGAAAGTTGTAAGAATTAAATGTGTAAAAAAGCTTAGTGCCTGACATATAGTACTACTATAAAAATAGCTAATGATAGGTAACACTAATATAGTACTTACTATGTGTAGGCAGCATATTAAGCACTTTACATGGATTATCTCTTTTAATCATTACAATAATCCTATGAAGTATGTACTGTTATTCCCTTTTTACAGAAGAGGAAAGTGGCTGTGGAGTTGGGCTTTTAACCAGTTGGCTATTGTCTCTCTGTATGTGGTATATTTATAGAATATTAAGTACCAGTGATGATCCCAATTCCTGAGATGTTAGAATGTGGAAAATGTGGCTTTTAGAAACAATGGAATTGATACTTCCTGTTTGTATTTGTCCTTTTTTCATATCCTGACCACCATAAGGAAGTGGTATTTTAACGATTAGTTTGATGACATTAAGCAGGTTGATTAGGGGAAGAGTCAGCTAGAAAGCTATTAGAATAATGCACAGACCTGAAATAATGTCTGAAATAGAGTGGTGAAAGTAAGAGAGAAAAAAGGACTAAAGACTTTATTCATTTTTAAAAGTTGAAATGTATATGAAAATATGAAAAATATGAAATATATACATGGCAAAAAATTCAAATGGTATGCAAGGATATATATATTATAGTAAGTATAAAATATATATTAAAGAATAGAGGTACAGGGATATATATTGTGAATGTATAAAATACCTTGTGTATATTAAAGGGTAAATTTCCTTCCCTACTCCACATCCTTGATCCCCCTCTTCAGAGACAGCCACTGTTACTGGTTTCTTTTGTAATACCACTGTATTCATTCTCTCTTTTATAATATTTTCTATATTTTGAAAAATTAGTGGGACATGCAGACTGGCATATTTGTATATTTTGATTTTTCTTGTCAAGAACTGTGAAGGCTCTTGAGATTTTACCATATTTTCTAGCTAACAAGTTAACCTGCCTCAGTTTAATGGATCTGACCTGAGACTCTTGGGTCAGAGACAGAGGACTTTAATACTCGGCATAGCAGCCAGCATAAGCTTCGTGTTAGAATTGGTTTTCCTTCACCCTCACATCCCATGGGAGTGACATGGAGCAGCCTGGGCGAATGCTGTACCTCACAACTGAGGAACCCAACCCCAGTTACAAGAGCACTTGCCCAACCTTTGCCCAAGAGGGAGATATTCTCTACAAAAATCCTTGAAAAGATAGTGTGGAACGAAAGCTGTTAATGGCTAGTGCCTCTGCTCATGTGCAGAGATGTGCAGAAACCCACACTCATGAAAAATTGTCTACCAGTACTACTGCTTCTTCCTCCTTCCACTTAGGAAAAAAAAAAAAAAGATTTATATATTAATTTCAGTCATGAGGGAGGAGATAGTATTTTTCAAGCATTTATATTTTCACTAGAAAAATTGGTAGTCTTATGTGGCTATAAATAATAAAAATAATTATGTGGATATTCAGGAAGCCCTCAGTAATCTGTCCTTTTGTGACAGTGCCTCTTGAGTTAGAGTCAGCTAACCAAGTGCAATTTTAAAATCTGTTTAGTTCTTAAAATGCAGTTGTATTTAAATCTTCCATTCTTCACTTATTAAATGTTTTATCCCCATATCAGCTAAGCAGATGTGATAATGCTTTAAGAGGTTATATGGTGCTTTCAGAGAAACTATTATTTGAACCTCAAAACATTCCTGTTTTATATAGGTGCAGAAATGGAGGCTTAAAAATATTAAGCGATTTGTGTAAAGTCACATGTTAGTAAGTGGCAGAGTGGTGATTTAAACCCAAATTTAAAAAAATTTTTAAAAATGTTTTTTAATCTTTATTTATTTTTGAGAGAGAGAGAGAGCGAGAGCGCGAGTGGGAGAGGAACAGAGAGAGAGGGAGACACAGAATCTGAAGCAGGCTCCAGGCTCCGAGCTGTCAGCACAGAGCCCGACACGGGGCTTGAACTCATGAACCATGAGATCATGACCTGAGCCAAAGTCAGACGCTTAACCAACTGAGCCACCCAGGCGCCCCTAAAAAAAATTTCTTTTTAATCTGAAACTCCAGTGGTTTTTTTCTTTAAAGTAGCTCCTTTTTTCCTGACCTCAATCAGTAGTCTGCTTTCAATGATTTGGACTTTAAAACACGTAATTTTGGGTAGAAGTGTCTGTGTGTGTGTTTGTGTATAAACTCATGTGCAAATCCAGAATTACAGGTCAGCCAGACAGTGCCTCAAAATAGATTTTCCAATATATAGCTACATAGCCCCAGATTTTCCAGTATGTAGCTACATAGCCCCAGAGACCAGACAGATTTTCAAGATTATCTCTGCATTTTTCTTTTCTTTTTTTTCCCCCTGTATTATTCATTTTAAGTAAAGTTGTGTGGCAGGTCCTGGAATAATGAGGAAGGGATCAAATATTGACCCCAAACTGAAGCTATTTTAACTTAGAGATTGGTGGTGGTTAATTTGGTAATATATAGGGAAGTTGGAAAGATAAATAGGATTAACGGTAGAGGTGTTAAGTTTCATTTTGTACTTGATGAATGTTTTGTTTTTAGTAAGATATTTTGTTTGTCAATCCATACTGAATAGGAAGTATGGAAAATGGAGAAAAATATAAAAAATAGAATATGAAAGTAAGAGTTTCTTATAATCTTGTTATAATAATGACAGATAAGCACTTTAAATTGTTATGGCCTTCCAGTCTTTTAGTGTCTATATTGAATATAATTGGGATGGTAGTTTATGCTTTTTTATTTCATTTAACTCTGATGTTTTCTAGTTATGATTGTGGCACAAATACATCTTTCAGTGTTATTATTTTTAGGAAATATGATTTTTGGTAGCAACATAATATGATTTTGGGGGGGCACCTGGGTGGCTTAGTAGGTTGAGTGTCTTGATTTGGCTCAGGTCATGATACCCCCTCCTCCCCCCGCCACCCAGCGTTGGCCTCTGTGCTGAGCATGGAGCCTGCCTGGGATATTCTCTCTCTGTCTCTGTCTCTGTCTCTCTCTCTGACCCTCTCCCCTGCTCATGCTCACGTGTGCATTCTCTCTCAAATAGGAAACAAATTTTTTTAAATAATATTTTTGTTGGAATTATTAATATTTATTTAAAAGATCTCTATGTTGGCCTTTTTGGCGTTTGTATTTTCCTGTAACAATACAGAGAATGTATTTCTCTATAAACTTTTATCCTCATTTTATACTATTTTTTAGGATAAAATTCTAAAAGTAGAATTACTAAGTTAAAAGATGGAAACTTTCTTTAGTCTGTCCATATACTATGTCAATTTGTTCTCCTAAAAGACTGTTACCAATTTTTACCTAATGTATAAGCATGCCCATTTCTCCATGTGCTCGACAGAATTGTTATCTTTGAAAAAAAATCATTGCTAATTTGATAGCTGCAAATATTCTCTCATTTAAAAATGCATGTTTTAGATTACTAGTTCATTAAAATTATGTTGACATTTTTGTTCATGTATACTCATTTTTCTCATTGGTTTATGTGTTTATGATCTCTTCAGGCTGTTAATTTTTTGTCAAGAATGATTCAAGAATCATCAGCATGGAGTTCATAGATGAGAATAAATAAGCTCTTCAGGGGCAAAAGATCTATGGAGAACAGAACCTAGGACAGAGCTGAGCCCTGAGGACAACCTACCCTGAGGGAGTGGGTAAAGAGACAGTAAAATAGTTCGGAAGTTAGGAAAAGAGGGGACTGGATGCTTTCTGTTCTCTTAAGCATTTTTAAAATTTTTTTAAATTTATTTATTTTTTTTTTTGAGAGAGAACACAAGTGGGGGAAGGACAGGAGGAGAGAGGGAGAGAATCTTAAGCAGGCTGCACACCCAGCTCAGAGCCTGCTCCATTTCAGAACCCTCAGGACTGTGAGATCATGACCTGAGCTGAAATCAAGAGTCAAGAGTTGGTGGCTTAACTAACTGAGCCACCCAGGTGCCCCTCCATTCTCTTAATCCTTCCTTACTTTATTATGAAATCCTTTGTTTTCCCTCCAAATTTAGTTAAGTAATTCACTAATGTTACTCTGTAAAAATTGTTCTTTGATTTAAAAAAAATCTCAGCTAAAGTGACGGCAGGTTCTATTTCCTAAACTTTAGTCAGTTAATTTTTTAAAGCCTTATGTTGATGTTGTTTTTAATGGTATTGCTTGGGAATGTGACCTTGGTTTTATGTTTATCTGTCTATCTCACTTTTATGGACAGGCAAATTAGGGATATAAGCATAACCTTGTGTGTAATTCACAGGTTGACCCTGGAGCAGTTGAGGATAATTTGAATAAAAGTATAAGAACCTAAACTATCTCCTTGATTTTTTTTTTCAAGTTGTATGTGTTTAAGACACAAAAAAGAATAAACACTGTGTATCCATTTACTGCCTAAGAAAGAAAACAAAAACAAGAGTTGAAGCCCCCTTGTGTACCATTTAGCCAATCAAATTCTCCCCTTCTTCTCCCATTACCCTGAAACTGGTATTTACTCCTATATTTTATACCTATGTCTCACATTCTGTGCTTGGATCTTTTGTTAATTAAACAAGTGTTTACATAAATATTTCTTCAACTTCAATATTTGGACCTAGGATAGTTTAAATACATGATTGTGTTATACATCATTGCTTTTACTTTTGTATTTGCTTTCTTTGAATTGTTCCAACTCTTTGCTAGTTCCATGCTTGATTTAATCCAGTGTTCTACTATCTTTGTGATAAGTAGAACTCAGAAATCAGAGGATTCCTGAATAGTTGTTGAATTGCTTTTGGTGCCTGTGGGAGGGTAGGGGTGTTGTGGGGAGCAATAGGGCAAAGAGAAATGAAATGCAACAGAAAGTAATCAAATGGATTTCTTCTAAAACAATTGACTATGGTCACTGCATAGCATCATAAGCAGCTCGCTGAAACTTTATGGCTAGAGTTTGTAAACTAATTCAGCAAAGAATCGAAAAAGGGGGACACACTTGACTCATTTGTGCATAGTATATGACTCATTTGTACAGAATGAAAACATGTTTATGAAAGCTCACAGTAAATGAAAGCTGGCACCCAACTTGATTCAGACAAAAGTGAAAGGCTGTAAGTTAATGGAACACTAACTTTCTCAGTGCATGCCAAAAAGAGTCCAGTAGAAAGGATACATGACTCCCAAGAGATACGGGTTGTGGACCTAGTTCTTCCATGGACGCATGTGTGACCTTAGGCAAGTTAATAACCTTTCTTTGGATCTCCGTTTCCTTGTACTTCTGAGATAGAGATAGGCAGGGTGTAGCACAGTAGGCCATATCTCCTAAGATCTTTTACTTATATAAGTTGATTCTATTGTTTTTAATTATGGATCTTAAAGTATTTACTCCTGAAAATTTATTAAGGCTTATGACTTACGAAACTTTCTTGAAATTTTAGGGAAGACATATAAGGAATTTACATAAGACAGCTGTGCAAAATGGAGCTGGAGGAGCCTTATTTGTTGTAAGTAATTACTCTGATTTCTTCAGAATGGAAAGACTTTTGGAAATTTGGGTAAATCTATTGTGATAATCAGAAGGATCTTAAACACCAGTGTCTTTGGTATATGCTGGCCAAGGTGGTGATTTAAATATAGCTAATTGAATTCATTACATCTCAAAAGTTGTGTGATTGCAGTTGAACCTCTCAAGTTTAAATTGACACCAGGGCAACTCTGGGAATAAGAATGTAGATTATTTTTTGGTGAAATTACTGTGAGCCCTAACAAGATTTCTAGTCTCACTTTGGGTTCTTAAAAATCAGTCATATTGGCTGAATAAAGATTGTATGGCTGCAACTTGGGGAATCCCAAAGTGGTTCCAGTTTGAAACTCATGGACTTTAGTAATACAGTGAATACATTAGTGGTTGCCTTTATATTTTTGCTTTACAGGGTTTAACTCCAGGTGGAGGCCAGTGAACTCCCCAGCTTAGTTGTACAAGTAAAAGAGAGATGTTTCTCCTTTCTGTGACAAGGCATGGTTTTCAGGGATTAATTTTGTGTTGTTTAAAGGCAATTTGGTGGATTTGTAGGATGATTTTGAGTTAGTGGTACAGTTTTATTAACTGAGTTATTTCCAGGCTGAATCCTAGCAAGTGAGTTAGCCATACCATTGAGTTGATTCCTGCTTTATATTTTGTTTGTCTAAAAACATAAAATTTGCCACATATTTGAGATAATTGTCCACAAAGTTTCCATTTTCTTTCTTCTTTTATATCCTTAAAAAAGCAGAACTTTGAGAGTTAGCATAAGGGATACAGTTCTTTGTTCACTGTACATACTAAACATTAATTGATGTAAGGGTTAATCTCAGTGTGACTCAATTGATTTCCTGTTGACATGCCATTTCTTGTCAGTTTTTGAAGAGGTCCTGCTCTTTTTACGGAGAAGAAATAAAGCTGCTTGCCATTGGCTAGTTTCTGTTATGTGGGGAAGAGATGGTGCTTTTGTACCTTCCCTGAAGTAGTGGGTCCTTTTGATAATCTGATAAATTCTTTTGGAACAATGCAAGTTATGTTCACACTAAGAATTTTGTGTCTTAATTTTATAAGTGTTCCAGCACTTTGTTTGTTTTGGTAATTACATTAGAAGATTCTATTCTCTGGTTGCCTAGGTGGCTCAGTCAGTTGAATGCACAACTCTTGGTTTCAGCTCTGGTCATGATCTCATAGTTTGTGAGTTCAAGCCCCACGTTGGGCTCTGCACTGACAGTGTAGAGCCTGCGTGGGATTCATTCTCTCTCTCTTTCTCAAAATAAATAAGTCAACTTAAAAAGATTCTATTCTCTAATCAAGTTGGATAACACTTGTTTTTTTTTTTTTTTTTTGGTTTTGATTCTAAAGGTAGTTCTCTTAAATTCTGTTAGCATTACTTTTGTTAATCATACTCCTCAAATGTGTATTTAATAATTAGCCATTCTTTTTGATGTAAGGATAGATTGATATATGTTATAGTGGAATTAAAGCAAAGAGATTAAAGGTTTTTTTGTTGTTGTTTTTTTGTTTTGTTTTGGTTTTTTTGTTTTTGTTTTTGAGAGAGTGAGCATCAGGGAGGGGCAGAGAGAGAGAATCCCAAGCAGGCTCTGCACAGTCAGTGCAAAGCCCAATGCGGGGCTTGAACGCATGAGCTGTGAGATCATGACCTGAGCCGAAATCAAGAGTCAGACACTTAACTGACTGACCAATCCAGATGCCACTAAAGTGAAGAGATTAAATGATCAGTAGTAGTATAGTAATAAAGCTGTTAACACTTTTGAGGTAATTTTGGTAATTTTGAAAAACTTTTTTTTCCTTTGTATAGCACAGAGATACTCCTGAGAATAACCCGGATACTCCATTTGATTTCACACCAGAAAACTATAAGGTATGACAAAATTAACATTACGATTAATTTACAAAATATTTAGTATCTTCCAAATGTATGAAAGCAGGTGCTTTTTCTTTGATACAGAGGATAGAGGCAATTGTAGGAAACTATCCAGAAGGACATAAAGCAGCAGCTGTGCTTCCAGTCCTGGATTTAGCCCAAAGACAGAATGGATGGCTGCCCATCTCTGCCATGAACAAGGTACCGAATTCATTTTTGCCTTAGTTTGAAAAGAGAAGAGACTGTGTAAGAATTTCTTCCTTATGTAGAAATTCCTCTGATGATTCTTAGTGTCAGAATCTAGGAGTTTGAAGCCTTTTTAATCATTTGTTTCCTCAAATTTGTGGGTTTGTTGGTTCTCTTAATAACATGGAGAGCTTTTTATCCTTGCAAGAAATAGTAGAGGTATTATAGTCACAGTAACTTTCTCTTTTTTCTCTTTTTGAGAGAAATGACCGTAATAAAGATAAAAAGATCCCACATGTGTATAATTTGCTCTCAAGGTATTCTGAAAATTAATGTATTAAACACTAAAATTATAGAGAAAAAGATCTGATCTTTCATACCTAATATGAATCTTTTTATTTTTATCTTTGGCTGTAGGCTTTAATAAAGATTTATATCAGTGTTTATGACATTGTATTTATGACACTTGATGGCACCCTATGCTTAATAATCAGCAACTTACAAAAATGCTATGGGTGACCCATTTAAAGGAAGTTAATCTGTTCATACATATTTTTAAGATTAATTTTTTTCTGATGAGTTGTTTCAACAGTTATCCACATTTTACACTTACATTGTATTAATTAAGTTTTTGTGGTATTATGCTACAGTGTATAGTTTATGAAGTACCATACAAAATCATATATTATTTGATTCTTATGAGAATCTCACAAATAATAAGCCAGTGTAATATAATGGAAAGTATATTTGACTTCGAGCTAAGAGATCTGACTTTTCTGTAGACTTACTTCCTTATGTACAGTGAAGATTTTGAACTAGGGTAGATCTCTTTAAATTATTATGTTATGATTCCTAAGTGATAGAGTTGGGACTGAACATTTCCAGTTCATTGCATTTTCTGCTTGACTGAGTATTGGCAGAGATTCTGCTATACTTCATTCCTCTTTTCACCTTCTAAATTTTATTTGGTCTATTAGAATAGACCATTATCATCTTTCTTAGAGAACAGGAATGTCTTCAGTGATTTGTTGGAATCCCATATACAAATTTTAGATTCAGTTCATATCGCTTATTTGCTTTGTACAGTACTCTAACATGGTTATGGACCTTTAGTTTTATATTTTTTTGGTTTTTTTGACTATGAAAAATGTTACAAAGCAAGTTTGGTTGGTACTGTACTTGGTAAAATATAGTCAGGTGGGTTTTTTCCCCCAATAAATCACATGCCTCTTTGGGTATTTTCTAAATTACTTAACACTGTTTTGTATTATAGCCAACATTCTAAATAATGATTTAGGTGTGTTCCTAACCATAGATGATGCTTTTTTTTTTTTGCAAAAATTCACATTGTTAAAGATTATGTTTTTTTAAGTAATCTCTACATCACTGTGGGGCTTAAACTTAACCACCCTGAGATCAAGACTTGCATGTTCTACCAACTGAGCCTTCCAGGCACCCCCAAAATTCACATTTTTAATAATAGGAATTGTGTTGGAAGTCTTGCTGAATGGCAAGCTTAGCAGAGTAAAATAAATGAGAACTAATGTGAGAACATCTCACAAATATTGTTCTGTTCTATTTAGAATTGAATGTGTACGTGTGAGAGGCAGGAAAGTGTACAGAGGATAGAAACAAATTCCATTTTACATTTGAGACTTTTAATATTGTTGTTTCTTTACTCTCTTACCCCCTAGCCCCCAAAGAAAAAGCCCAATCTTACAACCAAAACAAAATCCAGAAGCTCACATGTTAGTTCTGTAACCATCACTAGAGTGTAGGGAGATGCACAGCAGTCTTCCCAGGGGAGCTCTTTCAAGTTAGCATCAGTGGTAGGGTTCCAGGAACACTGTGTATTTTCAGGCTCTAGCATGTGTGTTTTGAGAGAGCTCCCAGTTTCAGAGGTACATACCTGGTTTAGTATCCCCAAATTAAATTTAGCACAGCTACTTATCTTTCACTAGTGAGCCATGATTATATGTCTTTTGAGAATACATATCCTTTAGATTTTCTAATATGAGAAAGTTCAACATATTTGTCATCTGAAATGCTATTTAAGAAACTCATCTTTCATGTCAAAACATGGATATATGCATAATTTTTTTAAGAATGCCAGGTAGCAAATCTTAAGACCTGATAGATTAAATGATATTAGATCACCTGGAAAGTTGTAACCAGGATGGTAGTCATGACAGACTGTATGTAGACTATCCCTAGCAAACAACTAAAACAACCTTGTTTTCATTAACAGACTTGCTCTGACCAAGAGAGTTGTGCTTAGACAATGAATCCCTTGGTCCTGAACCTCACTGTGTCAATACATATTTGCTAAATACCTTGATGTGAAGAGTTGGGAAGTACTAGTCCATAAGATTTTTGTAAAGAGTGTCTTGATTAGAAGTAGAAGCTGTGTTTTAGATTTTCTGGAGACTTACGTATGTGTATGTATGTGAGCTTTGTGTGTATATAAGCATGTAGATATATAAATCAAGATAGGCTAATAGGTGAGCTTTGATTCTTGCCCTTTTTTGTGTTGCCATACCATTTGCATGCATTGTACATCACCAGTAACATCAAGACTTTTTGAAAAAATTGGTGAAGGGTTGAAAAAATATAATTAATTTATTGGGATTTGACCAACAAATTTTTTGACATTTAGAAATTTAAAATTATAAAATATGAGGGTTGAAATGATCAAAGTAGAAATTCCTGATAGTGAAAAACTTAGAAACATTTAGAGAAAAGAAGATCCTTTGGCAGAGATGGGGCATGGGGTAAGTGGAGGAGGTGCTGTAACCATTAGCTTCTGGGCTTTGTGTGGTTTAAGTGTAAAGGCTGCAACAACTAAGGGACTTGCACCTCACAAATATCAAATACAAGTGTATTTTCTGCCTCAGAAGAACTTTTGTGTTTTTAGCAAATTGAAGCAATATTGACTTTATGTGCTTTACAACATACCTAAGGTTCAATTCATAAACACTGTAATTATACCATCTTAAAATTTCCTAATATTTTAGGTTGCGGAAGTTTTACAAGTACCTCCAATGAGAGTATATGAAGTAGCAACTTTTTATACGATGTATAATCGAAAGCCAGTTGGAAAGTATCACATTCAGGTCTGCACTACTACACCTTGCATGCTTCGAAACTCTGACAGCATACTGGAGGCCATTCAGAAAAAGCTTGGTATGGGACACATAACTTTAATGAAAAACAGAATTGTCTTTCTAGATTTGACCCATTTCTACTTAAGTTTTCCAGTGTTTGCCATCGTATTGGATGTGTACTTTTCACCAGTAAATTTTTGTCTTACTGTGGTTGCCCACCTTTATTTATTCTTATTTTATATTTTTCCTTAGTTCTCGGCCTCAAAGTTGAGTTTTCTTCTTTTCCTGTAATCATTAAGCATGTTGGAAGCTTGTGGGGGGTTTAAAGTTTTCATTGTTAAAAATTAAATTTCACTCCTTGTGTAATAATAGCATGTGGTACATAAAAAAGTGACTGCATTGTCCTTGTATTCTTCCAAATGAGTCTTGGAACAAATAAGATAAGAAAATAGTAAGAATGTGTTGGGAAGGGAAATTTGAAGTATTTTCTGCTTGAAGTACTTGAAGTATTATTATGATAGCATTTACAAAATTAAAAGGGCATTTTTCCATACAAAACTGCCATTGCTGCATTAATAACTGAAAATCAAAGGAAGTAAAAGGAGGTATACTTTTATCTTGTTACTGAAGATAAAGTAACAGTTTAGTTACTTTAGTTCGGTTGTATTGAAGTATGTAACACAGAAAGCTGAAGTCTGCTCAAAATCCCACCCTCTAATGTACAAATTCTAATGTACAAATTCTTTTTTTTTTTTTTTTTTTAACGTTTATTTATTTTTTTGAGACAGAGAGAGACAGAGCAAGGACTGGGGAGGGGCAGAGAGAGAGGGAGACACAGAATCTGAAACAGGCTCCAGGCTCTGAGCTGTCAGCACAGAGCCCGACGCGGGGCTTGAACTCACGGACCGTGAGATCATGACCTGAGCCGAAGTCGAACACTTAACCGACCAAGCCACCCAGGCGCCCCTCTAATGTACAAATTCTGATAATAGTTGTGTATATTAGTTTTAGATTTTGTTTTACTTATTTTCATTATTAAAAACATAGATATGTCCTTATTTTTTGGACTTTATTTTGGCTATAACATATGTATGTCTGCCTCATTTCTCTATTATAAGTTATTCTGCAATTACTTTCATGCATACATATCTTTGCATACTTGTCCTATTATATATCCTGAGGTTGTTTACAAGAAGTAGAATTGCTGGGTCAGATTTTACTATATTTTGCCAAAATGCCTTCCCTAAAGATATGAGAGTACCTGTTTTCCTTTTAGGTTTTTTTTGTTTTTGTTTTTTGAGACAGAGAGAGACAGAGCATGAGTGGGGAGGGGCAGAGAGAGAGGGAGACACAGAATCTGAAGCAGGCTCCAGGCTCTGAGCTGTCAGCACAAAGCCCGATGCAGGGCTCGAACTCACGAACTGTGAGATCATGACTTGAGCCGAAGTCGGATGCTCAACCAGCTGAGCCACCCAGGTGCCCCTCCTTTTAGTTTTAATGGTCTTTGACATTAGCAATTTTCTGAGTCTTTGCCAATCTGACAGTGTAACTGATTTTGGTAGGTTAATTATCACAATCAAAATGAAAATAATATGTTCTGATACTCTGCTGTATAACAACAGACACTAGAGATGAGTTCCCTGAAATTTGATTGTTTTTAAAGGAACAAGTCCATTTAAATCCTTGAATGTTCTGGGGCGCCTGCGTGGCCCTGTCAGTTAAGCATCCAATATTCGCTCAGGTCATGATCTCCTGGTTCATGAGTTTGAGCCCTCTTTTATCAGGCTCTGTGGTAACAGCTCACTGGAAGCCTGTAGCCTGCTTCCTGCTTCAGATTCTATGTCTCCCTCTCTTTCTTCACTTCCCCCAGTCATACTCTGTCTGTCTCAAAAATACACATTATAAAAAAGATAAAAAAAAAAAAAAGAAATCCTTGCATATTCTAGTATAATTATATAGAGTTGTTTTAAGAAACTTAATGTTCTTAAATACTTTTTGTTTGCCTCTGTAATTTGTTGTTGTTGTTTTATTAAGCTATATTGCTATTAAAGTGTAACCTGGTCCTTAACAGCAATCATTTATATTTTTAGGAATAAAGGTTGGGGAGACGACACCTGATAAACTTTTCACTCTTATAGAGGTGGAATGTTTAGGGGCCTGTGTAAATGCACCAATGGTTCAAATAAATGACAACTACTATGTAAGTATTCCATTTAATATAAATTAACGTTGTATGACACCATATTTTAAATTTTAAGTATTTGATTTCCTATCCTGTGGATATTATTTTCTGAATTATCCATTTAGAAGAAACTGGTGGCATAATTATCCAGAAGGGTTTTTTTTTTTTTTCTTTTTTTCCAAGTTTATTAAAAAGCAAAGAATAGAGGAGGCGCCTGGGTGGCTCAGTCAGTTAAGCGTCTAACTCGATTTCGGGTCAGGTAATGAGTCTCACACCAGGCAGAGCTTGGGATTCTCTCTTTCCCTTTCTTTCTGCCCCTCACCCGCTCACACACTCTCTCTCGAAATAAACAAACATGAAAAAAAACACATCTTAAAAAAAAAGCAAAGACTAGAAAAACTTTGCACAAAATATGTCAGTTTTAACTTCCACATTGTTGTCTACTAGAAGGTTCTTAAAAATTATTATTTTTAAACATTTTTGCATTTAGCTCTAGGAGAGAATGCCAAATTTTAAAAAATTATAAATTATGAAAAATAATTTACATAGAAATACAGAAAATAACCACCAAAACATAACATAATATTTTACCACTCTAATATTAGGTACTATTATTTTTATCCTCATCATTATTATTTGTAGAAATAAGTTCCAGATGCAGATAAGCCACTCCTAAGCCCCCCAAATCCTATATTCCCTTTCATTCTGAGGTAACCAGTATCATAAATTGTGTATATTTTTCCTGCACATGTTTTTAAACTGTTTGAGTAATGTATCCAGCCATACTAATGTATAATACTATATTGCTTTTTTTTTTTTTTTTTAATTTTTAAAAATGTTTTATTTATTTTTGAAAGAGAAAGAGTGAGCGAGCAAGCAGGTGAGGGGCAGAGAGAGGGAGACACAGAATCCGAAGCAGGCTCCAGGCTCTGAGCTGTCAGCACAAAGCCCAGCGTGGGGCTCAAGCTCACAAACTGTGAGATCATGACCTGTGCCGAAGTTGGACACTTAACCGACTGAGCCACCCAGGCGGCCCAATATTATATTGCTTTTTAAAAATTTTACAGAAATGGTATCAGACCTCTAAGTACTGCTTTAGCTGGATCTCACAAGTTTTGATAAGTAATATTTTTATTATTTAGTTCTAAATATTTTAAAATATATGTTCTGATTTCTTCTTTGGCCTGTGTCTTTTAGAAGTACAGTATTAATCTCCAAGTATGTGGAATTTTCTAGTTACCTTTTTAAAAGATTGCTTGCTATTTAATTATATTTAATGGTTTTCATACATAATATTTTGTTAGTTCCTACTTCTTAGAAACTTGTTAATGGGAATTCTTTTAGTCCTGCACTGAGTATGGATTCTTCAAGAAGGTATTTGCCTTGGTTTTCTCTTGCTCCTAGAAATTCTACTATTGCAAAAGAAAGCTCCTTTGTATATCCTCCACTATTACCCAAAGTGTAAGGTTCTAGACTAGGAGTTCTTCTTGAGAGACAGTTTAATTTCTAGTTTACCCTTGAGGGAATAGCTTTTTAGGGTCTTAACTTTGTGTGGTTGACATGTCTCTTGTGGCTTGGGGCTTTGTCTCTTGCCCCTCTGGACTGTGAAACCCTGAAGCCAAGTTTGCTTGGTGTTCCACTTGGCTGCCTGGGTTTTCACTGAGTTTTTGGCTCTGGGTATTTCTTTCTTGTCAGCATATTCATGACATTTACAATTTTTTGTTTTTTTAATTTTATCTAGCATTTTTAGTTGTTACAGTTGGGGGGGGCGGGTCATTCAGGATAGCTAATCTGCTATAGTCCCTGCAATAGAAATCTACAATTTTATTTTTTAATGGAGATAAAATTTGTTTAGATTTCTAGAGTGGTCTCATTCTCTATCGTGATTTTCTTCATTTTAATGATCAGAGATTCAAATTTCTTACCTTCTTTATTCCCTATACTTAAAAAAAAGTCATAGGAGTGCCTGGCTGGCTCAGTCAGAAGAGTGTGTGACTCTGGCTCTCAAAGTCGTGCGTTTGAGCCCCACATGGGGTGTGGAGATTATTTAAATAAATAAAACTTAAAGTCCTTTAAAAATATGGCAACAGTTTTTCCTTCTCCCACATTTCTGTAATTTACTTATAATAAAGAAGATCTTGATTTGCAGGAATCAGTCAAGGCTTTGTGTGAAGCACTCTAAGTTTAAATATAATAGCCTGTGGGTTTATCCAAAAGATAAAGATTCTTTCACTTAGTAGTGGTATGGTCTTTGGCAAGATAAATTCTTTTTTTTTTTTTTTTTTTTTTTTTTTTTTTTTCAAATTTTAAGTAGACTGCATACCTGACGTGGGGCTTGAAGTCATGACCCTGAGATCAAGAGCTGCATGCTTTGGGTAGCTATGTTGGTTAAGTGTCTGACTCTTGGTTTCGGCTAAGGTCATGATCTTACCATTGGTGGGTTCAAGCTGATAGCATGGAGACTGCTTGGTATTCTCTCTCTCCCTCTCTTCCTGCCCTTCCCCCACTCTTTCTCTCTTTCTCTCAAAAATAAATAAACAAAATAAAACAAAAAAAGAACTGTAGGCTCTACCAACTGAGCCAGTCAGGTGCCCCCAGGGCAGTTAACTTTTCTGGAGCTCATTTGACTGGTGGATAAAATGAAATAGTCACATAAACTTTGATTGGCTCCTGCTTAGGAAAAAAAACAGCTGTGAAGTACATTTTGAGGATAGTTGGGTAGATTTTCAATATGGACTTGACATTTGATTAAAGAATTATTGTCAGTTAGGTGTGGTGACATTGTGTTATTTAGAAGATGTTCTTATTCTTAGATGTCTGCTGAAGTATCAAGAGTGAAATGCCATGATGTGTGCAATTGCTTTCAAAATGGTGCAGCGCAAGGGTGCCTGGGTGGCTCAGTCAGTTAAGCATCAGACTCTTGGTGTTCGCTTAGGTCATTATCTCACAGTTTGTAGGTTCGAGCCCCTCTTCAGGCTCTATGCTGACAGCTTGGAGCCTGGAGTCTGCTTGGGATTCTGTTTTTCCCTCTCTCTCTTTCTCTCTTCTTTCTTTCTCTCTCTCTCTCTCTCTCTCTCTCTGCCTCTCCCCCCACTTGCTCACACTTGCAAGCTCTCTCTCAAACATTAAAAAAAAATTTTTTAATGCCATCTTTAAAAAAAACCAAACACCTCAAAATGGTGCAACTCACAGCAGGCGGGGCGGGGGGGGCAGGTTATGTGCATTAAAATGCAAATATGACAAATTAAAAATTGTTGAATATAGGTGGTAAGAATATGGGTATTCATGTATAGTTTTCAAATTTTCATAATAAATAGTTGGGGGACATAAAATCATTAGATGAGTTAAAGATTCCTTCTGGTTTTGAAGTTTTGAACATTTGTTGAACCCTAAGCAATTTGAAAGCAGTGTTTTATTTTTATAAAAGTTTAATCATTGAACAAATATTAAAGAACTTCGATGTGGCTGGGCACTAGAGATGCAGTACTGAATCATGATTTCTCCAGCACAGTGTCAGAGTCCTATAAAACATTTTCCTAAGTAATTAAACAGTTTTCCGGGGGGGGTGGGGGTGGGAATGGGAGTATAGTTTAGGCATTTCTCTTTAATCTTTCCCATTCTGTTTTGAGCGTCTTTTGGTTAAACCTAGGGTATAGCTAGGCACATGGGCATATGTGTCTATGTGTTTTAATTGTATTTGTTATTTTATTATTTAAAATTTACACAGATTTCAGTAGTAGGAAATAATTTTAATATGACTTTTATTTATTTATTTTTTTAGGAGGATCTGACACCTAAGGATATTGAAGAAATTATTGATGAGCTCAAAGCTGGCAAAATTCCAAAACCTGGGCCAAGGTATGCTTTTATTTCTATAAAATAAATTTTAATGGCTTAACCTAATGTAAACTTCATTTTAAAATTTTATTCCAGGGGCGCCTGGGTGGCGCAGTCGGTTAAGCGTCCGACTTCAGCCGGGTCACGATCTCGCGGTCCGTGAGTTCGAGCCCCGCATCAGGCTCTGGGCTGATGGCTCGGAGCCTGGAGCCTGTTTCCGATTCTGTGTCTCCCTCTCTCTCTGCCCCTCCCCCGTTCATGCTCTGTCTCTCTCTGTCCCAAAAATAAATAAAAAACGTTGAAAAAAAAAAAATTAAAAATTTTATTCCATGTGTTCATAGGAGTTGTCAGCTGCTTTGGATAGTATCAAAACCAACTTGTCATCTAAAACAAGTCCCCCCCCCCCCCCCCCCCGCCAAAACCCTATCAGATAATCCTCTGGTATCTACTTGAATATTTAGAGAGAAGGGAAATTTACTAACAAATAGAAATCTATTCCATTGTATCAGAAAACAAACTTTTCTTTTCCTTCTTCAAGTTAATTTCTTGCATATATAGTATAATGAAAGAGACTGCAGTGATAGTAATAACCAAAATATAGTTATTCTTTAAATTGACCAAAGCTGGCTAGTTCTTTTTTATTAGTATTTTTATAATAAAGCTCTCTGCTCAGATACATAACACAGGTGCTCATTGTGAGTCATTGAGTAACCAGAACAATTAAACTGGTTCAACAGTACCTGATTTTGGAGTACCATTACCAGGTCTGCCCTAGCCAAAATCAATAAAAGATTCAGGTCTATAAGTGGTTTGGAACTGCTTTTTTATATTTTTAGTAAATGATCGCTAGAAAGGAAATATTAAACTGATGGTAAGACAATACTTTATTTTGACATTAGTTAAATTTTTGTGCTAAGATTGTTATTTTCATTTTTCTTAAAAATTTTTTTAATGTTTATTCATTTTTGAGAGAAAGAGAGTGTGAGAGTCGGGGAGGGGCAGAGAGAGAGGGAGACATAGGATCTGAAGCAGGCTCCAGGCTCTGAGCTGTCAGCATAGAGCCCAACGCAGGGCTTGCACCCACAAACTGCGAGATCATGACCTGAGATGAGGTCGGATGCCACCCACGCGCTCTGTTATTTTCATTTTTCTTTAAGTACCGAAAATAACTTCTAAACCTGCTCTCAATTATTAATTACTAATTAAGATGGGGTGCCAGGTGGCTCAATTGATTAAGCATTCGACTTCAGTTCAGGTCATGGTCTCACAGTCTATGAGTTCAAGCCCTGCATTGGGCTCTGTGCAGACAGCTCAAGAGATGAACCTGCTCCAGATCCTGTGTCTCCCCCTCTCTCTCTGCCCCTCTTCCACTTGCACTCTGTTTCTCTCTCTATCAAAAATAAATAAAAAATTTTTAAAAATAGAAAAAAAATTACTAATTAAGAGATAGAAGTTGTTTTTTGGTATGGGTTAGCTAAAATTAATTTTAAATCCAGGGCGCCTGGGTGGCTCAGTCGGTTAAGCATCCGACTTCAGTTCAGGTTATGATCTCGCAGTTCGTAAGTTCGAACCCCGCATCGATCGGGCTCTGTGCTGACAGCTTGGAGCCTGGAACCTACTTCAGATTCCGTGTCTCCCTCTTTCTCTGGCCCTTCCCCTCTTGAGCTCTGTCTGTCTGTCTGTCTGTCTCTCTCTCTCTCTCTCTCAAAAATAAATAAACATTAAAAAGAGTTTTTAATAAAACTAATTTTAAGTCCAATTTGAATTCTTTATAGTTTTCTAAAGATATCTTAAAATTTGCAGAATTCTATGGGATGCAGATATTATGAGATGTAAAAATACATAGGTAGGCTACAATGCATATATAAAAAAGCATAGGTCATTGCTGATGGATAACTAGACTGTAAAGTCATTTTTGTTGTTTAAAAAAATTTTTTTAATGTTTTTATTTATTTTTGAGACAGAAAGAGACAGAGCATGAGTGGGGAGGGGCAGAGAGAGAGGGAGACACAGAATCCGAAGCAGGCTCCAGGTTCTGAGCTGTCAGCACAGAGCCTGACATGGGGCCTGAACTCACGGACTGTGAGATCATGACCTGAGCTGAAGTTGGACGCTTAACTGAGCCACCCAGGCGCCCCCATTTTTGTTGTTTTATACCAAAAGTAGTGGGCATTGGTGGAAATATCTCAGCATTATTAAAAAGATAAGCATTAAACTTTCATTAAGTACCTTTTCTTTAAAAAGTACCTTTTTAAAAAAAAATGTTTATTTTTGAGAGAGAGAGCACAAGCTGGGGAGGGGCAGAGAGAAAGGGAGACAGAGGATCCAAAGTAGGTCCCAGGCTGACAGCAGAGAGCCTGATGTGGGGCTCAAACCCACAACTTGAGGTGAAGTCGGACACTAAAGCAGCTGAGCCATCCAGGAGCCCCTAAAAAGTACTTTTAAGCCATAAACAATGTACAGAAAGGTTAGGTTTTCTAGAAGATAAATGAGTTTAAAATGATGAATTACAAATCGTGTTGGGATGGCTGAAAAACCAGATTTACCTTTTAAGTTGTAATGAGAACAAAGTAATTAATAGATGGCATTTTAAGTATAATGCATAAAGCAAATGTTTTTTATGAAGTGAAAGCCCTAGTGTAAATCGTGAATGGAAGGGCTAGATTGCTGCCTGTCTGGTGTTCTGAGGCGTATTTACAGATAAAATGAGGGGAGAGATGAGATTAGTAGATTAAAGACAATTTGTGGGCTTTACCAGAGGCTGTAACAGCCTTTATAGCGTTTTTTTTGTGCATTTTGTGAAGGGTGAGGGAAGGAGAAAGTTGGCAGGTATAACAGACCATTGAAACCTTTTCTCCCCCTTAAGTATGTCATAGGACTGTAATTTATGGAACAACTAGGAAAATGGACCAGATTACTCTTGACATTACTTTCTTATATAAAAATCCATAATTTCTTGAAGAGTTCAGACAGTGTGCATGATTAATTCTCTCATTTATTGTTCTCAAAAACCTCAGTTTTTATAATCTTCCTAATTGGTCCTTTGTGTTGGTAAAGAAGGTAGATGAGCTTAAACCGTAGAGGGGACTTAGCAAAGGGAAGAAAGTTTTCCAGAATAATTATTTCATTGGCAGTTAAAGAGCAGCAGGTATACCTGTGTTACTAGTTAACGTAAAAAATTTACAAAGCCAAATACTGTTTTTTATTAAAGTTTGATCTCCTTTTGCCACTTACCCTACATTAGTTTTAGGTTCTGTCAGTTCACAGTGACGTTTTGTTTTTATGTTTATTTATTTATTTTGAGAGAGAGGCACGAGTAGGGGAAGGGCAGAGGGAGAGGGAGAGAGAGAATCCCAAGCTGGTTCTGTGCACTGTCAGCAGAGAGACCAACATGGGGCTCGATCTCATGAACTGTGAGATTATGACCTGAGCCTAAATCAAGAATTGAACACTTAACTGACTGAGCCACTCACACGACCCAATAGTGACTGCTTTTTTATCTCATTTTCACAGTGAACTTGTAATGCAAATAATACCTAATTTCTGACTTTGTAGGCACTCTTCATTACAATATACTACTTAGTTACTTGCATCGTGTAATGTAATATCTTAAAAGATCATAACATTATTAACGTGGTACCATTGTCCTATCCCCTGAACAAAAAATAATTTCCTGTGGCTGTAAAAAGACCCTTGTAAGATTGATGACAGAATTTAAAGGGCAAAGCAAGGAGTAAAAAGATATAAATTGAACAGTTCTTTAGCTAAAATTATGGCAGGAACAAGGTAAATTAACAAAGCTAGGGAATAGGAAGGGTGAAATAGGAGGAGGTGCTGAGCTGGGCTCTAGCAATGGAGGTCAGACAGGGGCAGAGTTGAGTGATTACTTGGGAAAGTATGTGTGGGGGTGAAAAAAAGACAGGTTCTTCTACCTCTGTGCTGCATTAAGGACCTGTTCTTGTTTTCTTTGTGGCTGTGGTAGCCACCCTAGTCTGGAACCTGTTTTTGAAAAGTTACTACTACTGATAGAGCTTTTAAAAACATGAATAGAAATATACTTTGTTTTCACTGCCCCTAAAGGATACCCTCCTAAATCTTCAGATTCCCATTTCCTTCCAATTCCTCTGTTGACTTCCAAACATATGTATAAATTTGTTTTCCCTTCTGTTCACTATGGTAGATCTCAATTTAAAATAAAATTCAGTTTAAATAAAATTCAAATATAAAAAGAATAAAATGTCCTCTGGGTTTGTTATGTTGCAGTTCTTAGCTCTGATCCTTGGGCAGATGCTGATCTCCTCTAAGCCTTGGTTTCTATATCTGTAAAATAAGGCCAGTATCATTTGACTCATGGCATTGTTGTAAAGATTAAATGAGCTAATAATATATGTACGCTCTTCAATAAATGGGAACTACTAGTAACGTGTTACTTTTATATCTTTCATATTTATGGTGAGTTTTGGATACGTCAATTTTCATACTTAAGTTTAGAAAATCTTGCAGCAGTTGAAATGTTTGAATTAAATAATCCATGCTAATTCTTGGGTGAAAAATAGTTACCTAACTGGGCTTTGTAAGGTAACAGTTATTTTCTTAAGTAAAGATTTATAAATGGTAGTTATTAATAGTCAACTTAATGTTACTTTTCTTTTCAGGAGTGGACGCTTCTCTTGTGAGCCAGCTGGAGGTCTTACCTCTTTGACTGAACCACCCAAAGGACCTGGCTTTGGTGTGCAAGCAGGACTTTAATTTATATTTAACTGTAAATATGTTCCAGGAGGAATAAAACATGAATCTTCTATCTACATAAACTTTTTATATTATTTGTTCATTTCATGGTGTATACCTAGCAACTTGCTGCTATGAGTGTCATGTTAATACTTAGTACCATTTTAAAGTCTTTTGCTATCTATGGCTAACTCTGAAGACAGTATCTCATAATCTAGTTAACAGTCATTCCAGTATTTCCATTTTCAAATGTCTGGTCACTTTTATCAATAATACTAGGTTATTGTGAGTTTCACATATATTTTGCTTTTCCATCTTTAGCTATAGCCAAGTTTTAACATGATTGTTCTACAGAAAACATTTTTATATTTACAGCATACAGTTTTTACTGTATTTCCAACTGGTAAGTGACACCTCAAGCAGACTGTAGGTGTAAGGAGGATAAAGTAGTTGTCTCTAGAAGTACTGTTTATCATTTTTATAAAAGGAAGGTAGAAAATACTTTGATATTATTGTATACTGCACATACAGTCTGAGTTGGAAAGAGCAGTCAATAAACAAAATTGGTTGAATGCATATTTCAACGTAGAACAAAGGATAAAACCTTTTGTGTATTATTATATCCAGTTCAAGAAACTAGCTATTGTACATTAGTTGCAAGTTGAAAAAAAATGTTTATAGCTTGTTTCAGAATTGCTCAAAGTCATTGTTTGGCTGCTCTTATGACAGATTAATCAGTCACTAATAGTAATTATGATGCTTAAAAATATCATTATTTTCAAGATCTTTAAAAATTTGTTTTTATTTTTACCTGAGAGGGTAAACAATAACAGTAGTTACACAAGTGGCATAGAAAGGTAACACAATGAAAATACCTCTCTTCTATCCTCTTGATTTTCTACTGACTTTTGTAAAAATGCCTTCTATGTTGACATTTTTTGTTTTGTTTTGTTTTTACTTGGAAAAAAGGAGTAGGGAAGCTTCAGATACTGGGTGAAAAAACAAAGGCATATTAAGGATATGCACTGATTATCAATTTTTATGTAATATTTTAGAACTAGAAAATTAACTTTCAGTCATAATTACAGACATAATATTATACCATTATCAAAACATATTCTGTAGTTCTTACATCATCAGTTACATTGTATTGTATCAGTATATATTAGGATTTTGAGTCTTGCTTAATCTTTTTGCCTATTTCTCTTAAAAATTGTATCAATTTTAATATAAGAATACCCGTTTAAATGATAGTTTCCTGATTAGCTTTTGTAAACACCTGCCAGGTAAAATTTTATTACAGTAATCCAACATGGTTTCAAAATGTATATGAACACACTGATTAAAATTTCCTTGCCAGTTTTCAGAGATGACTGCTATATCCTGGCCTATTTCTCAAACCTGTAGGGAGAGTTAGGCATCATTTGTGTGTTTACTATCACTTGCTCCCTCATTTCCTCTTCTCAGTTCCCAGCTCTGCTTTTTTTAAGAAAGGGTATTTGAGGAGGAAATCTTACTATTGTTTAATAATAAAATCAATGTATCATTCTCCCTAGTGACAAAGGATCTAATACCAGTTTTTTTGTAGCAACTACTGAAAGTTGGTAGTGAAAGCTACTGATTGCTCAGAATTACTTGCTGTAACTGGATGGGGTCACTGCTCCAGAAAATCCTACAGCACATAATAACAGTTATGTAAGAGTTTTCACTGCAAAGGTATTACATATAGACTAAGTCATATGATAAGCTATGATCTGAGATTATACTTTTAATTTATTACATTCATCTTCCTGAAATATGGCAGGAGTTTTTGAATGATCTGATATATCTGGATGTAATGTGTAGCAAAACATAAAGATAGTTGATTCTAAAGTTGGTGGGAAGGTAAATTTTGCAGAATGGCTTCTGATACAGATACCAAATACAGTTGACTCTTGAAGTGCGAGGGAGTGGAAGGAAGTTGGAGCACCAACCCACCTCTCTCCAAATTGAAAATCCTCATGTAACTTTTGACTCCCCAAAACTTAATAGCCTACTGTTGAGTGGTAACATAGTTGATTAACACATATTTTCTATGTTATATGTATTATATATACTGTATTATAATAAAGTTACAGAAAAGGTTAAAAATAAAATACATTTTAATACGGAACTTCTCAAAAAAAGTTCTATATGAGTAGACCCATGCAGTTCAAACCCATGTTGTTGGAGTGTCAACTGTGGAGAGCCTGGGTGGCTCAGTGGGTTAAGCATCTGACTCTTGGTTCATGATCTCACGATTTGGTTTGGTGAGTTGGGCCCCCAGCAGGCTCCCTGTTGACAGTCCCTCTGCCCCTTCCCCACGCGTGGTGTGTCTCTCTCTCTGTCAAATAAACTTAAAAAGAAAAAAGTCAATTGTATGCAGGCACTTTAAGTGCCTGCTTAACTTTGGCTAAGACTGAGGTTTAATGCTTGCAGTCCTTGACTGTTTGGTCCTATTCTGAAAATAGGTATTTTACCCATTTGCTGAAGATGGATTCCAGGACTTGAGCCAAGAAAAGACAGGGATATACAATTAAAAGTCTTAATTAGCAGCTTACTAACCTACTAGCTTGTAGATACGGTTTTCTTCAGACTTTTTTTGAGACCATTATCCGTAATATCTATAATGATTATGTCTTGATTTATATTTCTAGTTTCACATTGAAAAGGAAAATAAGTTATAGCTAATATGTCATTTACCACGTATAAATAGGGGTTTCATTAAGAAATGTTTTTGCAGCTGAATTCTACAATGAGCTCTTCTACAGGTAGTGTCCTATCGAGTGTAGCCAATGCCTAATGAATCTTGCATATATTCAGTGATTTTAATGAGGTTGTACGTGTAGTTGCCACAAATTATGGTTAATTTGCTTGAGCAAATTTAAGATTAGTTAGCTACGTTTCAATTCTGAAGTGAGGCACTATAGAAACTGCTATAGAAATAGCAATTGCCATTACCATCAATACTAATGGACTTTCTTTGACAGTAAAATGAGAACTCAATGACTTGAAGAGATGGCAGAGTTGGTGAAATTTTTAGTGGATCTCTGTATTTCATGCCGTAAATAACGCATATGAAAGGTAACAGTATTCCACCTATAGCCATAAAGTGCTCTTTTACTATTCATATTGAACCTAATGTTTTATAGGTGGGAGAAATCAGGAACCTAGGAAGGGAAAAGTGCAAGTTTATGCTTTATATAATTTGTTGAGATTTAATGTGTCAAGTCTGAAGTGTCAAAACTGTGATTAGTGACATAAACCTGTAACTCCATTAAGTCACAAATACGTGCTGTAGTTGTAAATGACAGCTTACTATGGCAAGGCCAATATTAACAATGAGGAAGGTGGTTTCCGTCCAATGCGTAAACCCCCTTTAGTGGTTAAAGGCATTCCTAAACTGTCGCAGATTAGCCTCGATGTAAATAAAAAGCGTCCAGAAGTTTAGTCAATAAAATGGTTTCCCTCTGATTATGTAACCCCCTTGGTGGTTAAATAGAGGCATGTACGAACCGTCGCAGACTAACCTCGATGTAAATAAAAAGCATCCGAAGTAAGTTCCCGCTGCTGGTAAGCCAAGACCGTAAATTTTCCTCACGTAGTTCCCTCTCAAATACTATCTCGGCTATGGAGAAAGGTACTTGTTTCTCTAAAATGGTTACTCGGAAGTGTGAATGGGAGAGAGTAGTATATCCTGGGGTTCGCCATATCCCCGCTGCAGGTGCACATTAAGGTGCTTTCAAAACTGGCACTGGGGCCCCAGCTGGCGCAGGTGAGGGCGGGCCCGTCGCTGCCCGGCCGAACTCCGGCTAGCGTCCCCATCCCGCGGGCTCAGACGCAGGTGCTGCCCAGCCGGCGCGCAAGCGCACTGCGGCGTGGACGTGGGCGCCCAGCCGCGCCCCGCGTCTCCGAACACGTTGGGGCTGGCCGTTCGCAGCTAGGAGTTTAGGGGGCTGACTCCCAGCCTCTGCCTTTAGACCTATCTTCCCGGGTTCGACCTCACAAACTCTCCCACCCGATCTGCAAAAATAACAAGAGTATGTGAATACTCCATGTCCAGCCTCTTCGCCGCCGCCATTTCCAGAAGTTTCCAGTCACATCCACTGCCATGGTCGCCACAAAAAGCGACCGCAGAACCCGTCGTCCTGGCAGCGTCAGCGGAGCCTATTCTGCTTTCTAGCTCACCCCCAGATTTTCCCCTCTCTTTTCGGGCCAGTGACGGCGGAGGAAGACGGTAACACCTGGGTGAGGTGGAAGGAGATACGAGCACGTAGAGGAGTTCCGGCCTACACCCCCGCCGCCTCCCACTTGGTACCTTCCGACTGCCCCCGCCCCGCGGCTCGGGAAGCTTCTCCGTAGAACTGAAAGAGCGGCGGGGTAGCGGGGAGGGGCTGGCGGAAGGGGCGGGCGGGCGCCGGGGGCGGGGCGGTCACGCCGCCCGTCCCGTGCCCGTGGAGTCACGTGCCTACGTCGCAGCCAATCGCCGGGCGGCGCTGTCCTGGGAGCGAGGAGGCTGTGGTGAGAGACGGACGGAGACCGGAGATGTTTTCAAGCCCGGCCTCCGCGGCGTTCGTGGCGGTTGCAGCGGCGACGAAGACAACGACAGCGACGGCAACACCGAGGCACTCGTTCAGGGGGTAAACCCTCCTGCGCCGTTAGTGCCTTGGGTCCGTGAGGGTGAGGGGGGCGTGGCGACAGGCGAGGAGGAAGGAGGGGCGCGGTTTCGAGCCCCGTACCCGGCGCCTGGGAGGAGACCCCTCAGTTCTGCGCTGCTCCCGTCTCCCCTCATCAGAGCAAGGTAGGGGACGCGCCCTGCCCACCCTGTCTCGTGCCGCCAGGCCAGGCCAGGCCCAGCCCAAGGCGCCGCCGGCCTGACAGTGACAGGCCGTTAGTGGCCCCGGCGCGGGTCCGCTCCGCCCGCCGCCGCCCCTCCAGGAGTCCTGAGTAGCTGCGGCGCGGCCGGGAGCCGCCAGCAGGGCGGTGGTGCGGGGGGATTCGGCGGGGCACCCCCCCCCCCCGGGCACCCCCCCCCCCCCGCCGCCGCTCCCGGGGCTGGGCTGCCGCCGCCTCCCGGAACATGGCGGGGCCGGGAGGAGCGTGTGCGTGCGAGTGTGCGAGTGTGCGCGGCCCGAGAGGGCGCCGCCGGCGTGCTGCGGCCGGACCCGGCGGGGCGGGGCTGGGCGGGGGTGGGGGCGCGCCCGGCCCGTCGCGCGCGCCCGCCGGCCCGCCGTGAGCCAGGGTGCGGGCGCGGCCGCGGGAGATCGCTGCTGCCCCTCCTGGAGAGAGCATCGGAGGTACCGGGGTCAAGGGGAGAGGAAGATGAAAGGGAGAAGGGAAATTGCCGCTTTGATAGTCTCAAGGGAAAGGAGAGCGGCACGCTGCAGTTCTGTCTTAAATGCCAGTGTACTCTGTCCTTGCCGCATTGGGCAATCGGTTCTCTTCATCGTTCTGCAAGTGCCCATTCGAATGGTGTTCGTAGACCCTTGGAGCACGTCAGATTCTTAGATCTCATTTTGAGGGGTAATATGGTGTGACGCATCCTCAGGGATCCCAAAGCGTTGAATAAACGGTTGTACAAAGAGGTTACCGAAGCCCAGCTGACAGCTGTTTTAATAATAACAGTAAGAAACAGTTTGGGATGGGAAGTTAACACTATTGCACCAGTTGAAACCGTAGGAAACATTTTAAGCTGTGTACTCTTTGACATTGTAATTTCCACCGGACACCCGCGGGTGAAATGGGTTGCAGATTCAGTGATGTGTAAAGCCTTGGAATTATCTGTAATCCCGAAGTTGAAATGAACCTGTGTTCTTAGTCATGTGCTCCTTTTTAATTTTAAAATTGGTTTACGTAAATTATGAAGGAAGGTGAACTGGTAAAATAGCTATTCTAAAATAAATTGACTGTTTATTAAAAACATATGCTCAAGTAGGCTGTTCAAAATCTCGGGCACTGATCTGTTTCAGTTTCTTCAATCATTGTACAAAGGCTTTCCTGGAGATTAGCTCAGAACTGGCAGAACATATGCTCTATTGGTGCCAAGTGGCTTAAAAACAAAATGAGATAGTGTTGACTGTATAAGATCAAGTCATTATATTTGGGCTAAACGCAAAAAATAAAGATTCATGTCTCTCCAAGAGATGATAGGCAAGAGGAAAAGGTTTTACTTCTTAAAGATCTTTTATAGTTAACACAAGTACCAATTAAATGTCTTTTAAAGGAAGGTCTGCAGCCACCTTGACTAAAGTCAAGCTATTCAGGGATGTGTTCTATTTTAGGGGCATGCAAGGTGTTAAAGTGAACTAAAATCTGAGTATTAAGGGGTGTTCATGGAAGGTAAGGAGTTAAAAAAAAAAAAAGAAACAGGGTGCCTTTAATGTTTTTTGTCTCTGTGATTTCCATAGTTGTTTAGTATGGTTTAATGAGCAAGCAGAGCTGGGAAAGTGAAAATCTTGGGGTGTGTATTCCATGAGGAGTATTTGAGATAGAAGAGAGAACTAAAATATTCTGATGAGGAAAGAACTTAGGTAGGTGAAAAAATATGTTCAGTTTCTGGTTTTAGTTCTTGAATATCAAGGGAAGGGGAAAACAGTTGAATTTTGTTTGGAGACAAGTGCCTACTCAGTGGAATGAATTTAAAAGGAAGATGTTTTTATCAAGGTGTGTGTGTGTGTGTGTGTGTGTAATCCTATAGAAGTTTTTGGAAAGTGTGATATTCTTTTGAGGTAGATTGTAGAAAATGGTAGTCAGTGGGCTATTTGAAAAACACTTTGTTGGAAAAGAGGTTTTTATTCTAAGGAATAAGAAGAATAATAGTAAAAATGTTCAATTTGTTGGTATTGACTGGTAGTTAAAAATTTTTCATTCTCCTGTTTTAAGAGCATTATTTCAGTCTAAAAAGAGAATGATTTATGAGATTGCTTCCATCATAGT
Organism: Panthera tigris; assembly: GCF_018350195.1. Taxonomy (NCBI): domain Eukaryota; kingdom Metazoa; phylum Chordata; class Mammalia; order Carnivora; family Felidae; genus Panthera; species Panthera tigris. Next base: position 35,255,407 of record NC_056671.1, on the reverse strand, counting down.
CCATAAGAGGTTTAGACTGTTTTCTGTATATAAACTTGATACTGAAGCAACATTTATCAGAAAGGCATGAAGAATTTGTTTAATAATTGCAATAGTTTGTTTAAGAGCAGTTCACACACTACTTTGTTACTTGGAGTTTCTAAAATTAACATCAAAATGTATTTGTAAAATGTATTGTGCAAAGGGTAGAGTCATGGTGATTTGTCCTTAGAACTGGAAGGGACTTCAGATTTTCTCATTTTACGGATGAGAAAATAAAGTCCTACTAAAGTGAAGTAACTTACATAAGTCACTACAACCTAGTTCAAAAAGTCTGTGGTTTGGGCCTAGAGATTCCTTTCTGTGAAAATGCTAATTTGCTCCTTTACGAAGTAGTTTTTTGGAGTACTGGAAAGAATATTGAAATATAAGCAAGAAAGCCTCAGTTAAAATTTTTGATTTAAAAGTAAAAATTCTTGATTTGTTACTTCCTAACTGTGGTTTTTGACAAATCGCATTAACTTTCAGGACCTTCTTAATCTACAAAAAGTCATTTTCCTACATAATTTACAGGGATGGAATAAATGTGATTACATATGAAAAGCACATGGTATATTGTAAACTTTTATACATATAAAAAGTGGTGATATTTTAAAGTATCTGTGTAACAAGGTGTCTAGATCCCTAGGTTTTTGCTTAGCCTTAGCTTTATTGTTTCCAGCACCTGCTGTTTTACAGATTATAACTCCCTGTAGATACATTTTCTGATCCCCACTTAGATCTAATCTTAGTAAAGCCTCTTATGAACGTTTTAAATATTGCAGTTGTTAGAGCCTGACTTCCTCTGGAGAATATGAAGTTTCTCCATATAGCATTTGAAAATATTCTCATTTACACTCATGCATGCATAATCTGTTTCTTTAACAGTGGCTTTTTAAAAGTAATAGTGAAAGTGTCTTAGTTGCAATGTTAATTTGTCTGTTGCTAGTTTCCACATATGGCAATAACAGGAGATAATTTCCTTTGTAAACTCAGCTTTGAATGGTTGGTGTTAAGGTTATCTTGTAGATCTAAATATGTAGAAATGTTAATGGGTGAGTTTTTGTTTGTTGGCTTTTGCTGTTATGTTTAAAGATCTTCTAGTGCTTTGAATTGATAATACTGGAAACCAATATAGTAATATTGTTTATTGTAGTATTACATATTTTACCTGTAATCTTGAGTTTGAAGATTATGATAAATATTTCTTAAGCACTTAGAGTGTTCAAAGTTCTAACTGAAATATTTAAGATAATTTTCAAAATAATCTTGTTAAACAGATACTACTATTATTCTAACATATGGCCAGGAAAATAAGGCTTTGAACTATTATGCGATGTGTATATATTCATAGACCTGAAAAAAGTGACAGACCGTATTGTTCCCATTCTTAATCATTTGTTTGTGCTCTGCCTGTAATTAAGAGTGTTTAACTGATTTTGAAAAGTTTTGAGGCAGAGTTTCTTTAATTTCAGATTTTGTGAAAATATCTGGAGGCCAGCTATTCTACCTTCTACTGTGTTGGTCAAAAAAACAAAAAGAAAGTAAATACCTTATGAGATTCTTGGAAGGTAGGCAGAAAGCCTTTTTGTGAGATGCTGAGGTAACTGTTGGGGTTTTTTTTTTATGTTGTCAGAAGCAAATTAATCTCCCCAGCTACAGAAGGGCTACAGTTTTTAACGTTACAAGAGGTGATTTTAACAAACTCCACCTTGATATTGATGCCATTTTTCTAAAGAAACATTTTAATCATAGTTACTATAGGAAAAAGATCACCAACCAAACTCATTTAGGACTTTTGTAAAGGAATAGATCCAGCAATAGAAAATTTGTGCAGGTTAGAAAATAGCATCCAATAGGTTTTCCAATTAGTGAGAGCCTCCAAAATTCTAAGAAGTTCAGACTCTTAAGTTCTTAGAAAATTAAGTTAAACACAGAAATGCTTCCAAATTGAGATAAGTAGAAGAGATAAATTATGGAGCTGCAAGTTAGAGAGTGGAAGTAATTTCTTTTTCTTTGGCATTTAAAAAATTGTCTCTTTGGCCGTTGACTTTATGTTTGCTATTGCACTAAAATTGTTTCAAATATGTAATAGTCTACTCTTCTGGTTTTCGGTTTGTATTTGGGCCATAATTGGGGGAAATACCAGAAATATTAGTGATATCATATTTTCCCCATTTTTAAAGCTTTATTTTTATTTTTGAGTAATATCTGAACCCAGTGTGGGGCTGGAACTTAGAACCCTGAGATCAAGAGTCGCATGCTGTACCAACTGAGCCAGCCAGACTCCCTGAATATCGTATTTTTAAACTACTTTGTTGCTTGAAAGAGGTGTGTGAGAGAATCTTGTAGCTTCTCAGATTTCAAATTGTTCTTCTCCTACATGGGAGTTTTGTCTGCCTCCTGAATTCTAATGGAGAACAGAAACCACGTATGTGTGGTTCTCTCTCCCTAGAAGTATCTATTTTGACTCAGGATACAGTAGTACGTAAGAATTACGATGCTTTGTAGTTCATGAAATACTTTTTATGTGAGATCCTTTGAATTTCACAACTACTCTGAGATCAGCAAAACATTAGGTAAGCTGATGATGTTGAACCATGGATAGGATCCAGGTTAAAATTCCCTGGCAAAATGCTAGACTTTTGAAATTCACTCACTAAAGAGAAGCGTTAGTACATCTAAAGGAAGGGAGGAGAAACACACCTACCGTACTTTTTATTTTCTTTTCCACCAAAGGCACATCGTATACAGCTTTCTTTCTGTTTTGTTATACCTCTTCTGAAACTTAAGCAGGGTAGAAGTAAATACTAAAACATTCTTTATACCACTTTACTAACTTGTGGTGATAGTTAATGATGTTAAAGACAAATGAGAAAATTAAAATTTTACAAAATGTTTCCTACCTTAATTTGAACAAAAGTATTACAATTAGGAAGAAAGCCTTGTTACATTCTCTTGTTCTAAATGCTAAATTGTTCCAAATACTAAGTCTTGCAACCTCTGAGTTAAAGTCCTTTTTTATCAGAGTTTGAGTATTTGAAAGTTATTTGGTGATAAAGGAAAAGAACTTTCATTGAGCTTCTGTACTTGAGGCACTGTTAGATACTTGCATATGTTATTTTAATCAATGATGAGAGGAGATACTATCTACTTATGAAAATACTTCAAAAAGTTGTCATTAGAGTATCTCTAACTTTAGATATTTAGATATCTTGAGTACTAGACTCAAGAACTAACTTGAAATTTATAAGTGCTGTATAAATGTAAGTTTGTTACTTAGAGAAGAATTTTCTTATGATCAACCTAATTCATAGATTTATAATGAGGCGGATCATCCTGTGGTGGTTATTCAACCTTCAGAAGTTAACCCTGTCTTCCACATTTCATTAAAACATCCCAAGAATGGGGCGCCTGGGTGGCTCAGTCGGTTAAGGGTCCGACTTCAGCTCAGGTCACGATCTCGCAGTCCGTGAGTTGGAGCCCTGCGTCGGGCTCTGGGCTGATGGCTCAGAGCCTGGAGCCTGCTTCCAATTCTGTGTCTCCCTCTCTCTCTGCCCCTCCCCCGTTCATGCTCTGTCTCTCTCTCTCTGTCTCAAAAATAAATAAACATTAAAAAAAAAAAATCCCAAGAATAATGATGAGTGTTCTCTTTAAGCTGAATTTGAACAGGACAAAAAATACCTTTTTACTGAGTTTCTGTTTGTCCTCTTATCATTGAAAGTAAACAGGAATGTTTGACAGCAGATTGGCTTACTCATTCTTCCTTTCTTTTGTCCTTTTTCCTCCTTCGTGGCTCCTCCTTCCCCTTCATACACTGATGTTCCCCTGCTTTTGCAAACACCCAGTGAAGAAAACAATACCTATCTATTGTTGATTGACAATTTAAATTTGTGTTAGTTGATTTAAGTATACCACTTCAATTTCAAGGCTTTTGTCTTTAATTATGGTATGAATATTGATTTTAGCTACAGGAATTTGGATCATTAGCTAATACATCATTTGCATTTTCCCTTGTGTGAATTAACACTTCATATCCTTGGCCATTTTTCTCTTTGTTCCTTCTTACTGAAAACTTCTAGAAATGGCAATCAAGAATTTAAACAATTTTTATTTTTTTAATTTATTTTTTATTTTTTTAAACAATTTTTTTTTAATGTTTATTTTTGACAGAGAAAGAGAGACAGAGCATGAGTGGGGGAGGGGCAGAGAGAGAGGGAGACACAGAATCTGAAGCAGGCTCCAAGCTCTGAGCTGTCAGCACAGAGCCCGACGTGGGGCTCGAACTCACAAACCGTGAGATCATGACCTGGGCCGAGGTCGGACGCTCAACCAACTGAGCCATACAGGCACCCCATTTAAACAATTTTTAAAACACTTTCATTAGTGTTTTTAAATTACAGAATTAACATATGCTTATTATTAAAGTAAAAAACCTACAATAAAAGAGTTAACGATTCTCTAATCTCTCTTTATGGATATTTGTATATTAGAGATTATTAATCTATATGTTACAAATATTTTTTCTAATTTATCATTTGAATGAAAACTTGCATTTTACATCCTTTTGGCAAACCCCAGAAGAAACCGACTCTCTCCATACTATTAATTTTAAGTTTGGTATTTGAAAGTTATTGAGATGATAACTTATTGAGATGATAACTCTCTGGGCTCTTTAATTATTTCTAATCCAAGAATTTCTTCTGCCTATAGCTTTTGTGAACTCAGTAGTTAGGGAGGAAGCACCAGAAAACAGTGAGAATTCTTGGAGCATAGGGGAAAACTAGAGTCTCACATTTAAATCCTAATTCATTATGAAGTACCATTTGACTGATACAGGCATAATTACAAGTGTTTCACAGTTGATAATAGGCTCTCCACTTAACTTTTCATTCACTCCTTACAGTAACCTTGTGAAGTTTATCACATTCCGATTTTTATTTAAAAAAATTTTTTTTAATGTTTATTTTTGAGAGAGAGAGCCAGAGCCAGAGCATGAGCGGGGGAGGGACAGAGAAGGAGACACAGTATCTGAAGCAGGTTCCAGGCTATGAGCTGTCAGCACAGAGCCAGATGCAGGGCTCCAACCCACGAGTTGTGATTGTGAGATCATGACCTGAGCCGAGGACGCTCAACTGACTGAGCCACCCAGGTGCCCCTAATTTTTTTATTTTTAAGTAATCTTTACACCCAACATGGGACTCATGCTCTACAGACTAAGCCAGCTAGGTGCCCCATATCTTACTCCTGTTTTAGAGATGAGATTTGATTTAAATCTGTGATTGTGTTGCTTCCTCACAGAACTACACCTTCAAAAAATTTGGTGATGTTAAGAGAAAAAATCTCTTTGCTTTGGCAAAGAGAAAAAAGGATAAAATAATAAGTAAATTTTTAGCCTTTTGGTAAAAAATAATTATTTTGCATTACAGACTATGGATTTTTACGAGGAATGAAAGGTCTTGAATGATCCAGTCTGAAGTGTGATAGTTTATCTCTGGATATTGAATTTGAAAATAACTGGAATTTTTATCTTTTTACTTCTCAATTTTCAAGTTGAACAAAGAAGGTTTTAAACTTTTCATAGTTAATACGTTTTATTTTTTTTATTAAAAGTTTTTTTTTTTAATGTTTTTATTTATTTTTGAGACAGAACATGAGCAGGGGAGGGGCAGAGACGGGGGAGACACAGAATCCGAAGCGGGCACCAGGCTCTGAGCTGTCAGCATAGAGCCCGACGCGGGGCTCAAACTCACAGAATGTGAGATCCTGATCTGAGCTGAAGTCCGACACTCAACCGACTGAGCCACCCAGGCGCCCCACAGTTAATACATTTTAAATAAATGTTTCTGTGAACAGCATTGCATTTGTCATTGTTGAGGCAGATGTTTGGGAAAATATAAACAAAGACAGTATTATAGTCTTTGTCTTTTTTAAGGGTTTACACTGAATGAGCAGAACATAAATGTGTGAAATAGGAAGACGTTATTCTTAAACATCCAGATTGCTTTCTGGTTGTTATGAAAGGGAATATACCAAACTCTGCAAGGACGTATATCGTGTCTGTCTTGTTCAGTGTTGTACACCCAAATTTCATCACACTGTAGAGTCATCACATATTTATGGAATGACCAAGAATCACCCCAAAGCCAGTGACAGGAGAATGGTCTGATTAGTATAAGAGGACTCAGGGAGAAGGGTAGTGCAGGAGTTTACTAGGATGAGGGGCTTAATAAAAATGAATTTGCGGGACACCTGGGTAGCTCAGTCAGTTAAGCGTCCAGCTCTTGGTTTTGGCTCTGGTCATGGTCTCACGGTTAACGAAATTGAGCACCAAATTGGGCTCTACATTGACAGCAGGAGCCTGCTTGGGATTCTCTCTTTCTTTCTCTTTCTGCCCCTCCCCCATGGGTGTTCTCTTTCTCTAAAAGGAAATAAACTTAGAAAAATGAATTTGCAAGATGGGAAACAATGTAATGCAAATTTTCTTAGAAAACAATTATAGCAAAATTACATGAAATTCAGTAAGAGACAAGAAGATCATTGATAAGGTTGTTAAGTTTTAAGGTTTTAGGTCCTTGTGCTCTAAGCACATACCCGAAGAAGACATTATCTTATCTGCTTGTGTGGAACTTAAAATTTAGCATGAAGAGATAGTTACTTAAAGCAAGGATCCATAATTAGGGAGAGGTCCTGTAAACATTTTGAAATTATATTGTGAATCCTTTTTTTTTTTAATGTTTCTTTTTGAGAGAGAAAGCGTGAGTGTGCGCGCACGCGCGCGCACACACACACACACATATGCAAAGGGGGGAGGGGCAGAGAGAGATGGAGACACAGAATCCAAACAGGCTCCAGGCTTTGAGCTGGCAGCATAGAGTCAGATGCAGGGTGTGAACTCACGAACCATAAGATCATGACCTGAGCTGAAGGCAGACACTTAACTGACTAAGCCACCTGGGTGCCCCTATTTTAAATTCTAGTGAATATGCTTTCAGGGTCTGAAATAGGTCTGTCCAGAAAATACTATGAATACTGTGACTTGGGAATTAAGTTCAGGTTTGAGGTAGAATTATTATATTCTTAAATAGTCCTAAACTTGTATATTTTGGCATTATTTTTATAGTATATTTTTTTTCTGATAAAACTGTTTAATATTGATACAGTCAGTGGAATTTGCCTCTTTTTTTTCCACTTTATAACATTTGTGTGATTATATATCTAGGAGTTTTTATAATGTTTTTTTAAAAATTTTTTAATGTTTATTTTTGAGAGAGACAGAGTGTGAGTGAGGGAGGGGTAGAGAGAGAGAGAGACACAGAATCCGAAGCAGGCTCCAAGCTCTGTGAGCTGTCAGCACAGAACCTGATGCGGGGCCCAAACCCACCAACCATGAGATCGTGACCTGAGATGAAGTTGGACGCTTAACCGACTGAGACACTGAGGCGCCCCTAATGTTTATTTTTGAGGGAGAGAGAGAGACAACAGGAGTGGGGGAGGGACGGGGAGAGAGTGGGAGACAGATCCTAAGCAGACCTTGCGCTGTCAGTGCAAAGCCCAACGTGGGGCTCGAACCCTTTGAACCCTGAAATCGTAGCCTGAGCTGAAGTCAAACACTCAACCAACTGAGCCACCCAGGTGTCCCTAGTAATGTTTTCTTTTAAAAGTAAAGCAAAATATGCATGTATTCTTTCCCATTGGGGTTGGAGTTTTCATAGTACCATGCTTTTCTTACTGTCTTACAGTTATTAGAATACATTGAATTTGCTTTGGTCCCCCCATTATCTCTCTCCTTATCATTCTTTTCAGTATACCTTGGTAGAGAACCAGTTTATATTTCTAAGTTTCTCTGGCTAAAAAAGCTATCAGTAATACACACTACTACCCTAAGCAGGTTTAGAGCATATTTTCTTTTAAATGCCCTGAAAGATGTAGTTACCTGAATTCTTGTGTGTGGTATAGTAAGTCGGTTAATGTTGGAGAGTGTGCAGGATATAGAAAAAGTGAGGTAGTAGATCAGGACTGAAGTAAAGCCCAAACAATTCAACCCTGGTGTGAAATCATATGGAAGCTATAAATTTTGGCTCTAGCCTGAAGCAGTGTTACAACTCACTGTAGTTGGGTCAGGGTGGGAAAAGTGTGATATGCAAATTAGAAATAATTTAATTCTTCCATTAGCGTTGCTGTCATAAAGTACTAATTCTAGCTACCTTTAACTGCATAAAGTGGGCATACATAAAGATTTCAGGATCAATGATTCTCGTAAACTATTCTGGTTTGTTTTTTGTTTTTGTTTTTTTTATTACCATGACCTTTATCCTGAATCTCTCATATACTTATGTACTGCTGTTAAAACTGCACTGAATTATCTAAACAATTAAAAGTCCTACCGTTTAAAGGTAAAGTATGTGCCCTGTCATTTTTAAAGAAAGCAGTAAACGTGAGTTAGGCCATTACTTGGAATTAAACTGTGAGTAGTATTTAGAATGGTACCAGATTTGGGGCACCTGGGTGGCTCAGTCGGTTAAGCATCTGACTTCGGCTCAGGTCATGATCCCACCGCTCATGGGTTTGAGCCCCACATCGGGCTCTGTGCTGACAGCTCAGAGCCTGGAGCCTGTTTTGGATCCTGTGTCTCCCTCTCTCTCTGCCCCTCCCTCTCTCTCTCTCAAAAGTAAAAAAAAAAAAATTAAAATTAAAAAAAAACATTTTAAAAAAGAATGGCACCAGATTTATGTTGCAAAGATCAGCTCATGTCTTTTGAGGGGCAGGAGAGGGTGCAAAGTTAAAATACCAAAACTTTTTTCTTTTGAAATACTAGATAATAAAAAAGTACAGAAAACAGCATAATGAACTCCTGGGTACCTATCACCAGCTTAAGAATTAACCATTACAAATTCAGTGGAAGCCCCCTAATACACTTTTCCTGGATCAATTTCCTCACTCCCTCAGGGGAATTCTTATCTCCCTTTTTTGTTCTTGGCACGAATTTCCTGACAGTGACTTTTCCCTTTTTCTAGACCTATGTAATTTTGTTTTTTTCTTCAAAGTTCACTTCAGGGTCCCTTTCCATGTTTATTGCATATTGTATATTGAGAGTGGTCTGACAAGGGGAGATGAAAATAAGATTGTCTATGTGAGGTAAAAATCTGCCTTAAAATCTAGGCAAAGGAAAGTTAGATTTCAACACTGTACTATTTTGCAGAACAAAATTGATAAAGTAGATGTAAGAGTAACCTAACAACAAAATTGTTTTAGGAAGGTTAGTCTGGAAGGAAGTGGTGATTTGCTAACTCCTTTGACTGACTTTTTTTCCTAATTACTGTATGTCAGTGAGATTTTACTTGGCCTCCAACACTTGACCATTTTGACAGAAGAGAAAGGAGCTGGTGACAAAATGTTTAATTACAAAGGTTTCTAGAAAGCTTTCAGGATTTGGGGAATTACTCCTGACCCCTTTTAGAATCTGTTGACAGTGAAGAGAGTACATAGCGCCTGTTAGATTCCTGCGTTAGGCATTGGTAATTTTTTCAGTTCCCAGTGCCAGAGATGCAAGGGAGGCTGCCTAACCATTTTCTCTGAGCTGTTGCAGCCCTCTACTGGTCTATGGAAGTTGCACAATTTAGAACCCTATAGGGCTAGAAAGAGATCGGTAACTCCGCAGCTCATTTTTAGCATCCTTGACCTTTAAAAGTTATTTATGCCAACTCTCTCAAGTGCAGATGAGTATCTTATATACACATCTTAACAATTTTGGAAATAAATGTATATATAGATATATGCGATACCTAGGGCAAATAGATCGTTGTAAACACAACTGCCTGTATTATTTTCTTTAAAAAGTCTAAATATATTGTTAGAATGTGGTCTGTTACGGTCTCATGGTTGGCAGTGTCAAAAAGCCTCTTTTTATCGCTAATCTGGTTTTGTAATTACTGTCTAATAAAGTAATGAGAATTTTGCTTTTTAAAAATTTGTGATATTGTTTAGTTGCTATTATTAGAGTAAATACAACAGAAAAATGCTAATTGCTTCTTTTAAGTTAAGTTACTTTCAGCAACTTCCTACTGCTAAAGCCAGAAACGTGGGTGTCATTCTAACCTCTTTGTTCTTATTTGCTGTTCTTCCCTACTTCACAGTCTGGTCATTCATTATACTTTAAGTGGTCTCTTTGTCTCTCATCTAATTTCTGTTTAGTCTGTTTTCCATTGTTTCACCAGCAACACCTTTCTAAATTACTTGAGTTGTCACTGCCTTTTTAAAAATCTTAAATTGCTTTTTGCCATCATTAAGATCAAACAACACAATCACAAGGTACTTTGTGATGTGATCCTCCCACTTGTTTAGCTTCATTTTCTACCCACTGTGCTTCGGTTTTTGCTATCCTTTCAATGTAGCCTGCTTTGTTGGGTGGGAATGGGTGTCCATACCTGTGCACATGCTTATCCTCCCTCTGCAGCCCTGTCCGTATCTACCTGCCTGCTGGTCATCCTCAGGATTCTATCTTAGTGTTACCTCTTCTTGAAATTCCCTATCCATGCCTCTGTATACATGCACCTGGGTTGGGTGATCTCTTTGTGCTAGTGCTCTCATATTTTTGTAAGGTATATTCTTCCAAGTGGTAATTAACCTGTCTTTTTGCCACTTAAAAACCATAAATTTCCTTTAGGCTAGAATTGTGTCTTGTTGATGTTCAGTTCCATTACTTAGCATACAGATGCTTAGTAAATGCTAAGTGATTGAAAATTGCATGAGCAAACTGGGGTAGGATAGCTAAAGGAAATAGCCATAGTTTGACATCGCATACTAATTCATTTTTTGAAGTTAGGAGAATCAGTTCTAGACCAATGCTTGTTGGATATACTTTACACCATGTATCTATATTGAGGAAAGAGTCGGAGGAGACAAAGAATAGTAGAATTTTAGAGTTGGAATGGACCTCACTTTAAAATGAGAAAACTGGCGTGCCTGGGTGGCTCAGTCCGTTAAGCTTCAACTTGAGCTCAGGTCATGATCTCATGGCCTGTGAGTTCGAGCCCTTGTCAGGCTCTGTGCTGACAGCTCAGAACCTGGAGCCTGCTTTGGATTCTGTGTCTCCCTCTCTGCCCCTTCCTCAGCTTACGCTCTGTCTTGCGCTGTCTCTCAAAAATAAGTAAACATTAAAAAAAATTAAATAAATAATAATATGAGAAAACTGATGGGGCATCTGGGTGGCTCCATCTGATAAGTGTCCGACTTCGGCTCAGGTCATGATCTCTCACTTTGTGAGTTCGAGCCCCATGTTGGGCTCTGTGCTGACATCTCGGAGCCTGGAGCCTGCTTCAGATTCTGTGTCTCCCTCTCTGTCTGCACCGCCACGCCCCACTCATGCTCTGTCTTGCTGTCTCTCAAAAAATGAAAAAACGTTAAAAAAAAAATTAAAAATATGGGGTACCTGGGTGGCTTAGTTGGTTAAACATCCAACTTCAGCTCAAGTCATCATCTCACAGTTTGCGAGTTTGAGCTCCGTGTCGGGCTCTGTGCGACAGCTCAGAGTCTGAAACCTGCTTCAAGTTCTGTTTCTCCCTCTCTCTGCCCAACCCTTGCTTGCTTGCTCTCTGTCTCTCTCTAAAATAAATAAATGTTAAAAAAAATTTTTTTAAATGAACATAAAACCTTAAAAAAATTTAAAATGAAATAAAAAATAGAGAAAACTGAAACCCAAAGAGTTTGTTTACAGTTGCAATGAGAACTAAGGTCTTCTAGTACTTTTCTTGTTTTGTTAAATTTCTCCTAGTATGTTTTGCTTGACTTGGCTGGGATTAGTGGATATTGGTTGTTTATATTTCAAGCATTGGGCTCTCTACATACTACTCTGTTTTATACCATAAGTTTACTTTTGTGGGATTTTGAAGGTAATACAAATATATAGCTAAACCATATTGACCATTTATCTTGTATTTATTTTGAATATTCTTCTGAATTACCTGCCATGCTCAGATTTCTGAAAGATAAAATATTTAGCAGCACCAACCCAAAAGTGCAGCCTATATTTACTGGATTGAGCTTCTGTCCGAATCTTTTGCTTCCTTTCCTATTCTGGTGGGTGGGTTAGAAAATATAGAATACATAAAGGTACCTTTTATTTATTTTCCTCTACTTCTTGTTTGAAGCAGTCTCTCACCCATCATGTCATTATTCTTTCCACCACCACACTGTAGTTCTCCAGGGCAAACCAAGTGGATGTTGACCTACTTTATTATTTTTTTAATTTTCATTTGCAGATTATACAAGTAGTACATGATCACTATAAAAGGTAATATAGACCTGTATAAAATAGACTACAAATTTCCTTAAGGAGTTTTTTTTTTTTTTTAAGTTTATTTATTTTGAGAGAGAGAGACAGCACGAGCGGGAGAGGGGCAGAGAGAGGGGGGAGAGAGAGGATCCCAAGCAGGCCCTGCATTTCCAGTACAGAGCCCAATGTGGGGCTCGAGCTCAGGAACCATTAGATCATGACCTGAGCTGAAACCAAGAGTCGGATGCTTAACTGACTGAGCCACTCAGGCACCCGATCCTTAAGGAGTTTTTAAAATTTTTTAGGGATGCCTGGGTAGCTCAGTCGGTTAAGCGTCCAGCTTCAGCTCAGGTCAGGATCTCAAGGTTCCTGAGTTCAAGCCCCAAATGGGGCTCTGTGCTGTCAGCACAGAGGCCACTATGGATTCTCTGTCCTTCCCTCTCTCTGCCCCTTCCCCCAGCATGCATGCATTCTTTCTCTCTGTCAAAAATAAATAAGTAAAAAAATTTTTAAATGTTCATTTATTTTTGAGAGTGAGAGAGCACCCAAGCAGGAGGAGCAAATAAGGATGTCATAATGTTTTAATAACTTAATAACTTTAATAACTTAAGCTGTCATTTTTGCATTCATAGAAAAATAGAATTTGGAGTTATTCTATTATTAGAAATTATATTCTATATATTAGAAATTATTCTAATTGTCTTACTCTCTTATACTCTGGAATCAGAATTTTGGAAGGATAGGAGGTCTTTATTGTCACATAGCTTAGTTTTACTTTTAAGAAGAAACAAATATTGAGACATGATGAAGGTCAACTAAAAAGTCAGTGGTAGGTCTCAGAATAGCGTTTTGGATTTTAGGTTTCAAGATGAAATCATAGAGAAATCACTTTTCTAACTGAATGACTCTTAAGGATCATTGCTGTAATTTGGTCCTTTACTAGTTACCTTTTTTTTCCCCCCTCACAACAATTTTGGAGGAAGCATTTTTACCCCCAGAGCAGTTGCAATCCAGTGAAAGCTGAAACCGGAAAAATGGAATTTTCATTCCATGCTTATGATTCTGCCTTTCTTTAGGTAGAATGTAAAATTAGTGGTAAGTATAGAGGGCAGTATTTGGATATTTTATATGTACCAAGGACTGTGCTAAGATACTGTTTTATTACTTTTTGTAACTTTATCAATTGAGCTTTATCATTTTATAATATAGATGAAGAATTTAGGTAACTTGGATTTTGTTTTCAGTTCTTTTTAATCTAAAGTGGATGTTCCGGGGACTTCTGGACAAATTGCTAGACTGGAAAAGTTCTCTTCCTTTTAACTATATGGAAATGCTAGTAAAAATAAAACATAAAAAATACACAGCTGAGTTTGAAAGGTAGAAAGGAGAATTTGCAGGTGCCCGATACGGAAAAAGGACTCCAAGTCAAAATAGGAAACAAAGTGAAGACCTTTCCTATAAAGGAAACAGATACTCCTTAGCCTGTGAGTTTTAATGCAGTGGTGGAGTCAACAGGCCCAGGAATGTCACGGAACTGAGCCCAGACCAGGAAAGGTCTGAATTATTCATGAATGGGGTAAACAAACAAAGTTTGACTACTTGCCTCGGTTTATATTTCCTGATATATTTTTTAACTGTCCTTTTATTTTCAATCTTTTTAGTATCTTTTGTGGTTTCTTTTACAAAGCATATTGCTGAATCTTATTTTTATCTAGCTTCAAGAGACTGTATCTTTTAATTAATGAGTTTAATCCATTTTCATTTAGTATAATAACGCATTGGAAATTATTTACATTCTGTTCACTAAACTGCTAGTTATTTTCCACAGTTTTTAAATGTCTCTCACACACACATATATGAAGTATATATAACGTATATATAACATATATATCTTCCTCCAAATAAGACGAGCACTTCAGTTGCTTTCTCACTTTCCTCTGGTCTCCTCCACTTCATCTACCACCCTCGGTTTCCCAGTAGCCATGTTGATGTTCTGTTGAATTTTAGTTCTGGATTGTTAGGGGTAGTCTTTAAGCATCCAACTGCCCTTTTTCTTACTTTTTATATAAGAGGTACTTTATTAGGTTATTTAGTTACTCTTACTCCCACATATCACATAACCTCCTCATAGATTTATTTCAGTTCTTATTTGAGTGCCTATGTAAAAGTAGTTTCAACAGGGTGTTTGTATGTAAACATTCTAAGGTCTTTTTTTGCCTAAAAATATCTTTAGTTAACTCTCACTTTTAAATGATAGATTAATTTGATTACAGATTTTTGATTCAAAATTCTTTTCCTTTAACATTTTGAAAGTAATACTACATTATTTTTTTTGCCTCTGATGTTGCTTTTTGGAAGACCTGATATCAATCTGATTTCTTCTGCTGTCTACATGACCTGTAGTTCCTCTCTAGAAGATTTTGAAATTTTTTGTGTGTCTTTTCCAGTTTATAATGTGTCTGGGTGTAGTTGCTTTTCTGTCTTATTTGGCACTTGGATTCATATTGATTCATTCATGCAACAAATACTTATTTATTGGAAATCTGTATGCCAGAATGTATTCCAAAATTTTTAATCTGAGGTATTTCATCTTTTCTTCAATTCTGGAAAATTATTGGTCATTTTTTCAAATATTTTCTCCATTTTTTTTATTTCTTTTAAATAGGTCAGTCTGATTTTTGTTTTTTTGTTTTTTTGGGTTTTTTTTAGTATTTGTTTTTGTGAGAATGCAAGCAGGGGAGGGGCAGAGAGAGGGGGACAGAGAATCTGAAGCAGGCTCTGCCCTAACAGGCTGACAGCAGCAAGCCCTATGTGGGGCTTGAACTCATGAACTGTGAGGTCATGTCCTGAGCCAAAGTAGGACATTCAACCAACTGAGCCACCCAGGCACCCCTGCATTTTTTTCTTTCAGATAATTTTATTATATGGATTCTGCCACTTCTAACTTCCATATCTCTTAACTTTAATAATTTCCTTTTTTGTTTGTTTTTCAAATGTCTTCTTAATGCTTTCTGCAGCTGTCCTCTACCTGATCTTCTAGCTCTTTAATTCATTCTTTGGTTTTTCCATTCTAACATTTATCTAATTTTTATAAATAATACTGTATGAGTGTTTATTTCAACTATTATACTTTTCTACTCTGTACTACTTCTTGGTTATGTTTAGTCTTACCGCATAGTCTTACTCTTCTCTCTTCAAGGATTTTGAATGCTTTAAAAAATTCTTCAAATGTCTGTAATGATTTTCAGCTTCTGTATCCCATTTTAGAAACTAGACCTCCATCTTAAAGATTTTTTTTCTAGTATTTCTGTGGTTTAATTTTTATGTTTATTACCTTGACCCAGATGTCAACATTTTTCATTTATCAAAATTATTCTAAAATTTGTTTGGTGAGAATTGGCAAGATAATTTAGAAAAAAATGATGAGGGACTAAAATTTATTACAAAGCTATACAAAAAAAGTATAGAAAATAAAATCCTCCAAAGCCAAAAACTAAAATAAAACAGTAGTGTATTGCTAGAAGAATGGAAAGACAGAGTATTGAAACAGACTAGAAAGCCCAGAGACAGCCCTGTTCATTGCAGCATTATTTACAACAGCCAAGATATGGAAACAGCTTAAGTGTCCATTGATAAATAAAGATGTGGTATATTACACGTACAATAAAATATTATTCAGCCATAAAAAGAATGAAATCTTGCCATTTGCAACAACATGGATGGCCCTTGAGTGCAGTAGGCTAAGTGAAATAGGTCAGACAAAGACAAATACCATATGATCTCACTTACATATGGAATCTAAAACAAAAACATGAAGCTCATTAGATACAGAGAACAGATTGCTGGTTGTCAGAGGTGGTGAGTGGGGTCTAGGCGAAATGTGAAGGGGGTCAAAGGGTAAGTTGGCTTATAAACAGATGGCTTCACTGGTGAATTTTATCAAACATTCAGAGAAAATTACTACCAGTCCTTCTCAAACTCTTCCACAAAATGGAACAGGAGGAAACGCTTCCAAAATAATTTCATGGGGCCAGCATTTCCTGATTCCAAAACCAGACCATAAGAAAATGGCCAGTATCCCTGATGAATGTAAATGCAAAAATTCTCAACAAATATTAGCAAACCAGATTAGCAGTACATTGAAAGGATCATATATAGGATGATCAGATGGGACTTGTTCCGCGGATATGGGAATGGCTCAACACCCTCTTATCAGTGTGATATAGCACATTGAAAAATGAAGAATAGGGGCGCCTGGGTGGCTCAGTCGGTTAAGTGTCCGACTTCAGCTCAGGTCATGATCTCGCGGTCCGTGAGTTCGAGCCCCGCGTCGGGCTCTGGGCTGATGGCTCAGAGCCTGGAGCCTGCTTCCGATTCTGTGTCTCCCCCTCTCTCTGCCCCTCCCCCGTTCATGCTCTGTCTCTCTCTCTGTCTCAAAAATAAATGTTTAAAAAAAAAAAAAAGAAAAATGAAGAATAAAAATCATATGATCATCTCAATACATGCAGAAAAAACATTTGATAAAGCTCATCCATTTGTTATAAAAATAAATAAATAAAAACACTTAACAAACCAGGTGTAAATGAAACGTACTTCAACATAATAAAGCCATATGTGACAAGGCCACAGCTAACATCAGATTCAAGAGTGTAAAGTTGAAAGCGTTTCCATTACCATCAGAAGCAAGACAAGGATTGCCTGTTTTAACTTCTTTTATTCAACACAGTATTGGTAGTCCTAGCCAGAGCAGTTAGGCAAGAAAAAGAAAAGACATCCAAATTGGGAAGGAGGAAGAAAAGTGGTCATTGTAGATGACATAATATTGTATATTGGAAACTCCGCCAAAAAACTGTAAGAACTAGTAAATAAATTCAGTAAAGTAGTGGGATATAAAGTCAATATACAAAATCTGTTGCATTTCTGTAATAAGGAGGTATAAGAGAAATTGGGAAAACAGTCTCATTTACAATTGCATCAAGAAATAATAACCGAAAGGAATTTACCAAAGAAGTGAAGGCCCTGTATATTGAAAACCAGAAGACATTAATGAAAGCAGTTGAAGATAACACAAATGGAGAGAGATTTTGTGCTGATAGATTAGAGGAATCAGTATTGTTAAAAATGTCCATATTATCCAAAGCAGGCTACAGATTCAGTGCAATCCTATCAAAATTCCAGTGCCATTTTTCACAGAAATAGAACAAATGAAATTTCTATGAAACCACAAAAGACCTTAATAGCCAAAGTAGTCTTCGGGAGGAACAAAGCTGGAGGCATTATGCTCCCTGATTTCAAACTATATTACAAAGCTGTAGTAATTAAAAACAGTATATTGTTGGCATACAAAGAGGCAGAGAGGTTACTGTAGCAGAATAGAGAACCCAGAAATAAACCCATACTTACATGGTCAGTTAATCTACAACAGAGGAAGCAACAATATACATGGAGAAAGGATAGTGTCTTCAATAAATGGTAATGGGAAAACTGGACTATCTCATGCACAAAAATCCAATCAAAATTAGTCATGAAACCATAAAACTAGAAGAAAACATAGGTGTTAAGTTCCTTGACATAGGTCTTGGCAATGATTTTTTTCAATCTGACACCAAAAATGAAAGCAACAAAAGCAAAGAAATAATTGAGACTCCATCAAATTAAAAAGCTTCTGCACAGCAAAGGAAACCATCAACAAAGTGAAGAGGCAACCTACTGAATTGGAGAAAATATTTGTAAATCATTTATCTGATGGGGCTGATACCTAAAAAATCTAAAGAACTCCTACAACTCTAGCAAAAAAGAAAGACATCCAATTTAAAAATGGTAAGAAGAGGGGCACCTGGGTGGCTCAATCTGTTGAGCAACCAACTCTTGATTTCATCTCAGGTCATGATCCCAGGATTGTGGGATTGAGCCCTGCTTAAGATTCTCTCTTGCCCTCTGCCCCTCACCCTGCTTGCGCATGTGCTCTTTCTCTAAAATAAAAAAAATAATGGGAAGAAGATCTTGGGGTGCATGGGTGGCTTAGTTGGTTGAGCATCTGACTTCAGCTCAGGTCATGATCTCATGGTTCATGAGCTTGAACCCTACATCGAGCACTGCTGTCAGTGCAGAGCCCACTTCAGATCCTCTGTCCCCCTCTCTCTCTGCCCCTCCCCCCACTGACGCTATCTTGAAAATAAATAAACATAAAAAAATTGAAAAATGATAAGATCTGTATACACATTTTTCCAAAGAAGACTTACAGGTTGTCAGCAGTACATGAAAGGATGTTCAACATCATTAATCATTAGGGAAATACAAATGAAATCCATAATGAGATACCTGTTCACACCTGTTAAGATGGCTGTTACCAGAAAGATGAGAAATAAGTATTGGTGCGGATGTGGAGAACAGGGAACCTTTTTCATGCACTGTTGGTGGGACTATAAATTGGTACAGTTGCTGTGGAAAATAGTATGAAGGTTCCTCAGGAAATTAAAAGAACTATTACATGATCAAACAGTTCTACTTTATGCAAAGAAAACAAAACACTTAGAAAGATATATGCACCTTCATGTTTGCTGTAGCATTATTTATAATAGCCAATATATGGAATGTTCATTGATGAATGGATAAAGAAATTATGGTATATACTGTAGAAAAGGAAAAATTCTTCCTTTACACCTAAGGTCTTGTAGCTGGAGTAAGAATTAAATTTACGTGAAACAGATTAACAGAAGAAAAAAACTAAAGTTTTATTATGTGCTCATGGGGGCCCCAAAATGAAATGAGATATAAGAAATGACCAAGTCAGGCAGTTTTTATACTTTTTAGACAAAGACAATAAATTTGTGAGGAATTGAGAGGGTGGAGAAAATACATTTGGGAGTTTTAATTAGGAATTCCAAGAGAAATTTGGGCTGAGGTAGGACATTAGTAAAAAGGAACAAGGTTTGTTTCTACAGCTGTCTCAGCATTAAATTCCCTGTCTCTGGTGATAAGGATGCCGTTTTGCTTCTTAGTACACGGAAGGTGCTTTTTGTGTGAGAGATAAATTTCCTGTGCTCAGGGGGAGAAAAGAGTGTCTAAATGCCCTTGCATTGGCTGTTTTCCAGGTAACTTCAATTCAAAATAATTGATATGCCATTGTGGTAGATTTTGGGTGGCCTTACCTAAGCCCCTACGATACACACACACACGTGTGCACATGTACACACACAGTATCATTCAGCAATAAAAAAGAATGAAATCTTGTCATTTGCGACAACATGGGTACCCCATGAGGGCAGTTGTGTTAAGTGAAATAAGTCAGACAAAAAGTACCATATGATCTCTTTTATTTGAGATCTAAAAAACAACAGCAGCAGCAGCAACAACAAAACCAAGTTCATAGATACAGAGAACAGATTAGTGGTTGCTAGAGGTGGAGGGTAATCAGTGGGAGAGAGAGGTGAAGAGGGTCAAAAGATTAAAAAAAACACCCAGGAAATAAAAGTCAAAAAGATGTAATGTACGGCATAGTTAATACTGTATTGCATATTTGAAAGTCACTAAATAAATCTTAAAAGTTCTCATAAGGGGCGCCTGGATGGCTCAGTCAGTTAAGCGTCCGGTTTTGGCTCAGGTCATGATCTCATGGTTCGTGGTTTGAGCCCGGCATCCAGCTCTATGCTGACAGCTCAGAGTCTGAGGCCTGTTTGGATTCTGTGTCTCCCTCTCTGCCTGCCTCTCCCCCACTCGCCCTCTGTCTCTCTCCCCCTCTCTCTCAAAAATAAAAGCATTAAAAAAAATTGTTTTTAAGTTCTCATTATGAGGTAAAAAATTTGTAATGTGCAGTGACAGATGTTAACTAGACTTATTGTGATCATTTCACAATATTTACAAATCTCAAATCATTACATTTTACACTTGAAACTAATGTAGTGTTACATGTCAGTTATACCTCAATAAAAGAATGGTTAAAGTAAGGTAAATTCTATATTAGGTATATTTAACTACAGGCTAAATTTTATATATAATTTAAATTATGTGTAATTATATATACATAATTATAATTATTATAATTAAACTACAGTTTAAATTACATATAATTGAATATATATACATAGGTGTACTTCATTTTATTTGTACTTTGCTTTATTGCGCTTTACAGACACTGATTTTTTTTTTTTTTTTTTTTTTTTACAAATTAAATGTTGTGGCAATCCTGCATCAAGCAAGCCTGGCATTGCCATTTTTTCAACAGCATTTGTTCACTTTGTGTCTTTGTGTCACATTCTGGTAATTCTTGCCATATATCAGCCATTTGCATTATTATATTTGTCATAGTGATCTGTGATCACTGATTACAACACAAAGCTCAGAATATGGTTAGCAGTTTTTAGCAATAAAGTATTTTCTAGTTAAGGTATATCCATTTTTTTAAACTTAATAGGCCACAGTATAGTGTAAACATAAATTTCACGTGCACTGGAAAACCAAAAACTCATTTCATTATGATTTTCACTTTATTGCAGTAGTCTGGAACCAAACCCATAACATCTCTGAGATGTGCCTGTGTGTGTGTGTGTGTGTGTGTGTGTGTGTGTGTGTGCGTGCGCGCGCGCAACAAAAATGACAGCATCATTTTTCTTCTTTTACCAAACAATAGAAAAAGTACCACAGTAGAAAAATTGCGAAGGATACTAACAAAATTCTGAAGAGAAAAAAATGGAGAAATAGTGGCTAAAGTGGGGTGAAAAAGTTTTTGATAGTGAGGAGTCCAAGATCTAAGGGATCAGAGTAGGAGATGGGGTATAGACATGAACTTTGAAGAAAACCATGATGGCGGAGGGATATGAGGTAAAGATTAAGGCTGTAAGTGATAAAACTCAATATGAGGTGAAGTGACTGGGAGGTATGTAGGTGCTTGCAGTGAAAAGGGTAGAGAGAATATTGTTTAATGACTCCCACACCGTTAAAATACCTGGGGAACTTTTTTTTTTTTTTAAATACTTCAGAATAGTTTTAGATTTACAGTAAAATTACAAAGACAGCACAGGGTTCCTATATAATCTTGTGTATATACCTCACACCATTTTTCTCTATTATTAGTGTTTTACATTACCTACCATGGTAGAGTTGTCATAATTGATACACCAATAATGCTATTATTGACATTAATAATTATTAACTAAAATCCATACTTTATTCACATTTCTATATTTTTTTTTTACCTCATGTCATTTTTCTGTTCCAAGAATCCCATCCAGGATGCCACATTACATTTAAACATCATGTTGTCTTAAGCTCCTGTTGGCTGTGGTGGTCTCAGACTTCCCTTGTTTTCATGCTCTTGGCCATTTTAAGGAGTACCGGTCAGGCATTTTTGTAGGGTGCCCCACTATTAGAATTTGTCTTATGTTTTTCTTGTGATTAGACTAGGGTTATGTGTTTTTGGAAGGAAGATCACAGAGGTAAAATGCCATTTTCATTCTATCTCATCAAGGATACATACTATCAACATGACTTCTCACTGTTGATGCTAACTTTGATCACTTTGCTGAGATAGTATTTCGTTTTTCAAGTTACTCTTTTTTCCCTCTTTTTGTACCATATTCTTTGGTAGGAAGTCACTCTGTGCAGCCCACACTTGAGAACAGAATATCTGTATAAACTACCTGGAATTCTTTGTGGCAAATTTGTGTGTTCTCTCCCATTTTTTAATTTGTTCAGTCACTTATATCAGGATGGACACAGATGTTTATACCTTGGGTTATAACCCAGGACTACTTTACTTATTTTTTCTGTTGCTGAAAGTGTTCTGACTTTGCCAGTTGGGACCTCTTTCAGTTGACACCTGTATCCTTTTGACACATTCCCATTGTTCAGTTTATGTATTTATGTACACTTTTTGCAATTGTGAGCACTTTTTCATAGCAATGTAAGAGTCTCCAAACTCATCTTGTATATTTACTATCTCAGCCTCAGAGTCAGCTTTTTTTCTAAGCCCTGGTTTCTTTTATTGGAGTAAGGTACTAGTAACCAAGCTCTTAGTGTTAGGTGTTCTCATTGCTACTGGAGTGTTTGTTGTTGCTTCTGGGCTTGCTAGCTGACATGAGAAGGAAATCTGTGTGTGTAAACTAATTCTCCATATGCATATCTATAAATACTACCGTAGGAAACCATCTGTGTCTACATTAAACTAAACATGAGTTCACATTCTCTCAAACAATAATTCATTACCACATTCCATTCTTCTCCTTACTTGCCTTTCTGCAATCTCCCACTCCAGCAGTGAGAACCATGGCTCCTACCATTCACTGTGCATTTACTCAAGTGTTCATTTCCAGAATACATCATCACTTGGCTCTTGAACAACATGCAGAGGCTAAGGGTGCTGACTCCATGCACAGTTGAAAATCCACACATCACTTTTAACTGCTTAAAAATGTAACAACTAATAGAACCGCGAGAGCATTTTTTACTGCAATGTGCAATTCATATATAGATGGTTAGTGTGACACAGCATTTTAAGTGGATACTTGCAGCATGAGCCCACTGTGGTAGCAACAGGATGTGGCTGTGAAATTATTACACTCGTAAAAGATATATGTGCTACAGTTCATTTTATGTAGGTATTAAATACTATATCTTTACATTTGTTTTCATTTTTCTTGACTGCAAATGGTAGTAAATGGTAAAATTTACTAGTATCTGCATATTTTATGCATATAGGAGATATCTAATACTATATATATATAGTGTGTGTATATATACATATATTTTTTTAAATCTGCATATAAGTGGACCTGCACAGTTCAAACCATGCACAGTTACTACCATTTATGGTAGTAAATGGTAAAATATATTAGTATCTACATATTTTATGCATACAGGAGATACCTAATGCTATATGTACTATATATATACTATATATCTATTGAAAACATCTGCATGTAAGTGGACCTGCGCAGTTCAAACCCATGTTGTTCGAGGCTCAACTGTATGGTGGCTTCAGAATTGTTAACTTATACCACCAGGGACCACATATAATTCACCATGTTAACCATTTTAAAGTGTACAATTCAATAGTTTTAGGTATATTCACAATGTTGTGCAACCATCACGATTATCTAACTCTAGAGCATTTTTAATTACCCAAAAATAAACCATATACCAATTAAGCAGTCACTCCCTGTTTCCCTCTTTCCCTAGCCCCTTGCAGCCACTAAAGGAAGCTTTTTATAAAGTGGTATTTATCTCCCCTCTAAGATATTCTGATTCAGTAGTTCTAAAGATAAAGCTAGGCATCTGTATCTTTAAAAAAAAAAAAAAAAAAGCATTCTGGTAGTCAGGCAAGTTTGAATTACCGGGTGGCATGAGCCTAAAAGAACAGCATATTTTGAGTAAATTGAAATGTTCTAGAAGCAGTAATGTGAATCAAAGAGCATCTCATCAAAGCTAAAAACAAATGCCAACACATTTGATTGTCTTTAATTTAAAAGTCATTTTAAGCAGGGTTGAAATGAGGGAAAGAAACCATTTTATAAAATGTCAGCTTGTTGCATCTGTGTTTAGATTTCAGTTAACTTTTAATCTGTGTAGTTTGTGTTCATCCATTACTAAGTTTTGGTTTCAGTACTTTGTTCTGTTTATTTTCTCTTGAGTGTTTTTTCCCCCTGACTTTTTATTTTTCTTTTTAATACTTCTGCTTATCTTACCCCACTTAGAGGAATGCTTCCCTTCTTCCTGCCACCCATACCTTGGTAAAAGTGTACTCTTTAAGGATGAAAACTAATTGCCAAGTAGGTAATGGAGCTGTAGTAGTAAAATTAAGCATATCTGATAATTGGGAAAGATTTGCTGACAGACTTTGATACCCTCTGGTGTTTTATGAAACCCCTATGAAAGATTTTTAAGTCAGACTTCTAGTTGGAAGATACAGTTACTAGCAGAAAAAAAAAAATGTTTAAACCATTGATTTCAAGGGTCCAGTGCTCACTGAATGCTAAAAAACTATGAATTGATCTCAAAGTACAGAATTTTCTTTGATTCTTGAGTTCTTTGGAGGAACACTTCTGGAGATTTTCTTTTTTTTTTTTTTTCTTCTTTTTTTTTTTGCATTTTATTTTATTTATTTTTTTAAATATGAAATTTATTGTCACATTGGTTTCCATACAACACCCAGTGCTCATCCCAACTGTTGCCCTCCTCAATACCCATCACCCACCCCCCCCCCCAACCCTCAGTTTGTTCTCAGTTTTTAAGAGTCTCTTATGTTTTGGCTCCCTCCCTCTCTAACCTTTTTATTTTTTTCCTTCCCCTCCCCCATGGTCTTCTGTTAAGTTTCTCAGGATCCACATAACAGTGAAACCATATGGTATCTGTCTTTCTCTGTATGACTTATTTCACTTAGCATAACACTCTCCAGTTCCATCCACGTTGCTACAAAAGGCCAGATTTCAGTCTTTCTCATTGCCAAGTAGTATTCCATTATATATATAAACCACAATTTCTTTATCCATTCATCAGTTGATGGACATTTAGGCTCTTTCCATAATTTGGTTATTGTTGAGAGTGCTGCTATAAACATTGGGGTACAAGTTCCCCTATGCATCAGCACTCCTGTATCCTTTGGGTAAATTCCTAGCAGTGCTATTGCTGGGTCATAGGGTAGATCTATTTTTAATTCTTTGAGGAACCTCCACACTGTTTTCCAGAGCAGCTGCACTCACACTTTATGTAATCTTTATGTCCATAGCATAACAACTTTACAAATTCTGTTATCTACTCCTGTCTCCAAAGTTCTCTTCTAGCCATACTGCCAACTGGAGGTGTTTTTTCCTCTTGTCCCTTTCTTGCATATAGTCTACCAGAGTCTTGTCTTCTTGAATTTTTTCCTTAACCCTCCCTTCTGTTGTCATGTTGAATAGCTTTTCCCTACAGATTGGTCCCAAGGTTTAGTTCCTTCTTGATTACTTTTTCAAAGCATTTTCTCCACAAAGTTTGGCCTCTTCCTATGAGCGATTTTGTATCCTGTGATAGGAAGATAAAGTTTTCTCCAAATTATTAGCCTTAGGATGAAGAGTAAGTCATAAAAAAGAGCAACTTACTAATATTTCCTGAAGAATCAGTTTTGTTATACTAAGACATCTGTCCAGCAAGACTTGGCATCACTGCAGTTACCTCCACTTTCAAGAAGGGTGGTTATCCATCTTAAATACAGAGAACAAACTGAAAGTTGCTGGAGGGGTCATTGGGTGGGGGGATAGACTAAATGGGTAATGGGCATTAAGCAGGGCACTTGTTGGGTGTTACATGTAAGTAATGAATCACTATATTCTCCTGAAACCATTATTACACTATATGTTAACTAGCTTGGATTTAAATTAAAAAAAAAAAAAAAAAAGGAGAATGCTTGTATGTATCACTGTTCTTGTCTGGAGTTAGCTGTGTTGTTTCAATCTGCTGTTCTTGTTATTAAATTATAACTTAGCATTAGTTTACTCACGTTGCTACTTATTAAATTAGTTACAGTTGCTTGGTTAAACTTTACATTTTGGGTAGTGATACTCATTTTTGTCAGCAAGTTTTGAAAATTTCCAATAACTGGATGTTTTAGATATGTATGCATGTGTCCCCCCCAGAATGAATTGTGCATTGTGTCCCCAAAAATGAGTTGGTCAGATTCCTTTTGCTAAAGCAAATGCACATATAATCCAAGAAAGTTTGCTTATAGAATACTTTTTCTACTAGGAAGAAGGATTAGGTAAGGTGGATGGATGGTAGGATCTTTTTTTATCACCTTACACATGTCAAGAGATTTAAAATACAATAGTTTTCTTCCAGTTATGTGATCCCTACTCCCACCCCAGCATCAAAAGCAGGTTTTAGAGATCCCAGTGAAGGAGGCTTTGAAAAATCCAGTTTGGAAAATACTGTTTAAAGTTCTACTTAAATGTAAAGGATTATGTAAAACTTAGGTCATTTCCTACTTATAATCTAAAAGAATATAAACTGTGGTTTGCAAGCTTCCATTACGACTATTTTAAACTGAAAAATCTAGGGGCACTTGGGTGGCTCAGTCAGTTAAGCTTCTGACTCTTGATTTTGGTTTAGGTCATGATTCCAGGGTTGTGCTTCGTGTGGAACCTACTTAAGGTTCTCCCTCTGCCCCTCTCCCCCATTCATGTGTACACATAGTTGCTCTCTTTAAAAAAAAAAAAAAAATCTACAGAGGGCAGTAACTGACAAAGCAATAAATTTTCTATCTAGAATGGGAGAGAAAAGTAAACTTCCAGAGAAGCCAGTGTTAAAGATGAGAAGAAACTAATAGTTGCTGCCCATACTTCCCAGAAAAATGGAAACAGATCAAAGAAAAGAAAGCTATGGAGCATTTATGGCATAAGTAATAATCAGTAGAACAAAATACATATGATACCAGTGTTTGAATGCTCTTTAGGATCAATCTTGTAAGTTAAAATACTCTCATGAATCTCATGAAGAGTTATCCTGTGAAAAAAGGAAATGACAGTTAAAATTTTGTAATGAGACTCTCAGGCTGCCTGATGTAGTGAATTTTTAAATGAAGATGGTACTTCACACATCTGCATGCATGCATGTCATGTATATATATGGTTTAATATGATCGAGAAATCTCCTGTCTTAAACGGAGCGAATCATTTTCTAATGAGATTTTTTTATAATATCAGTTCAAATACTAATTTAAGTTGGTTTTTTAACTTTCCTAATGATGAAGAACCACTGGGATACTTGTTAAAAGTACAAATTCCTGGCTCCATTTCAAACCTACTAAATCTGTATTTTGATAAGCACTCCAGGAGCTTTTTTGGTTTTTTTTTTAATCATCAAGTAGGACTACATCAAACTAAAAGCCTTTTGCACAGCAAAGGTAGCAATGAAAAGGCAGCCTGTAGAATGGGAGAAAATACATGCAAGCCATACATCTGGTAAGGGAATAATATCCAAAATATATAAGGAACTCCTACAACTCAGTAGCTAACAAACTCAATTTAAAAATGGGCAAAGGACCTGAACATTTTTCCAAAGAAGACCTACGAATGGCCAAGTATATGTAAAGGTGCTCAACATCACTAATCATTAGGGAACTGCACATCAAAGCCATGATGAGATCTCACCTCACACCTGTTAGGATGGCTGTTAACAAAAAAGCAAGAGATAGCAAGTGTTGGTGACAGTATGGTGGAAAAGGTCCCTTGTACACTCTTGGGAATGTAAATTGGTGCAGCCACTATGGAAAACAGCATGGAGGTTCCTCAGAAAATTAAAAATAGAACTGCTGTCTGATCCAGCAATCCCACTTTTAGGTATATATCTAAAGGAAATGAAATCAGTGTCTCAAAGTGGTATCTGTAGTCCGATGTGTGTGTTGCAGCATTAGTCACGATAGCCAAGTATAGAATCAACCTTAGTGTCTGTTGATGGATAAATGGGTAAAGAAGATGCAATCTTCATATTTACAATGGAATATTATTCAATCATTAAAAAAAGGAAATCCTCCCATTTGTGTCAACATGGATAAATTTAAAGGACATTATGCTAAGTGACATAAGCCAGACACGGATAGATATTGTATGATCTCACTTATATGTGTAATCTAAAAATGAACTCATGGAAACAGAGAGTAGAATGGTGGTTGCTAGGAGCTGAGGACTGGGGGAAATGGGGAGATGTATAGCATGGTGACTAGTTCATAATAATGTATACTTGAAATTTACCAAGAATACAGATCTTAAGTGTTCTTACAGCACACACACAGATAAAATTAGGTGTCGTGATAGATGTTTTAATTAGCTTGGTTGTGGTAATCATTTCACAGTATATATATCAAATTACCACATTGTACACCTTAAATATAAATAGTTTTTGTCAGTTATATCTCAGTAAAGCCAGTGGGGGAAAGATAATGAGGTGTGATGAGAGTGCACATTCTTTCCTCCCTGTTGATCTTAGGAGACAAAGCATTCGAGTTCTGTTCTATTACTGGGAGTTGTTTGCCATTGATGAGTATGAAGTTTTATCAAATGCTTTTTCTGTATCTGTTGAGACTATCAGTTGGCTTTTAGTCTGTTAATACGGTGAATTGCACAGATTGATTCTCACACATTAAGCTGACTTTGAATTACTAGGATAAATCCCAGTTGGTCATGATGGATTGTCCTTTTTACATATAGTTGGGTTTAATTTGCTAGTATTTTTATTGAGGATTTTTTTTGGCATGTGATCATGAGATATTATATGGATCTGTAGTTTTCTTATAAAAGACTTACTCTGACTTTTGTACCAAGATATTGATGACCTGCCTTATAAAATATGTTCCTGCTTCTTTAATTCTTCAGGAGAGGGTATGTAGAATTAGCATTATTTCTTCTTTACATGTTCTGTGAAATTCACCACTGAAGTCACCTGGGCTTAGAGTCTTCTTTGTTTTTAAATATGAAATCAATTTCTTTAATAAATATTGAGCCACTGAGATTGCTTCCTTCAGTGAGCTATGGTAGTTTGTGCCTTTCAAGAAGTTTGTTTCACTTAATTTGTTGAATTTATTTGTGTAAAGTTGTTGATAATATTCCCTTATTACCCCTTCATGTGTTTGTAGGATCTGTAGGGATGCTCTCCTTTTATTGCTGATTTTGGTAGGTCTTCTCTCTTATATCTAATTTGTCTTACCAGAGCTGGCAAATTTTTAAAATTTTTTTATGTATTTATTTTTAAAGAACCAGTTTTTAGTCTTACTGATTCTTCTTTATTTTTAAATTTGGATATATTCCTGTTATCTTTCTATATTTGATTCTGGTTTAATTTCTTCATAATGTGAAAACAACATTTATATGATTTTAATTACTTTAAATTTATTAATGTTTGTTTTTGACTCATGACATGGCCTGTCAGTAAAATTCCGTGTGCCCTTGAAAAGAATGTATATTCATACAAATGTCAGTTAGATCCAGTTGATTTGAATTGATGGCGTTTTTCAGTTCTTTTATATATGCTTGTTGATTTTCTGTCTTACTGAGAGTAGTTGAAGCCTACAACTATAATTATGAATTTGTCTATTTCTCCTGTCAGTTTTATCAATTTTTGCTACCTGTAGTTTGAAGCTCTGTTGTAATTGCATATACATTTAGTGAGCTGATCCTTTTATCAGTGTGTAATAAGTAAAGTTCTTTGAGAACTGTTTTGTCTGATATTAATGTAGTTACTCCCAGTGTTCCTTTGATTAGTGTTTGCATGGCATATCTTTTTCCATTCTTTTACTTTTTAACCTACCTATAGAATTACATATGAATGAATTTCTTGTTAACAGCTCATAGTATGGTCATTTTCCCCCTGTTTGATGGTCTGTTTTTTTCTTTTTCAGTTTTCCTATTTGTTTGTTTGTATCTTTATTTCCAGCATAGTTAACGCATGCAGTGTTACAGTAGTTTCAGGTATACAATCTGACAGTTTTTTTAAATTGGTGTGTTTAGTCCATCTGCATTTCATATCATTATTGGTATGTTTGGATTAGGTCTATCATTGTTTTGTTTGTGCCTTCTGTTTTTCATTCTTCAGTTTTTCTTTTACTGGTTCTATTGGGTTATTTTTATATTTTAAAATATTCCATTTTAATTTACCTAGTGTGATTTTGATTATCCTGTGTATAATTGTATTGGTTGATCTGGCTTTACATTATATATTGAGGTCACAGAACCATGTATTAAATGCTTAATATTAGTTGATTGAAGTAATATTTTTAGAATCTAATTTTGGTTTTTATTCTGAAGTTTTCCAAATAAGGTTATTGAAAGATAATGTAAGCTTTTCCTAACATATAGTCTATTAATATATTTTATTGCTGTGTATGGTTTTTTAAAATAGTTGTTTATTTTGAAGAGTGAGAAAGAGAGCAGGAGATGGGCAGAGAGGGAAAGAGACAATCCCAAGCAGACTCCATGCTGTCAGCGCAGAGCCCGACACAGGGCCCGATCCCATGAACTGTGAGATCATGACTTAAGCCAAAATAAAGAGTCAGATGCTTATTAACCAGCTGAGCCACTCAGGTGCCCTTCTATCTGAAATATTCTTAAAAAAATATTCATGACACTCCTTCATTCACCAATAATGTGCTTTGCTTGATCTACAAAGTGCTTTATCTTTATAAATCTCACCTAGACTAATGCCTGGTGATATTATGTAGATCCATTTTGCTTTTGAGTCAGAATTCTTCTGTTTATATATGACTCCTAATTTTAACTGTAAGCTTTACACAGGGCTAGTTTGGAGGACAGTGCTATGTTTAAGTGATTCTGTTTATATGGTATCAGTTGAAACAGTTGCATGATCCCAAGGTAAACTCTGCCTGGTGTGTAGTATCAAAAAAGTTTCCTTATTCAAGTTTATTTCCCCCTCTATAAAAGATTTGAACTATTTGAACTCTGGCAGTTTTTTTCTGTTGGAATGTAGTCTGATTTGGCTATGTTTGGATTAATTTAATCTAATTTTGATAATTTACAAGCTAACTCAGTTCATTTAGGTGACTTTGGGTTTTGTTTCTATTGAAATCAAATATTTTAAATCACCAATAGAACAATTCGAAGAACACAGAAGATCTTACTAATCTTACTCTGTTTAATAATTCACTTAGATGCTAGAATGTAGCTTTACTTAGACCTATAATATTCATCTATAGGAAATTTAATAGCATGAAAACTAAAAATTACGCTGGTCTGTTCTGTTTATTGTTGTGGTCCAAGTCTTGCTTCTGTTGGCCAGCAACCTCAGTTTAGCTCAGTAGTATACAGTAGAGCTCTCTGTGATAATAGGAATGTATCTGTATTGTACAGTAGTTACTTTAATTTTAGTTAATTTAACTTTCAGCAGCCACATGTAGCTCGTAGGTCATCAGATGGCAGTGCTGGTCTAGTCTCATGACTTCCCTTTTTTTTTTTTTTAATTTTTTCTAATCTTTATTTTTGAGAGACAGAGAGAGACAGAGTCAGAGTATGAGCAGGGAGGGGCAGAGAGAGAGGGAGACACAGAATCCAAAGCAGGCTTTAGGCTCTGAGCTGTTAGCACAGAGCCTGATGCGGGGCTCGAACTCATGAACCGTGAGATCGTGACCTGAGCCGGAGTCGAACGCTTAACCAACTGAGCCACTCAGGTGCCATGACTTCCCTTTTTATATTTAAAACTCCCTGCTTGGAATTTTTGGGGGGGGGGGCTCTAAAATGTAAGCTTAGGCTTCTATCAGGGTCCTTGACCTATTGCAGAGCAGGAGACAGAAAACTGAACAAGTTAGAAAGAAAGTGATATATGACATAATTACAGTATGGTAGGAATTCAGTCAATGAATAGATTGATAAAGTGACTGTCTAGAGATGTCTGGGAGTTCCGTGAAGGAAAATAAACACTTCCAAGAATTTTAACTTGGAACGGTTTCATACATTTAAGTTAATCTAAAATGGTAAAATTGCCAACCAGACCTATCCAATTCTTGGTTGGGTCTTCAGAAATAAATTCCAGACCAATACAGAACTACCAGAGAATCTGTTAGAACTTTCTACCTTTAGAGACAGGCTGAAATGACAAACCCTTTGCCACTGCTTTCACTTCTGCTGCTTGTGGTTACCTGGAAAACTGGAGATTAGGTGTTAGTCTAGAGAAGGTGGAAAAAAATATAAAAGTAGTTCTCTTTTCTTCTTTTCAGTGACAAATTGAATGGACTTAAACAAGAGAACTTTAGAAGCTCAAATTCTTAAATGAAACCTTACTTTAGGCTAGG
Source organism: Panthera tigris (assembly GCF_018350195.1). Taxonomy (NCBI): domain Eukaryota; kingdom Metazoa; phylum Chordata; class Mammalia; order Carnivora; family Felidae; genus Panthera; species Panthera tigris. Next base: position 35,223,350 of record NC_056671.1, on the reverse strand, counting down.
ACTTACAAAGACAGAGAATAACAAATTACATTAACTGTGGTGTATACCTTTAAGTAGGTTTTTACTGCAGATGTATACAAATAACCCTCCTATGTCCATTCTTTACAGATCCAGGATGAGAAGACTGACAAAAGAAGAAGCTAGCTGAACAGCTATAAGATGCCCAAATCTGGGTTCACAAAACCAGTTCAGAGTGAAAATTCTGACAGTGACAGCAATATGGTAGAAAAACCATATGGAAGAAAGGTATATGATTATCTTAAAGATGGGTTGACTCTTTTGGAACTGGGAAAAACTCCCCATTGGTAATTTTAGTAATTACCCATAAAATAAAAACAGTTGGATGCCAGTTAAATCCAAACCATTTATCTAATTCCTTTAAAATTAAATTGGATTCCTGGGATAAGATTGTTTTTCATTCCCTGAGATAACACATTTACTAATATGGCATAGTTACTTACGAAATAATCATTGAGAGGGGGTGAAAAAAAAATCCAAGACATCACAGTCATTTGGCATTTCTTTCTCCACTTCCTGACCCCCAGTATCAAAACACATACACAGTAGCAGTTCCATTTTCCTTGTCTTTAGCCTTGGATAAATTTATATGACTTTTCTAGCCTCAGTGTATCTCTCTGTATTGGAAGACAAGACTACTTTATAGAATTGCTGTGACAATGAAATGGCATCAGTATGGTGCCTAATGCAATGCTTGTTACATAATATATGCTCAGTAAATGTTAATAGTTTTTGTTGTTTATTGTTAGTGATTGGCAACGACCTGTGATTGTCTTTTAACATCTATCCTTCTTCACTCCTATTTAATTTAGGCTCTCAGAACCTTCATTTAGACTTCTGCAGTTGTCTCCTAACTGGTCTCACTGTTCTTAGTCTCTTCTGTAGTTAATTTTACACAGTATCTCTTTTTTTAAGCTTATTTATTAATTTTGAGAGAGAGCACGTGTGCACATGCATCAGTAGGAGAGGAGCAGAGAGAGAATCCCAAGCCGGCTCTGCACTGTATTGCAGAGCCTGATGTGGGGCTTGATCTGACAAACCGTGAGATCATGACCTGAGCTGAAATCAAGAGTCGGACGCTTAACCGACTGAGCTACCCAGGCGCCCCATTACACATTATTTTTTAATTTTTCTTTTTGGTGTTTTGTTTTGTTTTGTTTTTCCTTTTTATGTCTTTTCTTCCCCCTTAGTCTTTTTTTGTTGTTGTTGAAGAACATCTGAAATGGTTCCAGTTTTTGGCAAACAAGAATAGAGCTGTGATGAACATTGTATACAAATACTGTTTTTAATAGCTTTATTGAGGTATAATTTATATACCCTAAATTTCACTCATTTAGTGTATGATCCAGTGATTTTTAGTAAATTTATAGAGTTGTGCAGCCATCATCACAATCCAGTTTACACCATTTACATCATTGCTAAAAGAGCGTCATGCCCATTGCATTCAGTCCCTATTCCCACACCATCCCCAGGCAACCCCAAATCTGCTTTCAAAACCAGGAATTTTAAGTTTCCAGACTTTATTCTTTTCAAAAACCATTTGACTGTTTAAGGTACTTTGCATTTCCATCTAAAGTTTATGAAATTTTCTACAAAAAAGCCTGCTGGGATTTTTATGGGGATTTTATTGAGTAGATCCATTTGGATAGTATTGACATCCTAACAGTATGTCTTCCAGTTTATCACTAGAGAATATCTCTCTGTTTATTTAAATCTTCAGTTTCCATCAGCAATACTTTGTAGTTTTTAGTGTACAAATCTTGAGCTCTTCTTGCTAAATTATTAGTGTTTTATTCTTTGGGATGCTATTGTAGTTAATTTCATTTTGGATTTTTCATTGCTAGTATATATAAATATAAATGATTTGTATGTAGGGATTTTCTATTCCATGATCTTACTGAACTCATTTATTGGTTCCAAAAGTTTATGGATTCCTTAAGATTTTCTACATGTGGAATCATGTCAACTCCATATGAAGATAATTGTACTTCTTTTCCAGTATGGGTACTTTGATTTTTTTTTTCGTACCTGATTGCCCTGGCAATCTTTGCCTTTTGATTAAAGTGATTACTCCATTTACATTTAACATAATTATTTCTAGGGTTAGACTTATATCTTCCATTTTGTTCTGTGTTCTTATGTTTCATATTTTTTTTGTTTTTCTCCCTTCTGTGCTCCCTTTTTAAGTTTTTTTTTAATATTTACTTTTGAGAGAGAAGGAGACAGAACTCAAGTGGGGGAGGGGCAGAGAGCAAGAGAGGGAGACACAGAATTTGAAGCAGGCTTTAGGCTCCGAGCTATCAGCACAGAGCCCGATGTGGGGCTCAAACCCACGAACCATGAGATCATAATCTCAGCAGAAGTTGGACACTTAACCAACTGAGCCACCCAGGCACCCCTAATTTTAAATATTTTTTAACATACTATTTAAATTTATTATTTTTTAAACTGTGTTTCTTAAATTGTAATCTTAAGATGCTGATTTGTTGTTTATACTGTGCATCTAAGTATTATAAATTAATAGTGACTTAATTCAGTAAAATATAGCAACTTTGTTCCTGTATAGCTCCATTTCCTCCACTTTTTTCGTGTATCTATGTATCTATACATGGATTCATCAACATGTTACCAATCCAATAACAGACTATTATAATTTTATATAATTTTATCTTTGAAAAAATAAGAGGAGAAATACATATTCATACAATTCTTTTTTACCTATAAATTTGCCAGTTTTGTCCGTCTTAATTTCTTCTTTTTATAGACTCAAGTTACTGTTTGGTTGTCATGTTCTTAACTAAGAATTTTAGCATTTACTGTAAGATCTTCAGCCATGATTCTTTAAGTCTTCATTGATCGAGGAATATCTTGATTCTCCATATTTTAAAAACAATATTGTTGAAATATAATTCACATACCGTATTTAAAGTGTATATAATTCAGTAGTTTTTAGTATATTTACAGAGTTGTGCAGTCATCTCCACTATTGATTTTAGAACATTTTCATTCAAAAGAGAAACATTATGTACCCATCAGTCATTTCTCATTCTGTCCCCAACTCCCACAGCCCTAGGCAGCCACCAGTCCTTTCTGTCTCTATAGAATTGCCTATTCTGGATGTTTCATACAAATGGAGTTATATAATATGTGGTTTTTGTTGACTGTTTGCTTGCTTTATTTTCAAAGGGCAGTGTTGTTGGATATAGATTTCTTGACTTTTTTTTCTTTTAGTAGATTGAATGTCACTCTACTACTTTCTTGCTTTAACTTTCTGATAAGAAGTCAGCTATTAATTGTTTTGTACCTTTGTCACAATGAATTTTTTTCACTGCTTCTCTCTGTCATGTGCTTAGGATTTTCCCTTGTGTTTATCCTTTTTGGAGTTTGTTGAGTTTCTTGGATCTGTAGATTTAAGGTTTTCATGAAATTTGTAATATTTAATTTACTGATTTTCTATATATATATATGTGTGTGTGTGTGTGTATTTTTGCCATCTCACATCTGCTGTTGAACGTATCTAATATATTTGTAGTTATTTTGCCTTTCATTTTTTTTGTGAGCATGTGAGTGGGGGAGGGGGAGAGAGAGAGAACAAGACAGAGAATCTGAAGCAGGCTCCAGGCTCTGTGCTGTAAGCACAGAGCCCGAAGCAGGGTGTGAACTCCAAACCGAGAGATCATGACCTGAGCTGAAGTCGGGGACACTTAACTGACTGAGCCACCTAGGCGCCCTGTTACTTTGCTTTTCAAATCCATTATTTCCATTTGGCTCTTTCTGTGATTTTTCCTTACTGGTATTATTTGATAAGTCATTATTGTCATACTTAAAATTTTTAAACATTGTTTTATTTCTTTCTTTATAATAACTTTCAAATCTAGTATATGGGCTTACTCAGAGAAATTTCTCTTGAATACTTTTTTCCTTGCTTTTTTGTATGTCTTAATTTTTATTGAAAACTGGACAATTTAGGTCATATACTGTAGCAGTTCTACAGTTGTGGGTGCTCATTATTTCCCACCGGAACCTTGTAATTGTTGCTAAGTTGGTTTTTTGTTTGTTTGGTTTGTTTTGTTTTTTGGGGTTTGTTTTTTTTTGTTTTTTTTTTTGTTTTTTTTTTTGTTTTTTTTGAGGAAAATGTTAGGAGTTTGCAGTATTTGTCACAACCACTGGTATCCATTTTTTTTCTTTTTATATTTTAGTCTTGCTTCCACAGAGGTACCCCTGTGTCTGTATAAATTAGTCAGCAGCCATTGATTGGTCAGGAGTTGTACTCAAACACCATGAGCCAGTCAGATTTCCACCTTCTACAGGCAGACTTGCCTGTGTTGGGGAGTGCATTCAATGTTAGGGCATTTTTGAAATCTGTCCTGGCATTTACTTTTTGTTGGGCTCACCTAGGTCTTGCTGTGCTTGTGTGCAGTCAACTAATGATATGTAGAGGATATGAACCCTCTCAGATTTCCTCTGCATGTACACACAATCTCCCTGTCAGTGAGAGATGCATGGAGAGCTTAGCCCTTCTCCGATCTTTCCCATTGATCTTCTCCTCTCAGCCAGGGATGTGTGTCAGTCTTATCTGGCACACCCTGTGGCTCTCTCATTTCTGTAATCTCCCTGTTAAATTTCTTGCTTATTCACCGGCTTGATGCTCTTCTGCAGCAGGATCACAACCTTAGGCTAATAAGATATATGTTTTTTGCCCCCTCCAATCATTTCCTACCCTCTTTACTATTTTTAGAAACAGTGCATCTGGATAGGCTTTTTACACCTTCTTTGCCAATTCGAGTTGACACACTCTGGCAGCAGAGATGCTGCTTTTCTTGCCAGCCCCACCCTGGTAGCACTTCATGCAAACTAAGCATCAGCCAGGGAATGTGAGAGCATTCCCCAGGCAAAAATGCCAAAGACGCTCAACTGTTCTTGTCCATAGTTCAGCAATTTTTCTTGAGGGGAAAAAAAATGCTTCTCAATTTGTTGTTTGCTTTTTTTCAGTTTTGGGAGCCTTAAGGTGGTTGTTTTTGACAATTTTGTCTAGATTTATAGTTGTTTCTTGGGGAGGTAAGTTGCTAATACCTTTATTCCTCCATAGACGACTTTCCCCAAATGATATTTTAGTTTGCCAAATGTGACAAATCATAAGCAAAGTATTTTTACTATTCCTTTTATTTAACAAATCTTACATTGGATTCCTATTGTGTTATATATTCTTTTATGATACTTGGAATAAAACAGTGAGTGGTTAAGCCGTGATTTAAGTCTTCATGAAGACTCTAAACTCTAACACTCTTCCTGTTTGTCTGAATGTTTTGCTCTCAGGACCCCTTCAGTGTAACTAAAGATCCCAAAGAGCTTTTTTATATGTGGGTATATCTGTTGATATTTACAATATCAGAAATTGAAACTGAGAAAAACTTTAGATTTTTTTTTAACTGGTTTAAAAAATACATATGTGTATGTTTACCCACATAGTATATTTTTATGGAAAATAACTATATGTTCCAAGACAAAAACTATTAGTGAGAAGAGTGTCATTGGTTTTGCACGTATCTTTAGTGTGTGACTTAACAGAAGACCACCAAATTCTCATCTGCATCTACATGCAGTGTATTTGGATATCACTTGTCATGTAGTGTCTAGAGAGCTGCAGTATATATTCTTGAGAGAATGAGAAAGGTGCAGGTGGCACCTTAGTGTTACTGTGAGCATATTTCTGGCCTTGCAGATCTTCTGAGATGGTCTCAGATACCATAATTTAAGAATTTCTTTATCACTGTAAGAAGCACTTTAATGAGAGTATTGAGTGTATAATGATGGGACAAAAAGGAGAGAAACAAACAATTCTAGAGGGGTCAGTAATGGTGTCACAGTAGAAAAGTTACTTAGTCTGGATTCTCAAGGATGACTAAGTATTTGGCCAGCAGGAAAGTAGGAACAGAGGACAGTCCAAGATGTAAAAAAGACCTAAATCTGTTACAGTAATAGATACATATAAAGTTAGGATGTGGCCTGTGGAGGATGGAGGGTGGGAGGTAAGCATTAGACAGCGGCCAGTTCATTATGGCCTGATGTGTTGCTAAGGAACTTGGAATTTATCCTGTAGCCATTGGGCCAAAAGGGTCATAGTAGAGACCAGTTAGAGTGTTTTTTAAAAAATCCAAACAAAAGGCAGTGTGGGCAGTGGCTATGGGGATGGAAAGAGTTTGGCAGACATAAAAGATGTTGAATGAATTAAACTTGTGTATGTAGGAAAAGTAATCTGGATCCACCCTGAGTTTGATTGAACTATTCCTTGAGAAGGAATTTAGGAAATAGAAGAATTGTTGTTTTCAGAAGAATGTTTGGTTTGTACTTGTTGAGTTGGCCATCAGAACATCCAACAAGAAGTATTGGTAGACAGTTAGAGATAGATCAAAGTTCAGAACTCAAAACAGCTCATTGGAAATGAGGATTCATTGAAAAGGTTAACCTTATCATTATGGAGATAGAACCCAAAGAGAGTAGAGCAAGAAGGAAGGAGAATATGCCTAGGGAAATTCAAATACTTTCAGAATCATCGAGAGATGGGAAACAAGGACAGAGAGAACCAGGAGAGATTAAACAGAGAAGAGTAGCTAAGGGGGTCTATATGCCAAATGCCACAGAGATGAACAGGAAGAATGAGGCCACTGGATTTTGTCAGCTGGGATACCTTACAATGTCTTTGTGTGGTAAAAGTAATTTCAGTAGAATTGTAGGGACAGAATACAGTGCTAGATTTGAGGAGAGAATTAGAGCTTTCATTTCTAAATGTTTGAATATAGTGAAGGTTGCATTTGTGAAATTATATTTGGGCTGCTTGATGTCAGCTTGTTAAAACTTCTTTCTTCCTGGATACTTCGTATGTATCTTTTGAAAGCTGCCAGTAAATATACAGTAGTGGCAGAGCATTGGCCTCATAAAAATGTAGAAACAACAGCAAAAAGCAGACATTTTTCACTAACATTTCTATTAAAAACATTGCTTTGGTAAATTAAGAATACTTCTTAATCATTAGATTTATACAGGGGAGTCTGGGTGGTTCATTCGGTTAAGTGTCTGACTCTTGATTTCAGCTCAGGTCATGATCTCACGGTTCATGGGTTCGAGCCCCACATTGGGCTCTGTGCTGATAGCTCCAAGCCTGCTTGGGATTCTCTCTCTCTCTCCCTCTCTTTCTGCCCCTCGCACTCTTCTCTCAAAGCTAGATAAACATTTTTAAAAAATCATTAGATTTATATCATAGGAAGAATAAATACAGAATATTATATATTTCCTTTATGAACTTTTGGCTTACCCAGAGTGATATATTTAACTGTTCTCAGTCTCTGTTCAATCATTCAGTACTTTTTCAAGATCACATACTTATTTTGTTTGGGTAAGGGTCAGAAACTCTTCTGAGGCAATGCACATGGTGCTTACTGCCATGTTTTACAGGATTTCTGAGCAACTTGACATTGAAAGCTGTTGTTAAAAGTAATTTTCTGGGGTGCCTAAGTGCCTCAGTCAGTTAAGCATCCAACTTCAGCTCAGGTCATGATCTCGTGTGGGTTGGAGGCCCTCATGGGGTTCTGTGCTGACAGCTCAGAGCCTGGAGCCTGCTTCAGATTCTGTGTCTCCCTCTCTCTTTACCCCTCCCCTTCTCACTCTCTCTCTCTCAAAAATAAATAAACATTAAAAAAATTTTTAAAGTAATGTTATTCAGTTTTAAATAGATATTTGACTGCTTATTTGTACCTTAAGAAGAGGAAGGGCTATAATTTCCTGCTTATAGACCATGTTAACTGCTGCTGCTTACAACAAAATGAGGTTAGAAGGGAGGGTAGGAGAGGAAGCACAATCATATTAGTCAACTGTATATTTGCAAAGCATATTCTTTTGTTTGTCTTTTCTTTAGTGAGTGAGTGGCCCTAAAGCCAGCCTCAAGCTTCTTCTGAGTTTTTTCTTCCATATAATTTAGAAATGAGTATACAGCTGTTCTAATAGAGACCTTGTTTACAGTTTAATAGGACACAAACTATTGCCATTATGAGATCCTAGATAAAATAACCTGAACCAAAATTTAATTTCTTAAATGTATTAAATAGAGCATAATTTTAAATAATAACATTCTCTAGCAATATACTTTTAATATAAAATGCTTTCATTATCTCATTAAATATATAATAGGGGTTCATCAAAAATGTCTACTCATAATTCTTCATATAGTTTATCCTTTCACTAATATGTGGGATTTTTTCCCATTGATTTTAGTTTTTAGAAATTTTTCTGTTTCAGCTATAAATTAGTATTTACGATTTGTAGATCAAAATCTTTGATAAAATCTTCTATGAAAATCTAAAATCTAGGTTAAATTCATGAAGTGTGTGGGAGTAGGTGTGAATCATTTAACTTTCTAAGTAGCTGTCTTATCCTTTCCATCAATATAATTCAGACTTTCATTATTCCATAGCCTAGTGATATAGAGAAATTTTTATTTTACCATTCAAGTAATGTAATACATGTTGGTTATAGAAAAATTAGAAAATACATAGAAGACTAATGAAAACAAATTGCCTTATAAAAAAACCATCAACAATCTGAGATTGTACCCTACCCTACCTGCAAGCTAATCTGTTTCATGGATGCTGGCAGCAGATGTGAAACTCTTGAGTGGAATAGAAAGGAAAGTTTATTTCTCATAGGCAATAGTAGTAGTGATCTGTCAGCATTTGTGCCTGTAACCTGAGCCCTATTTCTCACAAGGGGATACAAAGAGAGCCAGGTGACAGCTACACATAAAAGGGGGTTGCAGTACGGGAGAAGAACCCCAAATATTTTGTAATGGACAGTAAGTCTATCAGAACTTTGCCCCAAAGGGAGAAACTGTTTATTATATGGAATAGTAAACGGATCTGCTCTTTGCTCCAGGAGGAGATCATATCTTCCAATGCCGTTCTCCATATAGATATTCTTGAAAAGATAGTCCCAAAAAAGGGAGTTAGTGCTTCTGCGTGTAAGAGGTGCAGATATGCAAGAGACCCATGGGGAACTGTCTCCCCACACATTAGTAGTGCTGTTACCCACAGATAACTATCAACATTTTGGGTTATATCCTTCAAGAATTTTCTATGTACATATTTTTTTCTGAGTAAATTTTTACCTTTTCTTTTTTCTATCTTAACTGATTTGGTAAAGGCTACCAGTACATTGTCTAGCAGTAGCAGTGATAGAAAGTCATTCTTGTTTTGCCATTGATGTTTTGCTGTTACTGATTTATTGATGTATAGTAGACCCCAAATGATACATTGATATTTTTATTACTGTGTATGGTAACTGTTGTAGGTTATTGAAAGAATAACAGTAATATAAATGAAAAAGATTTAAAATATTTTGAAATAATCTAACAGAGTCCTAGACTTTTCTATGTCATGGATATGGGAGAAGAATGTGCCAGTGATTTGTTCCTGGATTGATACTGTATTTATATCATTTGGTAATACAGAAATTTCAGGACAATTGGATATAACTATTTTGAAAGTTACTTTCCCTAGATCTGAAAATAATTTTTAAAGTGTTGAAGAATCTCACAAAAACGCTTTGTTCAGGTAACACTTCCAAGGACAATTTTATTTTACAACGAACAGAACTAGTTGGTAGCAGTTGCAAATGTGCACCCTGATCACCCTGTTGCAGAGGAGAGTATGATCAATATGTTCTAGGGAACATTTTCCACTCAACGTGTTATCAAATTATTTTTTTTAACTTGTTTTATGGCACAGTACAGTATCTTTACTTACACAGGTGCAAGGGAAAAGGGACATCTTCGTGTTTTTCTTAGATTCTTTTATTAATAATAAAGACTTAATATTTCTAAGGCAAGTCTCTAGAATTTTGTTGGTTAACTTTTGTATTAATCATGCCTTTTTATTTCTGATGCTTTGACATTGGGGCCTGCTGATATTGGGGAGACTGCCGTTCCCATGGCTGGCCAATTCCCAGAGATCTTAACTCACTTGTGACCATATATTTCATATGCAAACCAATCCAGAGTCCAAACCCAACCACCAACTGTATCCAACTCTCACATTCTGGGCCACTGTCCCTGCCCTAATAAATTACATGAGAGCCATGTACCAGACAATAAGAGAAACAGTGCCCATACCCCAGAAACTGCTGCAAGCCAGGCCTTGCCTTTTCTTTCCTGAGGAAACCACAATAAAAGCTTTTGCCCACATTTCCCTTCTCTCCCTATGCCTCCTGACCCACCGTGGTGCTACCCTTTGTGGCCCTATGTGGTGTATAGCATGCCCTCCCTTGGGAACTGTGAGTAACAAACTGCCTTTTCAGTGACAGTAGTCACCTGATTTGTTGGCTTCACCATACCTTAATAATAATAAAACTACGTTTTTAAAACAACCTCATAAACAAAATACATGCCTGTGAAGCTTGATTTCATTGGCAGAAGTGGAAAAACAGCTCAAGAGAATTTAACTTTACAACTGAGAAGTAAATAATATAAGGCTGTTATTCTTCAGCAATCTTTATCAGTTAAGATATAAGGAAATCACATTCTCTTCCTGATTTGTTAATATATTTATCAAAAATGACTGTAGACTCTGTTGAGATGTTACTTTTGTCACCTGTTAAGATCATCATATGGTTTTTCTTTAATTTTTTGATATGGTGAGTTGTCTTAAAGAGATTTCTAATAATTATTATTGTTTTCTTTGGGTGAGCTTGCTTGATTCTAAGTTTTAAGACACTAAATTTGATTTGACAGTTTATTTAAGATAAGTTACTTTTGCATTTATTTCATAAGGAATTTAGCTTATAACTTCTATCTTTTGGTATGTTTTAGACTTAAAGATTGATTGGTAGCTTCTAATCATACCTTTATGCTGTAGTATTATTTACATGAAATGGGAAATATCTGTTCCTTGAACTTGTTTTAAATCTCTTGTAAAATCTTCTGGGCTCTAGTACCTTTTTGTAAACTTAAAATCTTTGGGTATGGATTTATTGTCTTCTATGATCATTGGTCTATTCAGGTTTTTTGTTTCTCTCATGAGTCAACTTTTAGTAATGTGTGTTTTCTAAGAAAATAATCTTAAAATTTTAGTGATATAAAAATGAATACAGTATTTTTTGTATTTTTTTTTTTTTGGTAACATTTCCATAACCCCTTTGGAATTGTATGTAGGTCTCAATCCCAATCTTTATTATTTCTCTTTTTCATTTTCATGATTGGACTCACTGAAGTCTTATTCTATTGCTCATTTAAAATCACCTTTTGATTTTATTGATAAATTCCACTCTAAAAACACTATTTTATTTACTATCTTCTTTCCCCTTTTCCTTCCTTTATTTTCTTTTCTTGGGTTGAAAGCTGGTATCTTCTGCAATCTGAGTCTACTTCTAACTTGCTTCTGAGAATCTCTACAAGTATCATCTCTCATTTATTATCATAGATAGTTTGGGAATTGTTCTTTTAAGGTGATGTGGCTTATTAGTTCTTAGTGTCTGGCATGTTTTTCACAAAGGAGTTCTTATAGCCCAGTTTAGATGGACAGTACCAATTCAGATATTAAAATTATAATAAGTGTGAACTTGATAATGGCGGTAGACCATGAAGGTAGGATATTCACCTGGAGTGGGTACAGGATATTAACAAAACACAATATATTTTATTGTATCCAGAATCACTTTTTCGGATTTATATATTTGTTCATTGATGGTGACACGTGTATTATGCTTACAGAGTTTTATTCAAGATTTTTTGTTTTACTGTTATTTTAAAATTATATTGTTAAGTAAAAGTAGTAGAATATGTGACAAGTTAGAAAAAATGTTACAGTTGTTGAAACTGGCTCTTGAATACATTAAAGATAGTGGTTTGTAATATCTCTCTACTTTTGAATATATTTGAAAATTTTCTTCATAAATTTCTTAAATACTGTCTTGCTTAGCTAATATTGTTATAACTGTATTCATATTTGATTTTTAACAGAGTAAAGACAAGATTGCATCATACAGTAAAACTCCAAAAATTGACCGAAGTGATGTGGGCAAGGAGATGAAAGAGAAATCGTCCATGAAACGTAAACTTCCTTTTACCATTAGCCCATCAAGAAATGAAGAACGAGATTCAGACACAGGTAGAATAATTTGTTCTCTGATAAAATCTTAATCATTCTTTTACTATGATTTGCTTCATATCATTCCTCTTGCACCCCATTTTTATAGAGAAATATTTGTATTTTGGTATTTCAGATATATCATTTTGGGGCAGAAATTCATTGTTTCTCACTCAAACACGATTTCTAATCAGATAAAAACAATTTGCTTCTTTCCTTACTCTAAGGTTTATTACAAATATCTTACCATTTTCAGAACTTAATTTCTTGGATAGCATTTCAATGATGAAAATTTACTCTGATATACAGCATAGGATATGTTACAGTTGAGAAAAATGTGAGTTTTTGTGGACACAGTAGTGAACCCAACAAAGAAAACATTTAGGCATTTTAGATTCAGAAATGAATCAGAAATATGCCCTCCCCCACCCTGAAAAAAAAAAAAAGATTGAGGTTTATTGCCTAAGCCCATTCATGGTACTTTTTTTCTTCAAAACTCTTATACGTCAGAAATGGTCCTTGACATCTGTCAGTCCCGGTTGTTCATAATAGATCAGAAGTAACTTGTTACCACAATCTAATAAACTATTAGATTTTGTTAGCTCTGAACTGATCATTTCTTGAAACTAATATAAACTTGACTGTTATGTGTTTATCATAATTATTTTATCCCTTGCATGAAATATTAATAATGAACTGTTCTTAACGTTTCAGCTTCACTCACAGAGTTACTGTCCCATTCTGAGTTTATGTAATATCTTTCTGGCCATCTTAATCATCACTTTAGAAATAATCTTGACTGTGGAATCTGAACATACTTGAAATGCCCTGTGCTAAGATAGCTTTAGAAAGTACTTAAATTTTTTCATATGTTTTTAGTAGGTAGGTCTCGTTTTGTGTATTTATTTTGCTGTCTGTCTTAGCTTGAATTAGAAGTTGTTCTTAAACATGACATTTTTAAGCCTTGAAAATTGTGGGGTGTTTTTTTGCAGTGATGAAGAAATTTTGTGCTTTGTTCATGTTCTTAAATTTTTAAAAAATATTTATTTATTTTGAGAGAGAGAGCAAGTGCATGAGCAGGGGAAGGGCAGAGAGAAAGGGTGAGAGCGAATCCCAAGCAAGCCCCGCACTAATGGAGCCTCTGCCTCTCTCTCCAAATAAATAAACATTAAAAAAATTTTTTAATAAAAAATATCAATAGTAATCAAAGAAATACAATATAGAACAATTGACAAAATCGTTGGCCTAAATTGTACCAGGTGGTCACTGGCCAGAAATAGGAACTTGCTTTAGTTGGTCTAAATTAAAAGAATATATTGTTGGAGGTAAATATGAAAACATTTATCCAAAACTAAAAGGTTGTTAACATTTGACTTATTCTTTAATTTGGAATTTATATAAGTAATTATTGATGATAGTGAAAATTATCTTAAGGTATGTGTATCTCTACTTAACTTAGAAGAGCAAAAATAACCCCAGGAAAATGTTAAGTTGTAGAGAATTTGTTCAATTTTGGTAAATCCAATGAAGCAATATGATTTTTACTCTTAAAAATAACATTGTGGAAGAATACATGAAGTAAAAAGATGCTCATAGCATTCAAATTTTAAAAATAGGTTATGAAATAATATGTACTGTTTGCATTAAAAGCCACATTGTGTATATTTATATTTGTATGTATGTGCACACAGGGCATATATTAACACACGTTTTGAAAGATAAAATTGTTTAAATATAAAAGACTGTTTAGTTGTAGAACTAAGCCAAACCTAGCTACTATATTATGGGCCCAGAACAGAAATGTAAATATTTTAACCCTGACTTAGGTTAAATAAAAGAGTGGGGATAATAATAAAAGATTGGGAATAAGGACAGAATGTTAATAATGTTACTTAGCTCATCTCTTAATGCAAAGGAATAACTGATATTGTCTACAACTGAAATACATAGTTTTTAAAAATATTTACTTCAACTTTTTAATCTTTATTTAAAATTCTTTCATATATGTTTACATATAATGTATTTATATTTTAGTGTATGATCTCTCTTGTAGAAAAGAAGCAATTCCTTGAGTTTTTCCTCTTCTTCTTTTTTTTTTTTTTTTTCTTTAAGCTCTGAACCCAGTGTGGCGCTTGAACTCATGACCCTGAGGTCAAGAGTAGCCAGCCAGGAACCCTAGTTCCTCTTCTTTTTATGTTGGATTAAAATAAAATCTTTCAGCTTTTTATTTTAAAATAGTAACGTATATGTGATATTTTTGTTTGTATGTAAATTAACACACACACATACACCCCAGTTCCTTTCTCTTTATATATATTTAGAGAGATGCTTGGAATGATGGCTACTAAATGTTAACATTCTGTTTCCAAGATTTTGAATGACTTTTTACTTTCTTTGTTTTTTGTAGGACTTGAATTTTTAAAATAATGAGCATAATTATTTCTGTAAAACAGTTTCTTAAAAATTTTTTTTTAAGTTTATTTATTTTGAGACTTCTGCGCATGCATGTGTATGCACATGCGAGCGAGTGGAAGAAGGGAGAGAGAATTCCAAGCAGGCTCTGCAGGTCAGTGCAGAGCTCAAAGTGGGGCTCGAGCTCATGAACCATGAGATCATGACCTGAGCCAAAGTCAGACGCTTAACCAAGTAAGCCACCCAGGCACCCCAATTACTTTTTTAAATAGATATTCATACTTTTCAAGGAAGACTCAATGATCTGCCAAATCAGAGATACTGCTATCAACTGGATGAATCATTCTTAGTCTTCATTTTGAGATACCCTAGTGTGTCTTAAGCTTTATAACTCTGAATTATTTAATATTTATTAATTTTTTAAAAGATAACACTTTTAAAAAGTAATTGCTTAACTAGACAAAATTTGGGGGAACGTTACAGCATAATTTGAAGTCATGCCAGTGGGTCCTTACAGATGTGTCATAATACTATTTATTTCAGCAAATTTCCAGTATATCTGCTTATATCATTTCAGTATCCCACATTGTCCTATCCTATTAGAGAATTCCCATAAATTTTGTCTCATGAAATGTTAGGAGATGAATATATAGAGTGACAAGAAGACAAATTATTCCTTATACCTATAGCTTGCTTTGTCACTTATTTTTAGCTTTTATTTTCAGTCTCTCCTTGTCTAGAATCCTGGCAGGATAAGTTAATTGTAGTTACAGTAGAGGTAAATCATAGCATAGTGTTTATTATCAGGGGCTTTGGAGTCTGACAGATCAGTGTTGTGTCCCTACTCAGCTCCCTACTTGTCCTGGCCAAAAAAAATTTGAGGCCTTTATAACTCCCAATTTTCTCATCTGTAAAAAAGTACATGTAATGCCAGCTTCAGAGAATTGTAATCTTTCATTGACATAGTGTGTAAAATCAGTTTATGTATGTTAATTAAAACAAAACCGACAAACACTGGCTTAAAATAGATTGAGATTTTTTTTCATCTACTGTAATAAGTCCAGGAGGTATCAGTAGTCTAGGGTTGTTACAGTAGTTCAGTAACGCCATCAGGGACTGGGATGTTTTCATCATTCTGTGCTCACCCTTAAGTCATACGTGGGCTTTGTCCTTAAGCATTTTGTTGTAAACTCACAGAATATCTTCTGCCTCCTCCTGGCAGAAAGTACGAGAGGGAGGACCCAACGACAAAGTATCTTTTTTCCAGTGAGTCTTTGCCTTTTTATTGATGAAACAATCTCCCTAGAAACTTCTGCCTGCATCTCATTGGTTAGTCTGCCTTAGTTACAAGGGAGTCTGGAAAGTTAACTACTTTCAGTTGGCTGTATTGTCACCCTAATCAAAACTGGGTCCTTTTGTTAAGAAGGGGAAAATGAATATTGGGTAGGCATCTTTCAACACTGACACTGTATATAGGTTTTAGTATAGTAATTAATAACTAAAAACTGTTATCTCAAATAGTTATTTTTTGTACCTAAGTGAACTTTATTAGTTTATTAGTGACTGCACTATCAGTCAAAAAATCATACTTCTTTGTTTTCCCAGTCTAATGGCATCCAAGGGAAAGCCACAATCCCTTGATATGAAAATACTAATAAACAGCTGTCTTGAGAGTACACATGAGAGGTCTCTTGTTGGCCTTCAAACTAAACATGCAGTTATTTTGTTACGATTAATGTCACCATGAGCATCTTTGCATATTGTATTTTTATTATACCCTGAATTCTTTCTTACACATTCCCAGGAGTAGGGTTACAGGATTAAGGATTAAATACTTCTGTGATGTTTCTCCTAAATAATTATACCTAGTTACAAAGCCACCAGCAGTATATGAATGTTCTTTAACCTCAAATAACATTGGGGTACGTTTTTCTTTAGGTTTGATAGATCTAATGTCCTATAGAAGTAAATCAGTGGTACTTCATTATATTTAGTTTGTATGTTTAAATAAGTAGAAAGATACCGTGTCCTTCACTTTTTAAAAATCTTTGTTTTCATTATTTATTTACTAATTTTTTTCTTTTGGCATATGTAGATAATGCAGCATGAGAAAATCCAAAGAGACACAGTATGACCTCTTCCCAAAGTCCATGGTGGCAGTTGTGAAGCATGTTCAGATGTTTTAAACTAAATCTTCTCTGCCAGCCAGCCTTAGAAGTTCTATTTTCCTGATGCCGTTGAAGGATTTACCCTGTTTAATATGACTCAAGCAAATTTGGAGAGAGGAACTTTTTAAAAAAGAAAACAAAAAGAATTTTTCTGGTAACAACGTTAGAGTAGCTGATAAAATCAGTGCTTTGCCTAATAAGGATGATCACCTTTTGATGATTTTCATGGATATTATTTATTACAGATTTTCTTTTGTCCCTCCCCCATCTTTGAAACTTTTACTTTAAAAATTTTCAAACATATAGTGCAAACCTTTTTAGTCATTCTTGATTTTTTCTCTTATTCTCTTGCAACCCGAAACAGAATATTAACTAAAAAGATGGCTTTTAAAATACAACTATTGTTTGTCTTACCTTGCTTACAGAGAACATATCAGGGAGGGATAATTACTCTGCTTGGCACTCAGTGTTCTACAGAAACCTCCTAGGTAACCCTAGTCTCAGTATAGCACAGAAGTGGGTGAGTTAAGGGACAAGATATGGAAGCTCTTAAAAATTCAGCTCCTGAATTAAATCCTTATAGAATACACATTTAGATGCACCAAATATAAACATACTTATTTGAGTAAAAGCCAAAGGGTGTGTGGAGTCAGGGTGGATTAATTTATTGCCAAAGGTAGATTTCAGTAAACTTCTGCCACTTCCTTATATTAATGAATATAAGTGAAATTTTAGTTTATTCACTATGCTTTAATCTGTTGCAAAAATATGATCTGCTTTTAGTAATTCATTTAATTCAACTTGTTGGCACAACTTATCGGTTCCTGCTTTTTCTTTTCTTTGCAGTATATGGAGCCCATTTTTGCTTGTCTTTAAATGGCATGTCAGATATTCTTCATGGAATTTTTCTAGTTGCTAACTTTATATGTTCAGTTTAGAAATATAAGTCTTCATTAAAAACTTGTCATTGAATCCATTTACCCACTTAGTTTAGAATTGGTCTAAATGTTATTTTATCAGTTATTTTCCTTTCAGTTGAGTGAGCCTTCCTCAACACTAAACTTTTTGGCTTATCTTTAAAAGTTTCAAATACTATGTTTTACTTGTTCTCTAAATTGGTTTCTTTTTTTTTTTTTTTTTACCCCAACACTTGCTTCTTTATACCTAACTGAACTCATGAATAATAATAATGATTCTGGAAAGAAAAGTGTCAATAAATTGAGTATATGAAGATCAAAATAATATTGTGAGTTAAAATGGCATGTTGTTTATAAGTAAAAATATCTGCTCTGGCCATATTGCCAAAAGTCAGTTGGTGATATTTTTACTTGTCATGAATTGCTAGGCCGAATTCCATATTCTTATCTTAGCTGATAAACTTTGTTTTGATTTTAGGCTGCTTTCTTTCTAAGACGTCTTATATAGTGGGCAGTGTAGTAATTCATACCATTTGAAATGCGTATAATTTATAGAAAAGTCTGTGGTCTAGAATGATACTGCAGTCCATAGTGTTCCATTGTTTTCTGAGTAGTTTGGCATTCATAGAACAAAAAGGATTATTGAGGTCCTTTATTCAAGTTTTCTAAAGACAAATTCTAAACAGAAAGACAGTGATAGAGGACTGCCTCTTTTATCATTATTCAGAGATTGGAAAAAATAAAGCTTCAAAGGAGATCTCTTTTAATAAATAGCATCAGTAGTATCTATTACTGCAAACTGCATGGTTGTCTTTCTCAGCTTTAAGAGTCCAATTGAAAAAAACTGAAGTCTTGGCCAAATTGAAATCTTCAGCCAAACCTGTGTTTTAAATGTGCTTTTGGCTTTACCTTAAAAATAATCTTTTGGAAAAACAGTGATAGATCATTGACTAAACTAGTGGTCTTTTGAAAAATGTTGGTTTGTTGAATTCTGCATTTCCCTTCGTGTGCTTTTTTTCTTTTCTTCTGTCTCTTCTTATTCTGTAGATTCAGATCCAGGACATACAAGTGAAAATTGGGGGGAGAGACTTATATCTTCTTACAGGACATACTCAGGTAATTAGATTATCAGGGGCACCTGTTTAGCCAGTGGTTTCTGTCACATTTACAAGTAATTGTTGTACTATAACTTCCTTTCAAACCAGTATATAAGTATCGTTGGTTGAATAAGTGAACTACATGAGTGACACTGAATTTTCCAGTTTTTGTTTGAGGTGTCTGGTGCATCATATCCAACATGTGCTATTTATGAACATTTTAAGCAGGACTACTATGTACCACTACTCAGTAGTTGCACAGCACAACATGGGGCTACCGTTCACATAGAAACCAGTATAAAATTCAGCCCCTTGGAGTTGTGCAGTGCAGCAATTCCTATGGGAAGATGCTCAAGGTCCTTGGTCTCTTTTGCTCTATACTCTTTATAAGATATACACCATATGTACTGGTTTTGATAGTGTCATCTTACTATTTAATCATGCATTGTTTTTTAAAAAAAAATTTTTTTTTAGTTTTTGGTTGAACTGTCTTTAGCCTATTGACTTTGCTGCCCATGTTGAATTTAACAGTGGATTAAAACAACAGCTTTCCTGGAGAAATGCCATTACCATGAACTGTGTTGGAACTGCTTTATTTGGCTATGGCACCAGGTTAGGCTTCATAATTGCTCCAGATAGAATAGAGGAGAATGTATAAGTGCTATCTTATGTGAAAACTAACTAGTTAAGTGTTTTGATTGTCCTTTTTTTTTTTAATGGGCTTATATTTTTATCTCTTAATTTTTTTATAATATAAAATATTGTTTAGTCCCTGGGTGTCCAAGTGTCCAGTTTTCAGCATGTGACATTTAGCTAATAAAAGCTGAAATAAACCTTCTGTTTCTGGTATATTTTATATTTTATAAATTTGTGAGGGAGGTGTAGAGCCAAATATTACTCTTAAAATTATCCTGAAGGGTACTGACTGAGCTGATAAGTTAGTACTTGATTATCAAAATTCGGGGGTAAAGGACATGTTTACAATCAGCATTAAATTTAAAAAGCCCACGCTTACTGTGGAGTTGGGTGTACATTTCTAAAACAGGACTCCTCAGGGCCTGGGTATACCTGAAAGAGGTATATGGGATGAAACTATCCATGATCTGAGTAGTATTGCTGGAAATCAAAAGATAATAAGCACCTACATTTTAGAAATTCTTGTAGATGCTTTAGAACCAGAGAGCAATGGCAACATTTTTTTCTCAGACTTGAAGTGCATTCCAAATGTGATTGATTTAGTTATATTCATCTGAATTAATGGAGTTGCAGCTCCATTGCTCCATTCCTTCCCCAGTGACTGCTTTGTGGGGAAGTATCATATTCTTTAGTTTTTGAGAGGCTGGTTGGTTTATGAGCCAGTTCCCCAAGAAAGAAATTTGTTTCTTCTTCTTGATATACCCTACACTTAATTGGGATGTGACTGTATTGAGCTTTTTGTTTATTCTGACAAGTCCTGAAAAGAAGGCATTCATTTTTGAGATTATAAGACTGAGACATCTCTGTATTTCTAAAGATCTTCTGAACCTTGAAATAAAGAATGTTGGATTGTGGATAATCTATTTCTCTGTTTTTCTTTAGTCTTAAGTAAATCACTTGGATTTTTTTTTAAAAATCTCTAGAGTGGTCGAGTGGAATTTCAGTTCTAGAGGAGACTGTGCTAAATGAGCACGTGTCAGTATTCCTCTGTGTAAATTTTAAAATTCTGACCCATTTTTTGGACAATAGTTCAGTTGTCAAACTTGAGAAGTACCTAACTTTCTCAAATACACGTGATCATTTTTTACTTATGACCGGTCAGGAAATAAGTTCTTCACAGTATAGATCCCACATAGTCAAAAGTTTTGTTGAATGCTTTACACTTGAGAAAGCACACTTTGGGACATACTAATCTAACACAATTTTGAAGAATGGTATTAATCTAGCTATCTTACACCCAGCATCTGTTTACTTACCTTCTTTTCCTATCTTATGTAAAGCATGAACTCAGACAAATGACTAAGGTAAACTCAATTAAAGAAAAACAGAGTTCAGATTGGATGCTAGTATTTAATTTGAATTTTTGCTTAATGTATCGCTTGAGAGCATATTCTTTTTAAAACATTGCATGAAATGTAATGAGAAGCAGAAAATTCATTGTTTTGTAAATGAGAAAGTACGAAAATTTCCCCAAAATTTAAGAAAATATTTTAAAGAGAGATTCTCTGTACATTTTCTTCATTTTGTTTCCTCCAATTACTAGATGTCACTTCTTTTTAAAAAAAACTTTTCTCCTTTTTATAAAATTTTACAGTATTAAATATTTTAATTTTAGAAAAGTACATTCGTTATATTTAAAGATTTGTTATTTAGGCAGAAAATCATTAAAACAATAATTATGGTTCCTCATTAAATATGAGAGAACAGAAGCATACAGAATATTATTAGAAGAAAGTATATGTTTTGGAAAAAAAATGGGCTTCTCTTAAAAACCTGTAAGGGCTTTATAATAAATTTAGTAAGTTAGATGAGACACTGTGCTGAAACTGGATTTATACTAAAGTGGACCATTAATAATAAAATAAGAAACAGGAAAATAAACAATATTTAGAACTATTAATAAAGGCTGACTTAAGTAAATCTTGAAGTTTTTTGTTTTTGTTGTGTAAAATTAAGTATCAACACGATGGACATTTTAGGAGCTATTGAATTTTGAGTGATTTCTGGGCAGCAGAGTTTAAATGTTCTGATCTCTTAATTTTTCTAGGCCATTAGGATGCCAACCATTGTATCCTAATTAAATAAGTGGCTCGCTGCAAGAATTACTACTTTTAAGTTCTTATGCCTTAAATGATTATATATTTAACAATATTTAAATAATATCAAATTATAACTAGTTTCTTGAAACTTGCTAGATTAATAAATGCTTATCACCTGGAATAGTCTATCTGTTGGCCACATCTGCCTAGGGAAAAAAAAATGCAATATTTACTACTAAACCTTCCCTTCTTCCATTTTTGCTGTGTTCTATGTTTATTTTTGAAATTTACTTATTTATCTTTGTTAGTCCACCTTTGCAGGGACCCTCAATCCCCGATCAATAATTCTCAGATAATTTGTATAGGATTTCCCAAGAAATAAGATGCCTAGACACTTAATAAGCAGACATTAACTCACACCTGAATTATCTCCCAGAGAAGTCCTAGAACAGCTATCTGTATCTCTCGGACTTACAGAATCCAGTTCCACCTGAAGTTCCTGGCACTTGATGGGGAATGCTGGCTGCATTGCCAAAGGATTTCCCAAGTAGCTCAACCTGAGAACTGGCTTTATGATGGATCAAATCTCTTTGAAAAAAATGCTTAGACATTTTGGATCTTTGCACAATCTCTGTTAACCACCCCCACATACCCACACACATGCAGAATCTTTAATTTGCTCATTTTTAACTTTGATCAGGATCATTCCATGTTCAGCTATCCTGTGTCTGGGATAAGGTGATCTGATGCTGTTTTTCAGTAATTACTTCGTGTGATGAGACTTGTCTTAAATACTTATCTCATTAGATTATGCAAATCATCAGTGGAATTAGGGAAGTAATTTGAAGGAACATTGCTAATAAGGACAGCAGTAATTAAGAAGAATAAAACTATAATGAATGAAGAGAAGCTTCAAAGATGTGATACTAAGGAATGTTTGAAGTGTTGTTGAGGAAGTTTAATTTTAAAAGAACAAATTGTTAAAATACAAATTATACTAGGAATAAATTTCCAAATCTTAATTTTCAGAAAACAGAATTAATATATATTTTTTCAAAGCATTCAGGAGGAAAATTGCTCATATAATACAATAAAAGTCTAGTGTTCTTTTGTTAGCCTATTACTAGTTTATGTTTCTCAAATACATGTATAGCATCTGTTTTTTAAAAGTTTTCTTATGTTTTGCTTTTCAGTACTTGCATTTGTTTCAGATTCTTACATATTTGTTAATAATTCCAGAGAAAGAAGGTCCAGAAAAGAAGAAAACAAAAAAGGAAGCTGGAAATAAGAAGTCCACGCCAGTTAGCATTCTTTTTGGTTATCCACTCTCTGAGCGGAAGCAGATGGCACTCCTTATGCAGATGACAGCAAGAGACAACAGTCCAGGTAACACCATCATTGAGTACATGTGTATTCTTAGTTTGCCTCAGATTCCACCCGTGTCTTAACAATTACTTTAAATTTTTATTTTTCTTGTATTTAATAAAAATTTCTTACAAGTTTGGGGCACCTGGGTGGCTCCGTTGGTTAAGCGTCTGACTCCAGCTTGGGTCATGGTCTCCCGGTTTGGGAGTTTGAGCTCTGCGTCGGGCTCCATGCTGACAACTCAGAGCCTGGAGCCTGCTTCAGATTCTGTGTCTCCCTCTCTCTCCGCCCCTCCCCCTCGCACATGTGCACACGCTTGCTTTCAAAAATATTTTTAAAATTTAAAAACTTCTTGTAAGTGTAATTTTACGTTTATTTGGGTGATAATTGTTTATTGTCTGTATCCTCCACCAGATGAGAATCTATACAGGAGCAGGGGATCTTTGCACTTAGTGGATATTCAGTAAATATTTGTCAGCTAAATTGGGTAATTTAGAAATGGTCATTCCAAAAAAAAAAAAAAGAGTCCATTGCTGCACTGTGTGCTTTCACCTTACTGAAGCATCTTTACTCTAGTTTCTGTAAAGCTGCTTCTAGGTTTATAGTTTACTTTTCAGTTGCAAGCACCCTGCCGATAAACTGGTAATCTTATCACATTAGTACTTTATTTATTTATTTTTTTAATATGAAATTTATTGTCAGATTGGTTTCCATACAACACCCAGTGCTCATCCCAACAGGTGCCCTCCTCAGTACCCATCACCAGTACTTTTAGAAGCCATAATGTAATCCATGCTTTATTGTTTGAGATCTAAATTATTTTAAAAGGGAAAATATTTGTGATATGCTATGTAAATTTATTTCGTATTTCATTTCACACTTCTGATTAATGTGTTGTACTACGTGTATGTGTGTGGGTGGGGAAGAGTTGTTTCTATACTGTGCCCTCCAAAAATAATTAGGATGGGTTACCAACAGAACCAGAACAAGGGAACTACCCAACTCACTAATTTTTTAAAAGCTATAAAAAGCTAGGTAAAATCCAGATAGCTGGGCAGAGATGATAATTACTATTGACCATTGAATGCATTCTGGCAACCAACGACACAAAATTTTAAGTTGTATAGTTCTTATTGACTAATAAAGTAAATCAGTTTTGTCTAGAGAAAAAAAATTTCTTTGGGCTCTGAATTCAAGGCATCTTTATATAAGATTTTGGGTAACTTAACAGACACTGTTGAAATGCATTGAAAAGGATAGTTTTCTCTGGTGAAGCTTTCCCGTATTGGCTTTTTAAAAAAACTATGACAACATGGTAAAATTTTTAAGAGCTTCTATGTATTGTAGTTTCCATCAAATCATTGGTATATCTAATCTTAAACTAATGAACACATTAGGGCTTCCTGCTTTTTTAAGTAGAGCGTGTTGTTTTTGGTTATTCTCCTGCCTTCCACCCCCCCCCCCCCCCAGTTTTTGCATGACTGTAGCCAAATTAAAGATCCTATGCATTGTTGGGGCGCCTGGGTGGCTCAGTCGGTTAAGCGTCAGACTTCGGCTCAGGTCATGATCTCATGGTCCGTGGGTTCGAGCCCCGCGTCGGACTCTGTGCTGACAGCTCAGAGCCTGGAGCCTGTTTCAGATTCTGTGTCTCCCTCTTTCTCTGACCCTCCCCCGTTCATTCTCTCTCTCTCTCTCTCTCTCTCTCTCTCTCTCTCTCTCTCTCTCTCTGTCTCAAAAATAAATAAATGTTAAAAAAATTTTTTTTTAAAAAAAGATGCTATGCATTGTTAAAACTTCAAATGTTTCTGTAAAATGTTGACCTTGTGTCAGATATAATAGTTAGATGAGAAGACTTTTATTTTTAAGAACTCATTTTGTTATACCATGAATTTCTATCCTTAGAATAAATTAGGAGGCAAAAAGTTAATCTTGCCACGTCTCCAGTGTTCCTTCTAGAAGTTTTCTAGGTATAAACATACAGATACATGTTTCATTGTAGGGTTTTTGTTTTTTTTAAGGCAAATTCTATCCCTGACGTGGGACTTGAATTCACAACCCCGAGATCAAGAGTCACATGCTCCACTGTCTTGAGCCAGGCAGGCTCTCTATGTAATTTGTGTTTTAAAATTTAAATAAGATCATACTATAATGCAGTTGATTCTTTTCATATAAGGATTTTTAGTCAACTTTATTAATATATGTAGAACTAGAGTGGAAAACTTTCAAAATATGAAGCTGTTTGCCAACATACAAGCATACGCGTAGTTTAGGATTCATTACTTTATCCATTATGTAATTAATTTCTCCTGTTTCTGTTATGTTTACCCTGGTTGCCATTATGGATAGTACTATTTTTATTTTATGTATATGAATATTATTTTGAAATGGCTAACAAAATTTTGTGTGAATTAATTCCTTGCAAGTGCTTGGATTAAAAAATATGTCCTTTTGTTTTTAAGAAACTGAACAGCTAATTTTAATAAATAATTTGACTATAAAGATTATAGTAAAATTCATTTATTCATTCAACATGAGTACCACCGTGTGCCAAAAAGTCTTCTAAACAGTTGAGATACAGTAACGAATAAGATAGACACTAAGACTGTGTCTGTGCTCTTATGGAGTGTACTTCCAGAAGTCCAGATAAGAAACTGTTACTGACACAATGCACTTTAAAATCCAAAATGTAAATTTTAAGCTTTTTTTCTTATTGGGGACAGAATGATGTTACTTGAGTGCCCTAATCATGTCAATTTGCAAGAAAATTTCTATATGATGCTAGAAAATTATTTTCCATAGACTTTCCTCTTAGAACATTTGTTTCTTTTAAATAATTGTAAATTTTCAGAATTAATTATTAGCACTGTACATATGTCTGGAATCCTTAACTGATTAAGAAACCTTTTGTTTTGTTTTGTTTTTGTCCCAGTAGTTCTAAAATGGGGACAAGAGGGAGAACTTTGGGTATTATCTTGTTTAACATTCTTATTTTTGGTATAGAGACTGGAACAAAAATCAAAAGATGGGACTCAAAGCAATTTTTTTTCTGATTAGCCCACTTTTTAAAGGCCTTCCCAGACGTCCTTATTTCTTGTAGATCTTAAGCTTCATTTTAATGCTAAAATCATCCATGACCTCAATTTGAACTTAATATCCGAATAGAACTCTAACACTTTGTCTGAGTTCCAAAGTGTGAACTCTAGCCTTCAGTGTCATTTCATCTAGGTGTTAGAATAAGAGTAACATGCCATGAAAAATACATATTTTTTTTTCAAAAAAATTTTTTAATGTTTATTTATTTTTGAGAGAGAGCATGAGCAGAGGAAGGCAGAGAGAGAGGGAGACACAGAATCCTAAGCAGGATCCAGGCTCTGAGCTGTCAGCACAGAGCCTGACATGGGGCTTGAACTCACAAACTGTGAGATCATGACCTGAGCCAATTTCGGACGCCCAGCCAACTGAGCCACCCCGGTGCCCCGAGAAATACATATTTTTTGCAGTTTATCAAATTATTCATTTAGCAAACACTTTTACAGTACATACTGGATACTTTGTTACCAATTTAAGGCAATTTTATGAATTGATAAAACATTTTTTCTGTATTTGTTCATGCAATATTTGATAACCCTACAGGAAGATCTACTCAGTGTATTTTGGGTTAAATTATTAATATATCATCCAAGCCAAGTTTTGGATTGTTAGGGTGAGAAGATACTCCCCCATTCCAGGAAATTGCACATTACAAAGCTTTCCATGAACATTCAAAATATTCAGTCTAGAACTTTCGTTAACTTTCTTTTTTCTTACAGATTCCACACCAAATCATCCATCACAAACGACACCAGCCCAGAAGAAAACTCCCAGTTCCTCATCTCGACAAAAAGACAAAGTTAATAAAAGAAATGAACGTGGTGAAACTCCTTTACACATGGCAGCTATTCGAGGAGATGTGAAACAAGTCAAAGAATTAATAAGTTTAGGGGCAAATGTGAATGTGAAAGATTTTGCAGGTAAGACTAGTAATTAAAAACTAATTCTCAGGACCTAAAATTGATCATTGAAACAGATTCTGATTACATTTTAATCTGTATTCTGTCTTCCTCTTGCTAATACAAAAGAGTTCTAAAAGTGTAGTATATTATAAAATTCTTTTGGAGTATGCACATAAACCCTGATCCTCTGCTATAATTCCATGTCAAGAACTACTCAAATTTTTAAATATTAAATGAGTATTTTAGTTGATATATTGCCACAAAATTCTTTATCTAATTTAGGTTCTATTGTAGATAAATTAGATTTACATAATGTTTTCCAAGTGTTAATTCTTTCATAAGTCTTTCAAGAATGTTTATTAACTTGAACATGAGAACTTTAAGAGCACTGGTGGTGTTTTCATTTTAATTACTCAAATACCATACCAGTACATTCTTACTGTAAAGAATTCAAACAGTAAAAGCATGCAGGGAACAATACAGAGATTCCCATACTTCACATACTACAATACAGATTCTTTCTTTGCCACAAAACTATTGTTAACAATTTGAAGGTTATCCTTTCTGTACATTTTTATTACCATCTGCATAAAATGAGCCTTTATAGGCTTTTTAAAAAATTAAATCATCCCATCTGTATCTATTGGTCTGTAGTTCTACAAACTGCCTTTTTTACTTAATGTGTTACAGATATTTCTGCCAGTACAGATAGGTGGTTCTATTTTATTCAACAGCTGCATTACTATTGCATAGTATAGATTCCATGGACAATAGTTTAGTGAACACTCCTATAGAAATGACTTGGTGTATAGTTATACAAGGATTTCAGAATTTCAGAATGGAAACTGTTAAAGGGGCTACGTATGCAAATGGCCATCCAAAAAAAAAATTTCTCAATTTATACTACCATCAAGAATACATAGAAGAGCCCTTTTTCTCTTCACAAAAGTTAGATATTATCAATTTAATTATTAGCAATCTGACAAATGGAAAAAATTGCCAGATCTAGCCTTTTGCCCATTTGTCTAATGGTTTGGCAGTATTACTAATATGTAAGAGCCTCTTGTCTTTAGTATAGGTTTTAATTCTCTGTCAAATATGTAAAAGTTTTCACTGTGGCTGTGTTTGAATTTTTACTTCAGTGTTGTTTATTGTATTTAAAGTTTTAATTTTTTATGTAATCCTATCAGTTAATCTTTTTATTTATGGGTTCTTTCTGTTTTTTGTTTGTTGTAATAAGGGCTTCTCTGCTCCTACATACCCCTCTGTTTTCTCATTCCCATATTTTGTTTTTGTTCTGCTTTTAAATGTAATGTAGCCCTGTTAGAATACACGTGGAATTTATTTCTCTGGTGTGAGTGGGGAAGAGGGCAATGTACAGGGTCTCCTTTAAAGAATGAGACACAAAATGCACTTTGATCTAACAATTCCACTTCTAAAGACTTAACTTAAATATTTAGATATGGATATGCATGAAAATTTAGTTGTAAGAATGTTTGTTACAGTATTGTTTTTAATATCTTAAAAACCAGGAGGCACCGGGGTGGCTCAGTCAGGTAAGTGTCCGACTTTGGTTCAGGTCATAATCTCACGGTTGGTGAGTTCAAGCCCTGTGTTGGACTCTGTGCTGACAGCTCAGAGCCTGGAGCCAGCTTCATATTCTGTGTCTTCTTCTTTGCCCCTCCCCTGCTTGTGTGCGTGCGCGCTCTCTTTCTCTCTCTCTCTCAAAAATAAATAAACATTAAAAAATAAAAAAAAAATAAGAATAATCTAAATGCCCAAGAATAGGAGCTTATTTAAATAAGTTATAGTGTACCAATTAGTCCTATACTATTTGTATAAAAGTGTAATGACATGGGAGATTATTTTCACTTCAGTAAATAGAAGAGGGTTAAACAACCTTCCCAGCTTTACTTTAAAATTATATACCTGGGAGAGGTGCCTGGGTGGCCCAGTCAGTTGAGTGTCCAACTCTTGATTTTGGCTCAGCTCATGATCACAGGATCCTGGGGTCAAGCCCCACATTGGGCTGGACGCTAAGCATGGAACCTACTTAAGATTCTCTCTCTCCCTCTGTGCCTTTTCCTGCTCACGCTCTTTCTCTCTAAAATAAAAAATAAACTAAAAAAAAAGAGAGGCACCTGGGTAGCTCAGTTGAGTGCCTGACTCTTGATTTCAGCGCAGGTCATGGGTCTCATGATTCATGGGATTGAGCCCCAAGTCAGCTGTGTGCTAGCACAGAGCCTGCTTAGGATTCTTTCTCCCTCTCTCTGTGCCCCTCCCCACTTGTGCTGCTTGCTCTCTCAAAATGAACTTTAAAAATTAAGTAATAGTAAAAATAGAAAGAAAAAAATTACAGATCAAAGAGAGAAAGAGGTTAGAATTAGCTAGATTATTCAAATTTTTATATCTGAGTGGTGGAATTATGGGTGATGCTTATTTTCTGTGTTGTATTTTTTGTTTTCTAATTTCTTTCATTAACACAACTTTTTTTTTTCTATCACCAAAGTTATTGTAGTGATAAATTTATTTTAGTTAAAGTAGGTATTAAGTCTTGGAAAAATGAAAACTCTTAAAACATAGAGGCTTTTGTTTGCTGAAATCCCCTAACAAGCTTATTAATTTTTTCCTTTTTCTATTCTTTTTCCATAGTTCAGATGATTATTATACATTACAGCAAGTTTGTATTTATTGGATAAGCTTAAAAATTTAATATTTTGGTAAAATATTTAGCCCCAGTGGAAATAATATTAACATAAATAAATCTTCTGTAAAATTGGTGGTATTCTTAGGTGTTTATTTCCAGTAGCTTGTTAATCATTCCTTTTTCCTTCAGTACTATGTGTATTAGAAGCCATATATCTCACTCACGCAGCTATGTATATAAAACATATTTTTTTAATTAGTGTAAATTAACCATATGTTAAATTAATATGCTAA
Organism: Panthera tigris; assembly: GCF_018350195.1. Taxonomy (NCBI): domain Eukaryota; kingdom Metazoa; phylum Chordata; class Mammalia; order Carnivora; family Felidae; genus Panthera; species Panthera tigris. The sequence continues at coordinate 35,193,575 of NC_056671.1, read as the reverse complement.
CTTTAGGTTGGACACCATTGCATGAAGCTTGCAACGTTGGATATTATGATGTTGCTAAGATACTTATAGCAGCTGGAGCAGATGTTAACACACAAGGATTAGATGATGACACTCCACTCCATGATTCTGCTAGTAGTGGGCACAGAGATGTAAGTATGATAGAAAAATCAATATACATTTTCAAAATATTAACTCAGCCCAGAGTAATTTAGTTCACTTCTTCGTCATACCATCTCATATTTCACCCATTGCTTGGTGAGCTCATCTGTATTTTATTTTCCCTTTTTCCTGCCTTCTAATTGCTAATTCATATTGCAGTCAAATTTAGTGTTTTATCTAAAACATAAGATTTATTCAACTTGATTGTTAATTAAACAGGTTGGCAAAATTTTATTGCAAGGCCATTCTCCTGTCAGATAGCTAGATGCAGCAGTTAAAACAGGTTTTACTTATAGTGAAAATTTTACCGTCTTGCCCTGCCTATCTATTTTTTTCAGACTTATTAATATTTAATGGTCTCTCTCTCTACAACCTTCATTCCTGAATGTTAGCTGATATTATTTATTTAATATATTCAGATGGTTTATATGTATAGTAATAAAAACATAATCAAACATGATTATATATGCTTACAAATTAATGGCACCTTTGAACATCATGTTTAATTTGTTTTGATGTAATTTTATGAACCATTGTAGGTTTTAAATCCATTTGCATTTTCAGTCTTTGTCATGCTGATATCCAAGCTTAAGCCCATCTCTATTGTAATGAAGCTCATGTTTTAAGTGTCTTTAATGCTTAATTGCATTGTGGTAGTCTGCTTACAGTGAGAGCAAATCAGTCTGGGGCACTATTAGGAATGGTTCAAAAGCAGGATTTTGTGTTTCAAATAAAAGTAAAAACTATGTAAAGAGAAAACCTATTAAAGAATATTTGGATATAGTTTAGAAAGTTGAAAAGTACTTTATAGCTTCTAAAGATAACTGCAGGCTCCCCCCCCTTCCTCCCCACTTCTCAGTATTTTTAGCCAAAAGCAACTACTGTTTATTTTTTTTAATGTTTATTTATTTACTTTGAGAGTGAGAGAGAGAGAGAGACAGAGAGGGGGAGAGAGAATCCCAAGCAGGCTCCACGCTGTCAGCACTGAGCCCAACTCAGGGCTCACTCCCACAAACTACGAGATCATAACCTGAGCTGAAATCAAGAGTCGGCCACTTAATCGGCTGAACTACCCAGGCACCCTGCCAAAAACAACTAACATAGGTGTTTCTTCTGTATTTCTAGCAAGATGAAGCTGTCTTGCTTTTTAATTTTTAGTTTTTATTTTTTGACCTCCTGCAGAAGATTTTATTGCTATTCAGATATTCACAGAATCTATATTATGTAGTCTTTACTAGCCTTTATTATAATTGTATTCTCTTTTTTGGATTTTTTTTTGTTTGTTTTATTATCTGGGTTAATATATTGCCTTTTCTTCTTTTGTTAATTTAGTTTTCTATGCATCTATATTTGTTCTTCTCTATTCTCTCTGATAAAACTCATTTAGCCTGTAAATAAGGTAAAGCACATTGATCAGTTTATTATTTTTGAGAAATACCTGTGGGATTTTTCATATCCCTGTATATAAGATATCTTGTATCCTGATCTCTTTGGGACTAGTTGCTCTCTAGATCTGAGGCATAGATGCCGTCCTGGAATATCACTTAACCATTAATCCCATGTGGGATTTTCAGTCTTTCCACGAGATTTCTAGTTTCCTGGTGCCCATCTTAACTTTCATTAATTAAATGGTTTGTTTTATTTCCTGCATGGTCATGGATTTCCCCAAGATCCTCATTGCTCTGATGTGGTGTATTTCTCACATTAGAGATCTTCCGTTAACTTCTGTTCATTCATATTTGACTGAAGCTCAAAAAAGCCTGACTGACAAGATGTGTAATGTACGGAGTCTGTTGGCTGGTGAGCTTTTCTGTAGTGTGTCTGGTGGAACAAGATGGCTGTTTTGTCAAAGTCTCCTAAATGTCAGTATTTATAGGTTCTTCTCTTGGTATAGATAGTTTCTCCAGAAAGCAATATTCTACTTTCCTGTCTGGATGACATAAGAATGTTTTTCTAGCTTCCTAGAAGCCAAGCAGAGGAGGAGTTTTTGTTCGACAGTGGTAAGAGGAGACTCTGAACTCATTCTGTCTTAGAGAAACTTACATTTAATTCTCCTGACTTACAGTAAGATACCATTAAACTGTCTTCCACTGCGCTATCTAAACCCAGAATCTTACTTTCATTTTGAGAAAAACTTCTCTTCTTCAGGGATGGAAAAGGTGCATTCATCTGACTGTGAAGGCTTGAGAATAGAAGCACCATCATTAAAATTAGTACTTCCCTGGTACATCTCAAAGGCCTGAAAGTTTGAACAATGACCACCATATGCCAGGATCTCATGGCAGCCAACGTGTAATTCAGTTCAAAAATCCTGTTTTAGAGTTTTTAGAGTATGCTTCATAGGACCACTCTATGTACCATAGGTTGGGTGCTGGGATTCTGAGACAGAAATTTGCAGGTGCTTGCAGAGATAGGAGGAAAGAGGGATGTGATCTCAGGAGTAACACCTGTTAGGATATGACAGCAGCAGGATAGAACAAAGGAAGAAGCTGATAGAACAAAGGAAGAAGTTGTGCAGCTGCAACAGAAGCTTCAGCCAGTGTCACAGGGAGTCATTGATACGAAGATGCACTTCGGAGTTTGCTCTGATTTGAGGTAGGGGCTAGGTCTATGTGCGTGCACGTGGATCAGTCAGTGAATGCAAGCTGCTGATGGCAAGGAGGCATACCCCTTAAGTGGTGCCACTCCCAGCAGTTGGGGGTATAAGCATCTTGGTCCATTTAGAAGGTATCTGAGCAGTGCACACCATCCACTAGAACCTTCAGACGGAAGCTTCTGCCTGGCACTGCTACCTGGCTCTGTGGATCCATTTGCAGCTGCCTCTCCACTTCAATGCACAGTACAGGTGGGACTCAGGGAAACATACCATTCCCTACCACTAGTGAGCCTGCAGATCTGTTTCCATGACTGCCTTCCCTCCCTGCTTATCAGCAGCAAATCCAGTCACCCATTCATTCTCAGGTTTCTCCAGGCAAGAGTCAAACACTGTGTGAACCCCAGACTCCGGACACTTGGGTAAAACTTTCTTTTCATGGTGACCTAATCCCAAGTGAACCTATAAAGTCAGGAAATTTCCTTTTAAAAAATGTCCTCACACATTGTTTTCCTATTGAGTAGACCAATGGTGGTGATTGAAGAAGAGAAGGAAAGGATTTGGTTATCTTTAGCAAGTCTGGGATTATAGTGAGCATTTCTTTTCAAGCTGGATGAACACTTAGTCTTCACTACCATCACGTTTAATACCTTGTTGTACTTTGAATTTCATGAAGTCAGCAGTTTCTTCTGCTTGAAACAGTGCCATGAGTAACATTTACTTTGAGGAATACTTGAACAGTGTGCATAGAAGTGGCACCGTTTCATTACAAATGAAGATGTAATTGCTTATTGACCTGAAAAACATTTGTAACTACTGAAATTTTTCATATTAAGGGAGACTTGGTAATAGAGTGTCACATAAATTATTTATCTGAGGTTCTTGTAACTGCATTTTTTAGGTAGTTGCATTTATTTGTCTTCTTTGAGTCAATAGGCTTCAGTGAATATTTCCCAAAGTCAAATAATAGGAAAAATCAACTTGGTGACAAAAATGGAAATCAGATTTTACTAATTCCTCAGTAAGAAAAATCCTCGGTATTCACATGATAAAATGACTGGGGTATGAAGCTAAATATGAATAACTGGTCTGTTTTGATCTCTTATTTTGTGGTATTTTGTGAACTACATTACATTAATGTCTCATGGTAGTATTTGTATTTTCACTATGGGACAAGAAATGTTCTAAATGTTTTATACGTATTGGTTCTTTCAATCTTCACAATAAGCAAGCAAGCTTCTGATGTGTCTTAAGACTGTGTAGCCTGTTCCATTTCAATACCCTCAGCCTCTCCATGAGCGTGGCAGGGCATTGACATAAGAACTCCTGCTCTTCCCAAGTTTATTAAATTGATGTGACTCCAAATTAAGGGACCAAAAGAGAGGAATCTCCATGTCTTTTTAAGACAAAAACGATATGATGATTCAGTGATCTAGGAGAGTTGCTACTTAATGAGTCTCCACTCTAATAAGAAAGATAGGACATGCTTTATAATGTCCTAGATTGCATTTTGATATCCTCTCATACCTTTCTGCTAGAAAATCCCCTTTTGTTCTCTTAAGCAGCAAACATTCTCTGCCCTATTTTCTTTTTTGACATGCAGTAAAAATTTCAGTGTCAAGCTGCCTGTCTTAAAAGGCACATTTTACTCTATTTGACCAAAAAAGTGGAATTTGGAGTGAAGATAGATACGAATTCACTTGTGGCCTGGCCAATTTACTATCTGTGTGATTTTGAACAAGTGGCTTTTCTCCTCTGAATCTCCCATTTCCTCGTCTTTAAATTATATAACAAATAATACCTATCTAAAGGGGATATTTTGAAGGAAAAAAGACACTATGCATGTAAACACACCTTGAAATCTAAAATGGTATAGAAATGTCAGAGGTAGAAGATTAAAAGGCTACCTTTATGTTACTATTTTTCAAAAATACTCAAATATTTTAGAAACTAGAATTTGGAAACTAAAAATGCTATTTTTCACATTAACTTTTTTCTCTAAGGTATTTTTTATGATTCTCAAAGAAGTTCTAATTTTAAAGAAAAAATGCAGTGTATAAACATTGTTTTTCCTGAACTGGTTTTTGTTTACCATTGGACTAGTCTTTTCTGCTCCCTTGGCAATTGTATACACCTGTATATACCTATATAGCAATTCCAGCTTTTTTTTTTTTTTTTTTTTTTTTTTTTTTTTTTTTTTACTGATGTACTTGTGTGTTTCCTGTACCGCACTGTGAGTAGCATGCATACAGCCTTTTAAAAAAATTTTTTTTTTAAATGTTTGTTTATTTTTGAGACAGAGACAGAGCATGAACAGGGGAGGGTCAGAGAGAGAGGGAGACACAGAATCTGAAACAGGCTCCGGGCTCCGAGCTGTCAGCACAGAGCCCGATGCGGGGCTCGAACCCACGGACTGCGAGATCATGACCTGGGCCGAAGTCGGAAGCTCAACCGACTGAGCCACCCAGGCGCCCCTGCATACAGCCTTTTTGTATGGATTTGTGTTAGTGGCCCCTGGAGCTTCTTGTTACATAAGACTTAACACATTACACTTACTGAGTTCTGCATGCATGCGTGTGTGGTACATGGATGGATGAATACATAACTGAGGATAAAGCAGAAAGAAAAAGACTTAAATTTATAAGACCTGACAATATATAGGATACATTTCTTTCTCACTGCATTTATCAGAAAGTGACTTATTTTCTGGCTCTGCTATTTAAATATTGTACTTTTTGCTCTTTTTTTTAAACGATATTCTTCTTGATAGCTTATCAAGGATGAATTGTTTTTCTTTAAAGTGATAAGATTTCCTAATTTCTGACTATAATGTTAAAGAATTATGCCTTGTTAGACATGTTTCTGTGAATACAAGTTTCTAAATGTGCACATAGCTGCAAATATTTCCAGAGGCTGACCTTTGAGCTCCTATACTTACAGGGACTCAAACACTATTTCCAGTCTCTTTCCAGAGGGAGACTGGCATGCTACTTTCAAGAGACCTTTGCTTTTCCTCCTACCAACATGCCTAGGATAGTAGGAGTCACAATTCAGAGCTATTGAGAGCTATTTTCTCCTTGTTCTTTTACTTGTGCCTAAGAAGGAAGAGGGAAATGAGAGTCACCAAACTCTCATTTGTGTATATTTGTACCATTTATTATGAATCTCTACCTAAGAATTAAATTTCTTTCACTCAGTAATACCTCTGACAACTGTAGCCATCCATAAAACATTTCCAGGGTGGGAGAAGCTGAAAGATAGCAGTTTTCTGTCCTGTTGTAAATTATTTAGACTAACATAGCTTACTAAGAATCTAATCTTTAGCTTACCTTTTGCAAGTGTATATAGTATTTCATGATACATACTTTTGTGATTGCCTTATTTCTAGTTCTATTTTAGATACCTGTCCATTCTTCATTTTTACTTATTTCAAATTTGTTGGCTCTTGTGCTTTAAGCAGCTTTGTTTTATTTTTGTGAGAGAGCATGAATGGGGGAGGGATAGAAAGAGAGGGAGACACAGAATCCAAAGAAGACTCCAGTTTCTGAGCTGTCAGCACAGAGCCCGACGCAGGGCTCAAACCCATGAACTGTGAGATCATGACCTAAGCTGAAGTCAGAGGCCTAACCAACTGAGTCACCCTGGGACCCCCTTTAAATCCTTCTGGAATAAATAATGATTTGCATATGCGGAAGTTCTGTAGAAGATTATTTGGGTTGGGGTTTTGTAACGTGTTTAAATTAACCACCTGTCCCTGATTCATCATAGTCTTGCAATATGTATTTGCTGGTTATTTCCTAATGGGTGTAGAAAGTTTTCAGCAGTATCAAAATCCTACATTCTATTTTTTTTTTTTTTATCCTGTGGCTCTAGCCTAAGGAAATAAGCTTAAAAATGGAAATTTTTCAACTTATAAAGATGTACAGTACAGTATTATTCATATTAACTACAAGTTTTTACTTCAGTTACCTTCTCAAACCCCTAAAATGACAGTAAGAGGAGATTCTAGATGACAGATGTACAAGGACAAAAAAAGAAGAAACAAGAAAACCAACATTTTGGGAGAAGAGAATTAGAAGAATGAGTGGTTACTGATCTAGAACAGGATTTGGCAGACTTTTCTCTAAAGGGCCAGATAGTAAATATTTTAGATTTTGCTGGCCATGTGCTGCCTCCACCATCCTTTCTCTGTCTACCCTCTTTTTGCCCTCTCTTTTCCTCTGAACTAATTCTCCTATATAAATCCTTTTTAAAGTATTTTAAAAAAATATAAAAAACTACTTTTCATTGGCTAACTTCTGATTTATAGAAATCAAAGAAAATTGAAACCAAAGTCATTCAAATGCAGAATCCCAGAAAGACTAGACCTCAGGAATCGGCGGCGCTTGGTACTTCTGGAAGTGCCTATTAAGATAGGACTGAAAACAAGATAATTGTATCAAAGTCTTTTTGACCCTTCTATCCCCTTCCTCTAACCCTACATGGCCATATGATTACACCTCTCCCACCCCAGCAGATGATGGGAGGTTGATTTCCTGGCAAGTATAAACCATATATTCTGGACTGACATACCACAAGAATAGTTGAGAGTAAGGATTAAGTGTAAGTTAACTAAGTGAAACATACCGAGTGTTAAGAACCCAGCCTCCTTTCAACAACCAAAATGTTGACAGTAAGGCTTAGAGTTTTAGGCATGAGTTGAAAGATTTCTCCACAGGAAATTGAACTAGCTGAGAGAGGAGTCTGATGAAATGGTCCTGTTACATCACACTAACATGAAGTCCATCTGTCAACAAGTCCTAACCATGCCAACAAAACTTTCAGTAAGTCTTTTTAGTGGCTTACTCTTAAGTGTGGACAGCCAGTGATCCACCTGCATTTGAGAAAAGTCTCTAATATAGATGATAAAGATCAAAACAAGCAAACAAAAATGTAGGAACTTGAAGGAGGAAATAATGCCATGAGGAAGTTCCCCCAAAGCCATCAACTTCCCCAAAGAGTTAAAAATTTATTGTAGCTATGAGGTAAGAGCTGAATGCATTAAACAAGGAACATTGAGTGAAGGAAAAAACCTCCTAGAAATTAATAATATGGTAAAAAATGAAAAATGGAGCACAGTTGCCCCTTGACCAATACAGGTTTCAACTGCATGGGTCCCCTTGCAGATTTTTTTCGATAAATATGGTATAGTATTATACATGTATTTTCTTTTCCTTGTGGGTTGTTTTTTTTTTAATGTTTACTTATGTATTTTGATGGGGAGGGAGGGCACAGAGAGAGAGAATCCCAAACAGGCTCCACACCATCAGCACAGAGCCTTGACACGGGGCTTGATCTCACTAACTGTGAGCCAAAATCAAGAGTCAGATGCTCAACCAACTGAGCCACCCAGGCAATGTTTCTTAATGACATTGACTTTTCTCTAGCTTACTTTATTGTAAGAATAAAGCATATGATACATAAAAACCCACAAAATATGTGTTAATTGACAGTCTATGTAATTGTTAAGGCTTCCAGTCAGTAGTAGGCTATTATTAATTAAGCTCTTGGGAGTCAAAAATTAATATGTGGATTCTCAACTACACAGGAATCTGCACCCCTAACCCCCATGTTGCTCAAGGGTCAGTTGTTTGAGGATTAAAGATAAAGTTGAAGAAATCTCCCAGAAACTAGGAAGCAAAAAAACAAAAGTGAAGACACAGAAGTGAGAAAAAAGATTACTTTAAGAAACCTAGTATCTTAACAAGAGTTCTTTGAAGGCAGAACATTGAAAACAGAAAGGGTATTAAAACCAGAAATTTTCCTAGAACTGAAGGAACATGGGTCTTCAAATTATAAGCATTCAGTTGAATGCTCAGCACAATGGATGTAAAAAGACCAAGATCAAGATATATTATCCTTCGGACGCCGGGTGACTCCGTTGGTTTCGCATCCAATTCTTGGTTTCAGCTTGGGTCGTGATCTTGCGGTTCATGAGTTCAGGTCCCATATCGGGTCCTCTGACAGTGCAAAGCCTGCTTCAGATTCTCTCTCCCTCTCTCTCTCTGTTCCTACCCCCTTGTGCTCGCTCTCTCAAAATAAATAAACTTAAAAAAAAAAAAAGATACATTATCCTGGAATTTTGGAACAACAGGGGCAAAGAATGTCCTGAAATTTACAGAGAGAAGAAACAAATCATTATATAAGGTAAAAAAAAAAAAAAATCAGAATGGCATCAGACTTTTCATTAACAACCCTAGAAGCTAGAAGATAATGGAGTGATACCTTCAGAATTGGAGGGAAAATTGTTTTTTAATGCAGATAAAGGTATTTTCTGACATGTAAAAAAATCTCAAAATATTTACTTCTTCAGGAATTTTCTGGAGTTGGTGATTCAACAAAATAAAGGGAGTAAATCAAAAAAGAAGATAGGATTGGGGCACCTGGGTGGCTCAGTTAGTCAGGTGTCCGACTTGATTTCAGTTTGGGTCATGATCTCATGGTCATGAGATTGAGCCCAGAGTCAGGCTTCTCGATGAGCATGGAGCCTGCTTGAGATTCTCTCCCTCTCTCTGCCCCTCCCCCACTCACGCTTGTGTGTGCATGCGCGCGCTCTCTCCCTCTCTCGCTCTCTCTCTCTCTCTCTAAAAATAAACATTAAAAAAAAGAGTCTGTAAAGAACGCAACACAAAATTGAGGAAAGGGTATTTCTGGGGTTATAGGATGAAGGGAGCTGACAGCTGGGAAGCAAATCTTAGCAACCAGTCCATTTTAGAGCACATTAGAAGGCTTGGAGAAAGGAGTCTGTAACAAAAAATGACAATATACTGAATCGAAGAGGACTGTATTTGTAGCAGAATGGGGGATGAATTAAAGATGGTTATGTAGAAAACTAAGCAAATGAAAAATCAAGGCAGTTAACTCCACAGGGGAAAAATAAAGTTGTTTAAGAACAGAAATTTAGTCATAGAGCACTACTTGGCTCAACATTTTTATTAGGCCTAATGATGCACAAGAAATACATATGTAATTATGTTAGAATGCTAGGAAGAAGGGAAATGTATGTGTATGGCAGGGGAGAGGATGAGAGTTGGTGACAGACAGCTGAATCCACATCTTACATTGTAAGACAATAGGCAGTGCCTAAAACTGAAAAATATGGAAGAAGCAAACTTAAGTGTGTTACTTAACTATGTGGAGATACGTTTTGGAGACAGTCGTTCTTCACCAGTGGCCTTGAAAAGCTAGTTGATCTTTTAAAATCGTAAGCATGTGTAATTTGATAAAAATTAGCAAACAAAAGGGATAAAATATTAACAGTTGGAATCATGAGTTATTTTTTTGATACATTCTTATCTTTCACATTTTCTAACTTGATAGTTTATTCTTTCATAGTCCAGAAAAAAATTTTCCATTATTCACTATGAGTCTTCATTTTTCTTACCTATTTTTCATTTGTTAGGAATTCCTAATTTACAACATCTTGTTTCATAAGGTTTCTTTAAAAAGGCATTTATTTCCTAAATACAAGAAAATACCATTGTTGTGTGTTGGGAATAAATACTTGATCTCACATGAAGTTTGTGGTCTAGAACAAGGGTAGAGAAATGTGTAAATTAATTATAGTATAGATTTGTATATATAGAACACACAATGGAAATAGAAGGTGAAAACAAGAAGAGACTGTAAGCAAGCAGGATTAATAATATTTGATGTAGACTACAGTGAAAAACAAGGGTCAGTGCTGACTCCCAGCTTTCTGGCTGCAGTGACTGGGTATATATATATAGGTGCTAGTCACTAAGAATAGAAATAGATAAAAGATAAAGTAGATGTTTTAATGAACTTTATTTGGGATCTGTTGGTTTCAACTATTGCATTGTAGTTGCATTATATTTATTACATACAATACATAGTTATTGTATTTGCATTGAAATACAAATATATTCATCGATATATCCAGGATATTTGTGTTTGGAGCTCAAGAGAGAGGGCTAAGAAAGAGCAAACAAGAGAATGAAAATAAATGAATGGATTACAAATTGTCAATCACATTCGAACAGAGTGGGTGAGATCTCCAAATAGATGGTGTAGACCAGAGCATGGGACTGTGAATCAAGGACAGAGCCCTAGGGAAACAATCATTGGCTTAGATCTTTACAGATCCCATTTCATGGGACTGATGAACATGGGAATGATGGGACATTGCAGGTAGAAGAATGAAGAGCCATAAAATTCAAGGTCGTAAGGGTGAACATCTTTTCAGAAGCTTGACTATGAAGGAAAAAAGATTTGACCAGAGGAGGGGAATATAGGTTTAAACAATTTCTTGTTTCATCCGTGTTTCATTTCTTTATTGCCATTTTTTTTTTTTTAAGATGAAAGAGACTGACTTCTAAGAAAGCCAATCAAAAAGCGGTTTAAAAACATGGAAGAAGATAAGCAACAAACAAAAGAAATGAAATAACTAGCCAGGCACATCCTGGTTTTGTGGAGCCCAAAGTTTACTGTATGTGGTAGGAGACAAGAGAGCTTAAGAACTGTGTCAAAGTAATGAATACAAAATTAGATACAGGACACTGTAATGGGACCATGAAAGTGAGGGCCTTAAAGTCTAAGATTCATTAGAACTAGGGCACCTGGGTGGCTCAGTTGGTTAAGCATCTTAGCTCAGGTCTTCATCTCATGGTCGTGAGTTACAAGCCCCATATTAGGCTCTGCGTTTAGGCATGAAGCCTATTTTATTATTTTTTTAAATTAAGTTTATTTATTTTGAGAAAGACCAAGACCATGTGAGTGGGGCAGGGGCAGAGAGAAGGAGAGAGGATCCCAAGCAGGCTCCGCCCTGCCAGTGCAGAGCCCAACATGGGGCTTGAACTCACAAAACCTTAAGATCGTGACCTGAGCTGAAACCAAGAGTCAGACAAATAACCGAGTGAGCCACCCAGGCACCCTGAAGCCTACTTTAAAAAAAAAAGATTCATTAGTTCTGAATAAATCCATGTCTGTTCCTAACAGTTTAAATTCCTAGAAGTTGGGAAAAAAGATGATTAAGAGCATTAGTAGTGATATTAGCCTTAAACAAAAGGATAATACTTCTTTTGAGACTCCCTTTTGAATATACATTCTAAGAGGCCAAGAAGCTTGTTATTCTTCTTCGTGGATTTATCTACAAAAGTTGGAGCAGTGCTCATTAATAGATACTCAGTAAATATTTGTTGAATAGATGATGGAACAGGAAGAAAAATGATCTGATTTAGTGCTCAAATAACCCAGCTTAAATTTTGAGGAGGAAACATCTTTGTAGTAGATAAGATCAGATTGAGGGTAGATGGCAATGAAAATGGAACTTGAAGAAAGTAATCATGATTTAGAATAGACAGACACTGAGGAACAGAGGCAGAGTAGATGAGGCAGAAGGATATGTGTTTTCAAGAGAATGGTTGAAATGACACGGACACTGAAGAGACTAAATCTTCCTACTGTTTAATATTGCAGATAGTCAAACTGTTACTTCGTCATGGTGGAAATCCATTTCAAGCTAATAAGCACGGGGAGCGCCCAGTGGATGTAGCAGAGACAGAGGAGTTGGAATTGCTGCTAAAAAGAGAGGTGCCTTTGTCTGATGATGATGAAAGTTATACAGGTTCGTTTCAGATAATCTACATTCAACTGTTTGTTTGACGTGGTGTTTAGTAAAACATTCTGATTCTGCTTTACAATACAGAAAATGTTTGAGTTCCTTAGAATAATGTTAGCCAGCTATTAAGAATGATGAATTTAGTAACCTAGGTATTTACTACATGTCTTCTGTGTAAGTGGAGACATAATGGCATTGCCCTATTTTCATGATTCCCTCCCCACCCCACCCCCCCCACAAACTGCTATCACATTCAAGTCTACTGCAGAACCTTTCCCCATTAACAGCTGTTAGCACGCTACTCTGACTTCTTTCATTCTGTTATAAATTAGAGAGCTACTAACCAAACCCTTCCTGTTTTTCCTGGCATTAGTGAGTCATCTTTGCATTTTGACTTCTGTGATTTAGGTGGTTGAACTCTGCTCATTGTTGTAAGGTAGGGGCACAGTTTATAAACATCGTATTAAAAAGGAAAGATCTAAAAGAATATTTCAGAAAAATTTTGATGTACTTGGTTTCCTTTTAAACATAAACAATTAAAGATGTAACAGAAGAAAACTTTCCTGCATTAAAGAAAGTCTTTTACCTATAGTTTGAAAGGATTCATGTTTCAGGCAAAAATCCTCATTGAATTTATTCTTCAAGAATTTATTAAGAATCATAATGGCCATTTCCTCACAAAATTTTAAAGAATTTCTACAAGAAATTAGGTAATGCTGCTTCTTATAAATAAGGGAATAAAAATCAAACCATACTCATTTAATCTCAGCCATTTCCAGAAAGCAATAAAGCAACATTTATACTTTTGAAGCAGAAAGGTCTACCCTGTACTTTTTTTTTTTTTTTTTTTTTTTTTGAGGTAGAAGTGACCTATAACGTTATGTTCCAAGTGTTCAACGTAATGATTTGGTGTTTGTATATATTGCAAAATGATCACTACAGTAAGGCTAGTTAACATCCATCATCCTACATAGTTAAAATATTTTTTCTTTTTTTTCTCGTGATAAGGAATTTTAAGATCTGTCTTAGCAACTTTCAAATACATAGTACAGTATTATCACCATGCTGTACCTTCCGTCCCCACGACTTACTTATTTTATACTAAAAGTTTGTACATTTTGACCCCTTTCATCCATTTCATCTAGTGCCCACCTCTGGCAGCCTATAATCTATTCTCTGTATCAGTGAGCTTGGGGTTTTTTTGTTTTGTTTTTAGATTACACATATAAGTGAGATCATACAGTATTTGTCTTTCTCTGACTTACTTCACTTGGCATGATGACCTCAGGGTCCTTTGTAGCTGGCAAGATTTCATTCTTTCTTATGGTTAGGTAATTTATTAATGCATATGCCACATCTTTTTTAACTATTCATCCATAGATGGACACTTGGGTTGCCTCCATATCTTGGCTATTGTAAATAATGCTGCAGTGAACATGGGGTGCATATATCTTTTTGAGTTAGTATTTTTGTTTCTTCAGATAAATACCCAGAAGTGGAATTGCTGGGAATTGTAATTCCATCTTTAATTTTTTGAGGAGCTTCCATACTATTTTCCATAGTGGCTGCACTAATTTACATTCCCACCAGCAGTGCAAAAGTCTGTTTTCTCCACGTCTTTGCTAACACTTTTTATTTCTTGTCTTTTTGGAACTAGCCATTCTCACAAGTGTGAGGAGATATCTCACTGCGGTTTGCAATTCCCTGATAATTAGTGATGTTGAGCATCTTTTCATATATTGTTGGCCATCTTTACATCTTCTTTGGAAAAATGTCTATTCAGATCCTCTCCCCATTTTTAAATTGGATTGTTTGCTTTTGAGATGTATGCGTTCTCTATATATTTTAGATATTTTCAGATATTTTCTCCCATTCACTAGGTTGCCTTTTCATGTTGTTGATGATTTCCTTTGCTGTGCAGAAGTTAGAATCCCAGTGTTTTATTATGAACATGTTCAGCGGTGCCTGAGTGGCTCAGTTGCTTAAGTGTCCGACTCAGCTCAGGTCATGAACTCATGGTTCATGAGTTCGAGCCCCGTGCAGGGCTCTGTGTTGACAGCTCAGAGCCTGGAGCCTGCTTTGGATTCATATTCATTCATTCTTTCCCTCTCTCTCTTTCTCTCTTCCTCGTCTGCATTGCACACTTTCTCTCTCGAACATAAAGGTTTTAAAAAGTTAAAAAAAAATATTCAAACATACAGCAAAGCTCAAAGAATTATGTAGTGTACACTCTGTACCCACCAAGTACAATTTCTTAGCTATTAACTTTTTACTAGATTTTTTTTATTACATTATCACATATCCAATCTTCTTATTTTTTTGATGCCTTTCAAAATAAATTGCAGACATTTCTAAATCCTTTAGCAGGCGTTTCATTAACTAGAGTTCTGTTTTCATGTATGATTATTTAAGATAATATTTACATTTGTGAAATTAATCTTCATTGAAGCAGTCTGAATTTTGAGAACTGCATAGACCTGTATAATCTAATCTTCTCAAGATACAGACTGTCTCTGTCATTCCAGAAAGTTCTTTACACCCTTTCCTAGTCAGTTCCCACCCCTACCTGATCATTTATATCTTTTATGGTAAAAATGATTAGGCAAGAATCACTAATGGCTGATAATCTACAGGGGACTTTTTGATGATGAGCAGAATATTTACATGGCCTTTTCACCAATACCACAACAGAGGAGAAGGAAAACAGTAATGATAGAGAAGAGAAATTTAGCAGCACTGAACTTTGTGGTCAAAATTAACATCATCAAGGGAGGGATGGATGCACATCATGTGCCTTCAGATGTGATACCGTGAGAAGGATATAATGTTACTTTTCTAGCATTCTGGCTGTGAATGCATAATCATGAGGAATGTTCTGGTTTTTTTCTTTTTAAGAGCCAGCACCATGAAAGATTAAGAAATGTCAATGTCATAAAGTGATAGAAATGTTCCATATTATGTAAAGAGATAACAGTTAAGGGCTATACCTGTTCCTTTTCTGGATCCTATCCTGGAGGGGGAGAATGACTATATAAAGAACATTATACCATACAAGGAATATGGACAGAAGATTAGCGTTTTATCAGTGTAAATTTATGAAGTTGATAACTATACTGTGGTGATAGATAATATCCTTATGTTTTAGGAAATATTCACTGAAGTATGTAGAGGTAAAGAGCCATGATGTATATAATTTACCTTCATGCAGTTCAAAGGAAAAAATGTATATATACACACATGTATATATAGAGAGAATACAAGTTATAAAGCAAGAGAGTATAACAATAACAGGCATATCTGAATAAAGGATATATAGTATTTAGTATTTTTTCTAGATTTTTGTGAGTCTGAAATTATTTCCAAATGAAATTTGAAATAAATACTGGGGTACCGCGTGGCTCAGTTGGTTAAGCATCTGACTTCGGGTCAGGTCATATCTTGCAGTTCATGAGTTCGAGCCCTGCATTGGGCTCCACGCTGCCAGTGCGGAGCCTGCTTAGGATTCTGTCTTTCTCCTTCTCTCTTTCTACCCTTCCCTTATTTGCTGTCTCTCTCAAAATAAATAAACTTAAAAAAAAAAAAGTGTATATATATATATATATATATATATGTATATGTATATATATATATATATATATATGTAAACATATCAGTATATAAGCTTTCCTTGCTTTATGTGTTGAAAAGATATAAAAGCAGTGACATTAAGACAGTATGCAATAATCAGTCATTCCTAGTGCCCAGATTATAATCTTGAAATATATTCTACTAAAAGTAAAAGAAAAGCAGGATGGGCCACCTGGGTGGCTTAGTCAGTTGAGCATCCAACTTCAGCTCCGGTCATGATCTCATGGTTCGTGAATTCAAGCCCTGTATTGGGTTCACTGATGTTAGCATGGATCCCACTTCAGATCTTCTGACCCCTTCTCTCTTGGCTCCTCCCCGACTCACACTCTTTCAAATTAAAAAAGAAAAAAAAAAATGAAAAGAAAACTGGGAAAAAATAGGTGATTCTTTGAGGAAATCTAGACGGTAAACTTGGGACATTTTGTCATTACAGATTCTAAGGAAACTATCAAAGCCTTGTCAAAAAGCCTTAGGAAACAAGTTGGAGGAGTACCCACTGGCCAAAGATGGGATAGTTTGTGCTTCAGTAACAGTATTAGTTGCATCTATGTTTAAATCCATGATTCCATAGTGATAAATTTTTAAATTAATTCATCATCAGAGAACTAATTTGTTATCTTAAAAATTAGGCAAAAATGGAAAGTAATCATTTATTTTGCCTTTCCTATGTGAACTTTATCACTGGGTAACTTTATAGGTGAGAAGTATTTACTTTTAAGATTAATTCAGCCAAAAGAATGGGGGAAAAGGATTAACTGTTTTGCAACTCCCAGTTAATATATCTAAGCATTGCTAACATTAAATTAAAAAAAAAAAAAAAAAACTGCAATGCCCCCAATGAAAGAATACAATTCTCAGTCCTCAGGTTCCAGCTGCAACTTGGAGGAAATATCAGGGTTTGAGGGATATGCTGAACTTCATTAACCAAAATCTAGACTGTGGGAGACCCAGACAGCTTTGGTTCTTCAACATAGATTGCATGAAAATGAGAAAGGATAACCTGTAGGAAAAAGTTAAAATGTTTAAAAAGGAGAAAGACTAAAAAAACAAAGCATGTGTTTAATAGGTGAGTTATACTTTTCTGGGGTATTTTTGCATAAAACTCAGTCGAGATAGATGACACTTGTAAGTTCCAGGATATTAGGGTTTGTTTGTTTAAGTTTATTTATTTTGAGAGAGCAAGCACAAGTTGGGGAGGGACGGGGAGAGAGAGAGAATCCCAAACAGGCTCCATGCTTTCAGCACAGAACCTAATGCAGGGCTTGAACTCACAAAACCTCAAGAACGTGACGTGAGCCAAAACCAAGAGTTGGACGTTTAACCGACTGAGCCACCCAGGAATCCCTGGGATATTAGATTTTTTTTTAATACTAAGAAATTCTTGGGGTGCCTGGGTGGCTCAGTTGGTTGAGCATCTGACTCTTGATTTCAGCTCAGGTCATGATCTCATGGTTTGTGGGAATGAGCTCCACATCGGGCTCTGTGCTGAGAGCATGGAGCCTGCTGGGGATTCTCTGTCTGCCTCTCCCTCCCCCTCTCCCTCCCTTACTCTCCCTTATCCTCCCTCCCTCCCTCTCTCTCTGTCTACATTTAAAGATGCTAAGAAATTCTTATCTCTCTCTCTCTCTCTCTCTCTCTCTCTCTCTCTCTCTCTCTCTCTCTCTCTCCATTTAAAAGATACTAAAAAATTATTAACATGATATGTTGGGGAAAGCCTGATAAGCTTTCAGTAGTTTTGAGGGGGACCAGCAATAGTAATAGTTCCTTTATTTCACTAAGGAAATGATCGGCATTTTTACTTCACTTAGGAAGTGATCAGCACTATCACCTATCCAAAAGTAGGATTAATTATAAGAAGAGGAGACCGAGGGTGGGGGCTGTAAAGAAGGAAAGAAAAATACAATATTGGGTAAAGTGTTGATAGCAGTATTTGGTGTAGTAGTGGTAATGTTAATGAATGAAACTAAAACTATAGGCACAATTGTAAAGGGGGCAACATTCTTTCCAGCATCTGTTTTCACCTCTTAACCATCCAGTAGATCTCAGTTCCTTAAGTGGTACATAGACACTGCTTGGTAAATATTTGTTGAATTGCTGGGGAGGGTTTACTGGCCCTGAGGGATTATTCAGGACTTTTCAGCCTCCACAAATCCCAAGAATAGCTAAATCTGTAGGCTGAGTTCGTCCATTACAGAGACTAGAAAAGTTTGAGGAGATCTAGAATCAAACAACAGAGAGCCTTCTCCTGGTACTTTAGCTGCTAACTGGCAGGCACAGGGGTGAAGGCCACTTTACCTTCCACCACTACCTCGGTCTACTCCCACCATTGGGTTACAGTGTGCTAACAAAGAAAGGCAACCCTTCAAGGTTGTCTAGAAATCTGAGAGAATGATCATTTTAAACAAACAAAATGTTAACCCAGCTAAATAAAACTACTAGAGGAAGCAGATTAACTTGGACAACAAAAATGAGCACTGAAGAAAATTCAAGTACAGCACAAAATGACTTTTTGGAACTAATAAAAAACATGATTATACAAGCAGAACTCCACTGAGGAATGATCATTGTTAGGGCTTTAAGTTGTCAGACTGGAAAATCATGTAAAATAAATCCTTACAACACAGCAAAAATACAAAGAGAAAGAATCGTAAAAGAAAAAAGACTTAGAGAATAGATCTAGGATATGTAAAAGCTCAAACATGTGAGTAATATCTACAGGAATTTGAAAGGGAAAAAAAGAAGCAGGTGAAAGATAGTCCATAATTAAACAAATAGAAAAAAATTGTCCTGAGCTGAAAAATTTTCTGATAGCCTGAGTCTATCAGTTATAAAGGTGAGTGAGTTCCAGATGGTTTAAGATTTTTTTTTAACATTTATTTGTTTTTGAAGGAGAGAGAGAGTGTGAGTGGCGAGGGGTAGAGAGAGAGGGAGACACAGAATCCGAAGCAGGCTCCAGGCTCTCAGCTGTCAACACGGAGCGGGGCTTGAACTCACAAGCCATGAGATCATGACCTGAACCGAAGTCAGACGCTCAACCAACTGAGCCACCCAGGCGCCCCCAGATGGTTTAATGAAAACATGTGTGCTCACACACACACACATATCCCCCACATCCACCAGACATGTATTTGTCAGTTTCCTTAGTTCTGAATGTAACAAGTTATCTACCAGGAAATACTGTCACATTGGCATTGGACTTACAACTTTTTTTTTAATGTTTATTTTTGAGAGTGAGAGAGCATGTTATATGTGGAGGAGGGGCAGAGAGCAAGGGAGACAGAGGATCTGGAGCAGGCTCTGTGCTAACCGTGGCAGCAGAAAGCCCCATGCAGGGCTCAAACTCATGAACAGTGAGATGATGACCTGAGCAGAAGTCGGATGCTTAACTGACTGAGCCACCCAGGCTCTCCTGGATGTAGAACTTCTAACAGTGGAAGATAAACTGTTGAGAGAAAACTGCACTATAAAAATTCTGTACCTGACCAAGGTATTATTCATATGTCAGGGTAAAAGAAAGATAATAGCAGACATTTAAACATTTAAAAGATGTACTAATAAGTATATTTTCTTATATTTAAAAAAAGAAATTTTGGAAAAATAAACCAACAACTTACAAAAGTGGTTATTTAGTAGAGGAAGGGATATAAAAGGAAGTACATGAATTGTTACAACAGTCTTTGAAAAACAGTCTGGCAACAGCTAACAGTACAAGAGCTCTTATCTTGTAGAGATATATACTAAAATATTTCTAGATGAAATGATATGAACAGGATGTGCCTCAAAGTGATATAGGGATAGGATAAATGGAGGTATGAATTGGCCAAGGATTGATGGCTATTGGAGCTGAGTGATGAGTACATGATGGGCTAGTGGTTTCCTGGTGGTATAGTATAACATTGCCTACTTTTGTGTAAGTTCAAAATTTATCATTGTAAACATTTTTTTTAAATAGGTATGCTCCTTGATCTAGCAATTAAACTTCTGATAATATCTCATGTTTTTTATAGCGCTGTTTTTAGTGGCAAAAGAAAAACTGTATGGTGATACAAGGGATTGGTTGCATAAATTGTGGTAGATAGTCACACAATGAACTATTTATTGTACAGCCGTGAGAAAGTAGGTCCTAATGCTATTACTTGGAGAGATTTTCATTAAGATATTTTTGAGTTCGAAAAATCAAGATAATCATAATATCTCAGTTTTAAAATGAATAATATTTGTTAAACCTCTGAGTTTGTAAATGTACATACATTTGTGTAAAATCTTACAAGTATGGAACAGAATTTGAAAGGATATATACCTAGCGAAATGTACTTTGTTGAATCTGTTTACTAACATCACACATGATCTCACTGCCAGATCCCTTAGCTATCTTTTTACTCTAACTGCCCTTAGCTATCTTTTTACTCTTCTGGCAGAATTTGACAATGTTGACGTTCTTTCTAAAATTTTCCTGTGTTGGTTGTTGGAATGTGATTCTCTCCCAGCTTTCATCTAGCTTCCTGGACTGTTTCTACTCAGTTTCCTTCTAGAATCTCATCTTCATTTCTTCCTCATTCCCTTCCCATACATTCCTGTGTTGGTTTTTCCAAAGATTTTACTTTTTGGACTGTCTTCTCATGACACATATTCTCATAGATAAATTTCACCCACACTCAGTTTTAACTACCATCAATATGGTGAGGTCTTCCAGATATGTATTCCATACTTTTCTCTTAAACCTCAAACCTGTATATTTAATTGCTCTCTGGATATTACCACTTAAAATGCCCACAGAAATCAGTAGACCTGAATAGAAGTTCTTTCTCTTCCATTTAGACTCCTTTTCTGTTTTTCCTGTCTCGATTGATGATAGCATCATTTATCTGTATATATGTCACTTGGTGGTCATCCTAATAAACTCCTCTGTCTCCTTTTCCTTCAGTTTTTCAGCACCTGTTCTTGAACATTGATTATGTGTCAGGTATTATTTAAGTACTAGGGATACAGCTGATTAAGAAAATGAAGACGCTAACGTAATCATCCACTAACCTCTGTCAGTTTCTACTTCTAAAATATTTGTAAATCCATCTACCAGTTATAAGCTGCAAGTCATTTGTGCTGTGTGAGACCAGGGCTATAACAGTTAAAATTACATTGACTTTCATAAGAAAGTAAGAAAATAAGATTTGAAAAAGAGAAAATTTGTATATGGTATGTTAATTTTCCTATTTATTATGGCTATGAACTCTGTAACTCTGGTCTCTTCAGAAAACAGTGGCTGTGAAGAGCAGCTTTTATTATAAAACTTGCCATTAGAAAACAGATTGCCTGTGGAAGAGGGGAGGGATCATATCTGAACTTAAATGTTTAATTAGAGTGAAACACATCTTCAAGAGCCTTTTTTGATTTTCACTGATATTGATTGTTTCATGTGTTCATCAACTATGTATTGATTTTTCAGAATATTTATTTTCCACATGGTGAATGTGCCTGAATTATTGCTTGATCAAAGTCCCTCAAGGAATGATGCAAAAATCATCAGTAAGTATCATACAAAAATTTTGGAGTTGCTGAAAAAGACTGATGAAAATACCCACTTTGTTTATTTTACATGAGGTCCTTGTTAGACTTAACTTTATCAAACTTCATCCAATCTAAATTTAGAATGTATTACTATCTAATCAAGAATAACTGCCCATAGATGTTTGTATGTATATAGCCTGATAGCATCATTACCCATCTGGTATATCACATCATCCATGTGACAGATACACTTTAAGAGTTGCAAAGTTAGATAATATAACCAAGACGCTGAATTTTAGAACTTAATAAATTTGGAGGAAATAGTGTTAAATATGTAACATTTAAAATATGGCTTATTCCATTAGGCATTGTGCTTTATGCCAGTGCTACTCAAGTCAAGGTTGCTGTTCCACAAACTGTTACTGGCCCTCAAGATAAGGAGCTTGTGCCAGAATGTAAATCAACACATTGCTTCCCGTTATCAGGAAGGATGAAAGGCTGTGAGTAAATATCAGCTGAACTAAACAGTGTGCTAGTGACATAAAATTGATTTCCAGTTTTGGTGCAGGCTCCTTATTTCTCCACAGATTAGTAATAATTTGCAGACTAGCTTCAGTCCAGAGACTACACTGAGTAGCTCTCCTAAGTCATGCATATCAGACATTTATAATATTGCAGGAATACATGTCTTGGTTAGTATAGCTTATTTGTATACAAATGTGTGGCACTTTTAAATTTGCATAATTCTTTAGTCTTTTTCCCCCCTAATTTCTGCCCTTTCCCCACAGTCTTATTCCACATTACCTTCCTGCACAGAAATTCTATCTAATAATGGTGTTTGCTACAAGTAATTGCTTCTTGCTGCTCTGCTGAGGACTCAGTCATATTATTCAGAGTCATGTCACACTCATGAAACATAATTATGGTAATGGAGAAGTGGGTAACTCTGTGTCACACAGTGCCCCCCCCCCCCATACTTTCTGGCATTCATTAATTGCCAAAGTAGAAATTCTGTTACAGATTTACAGATACTAATTTTATTACTTAGAGTGACCAGTGAACAAAGTTGCAAATACCAGTCATTGTCAAAAAAGGCATTCACCTTTTTCTTATGTTTCTTCAACCACCAGAAATCTGGCCTTGTTTATCGAGCAGCTGCTATAAACTTTCCTCACTTGCGTACTTCACCTTAAGCAAGGAGATACTCCATCATAATAAATAGATGAGCTACTCTTAGCATCTGCTGTAAAAACAGATCAGGAAACTTTTAAAAAGACAGTGATATATTGTTACCCACTGGTGTTTACTGAGTACATTTCTGTGTCATAAAATACACAAAATGACCAGTATTTTTAAAGAGCCTTATTTTCTTAATGTTAAAATATTAAATTGTAACTATTCTAAATATATTGTCATAATTTGTGAAACTCATTTCCTCAGTTTTATATTTCAGGAGCTATGAAAATATGACTGGTTGATACATGCACATACGGAATTATAACAGTTAATAAATCAATAGATCAAAAAAACAATTATCTAAGTCCAGATATACCAGAAATTTTTATTAAATGGATCATGTGATGTTAACAGTTTAACCATAAGTAGGAAGAAGCATCACCTTAGGAAGTTTTAAAGCAAACCTTTTAACCTTAGAAGTATGAAGATATCTATAGGAAGAAATTACATAAGATGTTTTTAGAGTGTTAAAATATATTATCAGCATACTTGATCATTATAGGAGTTTAGACTTGATCAAGCATTTTGTAGGATAAAGGAATTTGCATGTTATATACCTAAAATTAAAGATTCTCCCGTTTAAGATGTAAAGAATATTTTATCTTCTTGCTTTCCAAATGGCATTTTTAAATCACTTCCAGAATATATGTTAGGAAGTGAGTTAGGCCAGGTGTGGAAAATTATAATCCATTTATAACCCAAGAACCTTATTTCGTTTAATTAGGACTGTTAGCAAACTCTCACATTAAATCCACTTCTGAACTGGTGGAGTGGCAGCAAGCACAGTGGTGGGTGTTCAGCGGTGGGTGTTCAGCACCCTTTCTGTCTCACCTATCCCTGTAGTACCAGTGCTGGGCAGAAATGAAAAGTCCAGTTAGGTAACCGTTATGTACAGAGGATTGAGAATACAGCATGATAGGCAGTGAGATATTCTTTGATTTCATGACCAACCAGACGAAATTCCATAGTGTTTTGCATAGTGTTTTTGCATGCTCTGCTTTTTCTCCTCTGCTTTGTGACATATATGGTACACTTGACACACAGAATTCTGAATTGTAATTTTTCAGACCTTCTTCTAAATATCACCAGCTGCTTCTATCTGAATCTCAAACAAAACCACTACAGTTCTCTTAGTTGAAAATCAATACAGATTTTACCATGTGTTTTTTTATGGATTAATTATATCAACCTAATACCAAAGCTTAAGAATATTTAATTCTACATGGAGTGTTTTTTAAAGAAAAATATGTATGTTAAAGTTTGTTAAGTGGAGAAAAAGGAAACAAAATTACTAAATTACCATTTACTATAGGTGTTCATTTTTAGCAGTGTTTATACAAATTACACACTTCTATATTTTTTGCTTGTTCATATATCAGAAAAATAAATGGAAAATTGTGGTTGCAGTTGAGACGTTCTTTGGATGTCTGCAAATGAATACATTATAAGTCTTTAAATTTTATGTTACATAAAATAGCCTATTAAATATCTCTCTTTGAAGTTTATATAACCAAGAAATTTTAATTGTATATGCCCAAAATATGTAAGATTATTTTTTATAAATACCAAAATAGTAGGTTTCTTTGTTAATAATGTTAGTTTAATGGTTTTTATCACAAACTGAATTTCTACCAGTACCTAGCAACTTAAAGTGAGTCTGTCACATAACTATAATAGTTGAGATATTGCTGAATATGCAAGACTAAAACTCTCTGAAGAGTACATTTGGGCAGAACCCTTAAAGACCTTTGACTTTTAAAAATTATTATATATAAAAAATTATTATATATGCATACATTGAATGAGTTCAGCCTTAGCTATATCATTCTGTCTGCAGAAAAATGTTTTATCTAGTCATGATTAAAAGGACCTCCATGTAATATATATATATGTATATATATATATTTGTTATGGAATTAGTGGAGACTGGGTGATTTTGTCAGTTTCCTTTAGTGACATCAAAATTTTTGTAGTGATACTAGTCCTATTTTCAGAGGGGAAATTTTTTTATTTATTTATACTTTATAGAATTAGTTTATCTGTTTTACTGACATTTTAGTAGAAAGACAATGTGTAACTATGACTAATTGAGGGAGTATACAGAATATTGTGGTACTTGATTTTACTTCCTATGTAGATTTTGCTTTTAGACTTAGTATTTTCAACTGTTGATTATATTCTCTTCCTTCCCCAGCTCACCCCTAAACTCTTGACTATAGTTCTCTTACCTACATCTAATATTATAGAAATACAGTGAAAATATGTCCTCGTATGGCATACTTACTTCCAAATAGATGTATGACTGCTTTTCTTCCAGAAAGCAGAATTTAAATACCTAAACTTAGGAGAACTGTGGCTTAGAAGTGGAGATTTAGAAGAGTCTATATAAAATTACCTGATGGGTTTTTTCCCCCCCTGTCTCTGAGCTACATTTCTCAGTCAATTTAAGGATATGAAAGCTGTAATGATTTGTTTCCTAAAATGCAAGTAAATTTTTTTAGTGTTACTTCTTTGGCTAGGTAATATAAGTAAGTTCTATAATTAGTCCTTAAATATATTAGTTGTGAGTAGTGAACTATTACAGAGCAAAGGAACAACTCAGAATATACATAAGAGAGGCCTGCAGCATTTGTGAAGTACTCCTCCTCTCAAGCCCCAGAGAGTCTCTGAAACTACAATTAGTTTATTCAGGAAACAGTCTCAGCGGAAGACTGAGATTAGAGAGAGCCACAGATCAATGCAAAGGCCTCTCAGAGGAGAGGCCTGTTGTAGTGATTTACCACAAAACTGCTGAAGAAATGAGTTTTTCCTTTTATCAGTACAAAAAGAAATCCAGAGATTTAAGGAAAAGGAAAATCAAGTGAATGAAAGACAAGAAGGGCCAAGATGAACAAGCAGGACTATTGACCTTGGAGAATATAAATAATATAGAAAACAGAAGGATAAGTTGTTCTCAGTATTCTTGGAGATCCTTGGAAGGCAGTCTACTAAAAGACTGCTGTGAAAAAGTAGACCTGGAAAGTCCTCGGAATTCAAAATATTTATCATAACTGAAAGTAAATATTCTATACACTCTAAAAAACAGACTGGACCTTGCTGAAGATCTTGAGATCAAAGAGAAGAGCAACATATAAAACATTAAACAAAAGACATTGGAAATACGCGAAAAATGGCAAAAACAGACAAACAAAAAACATACCCAGGATAATACAGTAGTCATCTTACAAAAAAGAGCAAATGTTGAGAAGAAAATAACTTCAAGGATAAAATTCTTTTTAATTCTATAAGCTCCCAGTATCACAGGGAAACATGTTACCTACAAAGGAGAGACTGGCATCAGACTTCTCAAATATGTTTTTAGAAGACAGGTGGAGCTGTCGTTACAGCATTCTGTGAAATATTATTTTGAACCTAGAATTCCATTCCCAACCAACTATCAACTCAAGTGTCAGGGCTTTCTTTCTCTGGAAAAGTTGCTCACATATATATATTACTCTTCAGTGACACAAAACACAAGTCTAAAAGGAAGATATAAAAACTAACTCAGGATTTTGGTGAAAAATTCCAGAGTGACAACAATGAGCAGTTGGCATATGTTTTAACAAAATGTCAGCTTTATGAGGAATGTTATTAAGAAAAGAGAAAGAGTAGGTAACAATACGCATAATGTCTAAATTAGATGGAGAGCTTGCTGTGTCTGGTATTGATGTGAAGGCATATTGTCTGAACTGATGAATAAGAAAAAAGGTGAAAACTCCAGGAAAAATAAAACATATGAATAATTCATGGCCTAATTAAAAAGCAAGCTAAAATGTGACATGATTTTTGGGTTGCCCATGGAGCAAATGCATGCTTTCTGAAATGACAGTAGAAGGTCTCTCTTGGTCAGATAATTTAGAAGAGCCAAGAGAAAAGACCCGAAGTTCAGAAATTCTGTCACTTTATTATTTCTAAGTTAGTTAAATTCAAATAAGTCATATGTAATACTTTAAAGAAGTTATGAAGAATGATTCTCTTGGGTGGTGGGATTATTTTATTGGTAGTTTTTCTTTACCCAACTCTGTATTTCTCTGGCTTTCTGTCATGAACTGTTTTACTTTTATAATAAAAGAACAATAAAATGCTACTTGAAAATAAATGAAAACAATTTTTGTAAAAAAGATTACCAAAGTAGTATAGCTTAGGGGGCGTGCCTGGGTGACTCCGTCCGTTAAGCCTCTAACTCTTGATTTCAGCTCCGATCATGATCTCATGGTTTGTGGGATCAAGTCCTGCATTGGACTCCGTGCTGATGGCGCTGAGCTTATTTGGGATATTCTCTCTCTGTCTCTCTCAAACTAAATAACCTTAAAAAAAAAAAGTACAGCTTAGGACTTTTCTGCACTAACCCATCTCTGAATAAAAAATAACGTGTATAAGCAAACACCATTCTAAATGTAAAGGGTTTTTTGTTTGTTTTTGTTGGTTTTTTTTTTTAAAGAAAGTATTCCTATGTCTAAAGAATACTTAGTTCTAGTTAAATATATTACACACATGCAGCTTTCAACATTGTAGAGATTTTGGTAATGGAAATCAAGTCATAAAACATTTTTTTCCACTCTTTTTGAAATGGCTGTTCAATAATAAAAGCTCAGATTTACTACTCCATACTATCTAGGTTTGATCCTTGAATCTCTAATTGTCAGCAAGTTTAGTTAACCTGGATGTACTGTTTTACATCTGTAAAATAAAGACTACAGCACAAATGGTATGAAGATATGGTAAATAAAAGTTAAATAAATGAATATATGAGTGCGCATAGAATATCAACTGGCACAGAGTTAAGCACTTGATAAATACTAGCTTTGAAACTAGTGAAAATCTAAAATAAGGTTATCACATTACACGTGTCCAATTATTTAAAATTAAGTATTGAGAACCATATTTATATAATATTGCAGCCTTGTAATCTTCAAATTGAAAATGTCATTTGTGAGGTGCCCAGTTGGTTCAGTCAGTAGAGCATGCAACTCTTGATCTCGGGGTTGTAAGTTCGAGCCCCATGTTTGATGTAGAGATCACTTAAAAATAAAATCTTCAGGAAAAATACAAAAGAACATTTAAAAAAATAAAATGTCATTTGTATTTACCATTCTAAAGATGGGAAATCTAATCAAGTTCACAGATTTTGTCATTTAAGGTAGTCACAGCATGGCTGCTTTTCCTTTATTTTTTATGTCTAGCTTTGTTGAGATGAAATAGATGTATAACATTGTGTAAGTTTACGGTGTACCACGTAGTGATTTGATATATATGTATATTGCAGAATAATTACCACAGTAAGGTTAGATGGCACATCCGTGGCCTCACCTAGTTACAATTTTGTGTGTGTGGTGAGAACTTCTAAAATCTACTTTCAGCAACTTTCAAATTCACAATACAGTATTCACTGTATTCACCATGCTATGAATTATATCCTCAGAACTTACTCATCTGATAACTGAAGTTTGTACCCTTTGACTATCTTCACCCATTTTCCCTATTCTCTGACTTTTTTTCCTTTATAAATTGGATTAATAGTCATGAATGAGGTATTTTTAATCTCTTATTTCATGTATTTATGGAATATATAAATCCAGATATTGCATATCTAAGATGTGAATATTTCAAACTCAGGCAAAGAATAGATAGCAAGTTCATGTATGAAATTCAACTTTAACCTCAGGTGGGTATGTTTAACAGCATTATGTTTTAATTCAAATCATTTTCCATATAAATTAACAATAAATCTCATTTAATATAATGTTTTATTGTAGAGCCTAGGGTTTTGTAGCAGAGTTGTTTTCTTGGTATACTTAATCGTGAAATCTAGAAGTAGAAGGTATTCATATGAATTCTTAGAGATTATGGCATGATTATACTGGGTTGTTTGTATAGTTCATCTTGACTATATTTAAAGTTTTTTATATACTCAGAAGTGACAGCATGGTGGTTGTGAGTACCAGTATTAAAGTCAGAGAAACTTGGGTTTGAAGACCTAGCACTGCCACTTATTAGCTGTAGGGTCATGGATAAATCTGTTATCAACATTATTATGTAGTATCCTAGACCCATAAGGTGGATACAGAAATGAGACATTTTATAGACTTGCATAAATATGGTATTCATTTTAAACTTTCTCCACGGATTATTTTCAACAAAAAGTTCTCATCTACTTATTAAGTTGTAGAAAAAACTTTTTTTTTTAATCAACCTGTAAGGGCATTAAATTGGATTAGCAAATGAAACAGTTTATATAATTGTGTCCACCCCTCCATCCCTGTTCCATTTTCCCCTTCTTTGGGGAATACCAAAAAATATTTTACATAAGGGGTTGTCAATTATGACTAGTACTTTTATGTTTAAAAATATGAATACCACCAGACGCTAATACAAGAAAGTTGTTTCTTGGTACCCTCTGTTTTTCTTCTTTCCCCTCACTGCCTCCACCTGCCCCTCCTCTTTTCCCCAGAAGTCTGTGTCTGCATATGTCCCATTTTTTACCTGAAAAACTGGTGGTTTCCATTGCCCTCATTCTAACGGACCACATACCTCTGCTGTAACCCTGTAATAAGTGCAGTAAGTGCCTGGAGTCAGCTTGAATCTTTCTGTCTTCAGTTTTCTGATACTAAGTTAAACAAATATGAAAAGCTATGGGATTTAATTTTGGCTTTTCAAGTTAACGTGCAGTTTATTGAATTTGGCATGTTAAGTGTACATTATTACTTAATTGCTTTTTAATTTAATGATACATTTTTCTCTCTTTAAGCAGTGAGTTAATATTTATCACATGTATGGTGTGTGCCAGGATATACCAGGCACATATGTAAATTTAATACAGTAGCCCTGTGAGTTAATCCCTGATAATAGATTACTGACCCATTAGGTGGCAGAGCAAAGGTCCAAACCTAGAGCTAAACACAGACCTCATGTACTTTTCCATTCTGTCATGCCGGTTGTCATTGGGTGTGAAAACTTCAGAGTCTGATGATCCTAATGTATTATATGCTGTAGCATAAAATCACAATATGAATTTAGTGTATGTTTATTTGACTTAATGGTAAGTGTTACAGTGTGTGCTGTGGCCAGACTCAACGTTCGTTATGTTTGAGTGTGGCACCTTCTCTTGCCAAAAAGGGTTCTGAAAATGAAAATAGCTGGTGTTTTTTGGGTCTTGCTATAGAGTCTCCCATTCACTAATTAAAAATCTTTAATGAAAGTTTACATTTTCATATGTAACATTTTCCTGAAAATTTGCTTACGTGTTAACCTGATTTTGTACTCAAAAAAGTAAGAAAATTATTTTTTTTAATTCTTTAGTATATGTGTTTAGAGTTTTTTTGTCCTATATATTGCATAACATTTTTGTTTTAAAAAACATTTTTAAATAGATTGTAATATAATTATAAACAAATTAGTGATTTTACCTTTATCATCAAACTTTTCATATATATGCAAGAGTAGAAAGAATACTATTATGAGCCCATAGATATTTATTACCCAGTTTTACTAATTACCACCTTCAGGCTAATCTTGTTTTTCTCTCTCCATTCTTCCATACTCCATCATTTTGAAGTCAATTCACTGGCAAGTGTTTTAGTAGGTATCTATAAAAGGGTAGGAATTTTTTTTTTTTTTTTACTTTATACATAACCATAATATCATTGTCGTGCCTAAGCTAACTAAATGTTTTTACTAGTAAATATACAGCTACTGTCCTAAGTTGTGATTGCCTCATAAAATCAAAAGATTTTTTCTTTAATTTTTTCAGTCAGAATCCAAACAGAGTCTATATATATTGCAAACAGAGTCCACATATTACTAATTGGGTGATATGTCCAAGTATCTTTTAATTTTATAAATATCTTTTTTTTTTTATGTTTGTTTATTTTTGAGAGAGAGACCGCCAGTGGTGGAGGGGCAGAGAAGGGAGACACAGAATCTGAAACAGGCTCCAAGCTCTGAGCTGTCAGTACAGAGCCCGATGCAGGGCTGGAATCCACGAACTGCGAGATCATGACCTGAGCTCAAGTGGGATGCTTACCTGACTGAGCCACCCAGGCGCCCCTCTCTTTCATTCTTATGTTCTTACAATTTTTGGTTGAAATAACCTGATGATTTGCTGGTAAATTTTCCCATAGTTTGGATTTTGCTCATTGTATCTCCATGATCTCACTTAAGGAATTATTTTTCCAAGTTGTCATCTTCAAATTTTCTTAGTTTACCTTCAGTGAGTATAATGGTAAACTGACTTTAATGTTGAGAAGGAAAAGTTGCTTGTGGGTATTACAAAGAAATTTTGCTGAAGGTTGAGCAGATTATTTTAATGTTTCTGGTCAATTTTCTTAATTTTTGTCAAAACTGAAGTGAACATTCGGTTTCTTTTGAAACTAATTTCTAGAAGTATTGGCATAAACTCTTTATGTAAGTAATTATTAAAATATTTTACATGCTGATTTTGCCCGTAATTTTAAAATCTTATTTTCATCATTACTTTTCAAGATGTCAATACACTGTACGTATATGTAGTACTTCATATGGGTTCTCTAATGTTCTTTTTCTTCACAGTTGAACAGTCTTCATTTCATTGAGCTTCTGAAGGAGGCTAAAGATTTTCTACTTTATTACATCTGTTCAGTTTCCACCTTAACTGTGTTATTACCAGTATCAGCAATTTTTCAGTTTGCATAAAATACAAACAATATGTAACTATATAAATTCTATATAAAAATGGTGCCATTGCTTAAAAATAAATTTCTGGCTGACTAAAAAAGTTCAGCAACTGATGTACAAGAGCATGAGCTCAATATACGAAGATAGGCATGTTAGCACATAATGTGTGAAAGTGCAGGCTTTGTCAAAGTTCAAGGTGACTTGAAGCAAATTAAATAACAGAGCTGTGCTCCACATGGCAGGTGATGTGGGAACTAAATGGCATGTGGATGAGATATTTGACACCTCTTCAAATAGCTGAATTTAAAGGGGACATCAGCAGTGAATTACCCACATAGTAGTCAGTGGCAACATCATTTGCCACCTGGATACCGTACAAACTTGTAGAGTGGATAAATTTGCAATGCATGTTTACATCCCTTTCTACAGTCTTCCTGTTCTACCATACGCACCCCCACTTGATTTATTGATGTCTTAATATGGTTCTAAAACATCCTATTTGTATTTATTCTACATTAACTAAGCGCCTACTATCTGCTAGTTATTACATAAGTCCCTGAGTATAAGTCATGGACTTATATTTGAAGTATCTGTTGAATAATCTGGAAAACCAGCAGAAAATTACAGCTCCCTCGCTTAAGGTTACCTTCCCACAGATGACTCTCAAATCCCATAAATTGGCCTTTTTTTTTTTTTTCTTCAGTAAGCACACTACCTTCCCTACTGTACTCCATCCCACAAATTTAAAATACAAAAATTTTTCATTCTCTGCGTGCTATAGATTTAGGCAGGTGCTGTTAATAAAATCATATATTTTGAAGGTTTACAGGAAGCTGAATCGTGTGTGTGCATGCATGCATGTATTTAAGCACTTACTCATCTAGAATAGGTGGACTGCATTGAAGATATCGTGGGAAACAGAGATTAAAAATCACACCTTTGGAAGTGAGTTCTCAAAGGATACATGAGAAGTTAAATTTATCTGCTTCCAAACCCCTTCAAGTAAAACATGTAATCTCCATAAATACCAACTCAAACAGTCTCAAAACAAGTCCCCTACCCAATACCCTCCCAGTAACAGATGACTACCCCAATCCCTTCCTATTTATAAATTCTCAAAGTGCTCCTCCCCCTGACTACTAATCTAAAATATCTTCTAGTTAAGTAGCTGGGAAATAATAAAGAGCAGCTGATTAGAATCCACGTAAATATGCATGTAAATTTGGGGAGGAGTGAATAGTATACTGATGTGGCTAATGTGAATAGCAAGAAGAAATGAGAGATGGGAGACAATGTAGAAATATGGTGAAGTCAGACAAAAGTATCCTGGGCTATATTCCTAAGAGTAAAGTAACCTTGGACAAGCTACTTCCTGGCTCATGCTCTGTTCACACGTCTCTGAAATAGGAATAGTAAATCCTGTTAGAGATAAATAGTAGTGTTTTAGATTTTGAAAAGTTTCATACCATCATCTCTGGAATTTTTGTTTTATCCTAGAGTAGAGAACCCTCAGATGATCCGAGACCTAGTATGTTCTATAATGTTGGCCACATTGTGGTTTAAGGTGAGAAATGACCTAGGCAAAAAATGATGAGAATCTAAGCTGGGATGGTGGTAGTGGGAATAGAAGATAGATTTAAGAGATGTCTAGAGATAGAAACTTTAAACAGTTATTTTGGAAGTTGAGGAATTGAGAGTGTTAAAAAAAAAACTCTGAGGTTTCCAGTTGGAGTAAGTGGGTTGATTGGTATGCTCCAGAAGTGGGAAATAGTGGCTTAAAGCAGCAAGAGGAAACAGCTGTGAAAGAGAAGGTAATGAGTTGAATATCTTCAATTTTGAGTTAGGATGATTGAAAGGTGTCCAAGAAGGTCCAAGTTAGGCAGCTGAAGCTCAAGAAAAGTAGAGATCTGGACTTGACTATAAGTTCAAGTTTAGGCTCATGGTGCATTTAGCTTCATGTCATCATCATCCACTCCCAGAATATATGTGACATTAGAATAGTTATATTTCCTAAAAGTTAATATAATCATAATTAAAACCATTTTAAAAGCCCAGCCTCTACTGAATGCCCTTTTAGACTTGTGAGCTGTAATTGGTTTGTGAAATGCACACGGGTGGTTTTGCAACGATTTTGAAAGAGGGATTTACTTGGTAATATTATCATCTCCCTGCATTGGTCACATGTGCTCTGTTTGCTGCCCCTTTTGGATAGCATACAAGAAGAAATGGAAATAATATGGTAGTCTCAGTAGGGAAAAAGTCAAGCCTGAGGATAATAGTGACCTCAAATAACATTCAGCTATTTCTGTAAATGTCACTAGTATTTGTTACAAATATCTAAAAGTACCTTGAGAAGTATAAGAGCAAATTTCAAATGTATTTAAGTGTTTTTAATCAATTAAACTTCATTTAGCCTTTTTTTATGAAGAAGAAAAATGCTATAGTGAAAAGCTTAATGTTTGAATAATTGCTTAACCTTTGTATTTCTCATTTGCCTTCCTAGTTTCCCCAATAAGATTGTTTGAGTTGATAAACATTACATTTTTTTTTTTAATTTTTTTTTCAACGTTTTTTATTTATTTTTGGGACAGAGAGAGACAGAGCATGAACGGGGGAGGGGCAGAGAGAGAGGGAGACACAGAATCGGAAACAGGCTCCAGGCTCCGAGCCATCAGCCCAGAGCCTGACGCGGGGCTCGTGACCTGGCTGAAGTCGGACGCTTAACCGACTGCGCCACCCAGGCGCCCCAACATTACATTTTTTTAAAGGAACTTTTGTCAGAAATAATTTGGTAAATGTTTTAAATACAAATCAAATTACTGATTAAATAGATAATTGAAGACTGAAAGATTGGAACAAAATGGAAAATAACAGTATAATGATAGCCATGGCCATTTTGACTACAAGAATTTGAAGATTTGGAGTCCAGATGATTATCTTCACTGTAAGCGTTCATATCCTAAGAAAGGCAAAAAAAAAAAAATTTTTTTTTTTTAAAGTTACTACCGCACTATAATCACAAGACCAGCTTGCTCTATGTAAAGCAGAAGGTTTAGGGTTGCTTAGGGAAGAGAAGAGATTTCAGCCTAGTCTACAAGTGAAATGGTGTCATGGAGGTACAGTACCTTTGCTGAGATCAGACTCACCAGCTTCATGAGAGCGACACAGCGTTACTGCCACCGGCTGCTGAGAACCAACCACCATATAGTGGAGCAAGCCCAATGGCCACATGCAACTCAGCAACCAGAGCCAGGTTACGATCCTTCACTGGAGTAATTCCGCTCTCTTATCATGGGCGTTAATTAGTGTTAAGATAACTGACTCACTTTAAAGTTTACATCATTTCCTTTTTTAAAAAAGTAGTCATCTTTGAAAAAGAACCATAGGAGAAAAGTAGCTGCATTGAGGAATGTTGCTTAATTACCTTTAGTTGATGAATCAGAAGCACAAATGATAAACCCAAGGTACACATGTATGTGTAATTCCCTTAAAGAATTTGCATTTAACCTTGGTAAAATGCAAATGGTAAGCACTATGAGATTATTATGTATAGTGCAATTTAAGTCCGGTATTAATATGCATTAAAAAATCAGGAAAAAATAGGCTGAAGAAATTATAAAGTGACATTGCACAGGAGGAAATGCAAACACATGGCAAAATGAGCCACATCAGTAATTTTAAAAATAGTGATACTATTTTATATGTTAGTGAACTTCTAAAAAATTTTTTTTCCAAAGAGAAAAGTAATACCTGTAATGCTAGGAATTGGGAAAACAAAAGCTTGAAGAAGAAAATAAAAATCATAATTCTTCTAGCACAAGTTTAGTAGAGATACTTTTTTGATGGATTTCTCTTGTTTTTTCATACACACAAAAATTGATACATTGCTGTTTTCAAGTAACAACGTATACAAAAAAATTTTTTCTATGTTATTAGATATCTGTAATATCAAATAATTGGAAACAACTCAAATGTCCCCTCAGAAGAATCAGTTTAAATGGTTACAAATTAATTCAGTGCAATATGCAGTCTTTAAAAATAGTAATGAAGAAAATTAAGTTTCAGAAGAAAATGTGATCTGTTCAGTGGAAAAAAGCCATATATAAAATGGTATATATGCTGTGATTGGATCTGCTTGTTTATGTTGTTTATGTCATAGTACTTTCCATGCCCTGAAATCCTACCTAAAATCCCTGTACATCTTTCATGCCTCAGCTTCGGGGCCACTTGTTTGAGAATCCTGCTTTCTTCCTTCTCTAGTTCTTCCAAGTACACCCTTTCACTCTAGTATCCATTGCCTTTTTAGCAGTTATCAAGTTGTGTAACTGTTAAAGAGGCAGGACTATCTTCTCATCTTGTTACCCCCTGGCACCTTGAACACTATGTGCCTGGTGGAACAGAATAAACATTTATTAGAGACTGATTCTTGGTGTGAAACTGAGGGTTTGTGGGATTTACAAAGGAAAAAATCCTAATTTCCAATTGATGAGAAATGTAAATAGGATAGTTATATATACCCGACACGGGGCCGGAACTCACTAAGCTGTGGGATTGAGACCTGGGCTGAAATCAAGATGCTTGGCTAACTGAGCCACCCAGGCGCCCCCAATATTAGTTCTTAGATATATTTGAAATAATTCTGTAGTTAATAGATTATTTTATGTTCTGATTTTTCTCACATAAAAATAATGTTTTTATGTTGGTTTAAAAAAAGGATAGTTACATACAAACCGTAACGAATTAAATCCATGAAAACTACACAGACTTAAGCCCTCAAGAACAAATTATAAAGCATTAGCAATAGAAAATAACACCTGTTGTATAAGTACATATTCTTATAGTACCTTAAGACTAAAATAAACACTGCTCCCAAAATAGATGTTCCTTTTTAAAACAAAGTTCTGTAGTTTGGTACTATGTATTGCAATATTGGTGGCTGGAAATGGAAAGCATTTTCAACATCTATACAGCTAGTTAGAATTCTGAAAATGTTCTTTTTTATACCATGTGTCAGTATAACCGTTTCATTTAGAATATTCTCACCTCATCTCCAAAACTAAGATTATGATCTCTCCAGAGCTCCTATACAGTGCTTCTGGAATTTGAATTTTTATGAGAAGGACATTTGGGAACTAGATCACTTTTTATAGGAAGCTTAATGTATTAAATTCACAATTTTAATAAATATTTAGTAAAGGAAGTGTTTACAATTTTTAATCTTTTTTTTTTTTAAGTTTATTTTGAGGGAATGCATGTGAGTGAGAGAGGGGCAAAGAGAGGGAGAGAAAATAGCAAGCAGGCTCATATGAACTGTGAGATCATGACCTGAGCTGAAATGAAGAGTCATCTGACTCTTAACTGACTGAGTCAGCCAGGTGCCTAAGTGTTATCTGTCATTTTTTAATAAGTTTGGTTTTCCCCCTTGGTTAGAGGGCACAGTTTTCTTTACTTTTAGTTAGGAGCCTGGGTTTTCTTTTCAGATAAAGGCCTATTGTATACAACATAACATTTCAGCTAAGAAAAGATGCCCACCTAGGAAGAAGAAAAAATCTTTTTCTTAAAAATGATACAATGAAATAGAATTTGGCAATGTTTTGGCTCTATTTATACAGCTTGGGTTCAACTAAACTTTCATGTACTTAAAAATAATTGTAACGTTAAAAATAACATAGAAATTGGGGCGCCTGGGTGGCTCAGTCAGTTCAGCACGCATCCAT
This sequence comes from Panthera tigris, assembly GCF_018350195.1. Classification (NCBI taxonomy): domain Eukaryota; kingdom Metazoa; phylum Chordata; class Mammalia; order Carnivora; family Felidae; genus Panthera; species Panthera tigris. The sequence continues at coordinate 35,156,428 of NC_056671.1, read as the reverse complement.
CTGTTGATCTCAGCTCAGGTCTTGATCTCAGGGTTGTGCATTTGGGCTCTGCTGGCCGTGAGGCCTACTTAAAAAATATGTAGAAATTGAGCCCGTTATTACCCCCGTTGTACTAGAGTATATATTAGTAGTAAGTCTAAGTTACAGATAAGAAAACTAAGGGACATGGTATCTTTTTTCAAATTACATATGTATTCAATTTGTTATAATCTTGATTATGTAATTGTGGAATATGTTTCCTTTTAAGATTTTCTTTAAACCAGATAGTCATGTATCTTGTATAGACAAAACCATTCATCTTTAGGTTACTATACTTTATGAAAATCACTTGATCCCTTATGACTTTACTCATAAAAATTCTGAAACATAAAACAGGTGTGATATTTACTTAACTAAACCCTTTAAGTTAGTGGTTCTTAATCTTTTTTGCATCAGATAATCTTACTTAGATATTCTTTCTCTGAAAAAAAAAAAAAGTACACATATTAAAATTTTACATAACATTAGTAGCCAATGTTTCCTCTGAATTCAGTCCCCCGGATTATAAATCTCTGTACTACACATTTTTATATTCTGTACCTTTGATATATGAATTGTGAGTTAATTGTATTGTTTGCTTTTAAAAGAATCAGGAGATCTCATTATGAAGCATATTATCTATAAAGGTTTTCCACAGTACTGTAGCAGAGTTCTTACATATTTTTATTGCATCATTCTCATATAATTCTGAAATTTTCTTTTTGAATTGAAATAGTTACTATATATGCTATATTTTTCTCACAGCTATATTTTTCTGACAGTTGTCTCTTGACCAACAATAGATTCTCTTTTCTTATTCTAGATTCTGAAGAGGCTCGGTCTGTAAATCCTTCCAGTGTTGATGAAAACATTGACTCTGAGACAGAGAAAGACTCTCTCATCTGTGAAAGTAAACAGATAATTCCCAGCAAAGCACCTCTTCCATCTGCTCTTGATGAATATGAGTTCAAAGATGATGATGATGAAGAAATAAATAAAATGATTGATGACAGGCATATTCTTAGAAAAGAGCTACGGAAAGAGAATGAAGGTGAAGTAGAAAAGAATAGCTTATTTGCAAAACAGGAGAAAGCTTTCTATCCTAAATCATTTAAAAGTAAAAAACAAAAGCCATCTAGAGTTTTGTATTCAAGTTCTGAAAGTTCAGATGAAGAAATTCTTCAGAATAAAAAGGTTTCTGCTCCATCTTCTGTCCCTGAAACATCAAATTCTGATACACAAACCAAAAAGGAATATGGAGTTTCAAATGAACACAAACAGAAAGGCAAAGTTAAAAGAAAATTAAAGAATCAGAACAAAAATAAAGAGAACCAAGAGCTGAAGCAAGAAAAAGAGGGAAAAGAAAATACCAGAGTAACAAACTTGACAGTTAATACTGCACTCGATTGTTCAGAAAAGACCAGAGAAGAGGGGAATTTTAGGAAATCTTTTAGCCCAAAAGATGATACTTCGTTACATTTATTTCATATTTCCACTGGTAAATCTCCTAAACATTCTTGTGGACTAAGTGAAAAGCAGTCAACACCACTAAAACAAGAACATACTAAAACATGTTTATCACCAGGAAGTTCTGAAATGTCATTACAGCCTGATCTTATCCGGTATGATAACACAGAATCTGAATTCTTGCCAGAAAGTTCAAGTGTAAAATCTTGTAAGCATAAGGAAAAAAATAAACATCAGAAAGATTTCCACTTAGAATTTGGTGAAAAGTCAAATGCCAAAGTAAAAGATGAAGATCATAGTCCAACATTTGAAAATTCAGACTGCACACTGAAAAAAATGGATAAAGAGGGTAAAACATTAAAAAAGCATAAATTGAAACACAAAGAAAGGGAAAAAGAAAAGCATAAAAAAGAAATTGAAAGTGAAAAGGAAAAATACAAAAATAGAGATAGTGCTAAAGAGCTGCAGCGGAGTGTAGAATTTGATAGAGAATTTTGGAAAGAGAATTTTTTTAAAAGTGATGAAACTGAAGATCTGTTTTTAAATATGGAACATGAGTCCCTAACATTGGAAAAAAAATCAAAGTTGGAAAAAAGCATAAAAGATGATAAATCAACCAAGGAAAAGCATGTTTCAAAAGAGAGGAATTTTAAAGAAGAACGAGAGAAGATTAAAAAGGAAAATGAAAAATCTTTTAGGGAGGAAAAAATAAAAGACTTAAAGGAAGAAAGAGAGACTGTACCCATAGATAAAGAAACAGAATTCAGTTCTTTAGGAACAAATGCCATTGAAGAATCTATAGGGTTACATTCAATGGAAAAGGAAATAGAGATTGAGAAACAAGAAAAGCATGTAAAAGAAAGGGAAAAATCAGAAAAGCGGTTTCAAACTAAAGAAAAGGATGTTGAAAGAAAAAATTCTGAAAAAGAGAAGAAGATCAAGCATGAGCATAAGTCAGAGAAAGATAAATTAGATCTTAGTGACTGTGTTGACAGAATAAAAGAAAAAGACAAGCTATATTCACATCACATAGAGAAATGCCATAAAGAAGGTGAAAAGATAAAAAATATTACCACTATTAAAAAAGCTGATGATAGAGAGAAAAGTAGAGAAAAGATGGACAGAAAACATGACAAAGAAAAACCTGAAAAAGAGAGGCATCTAGCAGAAAGCAAAGAAAAGCACTTGATGGAAAAAAAAAACAAACAATCAGACAACAGTGACTATACTAAATCAGAAAAAAGCAAAAATAAAGAAAAAGACAGGGAGGTAGATAAAAAGGAAAAATCTAGAGATAAAGAAAGTGTAAATACAACTAACTCCAAACACTTCCAGGAGGAGAAGAAGTCAAGTATGGCAGACAGCAGTAAAGCACAACATGAGAAAACTTTATCCCTTAAAGAAAAAACAAAAGATGAGCCTTTGAAAACCCCTGATGGAAAAGAAAAAGATAAAAAAGATAAAGATATAGACAGATACAAAGAACGAGACAAGCACAAAGATAAAATTCAACTAAATAGTTTATTCAAACTAAAATCTGAAGCAGATAAACCTAAACTTAAGTCATCACCAGCATCAAAAGATACTCGACCTAAAGAAAAGAGGTTAGTGAATGATGATTTAATGCAGACAAGTTTTGAACGAATGCTAAGCCTTAAAGACCTAGAAATAGAGCAGTGGCACAAAAAACATAAGGAAAAAATTAAGCAGAAAGAAAAGGAGCGGTTGAGAAATCGGAATTGTTTAGAACTTAAAGTAAAAGATAAAGAAAAAACAAAGCATGTACTAGCTGAGTCTAAAAATAAAGAACTTACTAGGTCAAAGAGTTCAGAGTTGACTGATGCTTATACCAAGGAGAAACAGTCTAAAGATGCTGTAAGTAACAGATCACAATCTGTTGATGCCAAAAATATGAATTTAGGGAAGTCATCTTTTGTTTCAGATAATATCTTAAACAGATCTCCTAGATCAGAAAGTGAAAAACCAGGTCTCAGCTCTAGATCTGTATCCATGATTTCGGTTGCTAGCTCAGAAGATTCCTGCCATACTACAGTGACAACCCCAGGCCTCCAATTGAGTATGACTCTGACTTTATGTTGGAGGGTTCCGATTCCCAAATGTCCTTTTCCCAGTCACCTTTTTTGCCAATTGCCAAATCTCCTGCCCTTCATGAAAGGGAATTAGATAGCTTGGCCGAACTGCCAGAGCGGATTAAGCCACCATTTACAAGCAGACTTCCGACATCCCATCTCCGATCATCTTCTGTAGAAGATGTCAAACTAGTGATAAATGAGGGGAGACCAGCTGTAGAAGTTCGAAGGTGTAGCATGCCATCAGTCATTTGTGAACATACAAAACAATTCCAGACAGTATCAGAAGAAAACAATCAAGGTGGCTTAGCTGTGCCAAGAGATATTTGTCCTTCTCCCAAACCTGAGGTGTCCTTAAATGTGCCTGAAAGAGAACTTTCAAATATGTCTAACATACATTCCAGTTTTGCAGCGTCTCCAACTAGATCTGTAAACAGCAAATATATTTCAGCTGATATAAATGTTATCAAGAGTACTGTTCCAGTGAGCACTTTAATGGACAGTCCTGTGCATTTAGAGCCATCTAATCAGGTTGGTGTGATCCAGAATAAATCATGGGAGGTACCTGTTGATAGTAGACTGGAATCCTTAAGCACCAGTGACTTTATCTGCCCAAATTCTGGTACACCTGATCAAGATTCTTCTGTTCAAGGCTTTTGTAATTCTGAAAACAAAATATTGAAAGAACAGAACACTGATTTTTTATCCCTGCACCAGACTGAACTGCCAGGAAACTCTTGTGCTCAGGATCCAGTGTCCTTTCTGCCTTCACAACAACCTTGCTCTTTCCACAGCCAATCACTTTCAGATGCTGAATCTATTTCTAAACATATGTCTATGTCATATGTTGCCAATCAAGAGCCGAGTATTTTGCAACAGAAAAACGCAGTTCAAATTATCAATTCTGTTTTAGATACTGACAATGAATCTACAAAAGAGGTGGAGAATACTTTTGTCTTAACAGATGTTCAAAAGACAGATGCCTTTGTCCCATTGTACTCTGAAAGCAGTGTTCAAGAAGCAGCACCAAATTTTGAAAAGGCTAATACTTTACCTGTATTACCATCAGAAAAAGACTTTAGTGGAAATGATGCCTCTTCCCAGCTAAATACACATTATGCGTTTGGCAAATTAATGTATAAGTCTTCCAGTGGCCATGAGGTTGAGAGTAGCACTTCTGATATTCAGGTTATTTCACATGAGAAAGAAAACAAACTGGAGAGTTTGGTCTTAACTCATTTGAATGATAAGTGTGATTCTGATTTATGTGAAATGAGTGCCGCGATCCCAAAAGGGAACCTAAATGAACAAGATAATCCAAAACATTGTCCTGAAGGTGAAAAGTGTTTGCTTTCCATTGAAGATGAAGAATCACAACAAAGCACTTTATCAAGTCTGGAAAACCATTTGCAACAGTCCGCTCAACCAGAGATGCATAAATATGGTCAATTAGGTAAAGTAGAATTAGAAGAAAATGCTGAAGATGATAAGACCGAAAACCAAATCCCTCAAAGGATAACTAGAAACAAAGCAAATACAGTGGCAAATCAAAGCAAACAGATTCTTGCTAGCTGTACACTACTATCAGAAAAAGACAGTGACTCTTCATCTCCTAGAGGAAGAATAAGATTAACTGAAGAAGATGATCCTCAAATTCACCACCCACGGAAAAGGAAAGTATCCCGTGTACCTCAGCCTGTGCAAGTGAGTCCCTCTTTACTACAAGCGAAAGAGAAAACTCAGCAGTCTCTGGCAGCCATCGTAGATTCTCTGAAACTAGATGAGATTCAGCCATACAGTTCAGAGCGAGCAAATCCATATTTCGAGTACTTGCATATAAGGAAAAAAATTGAAGAAAAGCGCAAATTGTTGTGTAGTGTTATTCCTCAAGCACCTCAGTATTATGATGAATATGTGACATTTAATGGATCATACCTCCTGGATGGAAACCCCTTAAGCAAGATTTGCATTCCCACAGTAAGTAACATCACTAAATATGCATCTTCAGTGCTGTCAATAGAAATATAATGCAAGTCACTTCTGTAGTTTTAATTTTTCTAGTGGCCACATTTTAGAAGGGAAAAAGAAACAGGTAAAATTAATTTTAACATTTTATTTAACCTAGTATATTCAGAATACTATTTCAAAATATATCAGCATCTGGCTGGCTCACCTGGTGGAGCCAGGTGAGTTTGAGCCCCACGTTGGGTATAGAGATTACTTAAATAAATCCTTAAACAAAAATATATAATGTAGAAAAATTATTAATGAACAAGACATTCTGTATTTTTTTTGTACTAGGTATTTGAAATCTGCTGTACTTCTAGTACATCTCAGTTCAACCTAAATGGGGCTAACATTTCAGTAAGTGTTCAATAGCCATGTGTAGCTGTTGACTACCTTCATGATCAGCACTGGTCTACGGTATTTTCTTTTTCCTTACCTGCTTTTTCTTTTGTCCCAAAGGAGGTATGCTTCTCTGTCTTTGAAGGGTAATTCATTTCCATGTGCTCTTGATCCCATTCTCTCCAGGCCTCTCTGGAACTTTCCTCTATTGAGACACTATTTACTGGTGTGATTTTAATTACCTCTCTCCACTGGCCTTTATCCGCCCACTCCAAACATATTTGGGTCTCCTTCATGTTGGAGAAAAGAAAGTTATCCCATAACTATGCCAGTTTGTCAAGCTGTCCCTCTCTCTTTCACCACCTGATATTTTCTCTGTATCACTTCCTGTTCATCTCTTAAACCTTCTGTACTGTCACAGATCACCAGTGAGCTTATAATGCCAGATTTGTTGGCCTGTTTTTCTTTCTACTTGATCTTCGTCACATTTGACATTGTGACCATCTTGTTCATGAGATTTTCCTCTGCTTGTTTTTATGACGGTGCTCTCTTCTGGTTCCCTTGCTTCAATCTTTTATGCTCTCCTTTAATGACTTTTCTACCCATCCTTAAGCATCAGAGTTCTCTAGGAATCAATTCTTCAGTCAACTTTCTGTCATTATGGTCTTACCTATTCCTGTTGTTTTCAGCAGTCTTCCATGTGCCATTTAGCCCCCAAATTCTTACCTAGTCATGTCCTCTCTGTTGACCTCCAGAATCAGATGTAGGTGCCTCCAGGCAGCATACCTGTCATAGGTTCAGTTCCACAGGAAGGAGACCCTAAACTATGCACAAGAGGCTTATTGGTGAGTGCTGCCAGGAAAAATGTGAGTACATGTGTGAAGGAACCAGAATTCGGCAGAGTGAGAAGTTGAACTGAAATGTAGCTGCAGCGCTCATTTCAGCTGAGCCCACAGAAGGTCTGGAATGGGGTGGCCCTTCTGACAGGTAGCTTGCACCCAGCGAGGGCACGAGGCCTAGCGCATGCCAACTGTCTTCCCTTCCAATGTTCCTGCTGCCAGTTCCTAGAGAGGAACTCCAGTGAGAGCTGCCAGCCTCCTACATTTCTAGGACTTGGAGGCTGAGTGCCTCATTCCTGAAAGAGGAGTCTAACTGTGTGCCAAGGATCTGTTCCAAACTCAGACTCCCCCAGACCAAAAGAAATGATTTCTCTCTCACGCTCAGAAACCACTTTTTTTTTTTTATTAGTGATGACACCAGAGTAGTATCCTATCAGTTACCAAATTCTAACCATTCTACTTTAGAACTCTCTCTAGAATCTGTCTCCTCTACCACTGCCTTGTTTTAGGGCCCTCATCATTATCTCTCACTTAGAACATTACAGCCACTCTTTCACTTCTTTTTTTCCCTACTCTCTTTCTGCAGAAGCATTCTCTTTTGTTGTTAAACTTGTATCCTTTTAAAAACAATAAAGGGGTGCCTGGCTGGCCCAGTTGGAAGAGGATGCGACTCTTGATATCAGGGTCCTGAGTTTGAGCCCTATGTTGGGTGTAAAGATTACCTAAATAAGTAAAACTTAAAAACAACAACAACAGCAATAAAAAACTGTTTCCCTACTTAAATATCTTAGCTGTGATTAGCTGGCTTCCCATTGCCTACAGCTTAAAATCCACATATAGTCATGGCATAACCTTATTCATTTTGTAATCTGACCCCAGTCTACCCCTCCAGCTTCATTTTCTCACTGCTTCCAAACTCACCCAATAATTCAGCCATATTTAATTCACTCTTGAATGGACATCTCTTGTTCATTACTTCTGCTTAGTACTGTTCCTTCTACCTGAAATAATTGTTCTCGCCAGGCCTCCTTTTCTATCCTCTTCCGTGCCTCTGTTCCGGCCGTGTTGTCACCTCTGTGCAAAATCTTGTCAAAGCAGAATTGTTTATATCTTTCTCATACCTCCCACATGATATCATAGTTAACTGTTTACATGTCTGCCTGTAATCTGATTAAGGGCTAGGACACTATTTATCTTGTAGAATGAATCCCAAATTTATCTTCAGCTGTGAATACATAGTGATGTCCATAACTGTGTTTCTAGCTGCTTGTGAGCATCACCTGACTGTACCACAATATCCATAAAATCATTAGGTTCCACACTAAGCCCATTTATCTTACCGCAGAAGTGCTCTTTTTGTCCTCTCTGATTTACTTATTATCGTTACCTGCTCTCTCATTTCCCAGACTGGAAACCCAAAATTCAACCTCCACGTCAATCACTAAGTCACGTTGATTCATCTTACTTCCTTTCCCCTTCTGTTTCTTACTACTGCTGTGTAAGGACCACATTAGCTCCGTACACTGTTCACTCACATACGTGAATATTGCATAATTAAATATTCAGAATATTACATAATCAAGTAATTCATAACCAAATGCTAAGCATTGTGCTAACTAGATCTCAGAAATCAAAATGGGCACCTGGGTGGCTCAGTCGGTTGAGCATCTGACTTGATTTCGGCTCAGGTCATGATCCCTGAGTTGTGGGATCAGGCCCCACATTGGGCTCCATCATGGAGCCTGCTTACTTTTCTGTCTCCCATTTGATCCTCTCCCCCACTCACGGTCGCGCGTGCGCGCGCGCTCTCTCTCTCTCTCTCTCTCTCTCTCTCTCTCAAAATAAAAAACATAAGGGCGCCTGGGTGGCTCAGTCAGTTGAACATCCAACTTCAGCTCAGGTCACAATCTCACCATTCGTGGGTTCGAGCCCTGCATTGGGCTCTGTGCTGACAGCTGGAGCCTGGAGCCTGCTTCGGATTCTGTGTCTCCCTCTCTCTCTGCCCCTCTGCTGCTCATGCTCTGTCTCTCTCAAAAGTAAATAAAAAAAAAAATTTTAAAGAAATAAAAAGAAATCAACAAAACAGGCATTCTGAAGAGTTGTCATAGATTCTAGTCTAATCTCTTCTGTCCATCTAGCTTTCTTACTGTCTAGGTACCTTATATATAACTCAGATCTGATTATGTGACTACCTGGCTATAAACATCTTTAGAAACTCTTAATGGTCTGTAAACCAAAGTCCCCATCATTGTCTACAGGTCTTCCCATACCTTTCTAGGCTTTTCTAGGTAGTTATACCCTACTGTACATGATGCTTCCCCGGGCTATTTTATACTGTTTCACATCATGCCTTTGCATGGCTTTTCAAAGCCCAGTTCAGAGAAGAACAAAAAGTTAGAGACAAGGTGTTCTTTAGTCCCACATCCATAGAATTTACCTGATGCTAGTGCTCTTTAAATCTTGAAAGACAAGAGATTTTTATATTACTCTACTACTAATAAGCAGTAATAGTAGATTTAAAAAAATAGAATTGTAAATTTGTCATTCTTTCAAGTTTTCTCAGTAAAATAATTTGTTAATAACTCAATATAAAGCTAATCATTTTGTTTCCTTTGTTTCCCCTTAAAGAGTAAAAAATTTTAACTGAAGTATGTTGTATCATAGGCTTGAAATACAGGTAAAAACATAAAGAACCTATTTAAATTAAACTTTGTACAAACTGTTTCACGAAAAACAGTTCTAATCCATGTCAGGGTGCCTTTTCAGTGCTGCCTGTTGAGAGATATATATGTATATTTGTATATATATTATGTGTGCATTTGATTATGATCACCTTTTCTTACTCCTTCAAAGATGATGTAATACAAGTTTCTCTTGTAGCAGTACTGGGGATACAGCTTTGATTAAATCAAAATTTAGTTATAGCAAATGTTTCAAAAAGTACTATAAATAGAGCTGAAAATTTTTTCTGAGTGTAGTAGGTAATTTTTGTTTGTTTTTAATGAGAGTTATTAAAGAAACAGCACGGTATAGTAGAAAGAGCAGGAGATTTCTAAGTACTGTACATAAGTTTGTCTGGGTTTTGCTACAAACCAGCTGTGTGATCTTGAATAATTCCTTCACTTCTCTGATTCTTAGTTTTCACATCTGTAAAACAATAATACCTACCCTACCTCAAAGCAGGTTGAAATAGTATATGCCATAACCCATTAAAAATTTTAAAACAGTATACAGATTTAAGAGGTTACCATTATTTTATCCATCTCAAAATAACTTTAAGGTTCGTATTTACTAGAGTTAATATGCAAACCCCCCACCTCTTGTTCATAAAAAGCTACTTTTGAGTTTATTGGACTGAAACTCATTTGTTCAAAACTTAGTCCTAAAAAGTAAATACCAGAATAACAAAGATCACTTTTACATACATTATTTTTAGTAATTTCCAATATGATTTTATCCATTTGTTTCCTCTGTCAGCTAATTGCCATCTTATTGAATTAATCTCTACATTTATGTGATCTTTTTATAGAACCTGTTAGAAATGTAGTGAAACATCTCCAAAGCAATTTAAGTGTTTGTTCTTCTATCAGGTATTTTTCTCATAATCTAACCGGAATGCTGCTGTTTCTCCAGAGGAAATAAAACGAAGAAAAGTGAAACCTTAGGTCAAGTTCCCAAAAGGCAAATGAACAGGGCGAGAATAAAAGAAAAAGACTTGTAACATCATGGTATCCACTGTGGTCACTAGTACCGACACAGAGTCCCTACAGCAGGGGCACAAAGAGCATCCCTGGGAAGCTATCAAGAGATTTTTTTATTCTAGAGACTCCTGGGACTCACAGATCTTAAAAGACAAAATCCCCAAGCATGATTTACTTAAAGATAGATGAGGGAAACAGCAAAGGGAAAGTTTCCTCAGAAAGTCTCCATATATTCCTTTGGTGATTTTACCATTTCTCTGTATGTTGCTAGATGTTGGAAATTTCCAAATTTATGTGTTCTGCCCAAACCTCTCTCCTCAGCTTCTTTTTTGCTAACTGGCTAGCTCCACTTGGATGTCTGTGAGCTCCACAAACTTAACATGTCAGCACTGAATTTATCCAAAACCCTTATTTCTCTTTCCTCTTTTCTCCTCCTGGGGTATCTCCTACCAGCTATCTGGCCCCCTCATGCTGGAGGACCCACAAGTGGTCATTAGCTGCTCCCTCTTATCCTTAATCATTATTTTTAGACCCCCATCCCTTCCACTCCCTCCTTCTCACACCAGTGTCACAGTGATTTGCTTTCTTAATTTCTTGTCCTCCTAATATCTATTCTGCAGACACAGCAGTGAGCTGTAAGATCTTTCAATGATTCCCCACCACATACAAAATTTACACTGTGTTATACATACTGTCTGTTCCACAGCATGTTAATTAAATACATGTCGGGGGGTGGGGCGGGGCAGGCTGGGGCAAGGTAGGGAGAGCTCATGGTCAAATAAGTTTGGGAAATGGGGCACCTGGGTTGCTCAGTCGATTGAGTGCCCGACTTCAGCTCAGGTCATGATCTCACGGTTCGTGGGTTCCAGCCCCGTGTCACGCTCTGTGCTGACAGTTCAGAGCCTGGAGCCTGCTTCAGATTCTGGGTCTTCCCCTCTCTCTCTGCCCCTCCCCTGCTCACACTCTGTCAACCTCTCTCTCAAAAAATAAACATCAAAAAAATTTTTTTAATAAAAAAAATAAAAAAAATAAGTTTGGGAAATGAAGCACCATTAATCTAAAAGTAAATAGGTTTCTTCATTTCTGAACTTCTCAGAACCATTAAATTTAACTTGATTGTGAGACACCTGAGTGAGTACATATGTACAATGTTTCTCAAACCCACTTGTTCTTAGAACCATTTCTCGCAAGTCATGTTTGTGGGCTCCGTGTTCTGTGGAACACACTTTAAGAATAGCTGGTTAAAAAGAAAAAAAACAAAGCTGGTTTACAAAATGCTAATGACTTTGCCCCTGCTGATCCTCATGTCCTACCATTCCTTCCCTCAAAGTTGATATCCCAGGAATTCAACTTGTAGTTGGCTCCTGACACCCTACTATCTCTTTGTTTCATGAACTTGATTATGCTATCTTTTCTTCTGGGAATTACCCTCCCCTCTTCTTTCTCTTCTTTTTTCCCCCCACAACTCCTTTCTCTTAACTCTTGATTCTGGCTCTTCCTTTAAGATGCAGCCTCAGGCATTAAGCTTCTCCAAGAAGCTTTCTCTGACACCCCAGGCTCAAAGGAGTAGATACTCTTCCTCTGGGTGATATAAAGGAGGCCTTTATGGTTTTGGAAAACTTTAAAACCATAGCACTAAACTTTACTGTTACTCTTGTTAAATTTAAAGATGGTTAGAAGACACAGAAGTCAAACAGATGTATTATTGCAGTTAGAGGCATGAAAAATAATCCACCGCAATAAGTTATCTGTCCTATAGAATTTTCCACCACATTGATTCAACTGAGTGAATCCTTGTGATAGGATTTAACATTTTTTTGGTCCCCCGTAATTCCTGTAAATTGTTCACTGATGATAGAGTCCCAGTTAGATACAAGTTTGATTCTTTGTCTAGAGCTTTCTGTATATGGTGTTATATAATTCCTTAAGCACCACATCAGGAAGCACATAGAATCTGTTTGTCCCACCTTCTGAAGAGTCAGAAGAGTCAACTAGGTTCCCACATGCTACCAAAACATACTGAGATACCTTACTTTGCCCCAATATGCTGACAGTAGTTAGAAGCTAGTCAGGGGTGGGAGGAGGAATATAGATATTCCAAAGGGTAGAGGGAGAATATTAAAAGGATCACAGATGTCTCATAACAGTAGAGCACATGCGTAGATGGAGTTGGCTTCCTTAACTGCCAGCTTCTACCAGAAAGCGGTCCACTTTAATAGCCAAATTAGAGATGAACCAACCGGAGGATTTTTGAGTATGGATGGACAAAGTGGGTTTATCACATGCAAATGAAGAAGTTTGAAAACCACAAATCTATTAGAAGATAATTCCTTCTTTTTTTAAAAGTCTTAATTCAGTAAATGTAAAGCACAGCACTTTAGCATTTGATTTTTACATGTCAACAAAGAGACTTGCCATACTGAGACTCAGACTGCTGTAATGTTTACGACTATTTGCTTGGTGTTTTTCTGTTTTTGTGACCATCCGCGTGCACCCCCCCCCCCCATATGTGAGCTGTCACTTATTAATGCTCTAAAATGTGTCTCTGTAGTCAGGAACTTCCTTAGTCCTTCTAATTTGCTCTTTGAAATTTGCTATTGCCTCTGAATTAAAACATCTGAATTTACCAGTATGTTCTGCTGTGTTTCAGACCATTGATTGGGAAGTAACAACCAGTTGGATAATCGTTACTGTATTATCTAATTCAGAGAACATCAAAACTTATGTTTTCATTAAGTGATACACTAAGAAGTTAATTTTATAAGAATAGCCCATTGTTGTAAACAAAACCTAATATTTTTAACTATATATTTTTTAAAAATTAGATTACACCACCACCTTCACTGTCAGATCCACTTAAAGAGCTTTTTCGGCAACAGGAAGTTGTAAGGATGAAACTACGTTTGCAACACAGTATTGAAAGGGTAAGAAATGTTTACATTTATGCTAAAAATAACATTTATATTAAAAATATTTTAACAATAGACTATAACGACCTATATTATATATATACATACATACACATACACAAAACACACACACACACAATTTTCTTAGGAGATTTTCCTTATTTAGAACCATTTTGGGAAATGGTTTGATTTTGATGTCTTGTTCCTGTGCAATTAGATGGAGAATTTTTAAACCTGTTTTAGGGTAGCTGCCCCTATGTTATGGTTCATGTTGAGTGTATTTTTGATGTATAAAAATCTCTTAATAATTTCTTGTTATCATTTGTTGAACTAAAGCAGTGAATTCCTATAGTTAGTTGGATTTCCAAGTTTTGGAATTGTTGCTTGATACCAGCTCCTTTAGTGCAGAATACTTACAAAAGCTGTGTTTAGTGTTCCTTATACGTCTCCTTTCATATTCTAGTTTCTGGTGGTTAGTCTGGGCATGGAATGACATGAAAAAAGCTGCTTATTTAGAGAAATCATGAAAGTCATTTCACTTAGATTGACAAAAATATAATACCTTCTTAATCTTTTGGGAGGGTCAAGGATTCTGGAACTTAATATGAGCTGCGATCCTTCAAAGAGGTAAATACATACTCATCCAAACAAAAGTATGCAATTTCTTTAATTCATACATTGATTCCCTAGGGCTCAGGTTTTTAACTTTTTGTGTCCTGGGACCTCTGTAACAATCTGGTAAATATAAACCTTTTCTCAGAATTCTGTTTTTAAATTAATAAACTTACAGCATTACAAACAGAACAGTAAATGAAAGAAGCACTGATACAGATCTTACAACATTGTGCATGTCAATGAGTGGTTTGTTCTCAATAAGAAGTTAGGTCGTATAACATGTCAATAGCTATTTCAACCACCAGGCATGTTTCAAGCCAGTTGATAACATATTTTTATCTGTGCATCTATCCATGCTACAAAAGCCATGCTGCCTTACAGACAGTTAAGAATTCTCATTTGAACAGTGCAATTTTCCAAACTTTAACAAAGAGTAAAAATGACTCCCATCCGTTCATATGTTGACCAACAAACAATTTAGAATTGCAGAGTACTAGAAAGCAATTTAAAATGCCTGACCAACGTGACAGCAAACAGTGATACCATTTGGGGGCAATACCTGCAACAATTAAGAATTGAAAATCCTTGTGATTTCTGTGGATGGCAAAGTTGCAGATACTTCTGATATTACTGTGGTTTGTGGCCCATGTTCATAATTGAAAGAAATGCCAGTTGGCAGTTGGTAAAAACAAAGATCTGATTTTTCCCGTTCCATGTTCACTTTGAGACATACATAACCCATGCTCCGAAGACATTGAGAAGCTGTGTTCCAGAAGTTCAAGGACACAACATTAAGTGGACTATTTAGGCTGTCATTCACACAGTATATCTCTGTGAAGTATTTTAGCAGAAGAAGTCTGACTTCAAATAATCTATTTCTTGGGGCACCTGGATGACTCAGTCGGTTAAGCATCTGACTTCGAGGCTCAGGTTATGATCTCATGGTTTGTGAGTTCAGGCCCCACATTGGGCTCTCTGTATCAGCACAGAGCCAACTTCGAATCCTCTGTCCCCTTTTCTCTCTGCCCACACCCCCCCACTCATTCTCTTTCAAAATAAATAAACTTAAAAAAAATAATAATATATTTCCAGACAGTGTTAAGGGATTTTTGGTTATTGCTCTTAATCTCTGTACAACTGCAACCAGTTTTTTAGAAAACTGTTCTTCTAGCTATTTTTTCTTAGTATCTGGTTTTTTTTTTTGTTTTTTTTTTTTTTTGGATATTTTATCACTTAAAGTCCCACCTTAAACTTGTAGTTAAATTAATCCTAAGTGTTAGACTTACTTCTTCTCTTTTGTGTATCATTTGTCACATCAGAATTTAAAAGAGATTAAATAGGACTGTGTTTGTCTTTTCACTAAATTATAAATACAGCAAAACTGTACAGCAATACATATGTGGGTATAAGGCCTGCATGCTCCAGTAGGAGAAGGATAAAGTTCTTGTCAAGTTGAGGGAGAATGGGGAACATGGTGGGGAGCAAGACCAGCCACACCCTGAATATTCTCTTAGCCCAGCCTGCCAGACAAAACCCACAAAATGATAGACATCTTCTAACTGGAGAATTCCTGGACTCATTACCTCTGTCTTTGAAGTTCCAGCCGTCCACCGTTCCCAGAGTTGTCCTCGTTGATGTTTAAGCCAAAAAAGACCGTTAACCACCAGATGGCACAACTCTATAAACCAGTATCATGATGGGTTGAGATCTGTAGCTACACCCTAGGAATTCCCAGTCTGCTAAATGCAGAAGATCGCCCACATCATTTCATTAACTTTATGATAGGGTGACTCTGCATATTACATAATTGGAGGTTTTGCACCCCACTTAACACATTTGAAGGCAGGATTGCACTGTCATTGCTAGAGGTTTAAAATTAGCATCAAAGTACAGTGTTTGTTTCTGTGAAAATATTCATTATAAAACAAGCTGCTACCACAACGGCACACCACTTCACACCCATCAGAAAGGCTATAATTAAAAGATAATAACGAGTGTTGGCAAGGATGTGAAAAATTGGAACCCTCACACACTGCTGGTGGAAATGTAAAATGATACAGCTGCTGTGAGAACAATTCGGCAGTTTCTGTCCAGGTTAAACATAGAACTGCCATAGGACCTAGTAGCTCCACTTGTTAATTACCTAAAGAAACAGAAACTATGCATCCAAACAAAAACTTGGAGGATGAATGTTCATGGCAGCGTTATTCATGACAGCACGAAGGTAGGAACTACCCAAAAGACCATCAGCTGATGAATGAATAAATAAAACATGGTGTGTTTGTGTATGGGAATATTATTCGGCCATAAGAAGGGATGAAGTGCTGATGCTGCACACAGATGAACCTTGGAAACATGTGACACGAAAGAAGCCATTCATAAAATACCACATATTATATGGATCCGTTTGTAAGAAATGTTCAGAGTAGGTAAGTCCACAGCAACAACAAGTAGCCTAGCGGTTGCCAGGGGAAGAGGAGGAATGGGCCACGACTAGTGATGGGTATGAAGTTTCTTTTGGGTGTGATGAAAATGTTTTGAAACTAGTGGTAATGGTCGAACATCTTGGTGAATATACAAAAAGCCACCATTGTACATCTTAAAAGATAATTTTTAAGAAGAGACTGCCACTTTTGGAAAGAGCATTTACTTAATACTTTTAGAACACTTGGAATTCTCAAATCTCAAGCTTTCTGTAAGAAAAAACTACTCTGAGATTCAGGTTCTGTGGTACGTTTTAAGTGATTTTATCGTATTTGAAAAGCAAGCGATTGAAGAATTGTTTTTTTTCCATTCTTGGTTCAACTAGGAAAAACTTATTGTATCCAATGAACAGGAAGTTCTGCGAGTTCATTACAGAGCTGCAAGAACATTGGCAAATCAAACACTGCCATTTAGCGCGTGCACTGTTTTACTGGATGCAGAAGTATACAGTGTCCCACTGGACGCTCAGGTAAAGTGCCAATGATACAGTTAAAATTTTCCTAAGTACAGTGTGTTTTTGTCATCTATTTCCATAAAAGAAACTTGAATTCAGCAATCAATAAAACTCAAAGGAGAAAAGTACCTCTTAGAGAATAAAGCACTTCCAGATCACCTGATCCTCTATTTTCCACAATCCTCTAAACACCAGCGTTATCTTATAAAACCGATACATGTTTGGAATAGTGCCTTGAACATAACTTATAATTTGTTTCTAAAAAGCCTTTTTTTTTTTTTTTTTTAACGTTTATTCATTTTTGAGACAGAGAGAGAGCATGAATGGGGGAAGGTCAGAAAGAGAGGGAGACACAGAATCGGAAAACAGGCCCCAGGCTCCGAGCTGTCAGCACAGAGCCCGACACGGGGCTCAAACTCACAGACCGCGAGATCATGACCTGAGCCGAAGTCAGACGCCCAACCAACTGAGCCACTCAGGCGCCCCTGTAATTTGTTTCTAAAGTGGATGTTTACACCTTCAAGCGACTGGAAAACTACTACAGGCATATTAAATTTCTAGATGGCTAAAATAGGGCCAGGCTTTTTGTCTTGATCTTGGATATTGCTGGAATAAATATAGTTGTGAAGAAAACTGTAGCTATGTCTTGGATAAAGTTTAATGCCACATATAAATTATACGAATTTAGAACCAGACATTTCAGTGGTCAGAATTTTTGTGCCTCGCAAACCAGAATGAAATTCATAGGTCATAAGAGAGAATATAATGATGAAAATAGAGAGTGTAAGCACAGTCAGTGAAAGATTATCATAAAAAATACTAGGAAATGCTGTTTTAGGTCAGACAGTCTAGAAATACAAATGATACAGGGTATATTCCAGAGAAAATTACCTAGTTCTCTCTGGGCTTTTTCTCATCTGTTTAAAAAAAAAAAAAAAGATTAAACTAGATCAGTAGATTGCAGACTTTCTTAAAATCACCAACCATTTTTATCCAAATGAAAGTATTCAGATATTTGAAAAAGCTATTAAGAATTAATTGGATCTTGGGGCGCCTGGGTGGCTCATTCGGTTGGGTATCTTGACTTCGGCTCAGGTCATGATCTTGCCCTCCGTGAGTTCTGGCCCTGCGTCGGGCTGTGTGCGGACAGCTCAGGGACTGGAGCCTGTTTCAGATTCTGTCCCCCTCTCTCTGCCCCTCCCCCGCTCACACTCTGTCTCTGAAAAATGAATAAACCTTAAAAAAAATTTAAGAAAAAAAAAGAATAATTGGATCTTAAGAAAGAACTATTTGACTCTGAGGAAATAAACACTGGAAATGCCACTGAGGGACTTTACATAATACAGCTTTAAAGAATTTAAACAGAAGAATGAGTGATTTTTAATAACTGAAATGAACAGTTTAATTGTGTTACTAAAGGCTGGACTAGATCATGTAATATTTTGAGATCGTTTTTTTTTTTTTTAACCTTTATTTATTTTTGAGAGAGACAGAGACAGAATGCGAGCGGGTTAGGGGTAGAGAGAGAGGGAGACACAGAATCCGAAGCAGGTCTTGAGGTCTTTTAAAGTTGCATGCAATTACAGAGTAATGAAATTAATTTTAGGACAATGTAAATCAAGCTACAAGGAAAGTCTTTAAGATTTCTAGTTCAGAATGGTTGGGTAAACATACCTGTTTATTTTTTATTTCTCCCAAAATTTATTGAAATAAAAGACATGTCAAAATAAAAACTAATCCATAGCACAACTGGAAATTGAGATGGAAGGCCACAGGATCAGAACACGATGACATTTCTTTTTTTTTTTTTTTTATTTTTTTTTAACGTTTATTTATTTTTGAGACAGAGAGAGACAGAGCATGAACAGGGGAGGGGCAGAGAGAGAGGGAGACACAGAATCTGAAACAGGCTCCAGGCTCTGAGCTGTCAGCACAGAGCCCGATGCGGGGCTTGAACTCACAGACCGCGGATCGAGACCTGAGCCGAAGTGGGATGCTTAACCGACCGAGCCAACCAGGCGCCCCAAGAACACGATGACATTTCTGATAAAATGACAGATGAGAGGGGCACCTGGTTGGCTCAGTCAGTTAAGCATACAACTCTTGATTTCAGCTCAGGTCCTGATCTCGAGGTTCATGGAATTGAGCCCCATGTCAGGGCTCTGTGCTGACAGTGCAGAACCTGCCTGGGTTTCTCCCTCCCTCCCTCCCCCCCCCCCCCCCACACACACACTCTCTCTCTCTCGCTCTCTCTCTCTCTGCGCCCCTCCCCCACTCATGTACACTTTCAAAATGAGTAAACATTTTTTAAAATGTTTAAAAAAAGGTACTCCTTCCCGTTTTACAGAATAGAAAATTAAGAGTACGTAAATAGTTCAAGATCACACAGTAAGACACAAAGCTGACATTTGAATACAGCCTCTCTTAATTCCGAAACTAGTATTCTTAAGAGTTGATCCAGAATTTCTTTATGGTCGCTCCAAAATATTGGTCCTGGAAAAAATGTTGGCCTCAAAGTCCTGTCTCCCACCTTAACACTCTTTCTCCCTACATATGGTAAACATTAACATTAAAAGAAGATACGAAATCAAGTATACTTGAATAAGAATGTCATAGGTGTGGTACTTAATATAAGATGCCTTTTTTGAGAATCGTCTTTGACTCACAAGGCAATAGGATTCTATTTAACAACTAAACTCAGCTTCCTAGAAATTCTGGTAATAATCTGTCTATTCAATATGGAACTAAAGGCTTTATCAAACTTTAAATATCCAAATTATATTATCCTTTTTCAAAATCTGTTTCGAAACATCATTCCATCACACCATAGAATGATAGGATGGCATATAGGTTTTAAAGTGGGTTATTGGGTAGTATTAACTACTTACATTCTTTTTCAGTCTGATGACAGTAAAACTTCTGTGAGGGATCGCTTTAACGCAAGACAGTTCATGTCTTGGTTGCAAGATGTGGATGATAAATTTGACAAATTAAAGGTACGTATGTTTAGAAATTCAGTTTAAATGGATGCTTCCCCCTTAAATAGAAATTGCAGCTCTGTTAGAGAGGAGTGACTAGGAAAGGAGATAGCAATTAGGCATCCTCATGCCAGCTACAGTCAGAAGGTAAAGGAAAATAAAGACCACAAGTCCCCTTTTCAGGACCAGTGTAGTAAAAAACGAAACTGTCACAGAAGCAGTTTCTAAGGGGCATCTTCATGCTTACTGTCCAAAATACAAGTCTGGTTGTAGTTGTGACATGAAAGAATGGGAGAGCGATAATGGGATACGTCCTGCAAAGTAAATTCATAAAGAAAATTATTTGGTTTGAGATTTTGAATCATTTCAAAAATCACGTCCTGGGTGTTCATGATTCTTTGATAATTTGAAATCTCGTTCATTGAAAGAGCAGTTTCAAGTTAAAGTCTGAGATTAGACACTTGGAAAGTTGCAGACCCAGAAATAGCATATAGATACAGACCAGGTAGAGCAGAAATGGATGTGTAATTCAGACGCTTACTCCTCAGAGAGTCTGTGGATGAGATTAATTTTTAAACAAAGCAAATTTAATAGAGCAATCTCTTAACTCTTCTTTTCAATAGACCTGTCTTTTAATGAGGCAACAACATGAAGCTGCAGCTTTAAATGCCGTCCAGAGATTAGAATGGCAGCTCAAACTCCAGGAACTTGATCCTGCCACCTATAAATCTCTCAGCATTTATGAGATCCAGGAGTTTTATGTTCCCCTCGTTGATGTTAATGATGATTTTGAATTGACTCCTATATAGCAACCGTCACTTCCGGGGGTATCGTCTTAAACTGATGCGGCTCAAGAGTCTTAAACTGTGGAACACTGCCTTTGAGAAAAATACTGATATTCTGCCTTTACGGTTGTTGAGTAAAGTTTGACTGAAGTTGGTTATGTAGTAAACACTGTCATTTTGTAAACAACGAAAAGAGAATTGTTGTGGATCCAAGATCCACACAGTTTCTAACTGAAATCTATTATTTATATTGGTGAGAGGTAACTATTGCCTTAGAGCATGTTGGCCGACTGAGGGAGATACTTTAAAAGTTGAGAATCTGCTGACAGCACCGAAAGTTGTTAGCACTCCTAAGTAACAAGGTAACCACTAGTCTTCAAATCTCTTTCAAGTTTTATTAAAATCTGTCCGTAAACTAAAAGGTTCGGTTCCTACCAAATGGTTTCTAATGTGGAAGAAAAACGTGGCACAAAATTTCTTCGGTTTATTATAGCTGTAAATTAACTGTACAGTTTTCTTTTCAAAAGTTTTAATATTGTCTTCCTTTTTAATAACTTATTTTATACATATTGTGCAGATGTAAATCTTGTAATTAATGGTCAGAATGTATACAAAGGGATTGGTAGTCAAAACATGTACAAAGAAATAATTGTAAAACTGTATTGTCTGATGTTTTATTGGACCAAAGTTGTAGTTTGTATGGAGTGTAGTGGTAGTGTGTTCACGTAGCAAAACTCTTAAATAAGGCATGCATGTGTTTGAGTTAGCTTGTTTTCATCACCATAACTGTAAAGGTTGTGACTTAGTTGTATTGCATGCTTCCTATAATTTAACTCTCTCCATAAGCGATGCCTAAAGTAGTATAGGGTGTTTTCATGCCAGTCTCCTGGGATAGTACCTATGACTCACTATGTTGGACATATTATTTAGAATTAGTCATACAAAGAAACAGCTCTTTTTTCATCTCACGGTAGAACCTGTTCCCCTCTCCCAAAATGCCTTCGAATGAAAATTCTGAAATTGTAAATGTCTATTTTAATACTCAAGTATGAAAGAATCTGTGAATATATGTAAATATGTTTAATAAATTTTATTGGTCATGTTAAATCATTGTAAAACTTTTTTACATTGCTTAAATATAATGTTTTAAGCTTAATAACCTTTGCACTTTTAAAATAAAAACAGTACTCAAATCAAAAAAAAGAGCTACTTGGTAGTCCAAATAAATACAAGAAACAGGCATATTCCAATCAATCTCTGCAGTGTTTATGAAAAATTGATTAATATGTTGTATTTTTTCCTTGTATCAAGATGCAAAACGTAATTTTCAGAATTTTATAATTAAAATAAGATTTGGTATGCTGTTTTTAATAAAATAATTAGCAATATACTTAGAAAAAAGTCCAGTTTCTCCTATACAGTGAGGTAGATTAAATATTCAGGAATATTTCAGATCTGAAATCTAAACTACTTAAACATTTTTGAAAGGAAAATTAGGTTATATGTAAAAGTGAACATAAGTATATGGGATAAAATCTACAGAACTTCCCACAGTACTTTCTTGAATTATAAACTAATACTGGATGTTTTTTATTCTGATAAAGTAAAAAGCATATATATGAGGAATAAAGTGACTTAAACTCAGCATGCAAGTTGGAAATCCCAGCTAATGGGAGAGAATGTAAAAATTGAAGTTTTTGAGTGCAAAGGTATATATTAAGCTTAGGGGTTTTTGAATTTTTACGTCAATTTATATTTTAATTCATACTGTACTTGGCATGCGCAATAAAGCAGCACGTGTAAAAAGTACACAGTGCAAGGACTTTATTATAAAGGTTGGATGTAGTGTTCTTTAGAAATTTAGATGAAAGATTTGGGCCTTTTTTTTATTGGACAAATGGGGCCAAGAAAGGCAGGGTAGATTTTGAAGCACTGGTTTTGTTGAAGTTAAGTTTATTAAGGCTGGGAACATGAAAAGCTAATTTATAAAAGCAATACTTTTTAATATGAAAAAATTAATGCAAATTTTGTTTATACTTTTGCCGAAAAATAAAAAACCAGATTATTGAGCATTGAAGTCATAGAAAATATGAGAGGGATAAATGTATACAGCATTTTGTTCTGACGGTCCAACTGGAAAAGGGGGAGAAAAATCACTGCTTGGCCAAACAGAACAAGCTGCAGAAGAGAAAAAGCAAGAAAGCAGGAATCTGGCATATTTTAGTTGTCCCAGCTTTTTAAGTACTAACTCCAGTTCTCGCCCTCTTCAGTGGTGCCTCAAGTTGCTGGAGCCTCTCTGCCATGATTCTGCTTCTGCAGATTTCCTTTGTAAAGTGACTCAAAGCTAATCGGATGGCTTAAAAGAAAAGCGAATGTCTTCTTGGTGGGAATCTATACTTAAGTAGTTAAGAGCTTTGATATTAAAGATTTTCTGAAGCTCTGAAATGCTAGGAAAAAACTTGGAATGGGGTATATATACCTAAAAAGATTTAGGATTCTGAAAGAGAAATAAAGGATGGTTAGTTTAATCAGTGATTTTTTTTTTTAACTATTCAAATATCATGAACAAGATACTAAATTGTACCTAAGGATTTGTATTTCTTTAAATCTTGTTCTAAATCATATCTGTTTAATAAATGACTAGTTGATATTTGTGCATGTTATTTAATAAAGAGTTATATTTTTATAGAAAAAATAAGAGTGAAATGTGTGCTAAATGTTTTTTTACTTTCCACTTCCATGTGACTCGAAGCCAAACAGCAGTGGTGACCTGGGCAGTAGCAAAATTGCAGAAATACTCATCTTGGGGAAACAGCCTTGGAAGAATAGTTCGTGCCTATTCAGTAGTAATGTCTCAAAAATGAATTTTAAATGTTAGATATGCTGCAAACTTCATAACCACAAAAATTTCAAGCAAAGCCCCAGGAGGCTCATTTTAATTGATTTAAGAAGTATCCATTTATTCTAGAAATTGAGTGCAGTGCTAAATTTGTATTCTTAGTTATCCACAAAGTTAGCAATATTTTTTATTCTATCTCTGACACAAAACTCCAAAGTTTTTTATATAGAGGAAATTGACTTCAAAACTCATGAGGCAGTCTTATCTTTTAGTATTTTTAAAGAGAATATTTTCATGATTTTTTTTAAAGTCCTCAAATATTTAAAGCAAATAGATTTTAAAAGTGATAGTCATCTTTGGAAATGCTTGTATGAAGTTTAACTGATTAAATATCTTGTAACTCATTTCCATGGTTGCTCCTTGACACTATAGTCTCCATTGTACCTGGAATGGAGTTGCAACACCTCCACAGTAGTACTTACCCAAAATATTTAGAGTCAGTAAAACCAAAGTTCATAGGACAAACTGAGGCAAATACAGTTTAAATAATTCCCTTAAAATAGCGAGGAAAAAAAAGTACCTAGAATTGTAAGTATTAGCATAAAAACTGAAAAGTACATCTAGAGAGACTGACTTTTTCCAGTGATTAAATGTTAAATGCTACACGGTATCTGCATATAATGTAAATTTTTTATACACGTGCATATCTCCAGAAGAGAAAATAACATACAAGATTATTTACCTAAAGGTAAACACAGTCTTCGTTGCAAGAGGACTCAGTTTTATTAGATGGATTAGTTGCACAGAATGTAAGATTATTTATGAAACACATTTAACTCTATTGATGACTTTTTCAATGCCTTTAGAAAAAAACTATATGCCATATCAAAATCTCTGAGTAGACCTAGAAAAAAGGCTTTTAGGTGGCTACCTTTTCCTCCACTTGTGAAGAAAATTCTCTTGTTAATACACAGAGTTAGGCATGTATAGCATATGTTTACAGATTAAAGAGCATCCCTGTGTGCGCCCATCACTTAGTTTAAGAGATCATTATCAGTACGTTTCTTCTCAGTTTTTGTTTTTAAACTGACCTAAATCCAGGTTACAAAACAAAACTAAAACCCAGATCTTAAACAGGCAGTGTGTTGGGATAAGTCCTGACAAATGTATACATATATTAACTTTACCCAAATTGCGATTATTTCCAGCTTCTTAACCATCACCGCAGAAAGTTCCCCTGTGCCCCTTTTCAGTCAGTGGCTCCCTACCCCAGAAGCAATCACTGTACTTCCCATCACCATATATTACTTATACCTGCTCTTGAACTTTTTATAAATGGAATCAAACAGTATATAGTACTTTCTTGTGTCTGCCTTCTTTCAACATAAGGTTTTGAAATTCATCCATGTTGGATATGCCAGTAATCTGTTCCATTTTCTTAATGAGTAGTAGTATATTGTACAAACTTGTTTATTCATTCTCTTGTTGGTAGACATTTGGATTGTTTCCAATATGGGGACTGTTGTGAATAAAACTGTGAACATGCAAATCTCTTTGTAGACATATTCTTTCATTCTTGGCTACATACCTTGGATTACTGGGTCATAGAGAATAGTTGTATGTTTAATTTTATTAGAAACAGTTCTCAAAAGTGGTTGTACTACTTTATACCCCTACCTATGAGAGACCCAGTTGTTCTGAATCTTCATCAATATTTGGCTGTCAGTCTTCAGTTTTAGCAATTTCAGTGGATGTGTAGTGGTACCTTGTGTCTTTAATTTGCATTTCAATGATGACCCATTGGTCATCATTACTTTTCACATGCCTTTTGACCTATACATATTTTGTGAAATGTCCTCAAGTGTTTTGCTCATTTTTTATTGGGTTGTCTTTATTACTAATTTATAGGAATTCTTTATATATTCTGCATATTAAGTCCTTTGGTCAGATACATTTGTCCTGTGGGGCACCTGGGTGGCTCAGTCCGTTGATTGACTCAATTTCATCTCAGGTCATGATCCCAGGGTCATGGGATTGAGCTCCCCATTGGGCTCTGTGCTGAGCATGGAGCCTGCTTGGGATTCTTTCCCTTTCTTTCCATCCCTCCCCCCATTTGTGTATGTGCTTTCTGTCTCAAAACTTTTTAAAAAAAAATAATAAAATCTTAAAATCAGACTGATTCCAGGTAACTCAATTGCATGACTGAACCTAATCTATCACTAAAGGAATACAACAAAATCCAGTAGCCAACAATGGAAAAATTACAATGTCTAGCATCCAACAAAAAATGATCAGTCATGTAAAGAAGCAGAAAATTATGACCCTTCACTAGAAAAAAAAAAAAAATAGAAACTGAACTAGAAATAAAAGCAATGATGGAACTAGTAGACAAGTTTGTTAATAAAACTATTATAGTCTATGTACAGAAAAGTAGAGGAAAACATAACCATAATAAGGAAAGAATGGGAGATAAAGTTTTAAAACCCCAAATCAAGATTCTCGAGAAATGAAAAATATACTAGGTGCAATAAACTGATGAGACACTGCAGAAGTAAAGACTAGTAAATTTTAGAACATAGCAGTAAGAAATGACCCCAAATGAAAGATGGAAGAAATGAACAGAGCCTCTGTAAGCTGGGAGACCATATCAAGTGGCCTAACAACATGTAATTGGAGACCCAGAGGGAGAAGAGAGGGAGGGGTAACAGAGAAAGAATTTTAAGAAATAATGGCTGGAACAAAAACCTATCAACCTAGAATTTGTATTTGCCAAAAATATCTTTGAAGAACAAGAGCAAAATAATTCTTTTACCAAAGCTGACAGAAATTTTGATACACACAGAGGAATTAAAATATCCAAAATGGTAAAAATGTATTGTGGGGATTACAGCCTCTATAAAAGTAAAATGCATGACAATGGTACAAAATTGGTAGAGGGAATGAAGGTATGCTGTTGTAAGTCCTCATAAAATGCATGAAATGGTGTGATGTTAGTTGAAGGTAGATTGTGATACATTTTAAGAAGTACACTCTAGG
This sequence comes from Panthera tigris, assembly GCF_018350195.1. NCBI lineage: Eukaryota > Metazoa > Chordata > Mammalia > Carnivora > Felidae > Panthera > Panthera tigris. The sequence goes on along the minus strand of NC_056671.1, from coordinate 35,129,867 downwards.
GGCACCTGGGTGGCTCAGTCAGTTAAGTGTCTGACTTCGGCTCAGTTCATGATCTCATAGTTCTTGGGTTCAAGCCCTGCGTCAGGCTCTGCACTGACAGTGCAGAGCTTGCTTGGGATTCTCTCTCACTCCTCTCTCTCTCTCCTCCTTCCTGACTTGCGCTTTCTCTCTCAAAATAAATTAAAAAAAAAAAATGAAAGATGTACACTGTAAACACTAAAGCAGCCACTAAAGGGAAAAAAGATCTACAACAAATAAGATAATAATTAAGATTAAAGGGAGTCATGCAAAGTATTTCATCAAAAAGAAGAGAAGGAGGAAAATGAAAAACAGGAGAAAATAGAAAAGAAATAGCAAGACTGTAGATTTAAACTCAACCCTATGGATGATCACATTGAATGTGAATTTATACTTTAAAACTGAGATTGTCGGAGTAAATAAAAAAGCAAGTCCCAACTGTATGTTGTGTATAAGAAACTCACTTTAAGTGTAATGACAGACAAGTTAAAAGGATGAAAATGAGATGTTACTACCCACCTATTAGAATGGTGAAAATCCAAAACATTGACGACAACAAATGCTGGTGACGATGTTGAAAAATAACTCCCGTTTATTGCTGGTGGGGATTCAAAAGGGTACAGCCACTTTGAAAGATGGTTAGTGGTTTCTTACAAAACTAAGCATATTCTTCCCATATCCAACAATCATTCTCCTTGGCATTTACCAAATGAGTTGAAAACTTAGGTCCACATAAAAACCTACATGTGATGTTTAGAGTAGCTTTATTCATGATTGCCAAAACTTAGAAGCAACCAAGATGTCCTTCAGTAGGTGAGTGAATAAGTAAGCTGTGTTACATTTAGACAATGGGACATTATTCAGAACGACAACAAAAAAGCTATCAACCATGGAGGAATCAACCATGGAGGAATCTATCAAGACATGGAGGAATCTTAAATGCATATTACCGAGAAGGAAGCCAGCCTGGAAAGCTATGGATTGCATGATTCTAATTATATGACATTCTGGAAAAGGCAAACTATAGAGACAGTAGATGAGTGGTTTCCAGGGACTTAGGGAAAGAGGGGGGAAGAATCGGGGAGCACAGAGAATTTTTAAGGCGGTGAAACTATTGTGTATGATACTATAATGGTGGACATATGTCATTATACATTTGTCAAAACCCATACAACACCCAGGGTAAACCCTGAGGTAAATAATGGCCTTTGGGTGATCTTGTCATGCGTCAATCAATGTGTTGATGTTGGTTCATGGATCGTAACAAATGTACCACTCTGGAGCAGGATGATGATGATGGGGAAGTCTAGGTGGGGGTGGCGGCACTGTATACAGAAGGATACAGAAGACGTGAACAAGGTCAACCAACTTTTCCTAATGACAGTGATAGAACATACCCACCAATAAAAGAATACACTTTTTTTTTTTAAGTATGCACAGAACACCTGATAAATTTGACCATATTCTGGGTCATAGAATAAGTCTCAGTAAATTTAAAAGGATGGAAACCATACAGTGTATATTCTATGAGCATGGGAGAATTTAAATAGAAATCAATAACGAGAGCCTCAAACCCTAACAGTTGAAAATTAAACAACACACTTCTAAATGATCCCTGTGTCAAAGAAGATATCATGAAGGGAAATTAGAAAGTATTATGAACTGAATGAAAATGAAAACACAACATATCAAAATTTGTGGGCAGTTAAATATTTAAGGAAAATTTATATCATTAAACATTCTATTACAAAGGAAGGAAAAAAATAGAAAGGAAAGTACTCAAACCAATTATCTAGATTCCCACTGTAAGAAACTAGAAAAACAGAAGAGGGGAACCTGGGTGGCTCAGTGAGTAAAGCATCTGACTCTTGATTTCAGCTCAGGTCATGATCTCATGGTTCAGTTCGTGAGTTTGAGCTCAGTCTCTGCTTGGGATCTCTCTCTCTCTCTCTCTCTCCCTCAATAAATAAATATTTTTTTAAAAAAAGGAAACCAGAAAAACAGAAGAAAAGAAATAATGATAAAAGCCCAAATCAGTGAAAGTAGAAATCTGGAAAATAATAGAAAGAAAATCAATAAAATAAAAAACCTGATTTTTTCAAAAAGATTAATGAAATCGAGAAGCCTCTAGCCAGTGATCAGGAAAATAAGAAAAGATACAAATTAATCAATATTACAAATGAATGACCAGACATGACTACAGAATCCGCTGACATTGAAAGGCTAATAATGGACTATTATGAATTCTATGCCAATAATTCTACAATTTAAATGAAACGAACAAATTCTTTGAAAGACACAATCTGCAAAACCTCACTTAGGAAGAAATAGATAACCTGAAAAATCCTAGATCTATGTTTACGATTTATGATTGCATTCTAGCTAGCAAATCCAGAGCAGACAAGTCCAAAGGTAAGTTTTAAGTTGCCTCTGAGCTGAGTTAAACCAAAACAAATACAAAAGAAACTGTTAAAAGAATCTTGGGTTTGTGGGATCTGGTGGACCGTATTCTCCAAAAATGGCAACGACATCATCTCCCATCTTACGTGCCGTTCTTACGATGACATACCTTTCATCTAGGAGTGCTTGGGACACAGCACAGCTCTGTGACTTCCAAGGTCAGGTCATAAAAGGGGATGCAACTCCCATCTGGTTCTCCTGAAACACTCGTTTGGAAGCTTGAGCTGCCGTGTAAAGAAAGCAGTGCAACTGCCCTGAGGCCACCATGTTGTGAGGTAACTGGAACTAACTCACATTAGCCACCACCTGAGAGGATCTGTGACTCCGGGAAGCAAGAATAATGCCCAGCCCACGTCCAGAGGCCCCAGCTCCCCAGCTCCCCTCCCTTCTCCTGACCGCAGCCTCCATCTGTGGTACCAGCATGAGGGACTCCGAGATGGGAACCACCCAGCAGAGGCCTTCCTGAATTCCTGCCCCGTAAGACATATGACATAATAGAATGATTGTTGCTGAGTTTTGAGATGATGTGTTACGCGGCAATGGTAACCGAAACATGGGACATACGAGCAAGGAAATCTGAGATGCTTCTGAAAACCACAGCAAGATGGGGCTAGATTGTCCTTGACCAGAGATTGATTTACTAACTAAAATTAAAGCGCTAAAAGTTCTGTACTGGTACCAAGGTTTTTGTGTGTGTGTTTTCAGACTTTGTTCACAGGCTTAAATTATTTTCCAGATTTGGGCAGGGTTCCTGTGTGTATTTGTAGAGATATTAGTTCATTAAAATACTTACTTGAGTAACCATCTTGTATTAGGCTCTGTGCTATGTTATCGCTGAATAGTAATGTTCTCAGTATAGGATGTAACATTTCCACATTTTTGTACCTATATTCTGGTTTTTTCAGCTTAAAGATGTAAAGAAACCAAAAAGGTAGTCAATGTAGTTTGAAGGACAGGAACTACCATGAGGCTCGGCCCAGGGGAATGATTGTAATGTGATATTTTCAGTTTGAAGTCAAAAAGTCCAAGTACCAATATGGCTCTGAGATTTGTTTTAAAGATTTTATTTTTAAGCAATCTGTACACCCAATGTGGGGCTCAAACCCACAACCCCATGATCGAGAGTTGCATGCTCCACTGACTTAGCCAGCCAGGGACACCTCAGAAGCCTTATCTTGAAATGATATATGTGGCCCTGTTAAAAGAAGGCCTCGAAAAGTTGGCTTAAGACTCAGAGTTGTTCCTCTCCACGGAAATCTTTAGTAAGAGGTGAAAGATTCATACGATTTGAAGAGAAACCAGAGTATATTCTGACTGAGACTTTGAAATGAAATTGGAGCCTGAAAGCTCTTGGTTCCCACAGCATAGCATTCACACTTTTGTCCAGACCTTGGTCACATTCTCTCCTTTTGTTTTGTTTTGTTTTCTAATTTAAATCCGAGTTAGTTAACATATAGTGTAACAATGATTTCAGGAATAGAATTTAGTGATTCATCGTTTTCATATAACACCCAGTGTTCATCCCAACAAGTGTCCTCCTTAATGCCCCTTGCCTATTTAGCCCATCCCCCCACCCGACACCTCTCCAGCAACCCTCAATTTGTTCGCGGTATTTAAGAGTCTTTTATGGGGGTGCCTGGGTGGCTCAGTCCGTTGAGCGGCCGACTTCGACTCAGGTCATGATCTCGCGGTCTGTGAGTTCAAGCCCCGCGTCGGGCTCTGTGCTGACAGCTCGGAGCCTGGAGCCCGTTTCAGATTCTGTGTCTCCCTCTCTCTCTGACCCTCCCCCGTTCATGCTCTGTCTCTCTCTGTCTCAAAAATAAATAAATGTTAAAAAAAAAATTTAAAAAAAAAGAGTCTTTTATGGCTTGTCTCCCTCTCTGTTTTTATATTATTTTTGCTTCCCTTCCCTTATATTCATCTGTTTTGTATCATAAGTTCCACATATGAGTGAAATCATATGGTATTTGTCTTTCTCTGATTGACTGATGTTACTTAACATAATACTCTCTAGTCCATTCACATTGCTGCAAATGGCAGATTTCACTCTTTTCCATCGCTGAGTAATATTCCATTGTGTGTGTGTGTGTGTGTGTGTGTGTGTGTGTGTGTGTATACCACATCTTCTTTATCCATTCATCAGTCGATGTACCCTTGGCTCTTTCCATACTTTGGCTATTGTTGATAGTGCTGCTATAAACATGGCGGTGCATGTGTCCCTTTGAAACAGCACACCTGTATCCTTTGGATAAACGCCTAGTAGTGCAATTGCTGAGTCGTAGGGTAGTTCTATTTTTAACTCATTGAGGAACCTCCATACTGTTTTCCAGAGTGGCTGCACCAGCTTACATTCCCACCAGCAATGCAAAAGAGATCCTCTTTCGCCGCATCCTCGCCAACATCTCTTTTGCCTGAGTTGTTAATGTGAGCCATTCTGACAGGTGTGAGGTGGTATCTCATTGTGGTTTTGATTTATATTTCCCTGATGATGAGTGATGTGGAACATTTTTTCATGTGTCGGTTGGCCATCTGGATGTCTTCTTTGCAGAAGTGCCTATTCGTGTCTTTTGCCCATTTCTTCACTGGATTATTTGTTTTTTGGGTGTTGAGTTTGATAAGTTCTTTATAGATTTTGGATACTAACCCTTTATCTGATATGTCATTTGCAAATACCTCCTATTCTGTCGGTTGCCTTTTAGTTTTGCTGATTGTTTCCTTCGCCTGTGCTGAAGCTTTTGATCTTGATGAGATCCCAATAGTTCATTTTTGCTTTTGTTTCCCTTGCCTCTGGAGATACGTCTCATAAGAAGTTGCTGTGGCCGAGGTCAAAGAGGTTGTTACCTGTTTTCTCCTCCAGGATTTTGATGGCTTCCTGTCTTACATTTAGGTCTTTCATCCATTTTGAGCTTATTTTTGTGTATGGTGGAAGAAAGTGGTCCGCGTTCATTCTTCCGCATGTCGCTGTCCAGTTTTCCCAACACCATTTGCTGAAGAGACTGTCTTTTTTCCACTGGATATTCTTTCCTGCTTTGTCAAAGATCAGTTTGCTATATGTTTGTGCGTCCATCTCGGGGTTCTCTATTCTGTTCCATTGGTCTATGTGTCTGTTTTTGTGCCAGTACCATACTGTCTTGACGATTATAGCTTTGTAATACAGCTTGGAGTCCAGAAATGTGATGCATCCAGCTTTGGTTTTCTTTTTCAGGATTGCTTTGGCTATTCGGGGTCTTTTCTTGTTCCATACAAATTTTAGCATTGTTTGTTCTAGCACTATGAAGAATGCCTGTGTGGCTTTGATAGGAATTGTATTGAATATGTAGATTGCTTTGGGTAGTATCGACATTTTCACAATATTTGTTCTTCCAATCCATGAGCATGGAATATTTTTCCTTTTTTTTTGCGACTTCTTCCATTTCTTTCATAAACTTTCTATAGTTTTCAGTGTATGGATTTTTCACCTTTGTGATTAGGTTTAGTCCTAGGTGTTTTTGGTTTTTGGTGCAACTGTAAATGGGATCAATTCCTTGATTTCTCTTTCTGCTGTTTCATTATTGGTGTATAGAAATGCAACCAATTTCTGTACATTGATTTTTATGTCCTGTGACATTGCTGAATTCATGTTATTGGTTCGAACAGTTTGGCGGGGGGAGTCCTTTGGGTTTTCCACATAGAGTATCATGTCGTCTGCAAAGAGTGAAAGTTTGACTTCCTCCTTGCCAACTTGGATGCCTTTTGGATGTCTGATTGCTGAGGCTAGGACCTCCAACACTATGTTGAATAATAATGGTGACAGAGGACATCCTTGTCATGTTCCTGACCTTAGGGGGAAAGCTCTCAGTTTTTCCCCATTAAGGATGATATTAGTGGTGGGTCTTTCATACATGGTCTTTATGCTCTTGAGGTATGATCCTTCTATGCCTACTTTCTTGAAGGTTTTTATCAAGAAACGATGCCATATTTTGTCAAATGCTTTTTCAACATCTATTGAGAGGATCATTGGTTCTTATCATTTCTTTTATTAATGTGATGTATCACATTGATTGATTTGTGGATATTGAACCAGCCCTGCATCCGAGGAATAAATCCCACTTGATCATGTGAATAATTCTGATAAAGATCCAGCGGGCTAGTATCTTGTTGAGAATTTTTGCGTCCACGTTCATCAGGGAAATTGGTCTGTAATTCTCCTTTGCAGTGGCGTCTCTGCCTGGTTTTAGAATCCATGTAATGCTGGCCTCATAGAATGAGTTTGGAAGTTTTCCTTTCATATCTATTTTTGGGAACAGCTTCAAAAGAATAGGCGTTAACTCTTCTTTAAATGTCTGGTAGAATTCGCCCGGAAAGCCATCCAGTCCTGGACTCTTGTTGTTTGGGAGATTTTTGATCACTGTTTTAAGGAATGCTCAGAGAGCTGGTAAAACTTCATTTCTGGGTGTGTGTCAGGTTTCTGAATGAGATTAGCATTTGATTGAGCTGCTGGCGTTGACCTAATCTTATCCATGTGGGCAGACTCCTCAGAGAGAGGGAGAGTCCAGAGAGAACAAACAGGTAAAGGAAGTGCAAATTCTCTCTCTTCTTGAGCTGGGAACTCCATCTAGTCCTGCCTCAGACACTGGGGCTACTGCTTCTCGGGCCTTCAGATTTAGGGACTGAAGCCAATAGCCACCTCCTCTTCCTGGATGTCTGGTCTTCAGACTTGAATTATTCCACCAGCTTTCCTGGCTCTTCAGACTGCAGACAACAGACTGTGGGACTCCAAGTGTCCCTAACCATGGGAGCCAGTTCCTGCAATACATTATTTTCTTCCTTCCTTCCTTCCTTCCTTCCTTCCTTCCTTCCTTCCTTTTTTCATGTTTATTTTTTGAGAGGAGAAAGTAGGGGCAGAGAGAGGGGGAAACAGAAGATCTGAAGCAGGCTCTGTGCTGACAGCAGAGAGCCCAATGCGGGGCTCGAACTCATGAGCTGCAAGATCATGACCTCCGCCGAAGTTGGATGCTTAACCAACTGAGCCACCCAGGCGCCCCAATAAATTCTTTTCTTATTGAAACTTGAACAACACAGGTTTGAGTTGCGTGGGCCCACTTATGTGGGAATTTTTTTCAGTAAATATAGTAAAGTTCTGGAAATGTGTTTTCTTTTCCTTAGGTTGTCCAACTTCAGCTCAAGTCATAATCTCACAGTTCCTGAGCCCCACATCAGGCTCACCACTGTCAATGCAGATCCTCTATCCCCCTCTCTCTGCTCCTTCCCAGCTTGCTCTCTCTCAAAAATAAATAAAACATTAAAAAAATCTTTTTCTTTTCTCCAACTTACTTTATTGTAAGAATACAGTAGATAATACACACAGCATACAAAATATGCGTTCATCGACAGTTTATGTTATCAGTACGGCTTCTAGTCACCAGTAGGCCATTAGTAAAGTTTTTGGGAAGTGTGAGAAATAAGCCCACTGCCCCAGTCAAAGGAGGGACGAGGAGACTCTGAGCACAGTGAAGCAAGGCTTTAATCAACATTCTGGGAAGAGCGAGAGTCTGATGGACAGGCACACTCGGGGCAGTTACAGCAGGCAATTTACCTCCTACCGTGCAAGTCCCTCCCCTGATTCCTCATTGGCTGAGTGCTACAGACGGTACAGCCTTACCCGGAAGTCGCCTATGCCCATGTAAGGCCAAAAAGTAGTCTAATTGGAACAAATATATATCCCCTGAGGTGCCACAGAGACTTCAGTTCTTTGGGTGCATGCTCACTGCAAAGCCCACAGAAAATAAGCCCGCAAGATGGAGAGGCGAAGAAGAAGCAGGAAGTGAAGTGTGAAAGGGTTTCGTCCTCCATTGTGGGTGGAGGGTGGGGGGCGGTTTGTGTGTATTTCCAATAGGTTGTAAACCTATTGCTAACTAGACAGCACAGCTTTTATTTGGTATTTCCGAAAATGAATCGTTTCACTTACTTCTCACAGAGAATCAACAGTGTTTGTGCTGGAGTCAGCGCCTCTAACCCCCACGTTGTTCAAGGGTCAGCCATATGCCCTCTATGTCTCCTATTGGTTCTATTTCTCTGGAGAAGCCTGACTAATGTACCCCTCTAGTTAGAAATGCTTTCACATTTTAGGCACGGTGCCAAGGACAGAGTCTGCAATTCATATAAGGATCCTGAATGGGCACCTCAAACTTGCCATGACCCATACCCTTGACCTCCTCTCCCAAACTCGCTCTCTTCCCCCCCCCCCCCCCCCCCCCCCGTCCACCAAATGGCACCACCCACAGGTAGAGCCAGAAACCCGGCAGTCAGCCTTCATCTTCTTCTCCCTCCGCCCTACCTTCTTCCATGTCCAGTTTGTCACCGAGTCTGGTTATTTCTGCTCAAACACACACCTTATGTCCATCCATCTCCGTTGCCACCACTTCAGTCCAACGCTTCAGCCTCAGCTCAACAGCGTGACTGGTCTCCCTGCTCCATCCTCGGCCACTCCAAACCCAGTTCCCATCAATGTATACATGCCCCTCTCTGCTTTAAAATCTTCGGTAGCTTCCCGCTACACTTAGAATCCTTGCCAGGGTTCCCAAAGCCTGCACGATCTGACGCCTCCCGCATGACTTGCTAATCACACGTCCTCTTTCTCACCTTAGAGACTGAACACGCGCTGTTCCCTCTGTCTAGAATTCTGCCCCTTATGCTGCAAGTGGTTGACTCTGGCTTAGATGTGTCTTCACAGAGAAACCCTCCAGACCACCTGGTCTGAGTGGCAGTCTCCCTGTTATTCTCTCTCCCAGCACGCTTTTAAGTTCCTCCAAAGAGCTCCTCATGTTTTGTAATTATAGCTTTAGTTGTCTATTTGTTTATTGTCTGTCTCCTTCCTCCCCTGACGCACACACTAAACGGTAAGCCCCAAAGGGCAGGTAGCATCTTCTTCATCACCATCGTGATGACGTTTCTTGAAGCCTACTTTGTCCCAGGCACTTGATATTATCTTATTTCCTTATTCCACCCTCAGGACAATCAGATCAACTACATACTATGGGGTTTTTTTTAGTTAGAAAGCAGGAACAATTTCTTTTCTTTTTTTTTTTTTTCCAAATTTTTATTTAAAGTCTAGATAGTTAACCTATAGTGTAATACTGTTTTCAGGAGTAGAATTTAGTGGTTCATCACTTACATATAACACCCAGTGCTCAACACAACAAGTGCCCTCCTTAATGCCCGTCACCCATTTAGTCCATCTCCCCACCCAACTGTCCTCCAGCAGCCCTCAGTTTGTTCTCTATCGTAAAGAGTCTCATATGGTTAGCTTCCCTCTCTCTCTTTTTTCTCCCCTTCCCATATAATCCGTTTTGTTTCTTAAGTTCCACATATGAGCGAAATCATAGGGTATTTGCCTTTCTCTGCCTGACTTATTTCGCTTAGCATAATACCCTCTAGCCTCATCCACATCATTGCAAATGGCAAGATTTCATTCCCTTTGATGGCTGAGTAATATCCCATGGTGTGTATATACACGTTTGTGTGTGTGTATACATATATATATATATATATATATATACACATATATATATACATATATATACATACACATATATATATACATATATATATACATATATGTCTATATATACATATATACACATATATATCACTTCTTTATGCATTTATCAGTCGATGGACACGTGGGCTCTTTCCATAGTTCAGTATTGTTGATAAACTGCGCACTAATCTTAACCTCCATTTTACAGAGGAGGACACTGAAGCATGGCGATGTTAGTTACACTTATCCAGAATCACGTGTCTAGCAATAGCCAGTGCCTAACCCAGGGCTCCGCACGTAATAGATCCTCAACCTATTCGCCCGATATATATTTCTGTTGAGTCATTCAGTGCAGTTTCCCATGGGAACCCACGGGAGAAATTTCTCTCAAGCATGGATATTAGAAAAAGCAGTACCTCTAGTTCATTTTTATCCTACTAGTACCGTGGGTGGTCTTCCATTGTCTTTGCTGAGAGAATGCTTAGAATAAATTTGTTACCTTCATCTCAGCGAGTCATTTTTGTGGCACTCTGTGCCCAGTGTTTCTCTCTTGACCTTATTTTCCTCCCTTTCCAAGTCCCTGTGTATTTGACCCTTGCCGTATCATTTGCATTTTTGTAAGCTTCTTCCAATCCTTCCTAGCAAGACATAAGCAAGACATAAATATATGAATAAAAAGAAATAGGCACTACAATGAGATACCACTTGGCGCCCACCGGGATGCCTATAATCAAAAAAAAAAAAAAATGGAAAATACAAATGCGGGCAAGGATGTGGGGAAACTGGGGCTCTCATACATTGCTGGTGAGAATGTAAAATGGCACAGTGGAAAGCAGTTTGGTAGTTTTTCAACAAGTCAAAGACAGAGTTACCATATGACCCATTCCACCCCTACTTAAATACACAAAGGAATCAAAAATAAGTGTTCAAACAAAAACGTGTACATGAATGCTCCTAGCAATACTATTTACAAGAGCCAGAAGTAAAAACAACCCGAATGTCCATCAGCTGATGACTAGATAAACAAAATGTAGTGTGTCGGGGCACCAGGGTGGCTCAGTCAGGGAAGCATTCGACTTCAGCTCAGGTCATGATTTCACAGTTTGCAAATTCGAGCCCCGCATCGGGCTCTCTGCTGTCAGCACAGAGCCTGCTTCAGATTCTCTCCCTCTCTCTCTCTGCCGCTCCCTATCTTGTGCTGGCTCTGTCTCAAAAATAAAAAGAAAAACACTCAAAAAAAGGGGCGCCTGGGTGGCTCAGTCGGTTAAGCGTCCGACTTCGGCTCAGGTTATTATCTCGCGGTCCATGAGTTCGAGCCCCACGTCCGGCTCTGTGCGGACAGCTCAGAGCCTGGAGCTTGTTTCAGATTCTGTGTCTCCCTCTCTCTCTGACCCTCCCCCATTCATGCTCTCTCTGTTTCAAAAATAAATAAACGTTAAAAACACTCAAAAAAAAAATCTGGCATATCACACAGTGATGAAATGAAAGCCACAAAAAGGAATGAAGTTTTGATAGGTGCTATAACATATAAACCTTGAGAACATTATGCTAAGTGAGGAAGCCAGATACAAAAGGCCACATATTGTCTGACTCCATTTATTTATTTTTTTAAATGTTTATTCATTTATTTTTGAGAGCAGGGAGCACGAGTGGGGGAGGGGCGGAGGAAGGGGGAGACACAGAACCCGAAGCAGGCTCCAGGCTCTGAGCTGTCAGCACAGAGCCTGACGTGGGGCTCAAACCCACAAACCGTGAGCGAGATCGTGACCTGAACCGAAGTCAGACACTTAACTGACTGAGCCACCCAGGCACCTCTGTCTGACTCCATTTAAATGAAATGTCCAGAGTAGACAAACCCGTAGAGACAAAAACTAGACTAGTGATCACCAAGGTAGGGGTGGGGGGGGGGGGTGTGATTGCTTAATGTGTACTGGGTTTCCTTTTGGGGGTGAAAGAAACGTTCTGGAATTTGATAGTGTCACCACTATCTGGTTGCTTAAAATTGTGGCTATACTAAATGCCACCAAACTGTATACTTTCAAGTGATTAGGATGGTAAATTTTACGTCACATGAATTTAACACACACACAGAGCATTGATTTCCTGGGTCCTCGGAGCTCCTCTCTTGTAAGGTGGTGCGGCTCTGAGGTCGTCTTGGCTGGTTTGCTGCTAGGACACTCCTCCTCCCAGCCCGTCATCCTCCAGTCACTAACCTCCCAAAGTCTTCCTCTCTGCCCTTGCAGGTCTGACCTCCCCTTCTGACCAAGCATAAGCCTCCGGGAAGTCTTTCTGATTATTCTAGCCCCACTGATTTCTGCTTTCCCTTGTTTCTTTCTTTTTTTTTTTTTTTTTTAATTTTTTTTTTTAAGTTTATTTATTTTTGGGACAGAGAGAGACAGAGCACGAATGGGGGAGGGTCAGAGAGAGAAGGAGACAGAATGTGAAACGGGCTCCAGGCTCCGAGCTGTCAGCACAGAGCCCGACGCGGGCTCGAACTCACGGACCGCGAGATCATGACCTGAGCCAAAGTCGGCCGCTCAACCGACTGAGCCACCCAGGCGCCCTTCCCTTATTTCTTAAAGTGACCATCAAGCTCTTGACTCTATGCAGCCTTATCTTCTTCACTAAATGTTTTTCACCTCTTGGTTACTACTGTCATTTTTGGCTAATACAGGTGAGACCACGGGTCCTAGTTTTCATGGTCCTTCCGAGGGCCTCAGAACGCCTGCGCACAGTGAAATGATACGTTAATGACATAATTCCTGCCCTAAAGAAGCTTCTAACATTAGTTGGGGAAACAAAACATATATGCACTAATTGTGAAATGTCAGTGCAAATAAATGCTTTAGGGGCTCAGAGCTACTGGGGACATTAGCCAGGGAACCCATTCACTGAATCGATTCATTCACTGAGGACTTACTATGTGCCAGGCATTGGGTTGAAACATGGAAGATGATTTTTGATATCTGATAGAGTGATATTTGAACAGGTTTTAAAGCGTGGGTAAGATTTATGTAGCTAGAAAAAAATAAGAATCCTGTTCTTAGCAAAAAGAAGAATGTGCAGAAATACAAGATTGGAAAAGTATGAAGTGTGAAAATAGACCAGCTTGACTTATGGAGAGGATTTGTGGAACATCAAAAAAGATACGCATATACTGGCATGAAAAGATGGTCTAGATATGCTAAGTGGAAAAAAGCAAGTTGTAGTGAAGTATTCTTAGCATAATTTCATTTTTCACAAACATACACTAATGTATGTGACTTAAAAAAGACAGAAGGGGCACCTGTCTGGGTGGCTCAGTCGGTTAAGCGTCCAACTCTCGATTTCAGCTCAGGTCATGATCTCATGGTTTGTGAGTTCGAGCCCTGCATGGGGCTCTGCACTGAAGTTGGGAGTTTGCTTGGGATCCTCGCTCTCTTCCTCTCTCTCTGTTCTTCCCCTGCTTCTCTCTCTCTCTCTCTCAAAGTAAATAAACTTTAAGAAAAAGACAGAAGAAGTACACACAAAACCAAGAGCAATTGCTAGGGGCTAAAATGGCTTTACGAGGCCCCATAATTTAAAAATTTTCCCCATCCAAGTATGTATTATTTCTGTGATGGGGGCAGGGAAAGTAAATGGAAATAAATTAATAAATATTTTAAATAAATAAGCTACAGAGTTTGGACCTAATTTGTTAGGCAAGAGTGAACCTACTATTTACACTTGTAAAAATTGAATTTTGGGAAGCCTTAGGGCTTACGTTTTGTAAGTATCTCAATAGTCCTTGATAGTCCTTTGCAAATCTCCTCTGCTGAAATAGCACCCTCTTCCAGCAGGTGGGGTCTGCATGCTTCCCCCAGTGGTCTACTGGGCCTCCTGCAGTCCCTGGGCACCCCTCCACCCCTACCTTACCCTTCACCCCCTATCCCCACGTGGGAATAACCTGCCTGAATGTTACTTTTACATGGTGGATCAACAACCATTCATAGCGAGGGAATGACAAGAAACTTTAGAACTATATATATATATATATATATATATATATATATATCCTCAAGATTTCCTATGTTTCTTTCTTTTTCTTTTCTTTTTTTCTTTTCTTCTTTTCTTTTCTCTTCTTTTTTCTGCTCTTTTCAATAGAGAGTGTGTGTGTTCAAGCGTGGAGTGGGGCGGGGGGGGGGGGACATGGTGGGGACAGGGGCGGAGGGAGAGAGGGAGAGAATTCCAAGCAGGCTCCATGCTCAACCGACTGAACTATCGAGGCGCCCCTCTTGTTTTACAACAGGAAGAATTGAGAGGCCTTTAGAAGAAATCCACTTCCTTTCTTCATTCTTTAGATAGCTTTGCAGTAGACCCATAACAGACCAGGGAGGAAGGATGGAAGGGGGAGAGAGAGTGATGGGCAAAGGAGGTTTCTCCTCAAATGGGCCTCCCATCCCTGGTAGATCTTCCCTCCCAAGATCAAGCTGGGAGGTGGATAAACTGTGGCTCACTTTAATTCAAATATGTAAAACCAGATCAGCTAACTGAGTTGAGTTACCCAAGTCGAGAGACATTAAGAATGGGACAGTGGGTTCCAAATCAGGATTCTCAGCCCCTGAAGTGCTGGCCTTTTGGCAGACAGAGTAATTTTCCTGTGCCCACTGGGCTGGAAGGTGCTCATGATGGGAGCCTCCTTCAGCCAGGCCTGAGCTTCCCTTCCTGGGCCCTTGCCCTGCCTCCCGCCCATGAAGACAGGGGGCCCCACCCACTCTCTCCTTTAGAGAATCAGCAACGTGAAACTCAGAAGTGGAGAAGCCAAATCAAATTGGCAAGGGCACCAAAAACCTGTGCATCAGGCTCTCACTTTGCTCCTTTCTTCTAGGGTGGATGGGCAGGGTGAGGCGATGACCAGAGATGAGGGTATATAACCCACTACCTACAAGGATGAGTTCTAGACCAGAAGTTTACAAATTAACAATTTTCCTTGTTATACCTCTGTGTTGGGCAGAATAATGCCCCCACCCAATCCCCCCAAACCCACCCTTGTGTACTACACCTCCCCACCCTAGACCACAAAGATGTCCACAACCCATTCCCTAAAATCTATGGATGTTAATTACCTTTCATGGACAAAGGGACTTTTTGCAGATGTGATTAAATTAAGGATCTTGAGACTGGAAATTACCCTGGGTTATCCGGGTGGGCCCAATGTAACCAAACCACAGGGGGCTTTACATGAGGGATTCAGGGGGGTCAGAGCTAGAGAGGGAGATGAGAATATGGTAGAAGAGATGAGAGAGACACAGAGAGAGGAAAAGAGAGAGAGAGGAGGGAGGGATATTGACTTGAAGATGCCACACTGCTGGCCACAAAATAAGGAATCCAGTGGCTTCTGGAAGCTAGAAAGGCAAGGAATGGATTGTCTCCTAGAGCCTCCAGAAGAAACACAGCTCTTCTGATTCCTTGATTTTAGGACTTCTGTCTTCCAGAACTGTAAGATAACAAATTTGTATTGTTCTACAGCAGTAAATTTGCAGTAATTTGTTAAGGCAGCAATAGGAAACTAATACATCCCCTTACTACAGTCGGCTGAGAGTCAACCACTGACAGGTCCACGTCTGATTGAAAGTTAGGTGATTCCGTGACATTTGACCCTTTCATCAAACCCAACTAAGAGTTGTTGTTGTTGTTGTTTAATGTTTATTTACATTTGAGAGACAGAGACAGAGCGCGAGTGGGGGAATGGCAGAGAGCGATGGAGACAGAATCTAAAGCAGGCTCCAGGCTCCAAACTTGTCAGCACAGAGCCCGACGCCAGGCTCAAACTCATGAGCTGTGGTGCGATCATGACCTGAGCCAAAGGAAGTTGGACGCTTAACCGACTGAGCCACCCAAGCACCCCATAACCCAACTAAGAGTTTTTTTATTGCATTGATTATAAAGGCTTCTGGTAAAATAAACTAGCCACTGCAGTATAGCTCTCAGATTCTCAAACTGCCAACCACAGATCTAGAACCACTCGATGTTCACCTGGGGGCTCAACTACCATTTGACCTTCTAGGGTGTAACAAGGAGGATCTTTAAGTTAAATTAGAAATAATTGTATTTTGGGGGCGCCTGGGTGGCTCAATTGTTTGAGCTTCTGACTTTGGCTCAGGTCACGATCTCAGGGTTCGTGGCTCATGGTTCCAGGTCTCTGCTGTCAGTGTGGAGCCCCATTTGGATCCTCTATCTCCCTCTCTATTTCTGCACTCGCCCCGCTCACACACTCTCTTTCTCAAAAATAAATCAAAAACGTTTAAAAAGCTGTATTTTTAAACATTATTACCAAAGTAACAGAAACAAAGACATCAGAAAATGCAGATAAAAAACAACAAAAAATACACATCAACAAAAATCACTCATATTTTCACCAAGAAATAACCACTGTTAACACCATGGTCCTTTTTCCAGCCCTTCTTAAATACCTATATAACAATTTTTTTTAAGTTTATTTATTTTGAGAGAGAGAGAGAGAAAGAGAGAGAGCGAGCAGGGGAGGGGCAGAGAGAGAGGGAGAAAGAGAATCCCAAGCAGGCTCCGCATTGTCTGCTCTGAGCCCTACTCAGGGCTTGAACTCACGAACCATGAGATCATGATCTGAGCAGAAACCAAGAGTCGGTCGTTTAACTCACTGAGCTACCCAGGCACCCCTGTATACACAATTTTTGATGTTAATCATCCTAAAAATATGTACACCACTTTAAAATGTTGATATACAATGAATATCTTTCCATGCCAACAATATTTATCTGCAATACTAGTACTCAAAGTGTAATCTGGGGACCCTAGGAGTCCCAAGACCGTTTCAGGGGGTTCATGAGCTCAGAATTTTTATTTTAATTCTAATATATTATTTGCATTTTTTCATTCTCCTCTCACAAGCTTAGAGTAGTCTCCTAGAGGCTACATAATACATGATATTGCAGCAGTTTGAATGCAGAAGCAAATATGAAAATCCAGCTGCCTTCTATTGACTTTGACATGTAAAATAATGTCACTTTTCTATTTTTTTGTTTTGGAATATATGCTTATTTTTCATAAAATATGTCTTTCGTGTTACCTTAGAGTCTATTATTTTTAAGTGAAATAAATGAATAGTTCTTAAATTTCTCAGTTTTAATTTCAAAAGTTTTGATAGATGTAGCACATATAAAACCTCTTCAGAGCCCTCAGTACCTTTCAAGAGTGTAAAGGGGTCCCGAGACCCGGAATTGTGAGAACTTCTGACCTACAATATTACGTTTTAATAGGTGATTTAGTCCATTGCACTGGAGTGCCATAATTCATTTAACCAATAAGTAATGCCAAAGGATAGGACTTTAAAGTTGTATACTCTCAATTATTTCTTGAAGATAATTTTCAGGGATGGGGCACCTGGGTGGCTCAGTCAGTTGAGCATCCGACTTGGGCTCAGGTCATGATCTCCCGGCTTGTAAGTTTGAGCCCCCCCATCAGGCTTGCCTTTGTCAGCACAGAGTCTGCTTCAAATCATCTGTCCCCCTCTCTCTGCCCCTTTCCCATTCATGCCCTCTCTTTCAAAAATGAATAAAAACATTTACAAATTTTAAAAATATAACTTTCAGGGATGATTTTTAAAATTCACGTTTATTTACTTACTGTACAAAAATGGACTAACATCATTAAGGTAATCCACCCCCTTGGCCAATCAACTCTTTCCATCCATTCTTTCTGTTTTCTTCCAAGCAACAAAGGGGAATGTAAGGCATTTAAGACTCCTAGTAGCTTAAAACTCTATCACTATTATGTCACCATTTGCAAAGGGAAAGTACCTTGTGGATCATCTAGCCCAATGGGCTCCAACTTAATCACTCTGGAATCTTTTTAAAAAGCAAATTCCCAGGGTTGTTGTAAAGATCTGAGCGCAATTCTCAAATGCCTTTATGTACATGCCAACTGTTGATGGAAGGAATTCTTTTTTTTCTAAAATACAGCCTGAAGTGAGTGCTGCGTCATCCATGCTCCGGGAGCCTTCTCCTACTTGAGGTGGTTCGCTGCAGCCATTTGTCTAGCTGTCTGTCCATCCTCTCCCAAGGCCAGTGGCCTCCTTCTCGGCCAGCACCCACATCGCCTCCTCTTTTCTAGTTCCAGTGCTAAGCACAGTGCCAGGCACTGGCTAAGGACGCAGCAAATTTTAGTGAACTGCTGAACGAAGGCTCTGCCCTAGCAGATCCTTATTCAGTAGCTCTGAGTCAGAGCCCAGAAACCTGCCTTTTTAATAAATCCGGCCTCCAACACGAGATAACAAGAGTTCAAGTGTCAGCTCTGCAAGGTAGCGGGCTGGGCTACTCCACCACTAGGTGCCTCTGTCTTGCATCCCCATAACGGGACCATCACCGCTGCCTCAAGTGGTTGCCGTACAGAGTCACCGAGCTCGGGTACGTCAAATGGGCGGCTGCGCGACATGCACTTGCTAAGTCCAGGGACTGGGCCTCACAGAGGGTCTGCCCCAGGTAGGCGGACAAAGAAGCCTGAGATGGGGGCGGGGAAGAGGGCGGAGGGAAAGCGCGCGTGGGCTCCCGGGTGGGTGTCCCTGGGGGCCGGAGTGTGGCCGCTGTTGGGCGTGACCCGAGGGCGGGACGGGGCCTTCGTGCGTGAGCCGGGCGGGGCCGCGGCTGGGGGCGGGACCGCGGCCGTGGGCCTGGCGGGGGCGGGGCCGGGGGGCGGGGTCTTCGCGCGGGCCGGGCCGGGGCCGGACTGGAGACTGGGCGCCGGGCCTGGCGGGGGCGGGGCCGGGGCGTGCGCTGACAGGAGCGCCCCGGGAGTGAGAGACGCCTCCTGTCGGGAGCTGGCGGCGGCGGGGAGCCGAGGGCGGGCGGAGGGACCGGGGGAGCTGGGGGGAGGGCGGTGGCGGGCCTGTCTCTTTAAGGTGCCCGAGGCTCGCGGGCGCAGCGCTGAGGGACGGCGCGGAGGCGCGGCCTGCCTCCCTCGCACAGCCCGGCGGCGCGCCCAGGGCTCGGGTGACTTGCGGGGAAACGAGGGCCAGGCGGCCTGGCGGCGCCACGGCGCACGGTGAGCGGGAGCAGGCGGGGCAGCGTCTGCGGCCGGGGAGGGTCCGGGCCCCGAGCTCCGGCCTCTGGAGGCCGAGGCCGCGGCGGGCTCTCGGGGCCGGGAGGAGCGGAGCAGCTCCCGCGCGGCCTGGGCCCCGCCTACGCGCTGGACGAAGTGGGGGCGCCGCCCGGTGGGTGCTGGGCGCGGGCGCGCAGGCCGGCGGCACCCCTGCGGCCCCCTCCCCTGCCTCGCTTTCAGCGGCGCGTCGGTGAGCGGGGGTGAAGAGCCGCCGTGGCCTCTGCCTCGCCAACCGGCAGCTGGGGCTCCGTCCGGAGGCACAAAGGCTACTGTCAGTGCCATCCCCCTTGGGGACCACGCACAGGTCGCCAGAGCCTGAGAAACTGGTCCCCACGTACGAAAACAGTTTCGATGCGGCACCGTTCCTGACTCCTCAGGAAAAAAGGAGAGGCCCTTTAAACAATTGTTACCTGCTTTGTACTTGCCCTTGTTTACTTGAATACTTTTTCCAGTAAGCTTTGGGGAGTAGGATGGAGACAACCATAAGAGATGGGGGGAAAGTCCCAGTTTTAGTGAGTGTAGGGTGAAAACTAGTTCTGGGGAAAAAAAATCACTTTTCAAAATACCTTCTTTGGCCTCCACGAATATGTACTGGTGGCACCAGAAATCATCCGACTTGGTATGTGCTGTTAAATATATTAGAAAGTTGGGTTACTAACGGTCTTTCGGAATACTTTGTGGGCCTCGCCAGGGCTTTCTCTTTCAAAATTGAGTCATACCTGGTGCAAAGCCCTTTATTCTTTTCACCTTCTTAGAGCTTTTGTTTTACTGTATTTTGTAATGCTTGGAGTAAAAGTTTACAATAATCATAAAGGCTCCATAAACTCACCTTTTATCTATCTGACATCAATAATCATTTACTTTAATTGATTCGGGGGGGGGTGGTGTTTGAACTCGAAGAAGTTCTATCTTTTTAAAAAGCTTACTAACCATGTTAGCCTAACCACTGTTTAGCCACTATCAGGATTTGTGCTGGTCTTGTTTTCCTTTTCCTTTTTAAAATGTACTGTCTTCTTAATAACGTTGCAGAATCTATGGTACCTATGGTATAGGCTTAAAAGAACATCTTCACATTTTAAGAAATTACTCGGAGTTCTTAATGCAGTCAATAATTTACTACCCCCTTGGTTATTTGCTAAGTTATTTAAGAAATGACTGTCACCTCAACTTCTTTCTCTGAGCTGCTTCAAGCTCATAGCTTCTGGCTAATTATGTGAAGACATAAAATGAGATAGTCATAAATAATCATTAGAATAATTTGCAGTTTTAAAATTTGTTAAATGTTTTATATTATGGTACTATATTAATAGTTTTTATATAGGTTTAAAGTTGAATAATGGGCCTAAAGCTAAAGTGGTGCAGTATTAAAAGTAGTTATTTGCCTCAGTAATCCGGTGGTATATATGTGTGTGTATACACACACACACGTATTTGCAGTTTGCTGACAAGACATTACTATATAAAGTAGTTGGTTTTGACTGTTTAATCACTCATTGAAAATGTCCTTTAAATGATCACTCAAAAGTTGTTTAATACAAATAATGAGTCTTGCTTTATTTGTTTTGCTTTCCATTTCTGTATTTGTTCTTAACCTAGTCCTTGCCTTTGAATTAAAGTTTTGTTTTGTTTTGTTTCTTTTTGTTTGTTGGTTTAGCTTCCTGGGAGTTGATTGTCTTTGAAGAACCATGAAGTCACATTCTGTTGTTATGCTTACTCTGGCCATTCTGGTGTTCCTGACTTGGGTCCCTGAGTCACTGAGTTGTAACAAAGCACTCTGTGCTAGCGATGTGAGCAAATGCCTCATTCAGGTAGGACTAAGCATACTTTTTATTAATATTAAAACGTGGGGGCACCTGGGTGGCTCAGTGGGGTTGAGTATCCGAGTCTTGATTTGGGCTCAGGTCAAGATCTCACAGTTGTGGGATTTAGCCCTTTGTCCGGCTCAGTGCTGAGTGTTGAACCTACTTGGGATTCTCTTTCTCCCTCTCTGTCTGCCCCTCCCCTGCTTGTGCTTTCTCTCTCAAACTAAATAAATAAACATTAAAAAAACAAAATGTAGTGTAGATACACAGTGCATAGATATAGATATAGAGTATATATATATTACAGAGTAAGGCCTGAGTATGAGGTCAAGGCCTGAGGTACTGAACCGTGACACAGAGTCTAGGTTTTTACCCCCCATAGTTTTCTTGCATATGAGCCATGTCAGATTCAAGGAGTTTCGTTTTGAAAATAATACCCGGCTTCATAAATATGCCATTACAAAGTGATGAGTATGCCATTCAGATAAAGAAAAGAAAAGAAAAGGGTTCCCTTGTGTTACCTAGTTTGTATACCAAAGAAGTTCAATGACTGTATTTAGAAAAAAAATTTAGCTAGTCAAATAATAGATACCTTGTTCCTTCATATAATAGTTGTCTATTCTGTGCAACAAGCTATTCCAAATGTAGCAACTTAATGCAGCAAACATTTATTATTTCATGCGGCGACTGAGGCTTCAGAGTCTAGGAGCGCTTAGCTGGCTGGTTCTGGCTCAGCGACTCTCGTAAGGTTGTAGGCAAATGGTCAGCTGAGATTGGAGAATCTGCTTCTAAGGTACTCGACAGTTACCTCTCTTTCAGTCCTCAGGATAAGCCTAGTGGTATAGCTACCACTTTCATTTTTCTAAAGAAAAAAAATGAGGTTAAATAATTTGGTTAGGTTCGTCTAGCAAGTAAGTGGCTGTGGAACAGTCTTTGACTCCAAATCCTGTGGCCTTCCAACTAAACGTACTAGTTACTACCCCATAAAGTTGTGTTAATTAGCGGTGAACTTCACGTCTTATATAGCTGTTCTCTTTTTTTTCCCCATCCCATTAGGCCATCAGCAGTCTTGTGCCTTTTGTGTGTCTGTATTTATGAGCCTCCCTTTTAGTTATTGGCTGTTGGCTAAGAAATCCAGTAACCACACATGTTAGAATTCTGTGTAATGTATGAGTCAGCTACGTCCTGGCTGTGATCCCAACATGGAGCACTTGGGTGTGTGTTCTAGAAGTGGTAGGGGTTTTGGGGCGCCTGGGTGGCTCAGTCGGTTGAGTGTCTGACTTCAGCTCAGGTCACGATCTCGCGGTCCGTGATTTCGAGCCCCGCATCAGGCTCTGTGCTGACAGCTCAGAGCCTGGAGCCTGCTTTGGATTCTGTGTAGCCCCTTCTCTCTGCTCCTCCCCCACTCATACTCTGTCTCGCTCTGTCTCTCAAAAATAAATAAATGTTAAAAAAATAGAAGTGATAAGGGTTTTTATAGATTTGAGGCATTTTGTATTTATTTTGGACATTTTGGTCCTTTTCTTTAATAGTTGAACTTCTAGGAAGCCTGGCCTTTATCTGAGTGTGGTTTGCCACCGTCTCATACTCTCTTCACCCTTGCTTTGCATTTCAAACCAAAACATGTAAATATTTGTTGGTTGGTTTTTAATTCTTTGGCTGTGGACTTTTTCAAGCATAAGTAGAAGAGAGGAGTATAAAGCCCAGCAGTGACAGCAGTCATTAACTCAGGGCTACTTCGTTTCATCTGTGTTCCTCTATACTGCCCACCCCAGCTACATCTTAACTTCAGGCAAATTCCTGATATCATTTTATCATGATTCTAATCTCTACATTTTAGAGATAAGAACTCTCTAAAACATATTAACAATTTAGGGGGTGCCTGGCTGGGTGAGTTGCAAGAGTATGTAACTTTTTTTTCTTTTTCTTTTTGAGAGAGATAGAGGACCTTAAGCAGACTCCATAATCAGCACGGAGTCCAATGCAGGGCTCGATCCTATGATTCTGGGATCATGATCTGAGCCGAAATCAAGAGTCAGACACTCAACCAACTGAGCCACTCGGGTGCCCTGCAAGAGCATGTGACTCTTGATCTCAGGGTTGTGATTCAAGGCCCACGTTGGGTGTAGAGATTACTTTGAAAAAAATAAGTAAAGTTAAAGATTAACAGTTATTTTGAGTATCGTCTAATTTCATACATGGAAGTTTTGATATGGTATGTCTGCTTAGGCTCATGCTAGCAGAAAATTTTGTAGTCTGTACGTGAAGTCTAGCTTTTGCTCTGGTCTGATGGGGAAGCTGTGATACTTCCCAGGTTGTTTCAATGTAGCTTCATAATTCATTATTAGAAATAGAGTCTCATGGGGTGTCTGGGTGGCTCAGTCAGTTAAGCATCCAGCCCTTTGTTTCGGCTCAGGTCATGATCTCACAGTTCATGGAATCGAGCCCCATTTGGGCTTTGTGCTGACAGTGTGGAGACTGCTTAGGAATCTCTCTCTCACTCTATCTATGCCCCTCTCTCTCTCTCTCTCTCAAAATAAGTAAGGAAAGAAAGAAAGAGAGAGAGAGAGAGGAAGGAAGGAAAGGAAGGAAGGAAGGAAGGAAGGAAGGAAGGAAGGAAGGAAGGAAGGAAGGAAGGAAGTCTCTCACAGTGATTTTTATATTCATGTTTAGGTGGAAATTCACTTACATCCCTAGTTATTTTTGACTCTCCAAATCTGTAATTTCCATTAGTTCAAATAATTTACTTCTAAAAAACTTTAAAAAAACATTTATTTATTTTTGAGAGACAGAGAGAGACAGAATGTGAGTGGGGAAGGGGCAGAGAGAGAGGGAGACACAGAATCTGAAGCAGACTCCAGGCTCCGAGCTGTCAGCACAGAGCCTGACACCGGGCTCGAACACACGAACCGTGAGCTCGTGACCTGAGCCGAAGGCAGACGCTTAACCAACTGAGCCACCCAGATGCCCCTAGTTCAAATAATTTAAAATTGGATTTTATTAAAATGAATTGCTTGGTAAAGGAATATTTTTAAAAGATAGCTTTTGGGTGCCCAGGTGGCTCAGGTGTTAAGCATTTGCCTTTGGCTCAGGTCATGATCTCACAGTTCATGGGCTTGACTCCCACACTGGGTGAGCTTGAGCCCTGCTTCTGGTGAACACGAGCCCCACTTCAGGTGAAACACAAGCCCTGGATGAGCCCCACGTCTCTCCCTCTCTCTCTCTTTTTCTCTCTTTGCCCCTTATGAGATTCGTTCTCTTTGCCCCTTGTGGTTCTCTCTCTCTCTTTCTCTCTCTTTCTCTCTCTTTCTCTCTCTTTCTCTCTCTTTCTCTCTCTTTCTCTTTGCCCCTTATGAGATTCTTTCTCTTTGCCCCTTGTGGTTTTCTCTCTCTCTCTCTCTCTCTCTCTCTCTTTGTCTCTCACTCACTTGCCCTCTGTCTCAATCAATCAGTCAATAAAAAGAATAGTTTTTGGTTGATATTGATAAACACCATCAAAGGTTTTTGGTTTGTTTCTTTTGCTTTTAAGATTAAAAATATGTACTATAGGGGCACCTGGGTGGCTCAATCGGTTGAGCGTCTGACTTTAGCTCGGGTCATGATCTCGGTTCGTGGGTCCGAACCCCGCGTTGGGCTCTGTGCTGACGGCTCAGAGCCTGGAGCCTGCTTCGGATTCTGTGTCTCCCTCTTTCTGCCCCTCCCCTGCTCATGCCCTCTCTGTCTCTCTCAAAAATAAATAAACATTTAAAAAATTTAAAAATATGTAATATAAAAAACTTAAAAAAGTAAAGAGTACTATATGAGTGTAAAAACTGGAAAATTGAGTGAGCTTCACCTGTTAAATGGTGAGTCTGGTAAATTCACTGGAAAGAAACTAGGACTTGTTTTCTTTACCATGGATTCCGTGATGCTAACGTTTCTCAGGATCTTGTTCCTTCAGAGCCAGGAATCGTCAAATCTTTCTCTGGAGTAGTAGAGACAATGCTTCTGGTGCATAGTGGCAAAGTATTTGAAATTAAAGATATTGTGGGCTTGGGGTACCAGGGTGGCTCAGTCGGTTAAGTGTCCAACTCTTGATTTCAGCTTAGGTCGTGATCTCATCGTTCGAGACTTCGAACACCGCATCCGGCTCCACGTGCCTGGTTGGGATTCTCTGTCTCCCCCTCCCGCTGCCCCTTATGTGCATGCGCTCTTTCTCTCTCTCTCAGAAATAAATACACATTTTTTTAAATAAATAAAAACAAAACTATTGCAGGCTCAAGACTCGCGGATTTTCTTGTTCATTTATTCATCAGCACTTATTGGACATTGAAGTAAAATGTGATTAGTCCCAATATTTGACTGATTTTCGGGACTCCAAAACTCCGGCAGATTATTTCACATCTTCAGCTTTATTTTCCTTGTGTTCCACTTACTATCTGGGTACGTAACAAACCACCCCAAAAATCAGTGCCTGAAAACAACATTGATTTTGGCCACGAATTTGCAATTTGCAGGGCTTGGTGGGATAGCTCATGTCTGCACCACACAGCACTAGGGCAGCTTGAAGGACTGGGGGCTGGAGTTATTGGAAGCAGCATTATTCCCTAGACCTTTCTCCAATGATAGAAACAGTCTACACCTGCCCTGTCCAGTGAAGTAGAAGCTAGCAGCTATGTGTGGCTATTGAGCACTTGAAATATAACTCGTGTGATTGAAGAATAGATTTTGAAATTTTGTTTAATTTTAAGTAATTTATATTTAAGTAGCTATATGTGACTGGCGGTCGCTGTGCTGCATCCCACAAATCTGAAGGCTCACTGATAAGTCTAACACTGGGGCTAGAAAGATTCTTCAGCATGCTCATTCTCCCTCTGTCCCTCTCTCTCTCTTTCTCTCTTCCTCACTCTCACTCACTTTCTCAGTTCTGTCTTTATATGACCTCTCTAGTATGCTGGTTTAAGACTAGCCAGTCACCTCCATGTTGGCTCTGGGCTCCCAAGATATGTGTGCCGTGAAAGAGAGCCGGAGGAATCTTCTTGCCTTTCATGGCCTCACCTGAGAGGTTACCTACTACTCCCACAATGGTCATAAGTCCACCTAGGTTTAAGTGGAGGGAACATAGGCCCTGCCTCTGATAGAGGAGCATAAGAAGAGCATGTGGATGGCATAAAGTGCATGGACATCTTTGGGAAATACAATATGCTACGTATTAAGTGTAAAATAAATTGGCTGGCTGGGAGATCTCAAAGTTTCCTTCTGGTTCTTTTTTTTTTTTTTTAAGTTTATTTACTTATTTTTGTTTTGAAAGAGAACGAACAAGCAGGGGGAGGGTAGAGAGAAGGAGAGACAGAATCCCAAGCAGGCTCCATGCCATCAACACAGAACCCAACACAGGACTCTTAACTCTTGAACTATGGGAACATGACCTGAGCCAAGATCAAGAGTCGGATGCAACCAGGTGTCCCAGTGTTTTTTATTTTTATTTTATTTTATTTTATTTTATTTTATTTTATTTTATTTTATTATTTTTGAGAGAGACAGAAACAGAGCGTGAGTGGGGGAGGGGCAGAGAGAAAGGGAGACACAGAAGGTGAGGCAGGCTCCAGGCTCTGAGCTGTCAGCAAAGAGTCCGACAAGGGGCTTAACTCTTGAACTGGGAGATCATGACCTGAGCTGAAGTCAGACTGAGCCACCTAAGCACCCCCCTGCTTTTTTTTTTTTAAGTCAGAGTAAGAAGGCCTTTTCCCCTCTTTCTTTAATGGAAGTTTAATTGACATACAATGTAGCATTAGTTTCAAGTGTACAACGTATTGATTTGACAATTCTTTATGTTACTCAGTGCTCACTATGATGAGTGTCGTTACCATCTGTCACCATACAATGTTATTACAGTATTATTGACTGTATTCCCTATGCAGTACTTTTCATCT
Source organism: Panthera tigris (assembly GCF_018350195.1). Classification (NCBI taxonomy): domain Eukaryota; kingdom Metazoa; phylum Chordata; class Mammalia; order Carnivora; family Felidae; genus Panthera; species Panthera tigris. Next base: position 35,103,063 of record NC_056671.1, on the reverse strand, counting down.
CTGTGATTTATTTATTTTATACCTGGAAGTTTGTACCTCTTAATCCCCTTTATCTATTTTGCCTACCCACAGCTACCCCCCACCCCCCACCTCCCGCCACAGCCGTTAGTTTGTTCTCTGTATTTCTATTTTTAACTTTTTGAATAACTTCCTTACTGTTTCCTACAGTGGTTGCACCAACTTACATTCCCACCAATGGTACATGAGGGTTCCTTTTACTCCACATCTGTGCCAACACTTGTTATTCACCGTCTTTTTGATGATAGCCTTTCTGACTGGTGTGAAGTGATATCTCATTGTGGTTTTGATTTGCATTTCCCTGATGATTAGTGACCTTAAACATCTTTTCATGTGTCTGTTGGCCATCTGTATGTCTTTGGAAAAATGTCTCTTCAGGTCCTCTTCCCATTTTTAATTGGATTATTTGTGGTTTTTTTGGTGTTGAGTTGTATGAGTTCTTTATATATTTTGGGTATTAACCCCTTATCAGATATATTATTTGCAAATATCTTCTCCCATTCACTAGGTTGCCTTTTTTTGTTGTTGGTGTTTTTTTTGCTGTGCAAAAGCTTTTTATTTTGGTGTAGTCCCACCAGTTTGCTTTTGTTTTTGTTTCCCCTGCCTCAGGAGACGTATCTAGAAAAATGTTGCTAAGACTGATGTCCAAGACATTATTGCCTATGTTTTCTTTAAGGGGTTTTATGGTTTCAGGTCTTACATTTAGGTCTTTCATCCATTTTGAGTTTACTTTTATGTGTGGTGTAAGAAAGTGGTCCAGTTTCATTCACATGTAGCTGTTGAGTTTCCTCAGCGCCATTTATTGAAGAAACTGCCTTTTCCCCATTGTATATTCTTGCTTCCTTTGCTGTAGATTAATTGACCATATAGATGTGGGTTTTTTTTCTGGGCTCTCTACCCTGTTTCACTGATCTGTGTGTCTGTTTTTGTGCCCGTACCATATTGTTTGGGTCACTACAGCTTTGTGATATTACTTGAAGTCCAGAATTGTGATGCCTCACCCTTTGCTTCTCTTTTTCAAGATCGCTTTGGCTTTTGGGGGTCTTTTGTGATTCAATACAAATTTTAGTATTATTTGTTCTAGTTATGAAAGCTAGAAAATGAAAAATGCTGTTGGTATTTTGGTAGGGATTGCTTTAAATGTGTAGATTGCTTTGGGTAGTATAGACATTTAAACAATATTTGTTCTTCCTATCCAGGAGCATGGAATGTCTTTCCATTTCTTTGCGTCATCTTCAGTTTCTTTCATCAGTTTCTGATAATTTTCAGAGTATAGGTTTCTCACCTCCTTGGTTAAATCTATTCCTAATTATTTTATTCTTTTAATGCAATTGTAAATGGGATTGTTTTCTTATTTTTCTTCTACTTCATTATTACTGTACAGAAATGCAATAGATTTCTGTATGTTAATTTTGTATTCTTCGACTTTACAGAATTTATTTATCAGTTCTAGTAGTTTTTTGGTGTAATCTTTAGGGTTTTCTGTATATAGTGTCATGCCATCTGCAAAGACTGAGTTTTACTTCTTCCTTACCAATTTGGATGCCAATTATTTCTTTTTCTTGTCTGATTGCCACAGGTAGGACTTCCAGTACTATGTTGAGTAAAAGTAGTGAGAGTGGACATCCTTGTCTTGTTCCTGATCTTAGAGGAAAAGCTTTCAGTTTGTCACCATTGAATGTGATTTTAGCTGCGGATTTTGATATGTGGCTCTTTTTGTGTTGAAACATTTTCTCTCTAAACCTACTCTGTACAGTTTCATCATGGATGTACTTTGTCAAATGTTTTTTCTGCATCTTCTGAGGTAGTCATATTGTTTTTATCCTTCCTCTTGTTGATATGATATATCTTCTTGATTGATTTGCAAATAGTGAACCACCCTTGCATCCTTGGAATAAATCCCACTTAATTGTGGTAAACTATTTTTTTAATGTATTGTTGAATTCGGTTTGCTAATATTTTGTTCAGGATTTTACATCTATGTTCACCACAGATATTGGCCTTTAGTTTTCTTTTTGGGTGGTATCTTTGTCTGGTTTTGGTATCAGGGTAATGCTGGCTTCCCCTTTTATTTTTTGGAATAGTTTGAGAAGAATAGGTATTACTCTTCTTTAAATGTTTGTTAAAATTCACCTGTGAAGCTCTCCGGTCCTGGACTTTTGTTTTTTGGGAGTTCTTTGACTACTAATTCAATTTCCTTACTAGTAATTAGTCTCTTCAAATTTTCTATTTATTTCTGATTCAGTTTTGGAAGATTGTATGTTTCTAGGAATTAATCTGTTTCTTTTTAGGTTGTCCAATTTGTTGGCATATGACTTTTCATACTGTTATCCTTTGTATTTCTGTGTGGTGATTTATCCTCCTTCATTTCTGATTTTATTTATTTGAGCCCACCCTCTTTTTTTCCTTGATGAGTCTGGATAAATATTGATTTATTCTGTTTATTTTTTTCAAAGAATCACTTCTTGGTTTCATTGGTGTTTTCTATTGTGTTTTTGTGTCTATTTCATTTATTTCTGGTCTAATCTTTAGTATTTCCTTCCTTCTACTAGCTTTGGGCTTTGTTTGTTGTTGTTTGTTTGTTTGTTTGTTTGTTTTAGCTCCTTTAGTTGTAAGGTTAGGTTGTTTATTTGGGATTTTTTTCATTCTTATGATAAACCTATATTGCTATAAACTTCCCTTTATGAACTGCTTTTGCTGCATCCCAAAGGTTTTGGACTGTTGTGTCTTCATTTCCATTTATCTTCATGTATTTTTTGATTTCCTCTTTGATTTCATGGTTGACCCATCTGTTGTTTAGTAGCATTTTGTTTAGCTTCTGTGTGTTTGCAGTTTTTCCAGTATTATTTCTTGTAATTGATTTCCAGTTTTCATTGTGGTTGGAAAAGATGTTTACTATGATTTCAGTCTTCTTAAATTTACTGATACTTGTTTTGTGGTCTAACATGTGATCTGTCCTGGAGAATGTTCCATGTGTACATGGAAAGAATGTGTATTTTGCTGTTTTTGGATAGAATATCCTGTGTGTGTCTGTTAGGTCCTTCTAGTCTAATGTGTTGTTCACAGTCGCTGCTTCCTTGTTGGTTTTCTGTCTGAATGATCTACCCACTGATGTAAGTGGGGTGTTAAAGTCCCCTGTGGTTGTTGTATTGCTCTCAGTTTCTCCCTTTATGTTTGTTAATATTTGCCTTGTGCATTTAAATGCTCCTATGTGGCATGCATAAATATTTATAATTGTTACATCTTCTTGTTCGATTGATCCCATTGTCACTGTATAGTGCTTTCTTTGTCTCTTGCTACAGTCTTTGTTTTAAAGTCTGTTTTGTCTGATACAAGTATTGCTGCTCCAGCTTTTTTTTCATTTTCATGTGCATGGTGGATGTTTCCACCCCTTCCCTTTCAGTCTTTATGTATGTTTAGGTCTGATGTGAGTCTCTTATGAACAGCATGTAGATGGGTCTTGTTTTTTTGTCCATTCAGTCACCCTTTGTCTTTTGATTGAAGCTTTTTAAAAAATGTTTTTATTTTTTATTTTTGAAAGAAGGAGAGAGAGCACACATGTGAGCAGGGGAGGGGCAGAGAGGAGGGGGACAGAGGATCTGAAGCAGGCTCTGCACTGACAGCAGAGAGCCCCATGCTGGGCTCAAACTCACGAACCATGAGATCATGCCCTGAGCCGAAATCAAGAGTTTGATGCTTAACTAACTAAGCCACCCAGGCACCCCTCGATTGGAGCTTTTAAAGAAAGTAATTATCGATAGGGGCGCCTGGGTGGCTCGGTCGGTTAAGTGTCCGACTTCGGCTCAGGTCATGATCTCACGGTCCGTGAGTTCGAGCCCCGCATCGGGCTCTATGCTGACAGCTCAGAGCCTGGAGCCTGTTTCAGATTCTGTGTCTCCCTCTCTCTGACCCTCCCCCGTTCATGCTCTGTCTCTCTGTCTCAAAAATAAATAAACGTTAAAAAAAAAATTAAAGTAATTATCGATAAATATGTACTTATTGCCATTTTGTTCATTGCTTTCTGTTTGTGTAGTTCCTAAAGGTCCCTTTTTAAAAAGTCAAATGGTTAGAAGGATTAGAAGGATACATGATGAAAAACAATCCCTCGAGTAATCCTTTTTACTCTCCATTTTGTTATTCAGGTTGAACCACTTTTAATCTTCCAAGTGGTAGTTTCCATTTTCACTTCTTTTTTTTTTTTTAATGCTTATTTATTTATTTATTTATTTAGAGACAGAGACCACATGCATGTGTGTGCCTGAGTGGGGGGAGGGGCAGAGGAAGACGGAGAGAGAGAGAATCCCAAGCACACTCTGTGCTGTCAGCTCAGATCCCCACATGGGGCTTGATTCTACCAACCTTGAGATCATGACCTGAGCCGAAGTTGGACAGTTAACAGACTGAGCCGAAGTTGGAACTTAACCGACTGGCTCAGTTGGTTAAGTATCTGTCTTCTGCTCAGGTCATGATCTCATGGTTTGTGGGTTTGAGCCTCTGTTCTCTGAAGCCTGCTTCAGGTTCTGTCTCCTTCTCTCTGCCCCTTCTCTGCTTGCACTCTGTCTCTCTCTCAAAAATAAATAAAACATTAAATTTATCTATCTATCTATCTATTTATTTATTTATTTATTTATTTATTTATTTATTTAGAGAGAAAAAGAGTGTGTGTGCATGAGCAGGGGAAAGACAGAAAGAGAGAATCCCAAGTAGGCTCCACATTGTTGGTGTAGAGCCCTACAAGGGGCTTGAACTCATGAACCATGAGATCATGACCTCAGCCAAAATCAAGAGTTAGATGCTTAACCATCCAGGTGCCCCTACATTTCTTTTCTTGAATGACTTTATTGTTCTTGAATTTCTAATTGTCTTTCTTGATTTGCATCATTAGTCGTTAATACCTTATGTTGTTTTAAATTCTTAGTCTGTTCTCCTCCCAAGGGAGCCTTCAGTGTTATTGTTTCCAGACTTAACTGATGGCTTTCTAGGTCTGATTCAAGCTGTCCTATAGTGCATCCCCATTGTTACTTTCCTAAGCTGGTTCCACTATTTCTTTGATTTCGTGTCTTGTTCTTTCTTAATTTACTCTCATTTTGTTGTAACATGCCTTAGAGTGTCTTCTAACAAAGGCAATATTGGGAGGTAATGTTCTGGGTGCTACATCTCTTAAAAATGAGTTTGTTCTCAGGGCGCCTGTGTGGCTCAGTCAGTTGCATATCCCACTTCAGCTCAGGTCATGATCTCATGTCTCATGAGTTTGAACCCCACATCGGGCTCTGCGCTGACAGCCTGAAGCCTGCTTTGGATTCTGTGTCTCCCTCTCTCTCTCTGTCCCTCCCCCACTCATACTCTCTCTCTCAAAAAAAAAATGCATTTGTTCTCGGGGTGCCTGGTGGCTGAGTTGGTTAAACATCTGACTCGGTTTCAGCTCAGGTCATGATCTCACAGCTTTGTGGGTTCGAGCCCTGTATCAGGCTCTGCTTTGGCATCATGGAGCCTGATTTGGATTCTCTCCTCTCCCTCCTCTCTCTCCCCACCCATGCTTTCTCAAAATAAATAAATAAATTTTTTTAAAAATGCATTTATTCTCTCACCTTATTTATACCTGATTGATGATTTGTCTGAATATAGAATTCTGTGTTACTTTATTTTCCCTAGTAACTTCGAAGACATTTCCTAACTGTCTTTATGCTACTGGCATTCTATAATGGTAGTAAGAAGTCTGTTACCAGTCTGGTTTTTATTCTCTGTAGGTGACTTTGTTAGTCTGTTTGTTTCTTCTCTCTGGAAATGTTTGCTTTCATCTCCTTATCCTTGGTGTGGGTCTTTTTGTGTGGGCTACGCCCACACATAAGGTGACGGACACCTTATGAATTTTTTTTTAGGGAACAGGGGTTTTGTTTTGAGCTTGAGACTGGGAGATTCCCATTTATTATTATTTTTAAACAATATTCTCCCTTTTTTTCTACAACTCTGGATACTGTAAATTTAAGATAGATGCTCTAAGTCCTAGTTTTTAAAAACAGCTTTATTGAGATATAATTCTAATATTATAGATTTCACCAATTTAAATGTGTGATTCACTGGTTTTTAGTGCATTCATTGAGTTATGCACTCATCACCACAGTCTACCTTTAGAACATTTTGATCACCCTAAAAAGAAACCTCATACTCATTAGCAGTCACTCCCCATTCCTTCCTCCCTACCCCTAGGCAACCACTGTTCTACTTTCCATCTTTCTGTATGCCTGTTCAGGACATTTAATATGAATGGAATTATATAATATGTTATCTTTATGTCTAGCTTCTTTTATTGAGCGTAATTCTCTCATGACTCACACATGTTATGATGACTATCAGTACTTCATTATTTTATGGTCGAATAGTATTCTACTGTATAGATAGATATACCGTATTTAATTAATCCATTCATCAGTTGATGAATATTTGAATTGTTTTCACTTTTTGGCTATGGTGAATAATGCTGCCGTGAGTATTCATGTACAAGTTTTTAATGTGGCTATATATTTTCATTTCTTTTGGGTATATAGCTAGGAGTGGAATTTCTGGGTCATATTTTCTGTGTTTAACATTTTGAGGAACTGCCGAAGTATTTTCTTTTTTTTTTTTTTTTTTTTAATTTTTTTTTTTAACGTTTATTTATTTTTGAGACAGAGAGAGATAGAGCATGAACGGGGGAGGGTCAGAGAGAGAGGGAGCCACAGAATCGGAAACAAGCTCCAGGCTCTGAGCTGTCTGCACAGAGCCCGACGCGGGGCTCGAACCCACGGACTGTGAGATCGTGACCTGAGCCGAAGTCGGACGCTTAGCCGACTGAGCCACCCAGGCGCCCCAGTGCCGAAGTATTTTCCAAAGCGACTGCATACATTTCCACCACCAGTGTATGAGGATTCCAGTGAACCTATGCCCATTTTTTAAATTGGCTTATTTGTTTTTTCATTGTGGAGTTATGAGAGTTCTTTATATATTATGACTACCAATCACTTATCAGAAAACTGAGTTGCAAGTAATTTCTCTCATTCTGTGGGTTGTCTTTTTACCTTCCCGATGATATCATTTGCAATACAGAAACTTTAAGTTTTGATACAGTCTAATGATCTACTTGTCCCAATGATCTAATAGTCACAATGACCTACTTGTATATTTCCCTCTGACAATTTTATAGTTTTAGCTCTTATATTTAGGTCTGTGATTTATTTTGAGTTGATTTTTGTGCATTGAACTTTATTCTGTTCCAGCACCATTTGTTGAGAATACTGTTTCTTCCGTGTGGATTTTCTTGGCACGTTTGTTGAAAGTAATTGACCAAAAGGATAAGAGTTTATTTCTGAAATTTCACTTCTATCCCATTCATTTATATGTTTATCTTTATGTTCTCTTGATTACTGTAGCATTGTGGTATATTTTGAAATCAGGAAGCTTTTAGCACAGAGCCCAAATTGGGGCTCCATCTCATGTACCATGAGATCATGACCTGAGCCAAAACTAAGAGTCCAATGCTTAACTGAATGAGCCAACCAGGTGCCCCCCCCCCCCAATTTTGTTCTATTCAAAGATTGTTTTGACTATTTTTGGTCCCTGGTATTACCCTATGAATTAAAAAAAAAATTTTTATGGGTATTGAGGAGGGCACCTTTTGGGATGAGCACTGGGTGTTGTATGGAAACCAATTTGACAATAAACTTCATATATTGAAAAAAAATTAAATGAACATAAAATAAAATAAAATAAAATAAAATAAAATAAAATAAAATAAAATTTTTAATGTTTATTTTTGAGAGAGACAGAGCACGAGTGGGGGAGAGGCGGAGAGAGAGGGAACACAGAATCTGGAGCAGGCTCCAGGCTCTGAGCTTTCAGCGCAGAGCCCAACTCCGGACCCGAACCCACAAACCGCAGATCATGACCCGAGCCAAAGTCAGATGCTTAACCAACTGAGCCACCCAGGCACACCTACCATATGAATTTTAAAATCAGTTTGTCAATTTCTGCAATAAAGCCAGCCTTGGATTTTTTTTTTTTACTAATAGCCGTTACTTTTTAGAGTAGTTTTAGATTTACAAAAAAATTGAGCAGAAAGTGCAGAAAGATCCAGCATACTCCTTTCCCATAGACACACCCACTCTTCCCCCAATTATTAACATCTTGCATTAGTTGGTACATCTGTTATAAGTGATGAACCAGTAGCGACACGCTATTATTAACTGAAGTCCATTAGGGTTCACTCTCTGTGTTGTATAGTTCTATGAGTTTTGACAAATGAATAATGTCATATATCTGAGATTACAGTATGGCCCAGAATAGTTTCATTGTCCTGAAAAGCTCCTGTGCTTCCCACCTGATCCTTCCTACCTCTCTCCGAGACCCCTTCCTAGAGTTTGGCAACCAGTAATCTCTTTTACTGTCTCTATAGTTTGCTCTTTCCAATTTGTCATATGGTTGGAATTACACAGTATATAGCCATTCCAGACAGCTTTCTTTCACTTAGCAATGTACATTTGGGGCTTTTCCATGTCTTTTTGTGGCTTGATAGCTAATTTCATTTTATTGCTGATTTAGATTGTATTTTATAGATATATCATAGTTTGTCCACTGCTTCCAAGTTTTGTCAATTAAGAATAAAGCTGCTGCAAATATCCATGTGCAGATTTTTGTGTGGCCATAAATTCTCAGCTCATGGTAAATACCAAGAAACACAATTGTTACATCATATTCTAAGAGTATGTTTACTTTTCTAAGAAACTGCCAGTGGAGCACCTGACTGGCTCAGTTGGTTAAGCATCTGACTCTTGATTTTGTCTCAGGTCACAATCTCATGGTTCCTGAGATCAAGCCCTGGGTTGGGGTCTGTGCTGACAGTGTGGAGCCTGCTTGGGATTCTCTCTTTCCCTCTCTCTCTTTGCACCTCTCCTGCTCTCTCTCTCTCTCTCTCACTCTCTCTCAAAATAATTAAATGTTAAAAAAAGGGGGGGGGGGACTGCCAAACTATCTTCCAAAGTGGTTCTATATCCTTGTCAACATTTGACATTGTCAATGTTTTAAATTTTAGCCATTCTGAAAGGAGTATATTGGTGTCTCATTTTCTTTCTTTCTTTCTTTCTTTCTTTCTTTCTTTCTTTCTTTCTTTCATTGTCAAGTTAGCTAACATACATTGTAGTCTTGTTTTAGGAGTAGATTCCTGTGATTCATCACTTACATACGACACCCATTGCTTATCCCAACAAGTGCCCTCCTCAGTGCTTATTACATATTTTCCCCACCCCCCAAACCCTGACCCCATTAAACCTCAGTTCTCTGTTTTAAGAGTCTCTTATGGTTTGCCTCCCTCTCTGTTTCTTATTTTTTCCTTCCCTTCCCCTATCATCTTCGGTTAAGTTTCTCAAATTCCACATATGAATGAAATCATATGATATCTGTCTTTCTCTGACTGACATATTTTGCTTAGAAGAATACCCTCCAGTTCCATCCACTTTGTTGCAAATGGCAAGATTTCATTCTTTTTCATTGCTGAGTAGTATTCCATTGCGTATGTATACAACAGCTTCTTTATCCATTCATCAGTTGATGGACATTTGGGCTATTTCCATATTTGGCTATTATTGATAGCACTGCTATAAATATTGGGATACATGTGCCCCTTCAAAAAGCACTCCTGTATCCTTTGGATAAATTCCTAGTATTGCTGGGTCATAGAGTAATTCTATTTTTAATATTTTGAGGAACCTCTACACTTTTCCAGAGTGGCTGTACAAGTTTGCATTCCCAAAAACAGTGCAAGAGGGTTCTCCTTTCTCCACATTCTCACCAACATCTGTTGTTTCCTGAATTGTTAATTTTAGCCACTCTGATCGGTGTGAGGTGCTATCTCATTGTAGTTTTGATTTGCATTTCCTTGATGATGAGTGATGTTGAGCATTTTTTCATGTGTCTGGTAGTCGTCTGAATGTCTTCTTTGGAAAAGCGTCTATTCATGTCTTCTGCCCATTTCTTCACTGCATTATTTGTTTTTCAAGAGTTGTTACGTTCTTTATAGATTTTGGACATTAACCCTTTATCGGATATGTCATTTGCAAATATCTTCTCCCATTCTGTCAGTTGCCTTTTAGTTTTGTTGATTGTTTCCTTTGCTGTGCAGAAGCTTTTTATCATGATGAGGTCATTTTTGCTTTTATTTCCCCTGCCTTTGTAGACATGTCAAGTAAGAAGTTGCTGTGGCTGAGGTCAAAGAGGTTGCTGCCTGTTTTCTCCTCTAGGATTTTGATTGTTTCCTGTCTCACATTTAGATCTTTCATCCATTTGGGGTTTATTTTTGAGCACGGTGGAAGAAAATGGTCCAGGTTCATTCTTCTGCATGTTGCTGTCCAGTTCTCCCAGAAACATTTGCTAAAGAGACTTTTTCCCACTGGATACTCTTTCCTGCTTTGTCGAAGATTAGTTGGCCATATATTTGTGGGCCCATTTCTGGGTTCTCTATTCTGTTCCAATAGTCTATGTGTCTGTCTTTGTGCCAATACCATACTGTCTTGATGATTACAGCTTTGTAATACAGGCTAAAGTCCAGGATTGTGATGCCTCAAGCTTTGGTTTTCTTTTCAACATTGCTTTGGCTATTTGGAGTCTTTTGTGGTTCTATACAAATTTTAGGATTGTTATAGCTCTGTGAAGAAAGGTGGTGCTGTTTTGATTGGGATTGCATTGAATGCGTAAATTGCTTTGGGTACTATTGACATTTTAACAATATTTGTTCTTCCAATCCATGAGCATAGAATGTTTTTCCATTTCTTTGTGTCTTCTTCAGTTTCTTTCATAAGCTTTCTATAGTGTTCAGCATACAAATATTTTACCTCTTTGGTTAGTTTTATTCTTAGGTATTTTATGGTTCTTGGTGCAATTGTAAATGGGATTGATTCCTTGATCTCTTTTTGTTGCTTCATTATTGGTGTATAGAAATTCAACTGATCTCTGTATATTGATTTTATATCCTGCAACTTTGCTGAATTCATGTGTCTGCTCTAGCAGCACTTTGGTGGAGTCTTTCAGGTTTTCCATGTAGAGTATTATGTCATCTGAGAAGAATGAAAGTTCGACTTCTTTTTTGCCAATTTGGATACCTTTTATTTTGTTTTATTGTCTGATTGCTGAAGCTAGGACTTCCAACACTATGTTAAACAACAGTGGTGAGAGTGGACATCCCTGTCATGTTCCTGATCTCAAGGGGAAAGCTCTCAGTTTTTCCCCATTGAGGGTATTAGCTGTGGACCTTTTATATATGGCTTTTATGATGTTAAGGTATGTACCTTCTAGCCCAACTTTCTTGAGGGTTTTTATTAAGAAAGGATGCTGTATTTTGTCAAATGCTTTTGCTGCATCTATTGACAGGATCATATGGTTCTTAGCCTCTTTTCTATTAATGTGATGTATCACGTTGATTTATTTGCAAATATTGAACCAGCCTTACAGCCCAGGAATTAATCCCACTTGATCATGGCAAATGATTCTTTTAATATACTTTTGAATTCTATTTGCTAGTATCTTGTTGAGAATTTTCATATCCATGTTCATCAGACATATTGGCCTGTAATTCTCCTTTTTTAGTGGGGTCTTCATCTGGTTTGGTAATCAAGATAATGCTGGATTCATAGAATGAATCTGGAAGCTTTCCTTCTATTTCTATTTTTTGGAACAGCTTGAGAAGAGTAGATATTAACTGTGTTCTAAATGTCTGGTAGAATCCCCCTGGGAAGCCATCTGGCTCAGGATTCTTATTTCTTGGGAGATTGTTGATAACTGATTCAATTTTTTCATTGGTTATGGGTCTGTTCAGATTTTCTATTTCTTCTGTTTGAGTTTTGGTAGTGTGTAAGTGTCTAGAAATTTGTCCATTTCTTCCAGATTGTCCAGATGGTATGTAATTTTTCATGGTATTCTCTAATAATTGTTTGTATTTCTATTTTATCTATTTGGGTCCTCTCTTTTTGAGAAGTCTGACTAGGGGTTTATCAATTTTGTTCATTGTTTCAAAAACCCAGTTCTTAGATTCATTGATCTGTTCTATTGTTTTTTTTTTTGTTTTTTGTTTTTGTTTTTTGATTCTATATTGTTTATTTCTGTTCTAATCTTTATTATTTCTCTTCTTCTGCTGGCTTTGGGGTTTGTTTGCTGCTCTGTTTCTAGTTCCTTTAGGTGTGAGGTTAGGTTGTATATTTGGGACCTCTTTTGCTTCTTGAGATAGGCCTGGACTGCAAAGTATTTTCCTCCTAGGACTGTCTTTGCTGCATCCCAAAGGGTTTAGACTGTCATGTTTTTATTTTCATTTGCTTCCATATGTTTTTTAATTTCTTCTTTAATTTCCTGGTTGACCCATTCATTCTTTAGTAGGATGTTCTTTAACCTCCATGTATTTGGGGGCTTTCCAAATTTTTTCTTGTGGTTGATTGCAAGTTTCACAGTGCTGTGATCTGAAAATATGCATGGTGTGATCTCAATCCTTTTTGAGGGCTGTCTTGTGACCCAGTATGTGATCTATTTTGGAGAATGTTCTGTGTGTATTCAAGAAGAATGTGTATTCTGGAGCGCCTGGGTGGCTCAGTCGGTTGGGTGTCTGACTTCAGCCCAGGTCATGATCCCATGGTTCGTGGGTTTGAGCCCCATGTCGGGCTCTGTGCTGACAGCTCAGAGCCTGGAGTCTGCTTTGAATTCTGTGTCTCCCTCTCTCTCTACCCCTTCCCTACTCATACTCTGTCTCTCTCTGACTCTCAAAAATAAATAAACATTGAAAACAATTTTTTAAAAATTAAAAAAAAGAAGAATGTATATTCTGCTGCTTTTGGATGAAAAATTCTGAATATATCTGTTAAATCCATCTGGTCCAATGTGTCATGCAGAGCTGTTATTTCCTTATTGATTTCCTGCCTAGATGATCTGTACATTGTTGTAAGTGGAGTATTCAAGTCCCCTATAATCATGGTATTATTATCTATACATTTATTTATGTTTGTGATTAATTGACTTATATATTTGGGTGCTTTCTTGTTAGGGACATAAACATTTACAATTGTTAGCTCTGCTTGATGGATAGACTCCTTAATTATGATATGATGCCCTTCTTCATCTCTTGTTATAGTCTGTGTTTTAAAATCTTGTTTGTCTGATAAAGTATGGCTACTCTGGCTTTCTTTTGACATCCTGTAGCATGATAGAAGCTTCTCCACATCCTCACTTTCAATCTGCAGGTGTCCTCAGGTCTAAAATGAGCCGCTTGTAGGCAGCGAATAGATGGATCTTGTTTTTTCATCCATTCTGATACCCTATGTCTTTTGATTGAGGCATATAGTCCATTTACATTCAGAGTGATTTTTGAAAGATATGGATTTAGTGTCATTGTGTTATCTGTAAGTTTTGTGCTTGTAGTGTTGTCTCTGGTCCTTTGTTGTTTTCTACTCACAGAGTCCCCTGTAGGTTTTCTTACAGGGCTGGTTTAGTGGTCATGAACTCCTTTAGTTTTTATTTGCCTGGGAAAGCCTTTATCTCTTCTGTTCTGGATGACGGCCTTGCTGGATAAAGGATTCTTGGCTGCATATTTTTCCTATTCAGCACATTGAATATTTCCTGCCGCTCCCTTCTGGCCTGCCAAGTTTCAGTGGACAAGTCTGCTACAACCCTTATGTGTTTACCCTTGTAGGTTAAGGCCCATTTGTCCCTAGATGCTTTCAGAATTCTCTATCTTTGTATTATGCCAGGTTCACTATGATATGCCATGGTGTTGACCTGTTTTTGTTGATTTTGAAGGGAGTTCTCTGTGCCACTTGGACTCGGATGCCTGTTTCCTTCCCCAGATTAGAGAAGTTCTCAGCTATAATTTGTTCAAATAAACCTGCCCCTTTCTCTCTTTCTTCTTCTTCTGGAACTCCTATGATACAGATATTATTTCATTACATTGAATCACTTAGCTCTCGAATTCTCCCCTCATGTTCTAGTAATTTCCTTTCCCTCTTTTTTTCAGCTTCATCATTTTCCAGAATTTTATTTTCTATTTCACCTATTTGCTCCTCTGCTTCTTCCATCCTTGCTGTCACTGTATCTAGTGTATTTTGCATCTCATTTATAGTACTTCTTAATTCATTGTGACTATTTTTTAGGTCTTTAATCCCTGCAGCAATAGATTCTCTGCTGTCACCTATGCTTTCTTCAAGCCCAGCTATTAGTCTTATGACTGTTACTCTAAATTCTTGTTCAGATATGTTGTTTATTTTGAGCAATTCTCTGGCTGTCGTTTCTTCCTGGAATTTCTTTTGAGGAGAATTCTTCAGTTTTGTCAGTTTGGGTAGGTTTCTGTCTTTTACGTGGTTTAATAGCTTTTTATGTGTCCTGTACCTGCAAAAACTACTATATTAAAAAGGGATCATACACTGTCCAGGGCCTGCCACTTCAGGAAATGTTTTTGGAGTGTGTTGCATGCAATCTGCTGTTGTGTATTTGACTGCTCAATCCCACTGCTCGGTCCTCTGTAAAGCTTCTACTTGCTGGTAGTGGTGGATTGTTTGGACCTTCCACGAGGTGTGCTTTGATTTGTTCATTGAAGTAACACTGGAAAAAAAAACAAGCAGAGAATCAAAGAAACTATAAGGCTTAATCCAGAGGAAGAGAAAGGAAAATAAAAAGAAGGAGATTTAGAAAAGGTATAAAAAGAATAGAGTAAAAATGCCTGATTAAACAAACATAACAGAGAAAGAAAGAAAGAAAGAAAGAAAGAAAGAGAAAAAGGGGGGTACAAATATATATGTAATAAGAATTACATTATTTTATATATATATATGTGTATATATATATATGTGTGTGTATATATATGTGTATATATATATGTGTGTGTATATATATATATGTGTATATATATATATATATATATATATATATATATATATATATACTATTGTAGATCTTAAATCTGTTCTCACTTTCCTATTCTGCATTCTGTGAGATTTCCTTGACTTTACCTTTGAACTCTTTTAATTGAATTTTTTAATTTTAGTAATAACTCTTAAATTCCAAGAATGTCCTATTTTCGACTTGCCAGTTTTTTATATTAACACTTTTACTTGCTTTTGAATGCAGTATTTTCTCAGATATCTCTGAGGTTACTTATTACAAGTTTTGTTGGCAGAGGTGGAAGCGTGTATGTTTCTCACCTCCCTCCCCATTTTGTTACCTGGATTTCTTTTTTCCTCTAAGACTGTTTTTTCTTTTAGTTTATATCTCTTTCATGTGGTAGGCTTTCCTCAAATGTATGGTGTTCCTTAGCTTTCTATTATAGTTAAGAATGAGGCAAAAAAAAAAAGCCTGGTTGGGAGATAGCATAGGCAGGGCTGACATACACAGACTGGAAGGTATCACTTCAGGGGCAGGGAAGCCCTTGGTGCTGGAATGTGTTCTCTGCTCTAAGGCTGTTCATTTTCCTGGAGAGATGTTTTTAGTTAGTTAGTTAGTTAGTTAGTTAGTTAGTTAGTTAGTTTTGATTGGCCAGTTTTCTTGCTGTGGTTGTGATGGGTGGGTTTTCATTTCCTTTTGCTCTTTTATGTGTGTGTGTGGGGGGGGGGTGGTAACCACTCGTCTGATAGAAACATGAACTTTAATTTTAATGTCCTCTTTTATTTCTGTTGTCTTAAGTTGAAGAACAGATTTGCTACTGGTGTTTCATGTACCAAGAATTGCTAACTGGGGTCATTGGATCCCTTAAAGGCTTCAGGGGATACCCAAAATTATATTCAAAATTGTATGTGTACAGTTTCTTGGAAAAAATGTCCATAACTGTCAGGAGGTTCTCAAAGTGGTTGATGGTCCTAGAAAGGTTAAGAATTACTGGGATTTTGCTTTCCATTGCACATGCTAAGTTATCATTGAAAGTCTGCATGTTGACATTTTAGATGACAACGTTAGATAACTTTTCTCCTTAAACTATGGAAGAACAACAGGTACAGAAATGAAGGTGGGAAATAAGTACTCTGAGAAAGGCAATGCTATAGAAGTTCAAAGAAAGATATTACTTCCCTTGTCGAGGGATTTAGATTCTCTTTTTGTTATTTTGGTTTGGTTTGAACGTCATCTGTAGTGTTGAAATGATGTGCTATCAGGATAAGTCACAACATTTGTTTATGTTTGAGCCTTCTGCAACTCATGAAATGACCAAGTATAAAACACTTTCCCTGGAAGTTCATGGTCATGTAAATATTTTTTACCAGCATGGTTGCAAGGCAGCATGGTCATTTCTGCCACTCCTACAAGTTGCTATGCAGAAGGGTGGTCCCTATATAAATATTTATTTTTTGCTTCTGGCAGGAAAGAAATCTAACTTTAAACGTCAAGAAAGTAAAATTGTCGTCGTGGTGTATTTCCTTGCTCATATAATGAGTGGTTTAGCTGTACTATTTCAGGGGGAAAAGTGGTCATATAAGATTTTGTTTTTAACAAGATCTCTACTAGTTTTTCTTCTTCTGTGAAAAGAAGATTTAAAATTTGTATTCATAGTATGCTTCTACCCCAGAAATCTCAAGACCTATTTTGTACTATGAACAGAAAAACCCCTTTTGACATGTGAGTGCTTCTTTGGCTAATATTTATGGTCATATTGGGGATGATATAAACATTATATTTCATAAAAATATTCAAACTTATGTTCAGAGATTATTTATCCATTACTTTAGCACTTTATTGGTTATCTGAATATTTTGCACTTTCTTGTATTAAGTCAACAATCAGCTTTTTATTCTAAAAATTAATTTGGGGCGCCTGGGTGGCGCAGTCGGTTAAGCGTCCGACTTCAGCCAGGTCACGATCTCGCGGTCCGTGGGTTCGAGCTCTGGGCTGATGGCTCGGAGCCTGGAGCCTGCTTCCAATTCTGTGTCTCCCTCTCTCTCTGCCCCTCCCCCGTTCATGCTCTGTCTCTCTCTGTCCCAAAAATAAATAAAAAACGTTGAAAAAAAAATTAAAAAAAAAAAATAAAATAAAAATAAAAATTAATTTAACTGTCAAATCTTAGATTTTCTGAACTAAGTTATAATTTCTAAATAACTTTTTATTTTTTAAAAAAAATTTTAGCGTTTTTAATTTATTTTTGAAAGACAGAGAGAGACAGAGTATGAGTTGGGGAGGGGCAGAGAGAGAGGAAGACACAGAATCCACAGAAGGCTGCAGGCTCTGAGCTGTCAGCACAGAGCCTGACGCGGGGCTGGAACCCACAAACTGTGAGATCATGACTTGAGCCGAAGTCAGACTCTTAACCTACTAAGCCACCCAGGTGCCCCTAAATAACTTTTTATTAATCTAGTTTCTACAAGTGTATTTTGTCTTAAGTTAAAAATATAAGTAGTTCAGAGGCACCTGGCTGGCTCAGTCAGTTAAGTGTCTGACTCTTGATCTCAGGTCAGGTCTTGATCTCAGGGTCATGAATTCAAGCTCTGTGCTGGGTGTGAAGCCTATTTTTAAAAATATATAAATTTACATGTACATATGCATATGTACATGTATAAGTACTTCAGGTAACTTCAGGTCTTCTTAATCACAGTAAAGTAAAAAATTCTCTTTCTTGTCCTTGTTTTTTTATTCAGTGCTAAATTCCACATTAGTCTCTTGCTATACTTATCTTGATTTGTTACTATACTAGTAATATTTTGGTTTACAATATACAGTGTTTCTTCTTTCCTCAAAAAGACATTACCGTATTTTAGTACAGTGTTTTTTCCTCTTCATTCCGCTTCACTGCTCTTAAAAGTTATGGTTGCAAATCATTTTGTACTGTTATTGTCAAGTTAGCTTACGTGCAGTGTATACAGCGTGCTCTTGGCGTCAGGAGTAGATTCCCATGATTCATTGCTTATATACAACAGCCAGTGCTCATCCCAACAAGTGCCCTCCTCAATGCCCATCACCCATTTTCCCGTCCCCCCACCCCCTCTTCAATCCTCAGTTTGTTCTCTGTATTTAAGAGCCTCTTATGGTTTGCCTCCCTCTCTGTTTGAAACTATTTTTTCCCTTCCCTTCCCCCACTGACTTCTGTTAAGTTTCTCAAATTCCACATTTGAGCGAAAACATCCGATATTTGTTTTTCTTGGACTTATTTCACTTAGCATAATACTCTCCAGTTCCATCCACATTGTGGCAAATGGCAAGATTTCATTCTTTCTCTTTGCCAAGTAGTAGTCCATTGTGTATATAAACCACATCTTCTTTATCCATTCATCAGTTGATGGACATTTGGGCTCTTTCCATAATTTGCCTATTGTTGAGAGTGCTGCTATAAACATTGGGTACATGTGCCCCTATGAATCAGCACTCCTGTATCCTTTGGATAAATTCCTAGTAGTGCTATTGCTGGGTTGTACTGTTTTGCTTCAGTTAACATTTTATGGAAACCTTTGAAGTTAATGTCCAAAAGTAATGACTTAGGCCTGATGTAATTTAAGTGAAGAATAAGTCATTCTCTCCCTTCAAATGTTTAATGCAGTTAGAGTAGCTGCAAAAGTAAACTAAAATTTATTTTCATTGGCTTTTTCATCTGTTGAATTATTTATTAAAACAAAGATGAGGATTTCATTGAGACCCTTGGAAATTTTCAAATATGCACAAAACAGGGAGTATAGTAAAATACCCCCGTACCCAGCTTGCTTATCAATCAGCTTCAACAGTGATCCACATGTAGCCAGTCCAGTCTCATTTCACCCCATCTGGATTATTTTAAAGATGTTCATTGGGGCACTTTTAAAGTAAGTAGGATTAAAATTTTGTGACTATGTTTACTTATATAAAAAATGGGTACCGTTAGATATATTTAGGTATATACATGAACTTGTTTGCTGATTTATTTAGCCTCTAAAAGAATGAATTCTGTTTTCAGTAGTGTTTCACTTAAGTTTATATTATTTTCAGGGAAAGGTGTACCAATCAAAATTATAAAGAGCACCATGATAATAAGACTCAGATTACATGCTGCTGTGCCAAGTTTGAAAGTTTGTCTGATGTCCTCCTTAAATAGTGCTAATATATCAAAACAGATTTATTGTAACCTAATAATAATTATGCTTTTGCATAAAGATTAATTTTTGAGGATGTTTTATTTTATGTGTTTGTGTTTAAATATCCATTTGTTCTAAGTAAAGTCTGTAAAAGTACTATCAGCATAGGTACCATTCAATGTTTTGTTATTACTGGGGCGCTTGGGTGGCTAAGTCAGTTAAGCATCCTACTTTGGCTCAGGTAATGATCTTGTGATTCATGAGTTAGAGCCCTGCATCGGCTTTGTGCTGACAGCTAGAGCCTGGAGCCTGCTTCGGTTTCTGTGTGTCCCTCTCTCTGTGCCCCTCCCTCACTCATGCTCTCTCTCTTTCTCTCAAAAATAAATAAACATTAAAACATTTTATAAAAAGCTTTGTTGATTACTGATGCTTAAGTGTTATGCATTTACTTAATTAGCTTTGTTTGTATGTTGCTGGGGGTATTTTTTTTTTTATTTTTTAATTTTAATTCCAGTAGAGTTAACGTACAGTGTTAGTTTCAGGTGTACAATATAGTAATTCAACAATTCTACACATTACTCAGTGCTCATCATGGTAAGTATACTCTTAATTCCCTTCACTTAAATCACACATTCCCTCCCACCTGCCTCCCCTCTGGTAACCATCAGTTTGTTCTCTATAGTTGAGTCTGTTTTTTGATTTGTCTCTTTTTTTCTTTGTTCATTTGTTTTGTTTCTTAAATTCTACGTAGGAGTGAAATCATATGGTATTTGTCTTTCTCTGACTAACGTATTTCACTTAGCATTATATCCTCTAGAACCATCCATGTTGTTGCAAATGGCAAGATTTCATTCATTTTTATTCCCGAGTAATATTCCACTGTGTGTGTGTGTGTGTGTGTGTGTGTGTGTGTGTGTGTGTGTGTGTACTGCATCTTCTTTATTAATTCATGTATCAGTGAACACCTGGGTTGCTTCCATATCTTGGCTATTGTAAATAATGCTGCATTGGGGTGCCTGGGTGGCTCAGTTAAGTGTCTGACTTTGGCTCATGGGTTCATCTTACTGTTCATGGGTTCAAGCCCTGCGTCAGGTTCTGTGCTGAAAGCTTGGAGCCTGGAGCCTGCTTCAGATTCTGTGTCTCCCTGTCTCTCTGCCCTTCCCCTACTCACACTCTGTCTCTTAAAAATAAGTAAATGTTAGGGGCGCCTGGGTGGCTCAGTCGGTTGAGCGACTGACTTCGGCTCAGGTCATGATCTCACGGTCCGTGAGTTCGAGCCCCGCGTCGGGCTCTATGCTGACAGCTCGGAGCCTGGAGCCTGTTTCAGATTCTGTGTCTCCCTCTCTCTCTAACCCTCCCCCATTCATGCTCTGTCTCTCTCTGTCTCAAAAATAAATAAAACATTAAAAAATAATAATAATTAAAAAAATAAGTAAATGTTACAAAAAATTTTTTTTAAATGCTGCAGTAAACATAGTGGGTACATATATCTTTTCAAATTAGTGTTTTTGCAATCTTTGGGTAAATAACCAGTAGTGAAATTATTGAATCATCCAGTAATTCTACTTGTAGGTTTTTTTTTTTGGTAATCTCCATAATGTTTTCCACAGTGGCTGTACCAGTTTGCATTTCCACCAAACAGGCAAAAGGGTTCCTTTTTCTCCACATCTTTGCCAACACGTGTTGTCTCTTGGGTTTTTTATTTTAGCCATTCTGACAAGTATGAGGTGATATCTCATTGTGGCTTTGATTTGCATTTCTCTGTTGGTGTTGAGTTGTGTAAGTTCTTTATATATTTTGGATATTAACCCTTTATCACATATGTCATCTGTAAAAAACTTCTCCCATTCACTATGTTGCCTTTTTGTTTTGTTGATGATTTCCTTTGCTGTGCAGAAGCTTTTTGTTTTGATATACTCTCGGTAGTTTGTTTTTACTTTTGTTTCCCTTGCTTCAGGAGGCATATCTAGAAAAATGTTGCTTTGGCCAATATCAGAGAAATTACTACCTATGTTCTCTTCTAAGAGTTTTACAGTTTTAGATTTTGCATTCAAGTCTTTCATCCATTTTGAGTTTATTTTTGTATATGGTGTAAGAAAGTGGTCTACTTTCATTCTTTTGCATGTAGCTGTCCAGTTTTCCCAGCACCATTTATTGAAGGAATTGTTTTTTTCCCACTGTATATGCTTGCTTTCTTTGTCAAAAATTAATTGACTAAATAATTATGGGCTTATTTCTGGGCTCTCTGTTCTGTTCTATTGATCTATGTGTCTGTTTTTGTGCCAGTAACATACTGTTTTGATTACTACAGCTTTGTAGTGTATCGTGAAATCTGGGATTGTGATACCTCCAGTTTTGTTCTTTTTCAAGATTGCTTTGGCTATTTGGGGTCTTTTGTGGTTCCATACAAATTTTAAGATTATTTGTTCTGGTTCTGTGAAAAATACTGTTGATATTTTGATAGGGATTGCATGAAATTTGTAGATTGCTTTGGGTAGTATGGATACTTGAACAATATTTCTTCTCCCAATCCATAAGCGTGGGATATTTTTCCATTTGTTTGTCTCATCTTCAATTTCTTTCATCATTGTTTTATAGTTTTCAGAATATAGGTCTTTCACCTCCTTGGTTAAGTTTATTCCTAGGTATTTTATTGTTTTTGGTGCATTTATAAATGGAATGATTTTCTTAATTTCTCTTTCTTATACTTCATTATTAGTGTATCAAAATGTAACAGATTTCTGTATATTGATTTTGTATCCTTCCATCTTCTGAATTAATTTATCAGTTGTAGCAGGTTTTTGGTGGAGTCTTTAGGGTTTTCTATGTATAGTAGCATGCCATCTATAAAGAGTGAAAATTTTACTTCTTCCTTACCAATTTGAATGCCTTCTATTTCTTTTTCTTCTTCTCTAATTGCTGTGGCTAGAACTTCCTAAGATATTTACTTTCGCTTATAGGCCTTTGTGTGGTCGTATGTTTTAATTTCTCTTGAGCAAATACCTAGGAGCAGGACTGCTGGGTCACCAAAGCCCTCAGATCTCACTTGGACGCCAAAGCCTGTAAGGGAAAATCCACCATCTCATCCCCTTTTTATGACTGAAAAACTAAGACTCACTATTACACGCTACAGTTTGTGGGTTAGGACTTAAATCTAGATCCTGTAAATCCAGGTCATTTCCTGTCTATGCCTGTCATGTTCTTTTCAGTGATGATGTTTCCCTGTTGTTTTTTTTTTTTTTTAATTTTTTTTTAACGTTTATTTATTTTTGAGACAGAGAGAAACAGAGCATGAACAGGGGAGGGGCAGAGAGAGGGGGAGACACAGAATCTGAAACAGGCTCCAGGCTCTGAGCTGTCAGCACAGAGCCCGATGCGGGGCTCGAACCCACGGACTGTGAGATCATGACCCGAGCCGAAGTCGGACGCTCAACCGACCAAGCCACCCAGGCGCCCCTATTTCCCTGTTTTAAGAACAGTGCTAATAGATTTCTAGATCTTGGCAACAGTTAGAGAATGGAAATATTTATCAGTAACAACACCAGAATATAAACAAGATTCTTCCTCGAGTTATTAGCTTTCACTGCTGGCCTGGAAATTTGGAAGTTCATAAAATTATGAACTTATCTCTTCAAGTCTAGTCTTAGATGAATACTACCCTCTCTCCCTGTTTATTTTGCACAGAGTTTAAGATCTCACCAAAACCTTTATGGTATAGACAGTAGACTTGATTGACTCTTGCTTGAATAATTGTGTAAAAATCTCTGAATTCTGGCATTCAAAGATTTGAAATTCTCTGAGATATCCAAGATTTTTCTAATACAAAGGTAATAAAATACATTTTAAATTATTAGACTCTTTCCCAAAACTTTTCATCCTGCCAGATTTTCATTTCATATAAAGTTTTCAAGCAGCTTACCAAATTCTGGCTGAACACTCATGCTGGTCAATATAGGATAGCCCAAATGTATACATCTCTGTTTCCCCTTTAGTATAAAGTTTTGATTTTTTTCTATCATAAATTTACTGAACAATGTGATTACTATACTTAGCATCTAGCACAGTACTTCACGCAGAGAAAAGATGTCTTATCCCATGTCACTCTCACTCTAGCATGGAAGAGCAGTGCCGGTAGAACAGCCTGGTCAGAAGACCTGATGTCAGTGTCCCTCCCCGTGGTGGGAACTCAGACGAATTGCTAACCTATCCCTTCTCAGCCTTCTCATCTGTGCCATGAGCAACATCCACACTTTCTCCAAGACTTGCAGAGTAGGCAAGCAGATGATATGGTCATTAACGAGCTGAAGCAACAAAAGAATTAAGTATTAAATTCCAACTCACTGGTTTTGCAACTCTTAGCCAGTGATACTTACTTTACCTTTACAAACAATGATTAAACTTGGGCAATAGCACTTCTAATTGTATTCGGGTAGAGAGTGAAAGATATAATAATGCCTTTGATTAAACAACCTAAAGGATTATCTAAGTTTAATTATGGGTTCATTCTCTCTAAGAAAGTAATAACTATAATTATTGAAATGCTAAATTAATAAGAAATAAGCTTTGTATTTCTCATTGCAATGTTTAAAAAGCAATAACCAAAACTGGGGTCAAATCTCAGCTTCTTACTAAGGAAACGATATACAAATTTTATACTCTTATTTAAAAAATGAGGATAATAACTGCCTTGAAAGGGGCTTTACGAGAGTTGAGATAATGCATATAAAATGATTATTAGCACAGTGCCTGTTAGTGTTACATAAAACCTGCTTGGGAACTTTAGGGTAGGTAGTAGCAGTAAACAAGTGGAAGCACTGAATCAGTCTTTATTTTGAACTTCTGTGAACTTTGTGTTAGGCTGTGATCACATGTTCCATTCAACTGAGTGGTACTCAAGTTTGGTCAAGTAAGGTTAGTAAAATATATAAACACCCAGTCCAAACAGAAAAATTCCACATCTCAAAAATCAACCATATTTTCTACTTAAGTACCAGAGACTTTAAAATAATAGAAAAATAGAAGATAGTGATTAAGCTTTTGATAAAGAATAAGAAACTGGGACCCCCGGAGAGGCGGTACCCAACCACATACATCTGCGTCTGCACCTGCCTGTGCACTGGCTCCTAGGAGCATTGTTTACAGCGAGACCTGGACCTTCTCAACCTCCTCGACCCACACGTGGGGTCATTCAAGGTGTCTGGGTCTGACGAGCCAGGCCCAGGCCAAGCTGCCGCATGGCTCTGGAGGTGCTACAGGCGGCAGAGCAGCCCCAGTGCACCCCCTGGCAGGCATTTAAAAACAACACATTTTAAATTAAAAAAAAAAGTGAACAGATGTGGAAGGGATCGGGATTTAAGGTCTATTTCTGAATTTTGAATATACTGTTATGCAGTTATTAAATTATGTTGACAGATTTTTATGAGAGGGAAATGCTTATTTTTTTAGATCAGCAGAGCATACAATCATTATTTTGCTAGAAATGTGTAGGAATTTGCCAAAGTGGGTGAAGCTTGGGTGTTTTTCCTTCTCTAGTATATATTTTTCAGTGTTTTATAGTTTAAAAAAATACTTAAAATTTTTTAAAGAATTTTTTGGGGCGCCTGGGTGGCTCAGTTAAGCGTCAGACTTTGGCTCAGGCTCAGGTCATGATCTCAGGGTTGGTGAGTTGGAGCTGCGTGGGGCTCTGTGCTGACAGCTCAGAGCCTGGAACCTGCTTCGGATTCTGTGTCTCCCTTTCTCTCTGCCCCTCCCCCATTCACACTCTGTCTCTCTAAACAAGTAAATAAACTTAAAAAAATTCTTTTTTTCAAATGTTTATTTATTTGCTTTGAGGGGGTGGGGGGCAGGAAGAGAAGGAGACAGAGAATCCCAAGCAGGATATGTGCCTCTTGGCCTCGAACTCACAAACAGTGAGATCATGCCCTGATCTGAAGTCAGATGCTTAACCAACTGAGCCACACAGGTGACCCCAAAATACTTAAATTTTCTTAAAGCATCTTTGTTATCTTTACTGTAGCCTCTTTGGGAAAGCTTTTCTGGTTACTGAAGATTCATTTATGTCTTCATAACTAAAACTGTTAAAGCTAAACGTTTCTTTTTAAATGAGTGAGACTGCTTAATTTAAAAGGAATTTTTAATGGTTTTCTGTGATCCTTGATTCATCACAGAGTTACATACTGAGTTGATTTTTTTTCTTTTGTATTTCCAATAAT
This sequence comes from Panthera tigris, assembly GCF_018350195.1. NCBI lineage: Eukaryota > Metazoa > Chordata > Mammalia > Carnivora > Felidae > Panthera > Panthera tigris. The sequence goes on along the minus strand of NC_056671.1, from coordinate 35,077,814 downwards.
CGCGTTCAAAGCACGTTAGAAGCATTTTTTTTTTTTAGAAACATTCATCCTAACCATAGTTTTCTTGTGCTGTAAAGAAAATTACAGTGTATATTTCCAAAGATGTTTATGACCAAACATTCAATAATGTGATTTTGGAAGACACGTAAAGTGACTAGGAAGGAATAAATTGCTTGGTGAGCCACACATGGTTGTTATTCATCATGATTTACACATGGAAATTCATTGCTATTTTTTTTCTTGACTTAGCAATAGTCATAAAGCAAACGGTTTCCATATATGTTTGCTCTCTTGACCTACAGTGAGGTTTTTGAGATCCTAAATGCCATATATTAAATTTGCCTAGAATTTTCTCCTGGAAAATAAGAAATGGTCTGTTTGAAAATTGAAAAGGTGCAAATGCTGACTAAAAGGTTGGTTTGAGGATGTGATCTCATTTTCCTTAGTTTTCAGTCTCCTGAAAAGAATGCTGACATGAGCTATGAAGAATAGAGATGTTTTGATATATTTTGAGGCCTATTTGCTCTGTAAAATGTCTTAATTTATGTGGGTAAGTTTGTTTTATTAAGGCAAGGAATTTTCAGTCGTTTCTGTAGTAAAATGGAAAGAAAGGAAAATATCAGCTGGCAACTGTTACCTGGCATTCAACCAGTTTTAGCAGTAATTTTTACCAAGAAAGTCTTAGCCTGCACTTTTGTTATTTTAATAGTGCAGAAATAAAGCTTATCTTCAAGTTATTTCCCTCATGTCTTAGCTTCCTATAGCCTCTCCCTTTATATTCTATCAGTAAATTATAAATTATTAAGCATATTGCTAGAGTACATTATTCCATTACACTGACATGTAAAAGTACAAGCATCTATTAAGAGGGCATGAAATAGATTTAATCTTGAGGGCTACATAATCCAGGCAAGTTGAAGCGACTTTTAAATGGCCTTAGTTTTAACCTTCCATTAGTTCCCAGTAATCTTAAAGTATCACCACCCTTTCATTCCAATTGAAAACACCTTGCAGATACCTGATGGTAAAAAGGCATAATGAACGCTCGAATGACTCAGACTGGATGCCATTGCATTGACATTCATTTCCGCATTATTTAGCATGATATACAGTAACTCATTTAATAAGCTATTTGGAAGCTTCGATAGATGGAAAAAGGAGAGACGTATTCTGTGAATAAATTTGTTACTTTCTAGTTTGCTTCTCCTGAGTTAAATAGATAATGTAAATACAAGCAACTAGAGAATAAAGGGACACTATGTATAATGTAAATTAATATTTGAAAGAAGCTTTATTTCTTGTGACTAAGTGGCAAGCTTTCTAAAACTGAAAAACAAAAAGTATCCTAAAAGCACCATGTGTACTCAGAAAATGTTCTCTTGTTCCGAAGACAGGACAGACAGGTTTTTATGGAGAAACCAGTCACAAAATAGATCTTTGGCAACTCTGGTTTTCTAAATTTCCAAGTATGTTTGAGCTTTTCTGGATCAAGCATCCCAGTTTTATGATGAAGCATCTGTACTTTTCAGGAAGTCCCTTCCCTTTTAGTCCTTCTCTTTCTAATAGACTTAGCAAAGTTACCGAAGGTCTGCAGTAAATGAATTCAGCTTGATTGTACAGAGTTTTGAAGAACTAAAATACTACTACTTGCATGTATCATCAGGTCACAGGTATACATCGGGATCAAACTAATCTAATTTTCTAATTAGTTAGAAAATAGTACAAGTGTCGACTGCCGAAAATGCTGTGAAATAGCTAGGGAACTTTTAGAGAAGAAGAAAAAAGGAATTAAATATCAAGGGTGCAAAAAATCATGTCATACTAGAACATTGGAGTGACTCCAGTAGTCTAGAAATGTAATAAGACAAATTTAATAGGAATGAATATTATGTGCTATGTTAAATTTTTTTCAAAATGTATACGGTATCTTTGGGGCACCTGGGTAGCTCAGTGAGTTAAGCTTCCAGCTTTGGCTCAGGTCATGATCTCATGGTTTGTGAGTTTGAGCCCCACGTTGGGCTCTGTGCTGACAGCTCAGAGCCTGGAGCCTGCTTTGGATTCTGGGTCTCCCTCTCTCTCTGCCCCTCCCCTGCTCACATTCTGTCTCTCTCTCAAAAATAAGTAAATAAATAAAAATAAAAATGTATATGGTATCTCATAAGCCAGGGAAAGCTAAGTAGGCAAGGGTGGCTACAGAATTCTCTTTATGTTGGGTTTGTTTAGGAGTGGTTGTCTGGTGGCAAGGGGGCTAGAGGAATTACCTGGGAGCTTCATTTGAGAAACAAGCTGTATTAATTAGCTTTTGTGGAGTGACAAATGACTCCAAAGTTTAGTGGCTTAAAACAGTAACCATTTGTTTAGCTCCTATTTCTGTGGGTTGGCCATTTGGGCCCATATCAACTGTATGGTTTTTCTGGTCTCATTCTTATGTCCATTGTCAGCTGCTGGTTGGTTGGAGGCTGGATGAGAGAGGAAGGCGTCCAATGGACCAACTTGCCCATGTGGCCTTCTTCCAGGCTACACATGGCAGCTGGGAGAAGTTCTAAGAGGAGGAGTATAAGCACTCAGTGCCATGGAGACCCAGACTCAGAACTCACACGATGTCATTTCCACCAAATTCTGCTGATTAAAGTTAGTCTGGAAATAGACACTGTCCTTTGATAGGAAGAGCTGCAAAGTTACATTGCAAAGAGGGTGGGTGGACATAGGGAGGAAATAATTGCTGCCTTCTTTTAAATAGTCTGCTGCACCAAGCACACTCTTTTAATATGTTGTAGGTCAATAAAAATAGCAGTTTTTGAAAGACTCCACGTATTGAGAAAGCACAGCTCCTGCTACAAGCTGGCTATTCATTTAATTTATACAATGAGTCTAATAGCTGAAAAGCAGGTTTTGTGCTTGTACTCAACTATTTTTCAAGGTAGTGTAGGGGGTAAAGTAATGGGTTATAAAGTAAAAGGTTTTCTTTGGTTTCACAATAAGATAAAAGCATCCAAAATAGATCACTGAATGCATCCAAAAGAAAATATAAATCTACTTGACATTGTAGATATTTATGTTCTTACAAACAGTTAATGATCTTGAATAAAAAATTGTGTGAAGAGTAAATGACTATACATGCATATATGGGGGGGTTGTTGCAAAAAACTAACAGTTTTAAATATGGTTGTTTGAAATTTTAAGTTTGAACATCTATCTTATTTCCAGGAGCTCTGCCAGTGCCGACCTGGAGAAGGGAATTGTTCCTGCTGTAAGGAGTGTATGTTATGTCTTGGGACCCTTTGGGATGAGTGTTGTGATTGCGTTGGTAAGTTGACATGCAGTAAAGTTTAAAGTTTCTCATCACAGAATCCTTGACTTTAAGAGACTTTAAATAACGTAAGTGTATTTTATGTGTATAGACTAGTGTGAGTATAAGCTGTAGTAGATGCATGGAACGTTAGTTGAATAGTATTTACATGTATGTGCATTTTTATTTTTATAGAAAAAGGTCTGGAAGGAAATTCAAAGTGCTTATTTTGGGGAAGTGGGAATGGAAGAACAATGGAAAAGTTTTTACTTTTTATTTTTAATTTTTCATAGTGTTGAATTTTTAATAAGAAGCATGTGTTGTAGTTGCAATTGAAATTAGGAGTTAGTATGTTAAAAATAGGTTATCTTCCTTTTATGTAAGACTTCAGTAAAAGATCCTTGAGAAACTGAAAGCTTTTTTTAAGGGCTTTCTGAGGAATGGTCTCCAAGAGGTATTAAGTGGGAAAAAAAAAAAAAGCAAGGTGTATGAAAGTGTGTTTATGGAATGTTATCACTTGTGGTTTTAGAAAGAAAACTTACATGTGTAGACTGTTGACAGGGGAAACATTCATCATTCTCCAACCAGTGAACCCTTTTCCATCCTCTGAAACCACAGTTCAGGTGTCCCCTTGTCTCACAAGCACCCTTTTTTTGACTGAGATAAGATCCACTATGTTGTTCAGATTGTCTGCTTCTGTTGAGTTGTGTATTGCGTGCTACTATGATTGTTTTGCATGTCTCTTCCAACAGTATAAACTCCTTCAGATCAAGGATGGTGTCATGCTGATCTTTTAAAATTAAGTTCTATTTTTATCAAAGTGGGATGTATGCACATACCTAAGGTACATGCACATTGTACTTAACCCCCTGGCGTCTTCTTCCCAAACCTTGGTCTCCTGCATCAGAGACAACAACTTCTGGCTCTTTGGTATTATGTTATTTCCATAATTTTAAATAATGTCCTTATGCTGTTCTCTTGATTCTTTGAATTTAGAAACTACTAATTGACTTCTTATTATGGTAGATGATAATTTAGCTCTCGTATCTCTTATCTTCCCAGGATAGTTTTATCACTACTTCTAGTTAAATCGGTAATTACTTTAGCAATTCATTGAATAAATTAGTGTTACATACTAGTTTGATGCATGATAGTATGAAAACTCATTTATTAAATGGGCAATCCTATTATCTGTCTTTTTGTATTGAAGTATACTTCCTAAATGATTTCTTAATCTTCTAAACTTCATATTAGTGTTTGAAATTTTGGCTTTCATTTTTGATTTCCAAGAGCCCTTCTCTGCTTGTCCTTTTTGGGGAGCATATTTTTCTTGTTTTATAGATAAGATATTTTTTTATCTTTCTGGGACTGTTAATTATGGAGGTCAGTTGCTGTTGAAGGTTTCCCTTCTGCTCTTTGCATGGTTTCCATTTCCTCAAATGCCTGCTGATCCTTGGCCATCTATTGATACATATAAGTTAGGTACTCTAATAATGCTAATCAGGAGCCTTGTGCTCATAGACAGGGCGTGGAATCTAGTTTGCCTCCCTCTCAGATGGTTGCAGTCTTTTTCACTGAGGAACCCTCTGCCTGAGGATCTATAGATTTTTCTCTTTGGGATCATACAGCTTTTCAGGGAAGAATCTTTGAGTGTCTGGTCTGGGGTAGGAGTGGGTGATATGGCTTCAAATGTTCTGGGGTCCTGAGGGGTGATGTCAGTATTCAGAAAGCATGCTATAATTTTCTTTCTTTCTTTCTTTCTTTCTTTCTTTCTTTCTTTCTTCTTTCTTTCTTTCTTTCTTTCTTTCTTTCTTTCTTTCTTTCTTTCTTTCTTTCTTTCTTTTTCTTTCTTTCTTTCTTTCTCTCTCTCTCTCTCTTTCTTTCTTTCTTCTTTCTTTCTTTCTTTCTTTCTTTCTTTCTTTCTTTCTTTCTTTCTTTCTTTCTTTCTTTCTTTCCACCCTCATCTCTACCCTCTACAATTTTTGGTATTCCCAGTCCAAGGCCTCGTTGCTTTAATTTCTCTAGGGAATAAACTGTCTCATCTTCTACAGTTGTGGGAGAAGAGAGGCAGGGACCAATTTGGAGGCATAACTATTCTCAGAATAAGCTTGCTTCTGCCTTACTTGTTTGCCTGCAACTCCTGAGTCTTCCTAGAATTTTGTGGTGTCCACATATCTGCCTGTGAGGGAGACTGCTTACTCCGCCACATTGAACTTGTACGTTGAACTCATAGGTTCCTCCAAGGAACCTACATTGAACCTACATTGAACTCGTAGGTTCCTCCAAGATGGAGTTAGTGTTTCACTTTCTTGTTTTTCCTTATTGTTTTGTAGTGAATTCTGAGAGAACTGGGGCAGAGGTGTCTTTTCTTCTGTCATCTTAGATTCATCTTGGTATCTCTAACAGCTAGTATAGTGTCTGGTACATAGAAGGTACTCTAGTGTTTTACGACTATCAGATAAACGAGTTCTTACTGCACTATTCTCCCAAGATGGACAGTTTATGTCCTTGATGGTCATAATTTTTTAAACTTTGTTAGGGGAAAAAAGAAGCTTTGAATTATTTTAGGACGTTAAATGTAAGTTTATTTAATGTACAATGAAAGTAGAAAAGAGAAAACAAGTCCTTTAACCCCTAAATACATATATAAGCATTTAATTTAACATGGATACTAAATACACAAGTACACTTTTAGCATTGCCTAAAATAATGTGTGTGTGTATATGTGTGTTGTGTGTGTTTTACACATCACACAATGGTAACAGTGCCATTAATCTTATTTTTAAAAGATTTTTTTCACACCCAACCTGGAGATCAAGAGTCTCATGCTTTGGGGCACCTGGGTGGCTCAGTCAGTAAAGGGTCCAGCTTCGGCTCAGGTCATAATCTCACAATTTGTGAGTTCGAATCCCAAATCAGGCTCAGTGCTTGACAGTTCAGGGCCTGAAGCCTGCTTCAGATTCTGTGGCTCCCTCTCTCTGCCCCTCCCTGCTTGTTCTCTCTCTCTTTCTCAAAAATAAATAAATAGACACTTAAAAAAAAAAAGTCTCATGCTCCACCAACTGACCCAGCCAGGCACCTCCATTCATTTAGACACTAATATGAAGAGCCTCTTTTCTAGGAAAAGAGTTCTGTAATTCTTCTACTGAGAAAGAGTACTTATACACAGTCATACCTCTACAATTCTAGAAGCAACTGGTATGCTTCTGGGCTAGTTCCCACTTAAAAACATGTAATATTTACCCCTAAGGATTTAATAACTAGTTTTGAACCTTGAGTTCATAACCTAATTTAACCTTTCCTTTAAAATTCAGTTAATCTTGGGGTGCCTAGGTGGCTCAGTCATTTGGGTGTCTGACTCTTGATTTCAGCTCAGGTCATGTTCTCATGATCGTGGGTTCAAGTCCCGCAACAGGATGGTGCAGAGCCTGCTTGAGATTCTTTCTCCCTCTCTCTCTGCCCCTCTCCCCCAAATAAATAAATAAACTTAAAAAATTTAAAATAAAAATCAGTTAATCTTTCTGCTCTCTAGGAGAACATTTCCATATTCTACTTCTTTTTGTACAGCAGTATTCTCTTCCTTACAGGCAGTTCTCTTCCACACTAGGCTCTTGTGATGTCCTCTGTAAACCTGTGGCCGCTTCTCTCTTCTTAACTGAAACACTCCCCATACTTTTCATGGGTGGGGCACAGGCCTCTGAGAGGACCCAGATTAGAGTGCAGCCTTCCCTTAGAGTCTCATTCTGTGGACCTTTAGCACATACTTTGTCTAGCAGGCTCTCTCCAGCAACCTTGTATAAGAGAATTCGTTTCTCTTTCTGGATTTTCTCTTAAGTTGCCGTAAGGGTAACCACCACAACTCATTTTCATCCTTGCTGTTCAACACATTCCTCAAATCCTGTGGTTTGAGTATCATAGATCCCTACCTACAGCTTTTGTTTTGTTTTGTTTTGTTTTGTTTTAGTGTTTGTTTTGTTTTTACTTTTCCAAATACACACAAAAATAGAGAATGCAATGAACTTCTGTGTACCTGCTCCCCAGCTTTGGCAGCCATACTGGTTTCATCCATTCCTTCATCTGTCTGTATCTCTCACCCCCCACCTTTTTTTTGTTGGACTATTATGAAGTGATTTCACTACATCTCCAAAGTACCTTAGCTATTCATTGCAAAAAAAAATTTTTCTTACACAATACGTCATTACCACATCTACAATAACCAGGAAATACTTCCTTAACACCTAATACCCAGTCCATATTCAGATTGCCCTAATTGACTAAATGTTGTTTATAGTTGTTTTAGTCGACTCAAGGTCCATAGTCCTCTTACTGTAGTAAGCTGTCGAGTTTCTTATGTTTCTAAACAGGTTTCTTATGTATGGTAAAATAATTCTTCCTTCCCTCATCATCACCTTTTAAAATTCTATTGACTGGAGTGCCTAGGTGGCTCAGTCAGTTAAACCTCCAACTCCTGATTTCAGCTCAGGTCATGATCTCATGGTTCATGAATTTGAGCCCCACACTGGGCTCTGAACTGACAGTGTGAAGGCTGCTTGGGATTCTCTTTCTCCCCCTCTCTCTGCTCCTCCCCTACTCACTCACTCTCTCTCTCTCTTAAAAAATAAACTAAAACAAAAAGAACAACAAAATTTTTTAAAATTCCATTGACTTGTTGAAGAAACTAGTGAGTTGTGATGGAAAATATATCACATTTTGGATTTGACTGATTGCCTCTCATATTTATTTAACTTGTTTTTTTGTCCTATTTCCTATAGATTGAAGATTAGATCTAAAGACTGATTAGATTCAGGCTCAGTTTTAGGGAGGGTGGAATACAGTGGTAAATTATACTCCATAATATCTGGTTGTCCTGCTTTTAGTGATGTTCAAAACGATTGGTGGGTTCAGATGGTGAAAATCTGATCCTTTTGTGGGAAGTTTTCCATCAGGCTCTCACTTTGTAGTTTCATCCTTCAAACTGATAACCTTTGCCATTATCAGTTTCATTAAATAATGACCTATTATTATCTTTCCTTCTGCATTTATTAGCTGGAATTATTCTGTATAGAACTTTCTTACATCTACTACAGTCCTTTGGTTACCCTGAAATAAAAGATATATAAGTGAAATGTGAAATAAATATGTGATTCTCCATCTTTGTTCATTTTTAGAGTATTGACTTCATGTGCTAGCAAATTCCAATAGCGTTTAATACATTTTGGCTTTGCTTTTTGGTAGGTTTTGTAGGGATGGGGATGTTTTAAGTATCATTGTAAACTCATGACTTTTCTAATATGTTTAGTGTTTTAATCAGTTGCTGTCATTATTGTTTTTGCTCAAATTGTCTCATCTTTGATTAGTAGGAACCTCTTCAACTTGGTTCTTGAGTCCTTCTGATATGGTTTCTGTCCTTTTTGTTAGCTTCAGACAGGCTGTCCCAGGCTCATGTTATACATTCTCTGCCTCACTTATGGAATTAGCCATTTCCCTGGGGGTCTTTGGTTTCCAATAGAAGAAAATGGTAGGTAGAGACCACAGTCTTGGCAATAGGAGTACATGTTGCTATTACTAGCTTTTTACTAGTCCTTTTTCATGGGCAGAGCTAATAAATAGCTACAAGGGAAAACCTTTTTGAGTTTGTAGTAATATTGCCAATTCAAATTTAAGGTGACAGGATCTTCTTTTGATTTTACATCTGTAACTCTTCCACGCTGAGATTTTTGGTTTCTGACAACATTAATAGAATGACTTATAATACATCAACAAGACTATTAAGTGGCAGTTAAGATTGCTTTGTCCTTGCATATACACTGAGGATGTAAGCCCAAATACTGTCTTCCAAAGTCAGAGTAATTTTCTATGAGTGGTTATGTAACCAATTTGATATAAAGTTAGGTTCATTTGCGTTAATTTGTTTTCAGTTTTTAGAGATTGTTTATTTTCTTTTTTTAAGGTTTATTTATTTGTTTTAGAGAGAGAGAGCAGAGAGAGGGAGAGAGAGAGAATCCTGAGCAGGCTCCACACTGTCAGCACAGACCTTGATGTGGGACTCGAACTCATGAACTGTGAGATCATGACCTGAGTCAGGGGTTTAACTGATTGAGCCACCCAGGTGCCTCTGTTTATTTCCTTTTTTGAATTTTTTTGTGCTTTGATTATGTAAAATATTTACACAATTAGAAAGACAAATGTATATAACAGTGGCAAAACAGCTCATTTCCATCTCTGTCACCTCCACTCTATTCCTTCCCTCAACTATAGACAAGGTGACCACATAATTTTTTATCCAAATTAGGACAATATTTTTTAAAGTTTATTTTGAGAGAGAGAGAGAGGGAGGGAGGGAGGGAGGGAGGAAAAGAAAGAATCCCAAGCAGGGTCCTGTCAGTGCACAACCCCGTGCGGGGCTCAATTTCACCAATCCCAAGATCATGACCTGAGCTGAAATCAAGAGTCAGACACTTAACCAACTGAGCCACCCAGGCACCCTTCAATCAAAACCTAGAAACTAGGACATTTTTGAGAATTAAACTAGGGCAATAGGATAAACCTGAACTTGAATTGACTTGAATTGGCGCAAGGAAATTGGGATGGATGGTTTCATCCTATCTATAACCATTTTTTAAAACCTTCATAGGCATTCATATTTTGTTAAGCAAAATATTCATTTGTTACATAAAACATTATGCTTCATGCTTTTTTCTTTCTTTTTATTTATTTATTTACTTTTTTTACATTTATTTTTTGAGAGACAGAGCACAAGTTGGGGAGGGGCAGAGAGAGAAGGAGACACAGAATCCGAAGCAGGCTTCAGGCTCCGAGCTGTCAACACAGAGCCTGACGCGGGGCTCGAACTCACAAACTGTGAGATCATGACCTGAGCTGAAGTCGGATGTTTAACCGACTGAGCCACCCTGGCGCCCCTCTTGTTTTTTTCATTTTTTAAAAGTTTGTTTGTTTGTTTGTTTTGAAAAAGAGAGTGAGAATGAGAGAGCATGTGGGAAGAGCAGAGAGGGGGTTAGAGAGGGCATCCCTGCTGTCAGGGCAGAGCCCTATGTGGAGCTCGAACTCAGGAACCAACAGATCAAGCCCTGAGCCAAAATCAAGAGTCAGACACTTAGCCAAATAGCCATCTAGGCACCCCTGTTTTTTCATTTAATTGAATATCCTGGAACTTCTTTCATATTAATATTGTTTTGGCTACCTACATAGAACCACAACATTTTATGTACTCATTTGTTGATAGATGGACATTGGGTTATTTCTAATCTTTTACCATTACAAACAACACTATAATGAATAATCTTGTGTAGTCAAGTCAATGTAATATTGCTAGATATTGTCAAATTCTCCTCCAAAAGAGCTGTAGCATTTGGTTTCTCATGAAGGCAATATAACAGAATACCTGTTCCCTTACAACATTACCAAAGGCTTATGTTGTCAAACTTTTGCTGCTATTGTTACCAAAGTTTTGGATTTTTGTTAATTTGATAGGTAAGAAATGGTATATTTTTAAAATTTCACTATCTCGTATTACCAGTGAGATTGAGCATCTATTCATATGCTTAAGGATGATTTATATTTATTTTTGTGTGCATTGTTTGTTCATATCTTTTGCCCATTTTGCTACTAGATTATTGGTATTTTTGTTCATTATTTAGAAGCTTAAAAATATATTAGGTATATAACCCCAACATCTGTGTTATAAATTTTAATTTTGTTTCACAGCTGATCATTTGTATTTTAACTTTCTTTGTTATTTTTTACCCTGAAAAGTTTTTTATTTTATGTTGTCAACTCTATCAGTGTTTGTTTCTAGATTTTGAGTCATAATCAGGATTTCCCTGTACTCCCAGATAATACTTGTATGGTTTTATTTGTTTATCTACATCTAGCTGTCTAATACATTTGGAATTCATCCTGGCTTATGTATGAACTATGGATCCAGTTTTTTCTTTTTCAAATAACTACCACTATTTATTTAAATATTATTTATAAAGGCATAAAGCTATTTAAAAGGCTCTCTCCCACTGATTTAAGATGCCACCTTTATCATATGCACTTTGCTTTATTTCTGGGTTTTCTCTGCTATGCCATCCATCTCTGTGTCTGTTCGTGCATCAAAACCACACTGTTTTGGGGCACCTGGCTGGCCCAGTCAGTAGCGCATATGACTCTTGGTGTTGTGAGTTTGAGCCTCATGTTGGGTGGAAAGATTACTTAAAAATAAAATCTTTAAAAAAATTGGAGAAAACCACATTGTTGTATTTATAGAGGCCTTGTACATATCTTAATATCTATTAAGGCTCGGCATCCATCCATCGTTCTTCTACCCAGAGTGTATTAATTTCAAGTGTACACGTGTACACACTACAGTTGATAAGAGGATTCTTTTCTTCCCTTTCGACGTGCAAGAGACTTCCCACACAGGCTTAGCTCTTGAAAACTGATTCTTGGGGTGCCTGGGTGGCTCAGTCGGTTGAGCGGCCGACTTCGGCTCAGACAGATCACGATCTCGCAGTCCGTGAGTTCGAGCCCCACGTCGGGCTCTGTGCTGACAGCTCAGAGCCTGGAGCCTGCTTCCGAATCTGTGTCTCCCTCTCTCTGGCCCTCCCCTGTTCATGCTCTGTCTCTCTCTGTCTCAAAAATAAATAAACGTTAAAAAAAAAAAAAAACTGATTCTCCCGAAAGTTATTAATATATTAAACACAAAGAACGCTGACTTCATTAATTAGGCTACTTTTTGTTTTCCGTGAGTTTTTTTGTTTTTCGTTTTTTGTGGTTTTTTGCCCTAAAGTACAGAAACAGACCATTGACAATATTAAGTTTTTGTGTAAATGAAATGCTCTATTTTATATTCTGGATTTGGCATTAGCCTGTACTTTTAGAATAATGCGCAGCAAAAACAAGCGGGCCTAACTATTGTTCTATAATTTCACATAAATGGAATCATACAGTATCACATAGTGGTTTAAAATGCATTTTAGAAAATTATTAAATGATGTGTAATATAATAGACTCTTTACTTAAACCTTAAAAGTAAAATTATCCTTTTTTTTTTTTTTTTTTTTTTTTTGCAAGCAAAAAGAGGTTTATTTGGGAATAGCAGAGAATTGCAATTTGGGACATGCAAGCTACAGCAAAACCATAGGCAAGTGTGGAGAACAAAGGAGAGGAACACTCTTGTCTGGAGGACAGGGAGGTGTTGGGGGTACTCTTGTAAACAAAAAGTCTGCTGGAGTAAACTAAGAGTTGAAAGTGCAGTGGCTTCTCACTGGCTGAGTTGAGACAGTCTCTCATTATCTGGGCCATTGCTGGGGGAGAAGAAAACCTTCCTCCTTCTGGGGTAGCAAAGTATAGGCTTCTTCTTATAGGGATTGCCATGGGCTGTAAGGAGTGGTTTGGTGTGAGAGCTCTCCTTTCTGGCCTCCTGACTAAAATGTGAAGTTTTCTTTATTAATTTTCACACTCCTTTAAGAAATTTTAACTTTGAGCCGTGTTTGATGTGCATTTGAAAATTGAATTCATGGCCAATGTTAAATTATAAGAAAAAATGAGTAACTTTCACCAATGAAGAAAAAACATAGCAACCATCACCTTTTTCATTTTTGAACACTTTTTTTTAAGTTTATTTATTTATTTATTTATTTTGAGAGAGAAAGACAAAGCACATAAGTAGGGGAGGGGCAGAGAGAGAGGGAGAGAGAGAGAATCCCAATTAGGCTCCATGCTATCAAAGCCTCCCACACGGGCCCAATCCCATAAATTGTGAGATCATGACCTCAGCCAAAATCAAGTTGGACACAGGGCACCTGGGTAGCTCAGTTGGTTAAGTGTCAGACTTTGTCTCAGGTCATGGTTCATGGGCTCGAGCCCCGAGTTGGCTCTGTGCTGACAGCTCAGAGCCTGGAGCCTGCTTTGGATTCTGTGTCTTCCTCTCTCTGTCCCTCCCCAGTTCACACTCTGTGTGTGTCTCTCTCAAAAATAAACATTAAAAAGAAAAAAAAAAGTTGGATGCTTCACTGACCGAGCCACCCTGGTGCCCCTCTTTGAACACTTTAAACAAGTGAGATACTCAATATGTCTCATGGAACACTGGAATTCAGTGATGCACTGTTTTGATAATGTTGATTTGGAAACACTAGATTCTTTCTGATACTGAGGCCACTTTCGGTACTTAATGAAAGTATTATATGCAAAACAAAACAAACAAACAAACAAAAAAACACAGGATGCCTGTGTGGCTCAGTCAGTTAAGCGTCCAACTCTTGATTTCACCTCAGGTCATGATCTCAAAGTCTTGAGATACGGCTCCATGCTGGACAAAGAGCCTGCTTGGGATTCTCTCTCTCTTCTCTCTCTCTCTCCTTCTGCCCCTCTCCTCACAATCTTTCTCTCTCTCTCAAAAAAAACAAAAACAAACAAAAAAATTATATGTTCCAAGACGAGGCTGGGAAGCCTGCTGAAAAACTGCTTACCAACAAAAACTTGTTGAAAGATAAATGCCACACTATTTCAGAGATACCACATCTCACCCAGGTGAGAGAAAAGCCTAAGAGAACTGCAAAAGAAGGTGGGACCTGTTAGGTAAGAGGCAGCACCTGCAAAACCCAGGAAAACAAGATTAGACAGCTATGCACTTGATACTTGGAACACAACCTTGAGCCTTAAGATAGGCTCTGCCACCCTGTAGATCACATGTTTCTTCTGTAATTCTCCTTTATTTGCCTTATGAATTCCTTGAACTCTGACTTTGAATTCACGGCCACAGTTCTAGTACTAACTTCACTGGGTCTTGGCCTCTCCCTTTTGGGGCATCCACGCTTTTTGTTATGACTGTGTCTTTTTTTATTTAAAAAATTTTTTTAATGTTTATTTTTGAGAGAGGGAAGGAGAGAGAAACAGAGTGCAGGTGGGGGGAGGGCAGAGAGAGAGAGAAGATCTAGAAACCAAAGCAGGCTCCAGGCTCTGGGCTGTCAGTGCAGGGCTTAACATGGGGCTTGAACCCACAGACTGCAAGATCATGATCTGAGCCAAAGTCGGAGACTTAACCAAGTGAGCCAGCCCAGCACCCATAGCTGTGACTTTTGTAGCTCAGATCAGATCTAGGTGTACTCATTGGCTACCACACAGATTTCTCTTTTGCTTCATACCAGCATGTTACTTTCTAATATTAAAGAACATATATGTGCTAAGAGTTCAACCAAAATACTAGTATAGGAAATTGGGGTTTTTTAGTTATTTTTGTTCATTTGTTTTTTGAGAGACAGAGTGTAGGAGCGGCTGAGAAAGAGAGGGAGAGAGAGAATCCCAAGCAGGCTCCATGCCATTAGCATGGAGTCTGATGCTCAATTTCACAAACCATGAGATCATGACCTAAGTTGAAACCAAGAGTCGGATGCTTAACCTACTGAGCTACCTAGGTACCCCATTTTTAGTTATTTTTAGGTATGGTCAAATTATATTCCTAGTTCAGGAAGACATAAATAAAGTTAGAGTACAGCACAAAGTGCCTTGGGTGAAAATAAATGACTTTAGGTCCTACCCTATGTTATCGTGTTTTTGTTTTAATTTTTATTTACTTATTTTTATTGAGGCGTAGTTGGTGCACAGTGTTACATTAGTTTCAAGTGTACAAATAGTGATTTGACAACTTTGTACATTAAGCTCTGCTCCCCACAGGTGTAGCTACCATCTGTCACCATACAGTGCTATTAAAATACCATTGACTATATTTCCTATGCTGTATCATTCGTCCTTTTGTGACATGTTCATTCGATAACTGGAAGCCTGTACCTACCACTCCCCTTCCCCCATTTTTGCCCGTCCCTCCGTCCTCCTCCCTTCTGGTAACCATCAGTTTGTTCTATGTGTTTATGAGTCTGTTGTTGATTTTTTTTGTCTGTTTGTTTGATTTTTAGATTCCACATATAAGTGAAATCATATGGTATTTGTCTTTCTCTGACTTATTTTACTTAGCATAATAACATCTAGGTCCAACCATGTTGCAATTCATTTTTATGGCTAATATTCCATTGTGTATGTGTAGTACTCTTCTTCATCCATTCACCTACCAGTAGAAACTTGGGTTGCTTCTATATTGTGCCTATTGTAAATAATGCTGCAATAAACATAGGGGTGCACGGGTCTTTTTGAATTAGTGTTTTCATTTTCTTTGATCCAGTAAGTGGGATTACTGGATCATATAGCATTTCTAATTTTAATTTTTTTAGTAACCTCCATACTGTTTCCAACAGTGGCTGCATCAATTTACATTCCCAGCAACAGTGCATGAAGGTTCCCTTTTCTCCACATCCTTGCCAATACTTGTTATTTCATGTCTTTTTTTTTTAATTTACTTATTGTCTTTATTTATTTATTTTGAGAGAGAGAGAGAGAGAGAGAGCATGCACGTGCAAGCAGGAGAGGGGCAGAGAGAGAGGGAGAGAGAGACATAATGTGACGTGGGGCTTGATCTCATGAACCATGAGATCATAACCTGAGCCGAAATCAAGAGTCAAATGCTTAACTGACTGAGCCACACAGGTGCCCCTTTGTCTTTTTTTTTTTTTAAACACCTTGCTCTTTTTTTTTTTATTTTTTTTTGAATGTTTATTATTTATTTTTGAGATACAGACACAGAGCATGAGGAAGGGAGGGGCAGAGAGAGAGGGAGACACAGAAGCTGAAGCAGGCTCCAGGCTCTGAGCTGTCAGCACACAGCCCGACGTGGGGCTCGAACTCACGAACTATGAGATCATGACCCCAGTTGAAGTCGAACACTTAACCAACTGAACTACTCAGGTGCCCCTTGTCTTTTTGATAGTAGCCATTCTGACTAGTGGGAAGTGATATCTCATTGTGGTTTTCATTTCCATTTCCCTCATGATTAGTGATGTTCAGCATCTTTTCTTGTGTCTTGGCCATTTGTATGTCTTCTTTGGAAAAATGTCTCTTCAAGTCCTCTGCCCATTTTTAAACTGGATTATTTGTTTTTTAGGTGTTGAGTTGTATAAGTTCTTTATATATTTAGGATATTAACCCCTTATCAGTTATATTATTTATATATCTTCTCCCATTCACTAGGTTGCCTTTTTGTTGATGGCTTCTTTTGCTGGGTAAGATCTTTTTATTTTGGTGTAGTCCCACTAGTTTGTTTTTGCTTTCGTCTCCCTTGCCTCAGGAGACATATCTAGAAAAATGTTGCTAAGGGAAACATGTCCAGGAGATTATTGTCTGTGTTTTCTTCTAGGAGCTTTCTGGTTTCAGGTCTCACACGTAGATCTTTCACCCATTTTGAGTTTATTTTTGTATATTTTGTGAGGAAGCTAACCAGTTTCATTCTTTTGCGTGTAGCTCTCCAGTTTTCCCAGCACTGTTTATTGAAGAAACTTTTCTTTTCTCCATTTATATTCTTGCCTCCTTTGCTTATAGATCAATTGACATATAGATGTGGGCTCTCTATTCTGTTTCATTGAGCTATGCATCTATTTTTGTGTCAGTTTCATACTGTTCTGATTACTACAGCTTTGTAGTATGTTTTGAAATCTGGGATTGTGATACTTCCAGCTTTGTTCTTCTTTCTCAAGATTGTTTTGGCTCTTTGAAGTCTTTTGTGGTTCCATACAAATTTTAAGATTGTTTGTTCTAGTTTTGTGAAAAATAGTATTGGTATTTTGTTAGGGATTGCATTGAATCTGTATATTGCTTTGGGTAGTATGGACATTTTAACAATATTAATTCTTCCAACCATGGTTTATTTTTCCATTTATTTGTGTTTTCTTCAATGTCTTTCATCACTGTTTTACAGTTTTCAGAGTACGGGTCTTTAATCTTCCTGGTTAAGTTAATTCCTTGGTATTTTATTCTTTTTGATGCAACTGTAAAGGGAATTGTTTTCTTAATTTCTCTTTCTGCTTTATCATTATTAGTGTATAGAAATGCAACAGATTTCTATGTGTTAATTTTGTATCCTACAGTAAACACTTATTTTTAAATCCTTACTGACAAATATGATTTTCCATTTTATGGAAAATTTCCATTTTCCATTTCCTTTTAAAATATTCAGAGTATTTAAGAAAACAATGCATATTATTTAGATACATCATGGTTTCCATCAAATCCAACCATTTTAAGTGTTGCATTTGATTTAATACATATGCCAGAATTGATATGTCAAGGAACATAGGCTTTTTTTTTACTTGGTTTTATTTTGCTTAATGATGTTTGATTGGCTCTGATGTTTATAATTGTTACCCAACAAGTACTTAAGGACACTGAAGACTAAAGTCATATGTGCCTATTCAGAGTTCACTTTTAAAGCTGATTTATTGATTTAGAAAGTAATAAGTAACAAAACTGAGTTTAATTTATCCATGTGACAAATAGCCCAGGGGCTAATTCCAAAATGATTCCAGTCACAATTTTCTGTTAGTAATAGTAGCTGCTTACTTAGAGTGAATTTTCTTCAAAGATGGTCATTAAATATCCTTGTCTTTCCTTTCAACGCACTGTAATCTGTTACATATATCAAATATGAGTCATGGAATAATAACATTCAGGAACAAGTTTAATTACCTTTTTTTTCCAAAATAAAGCTATGTTAGGTAATTGTTTTTATTTAAGTTTTTTTTTTCATAGCTATACCTTTTTTTCTAAATTAACCTTTAAAAGAAAAGGATTCTCTTTTGTGATACCCATTGGACTATTATTTTTAGAAATGATAATTGGTCTCACATTGCTAGACCAAATTGCTTATTATTTAAAATTCCCTTCAGTTGTCATAAAAGCAGGTTTTGGAATTGCATTATGAAGTTATTTTGCTTTTGTATTTGTATATGAGCCCCAGACAAAGCAAGGGGCCTGCTTTCATTTAAACGATTTTTAAAGTCACTCATGGGCATAGTTCACCTTCCTTATCCAAGAAAGAACTTTTGAGTTTGTTTGTAGTATATGTCCTATATATCTTCTGCCTTTTAAAAATATCTTTTACAAAAATTTTTTAAGTGTATTTATTTTGATGATGAGGTTTAGTGGGGTTCATGGGGTCCAGAGCTGATGACCAAGATAGAATTCTTGAAGACGTCTTTGATGCAAAAAGGTGATTTTATTGAAGCACGGGAACAGGATCCACGGGCAGGAAGAGCTGCCCCAGACCTTGAGGAGAGACTGCTTATATACTATGGAGTTGGTGGGAGGTCAAGTCCAGGGGAAGTTTTCAGTGAGATTTTCATATGCTAAAGAAGACGCACAGGATAGTGGAGCCCTAGCTATTGTCAAGTGATAGTTGTTTTCCCTCCAGCAAAGCATTAGCATTAAGACAGTAGGGAGTTCCTGGAGAAAAGTTTTACTCTGCCAGCCTCAAGTATTTGTCAGTGGGCTACAGGTTACAAGGAAATTTAATTCTATCTGCCATTTCCTTCTGCCTTTGATTCCCACATCACTATGGAGGAGTGATGGAGACTTACGTCCTGCAGGTCTATGATCTCTATCAGTTAACCATTTGTTTTTTCCCTTTCCTGTGTTCTTGGGCAGCCAGGAGTCCCCAAGGAATATCACACATATCTCATCTAGGTGGGGGGTGGGGGGGTGGGGTGGGAGTGTCAGCTTGCCTTTTGTTCCCTCATCACTGAGAAAGAGAGAGAACATGAGCAGGGGAGGGGCAGAGAGAGAGAATCCCAAGCAGGCTCCACACTGTCAGCACAGAGCCTAGCACGTGGTTCGATCTCACCAACAATGAGATTGTGATCTGAGTCCAAATCAATAGTCAGACGCTTAACCAACTGAGCCCCCCAAGCGCCCCTAAAAAGACGTCTTAAAAGGGTATCCTGCTCCAGTACAATGAGCACACTTTACACTCAGATTTTGGTTTCTAATATCATTCTTCAATAAGAGAATAGGGAGCCAGACTCCTTGGAGAAACACACAGCTGGTTCTAACACTGAGGCAGGAAATAAAGAAGATAAGCCTGGAACATACTATAGTGCCAAAAGATAAGGAAGTGCTAAAAAAAAAAAAAAAAAAGATACCCATATTGATTGATGTGTGAGTGTCCTGGTGGCTAAAAATAAGCAACAAAATAAAGTAATACTGGATCATAACTAACAGTATAAAATAAGTATTCATGAGTCTACACTGATATGAATATTTGATTAAATAAGTTAATTAGTGGAAGAGAAGAGACAGATCTCCAAGGCAGAATTCAAAATAACTATGTAGACGGTCTGCCCTCGAGAAGCCGGAGCAGAACTGCACCCTGCGTAGGTTTGGGCTGCTCATAGTCACTTCCCTCTAAATGGTGTGGTGGCGGGTGGGGGAGAGTAACTTTGCAGTGGAGAAATCTTACACTATTTCAGCCAGGTGGTCAAGGTCAGCATCAGAAGCCATAAATCTTGTTGGTAGTATGTAGCTTTGATTTAATTTGACGAAAATAGCACTTTACCTCCGTAGCCTTCCTCCCAATAGCCCATAACCTGACTCTTATTGTGAGAAGAACATTAGACAAATTCTAAAAGTGGGGTGTTCTACAAAATACCTGCCTAGTACTACTCAAAACTGTCAGTCATTAAAAACTAGTAAAATTGAGAAACTACCACAGCCAGGAGGAGCCTAAAGAGACATAATGGCTAAACACAGTGTGACATCCTAAAAGGGATCTTGGAACAGGAAAAGGATATTAGGTAAATACTATAGAAATCTGAAAAAAGTATGGACTTTATTTAATAATAATGTATCAATATTGGTTCATTAATTTTAACAAAAGTACCATACTATATACGATGCTAATAATAGGGGACACTAAGTGTAGGGGTATTATACTCTGTACTGTCTTTTCAATTTTTCCATAAAACTGTTCTGAAAAAGTCTGTTAAGAGAAAGCGACTCTGGGAAGAGTGTGTCTCAACCAGCACTTGGATTCAGCTGCTTCATTTCCAACATGGAAGAAACTTACATCAATTCCCTGGACCCTGAGAAGCTATTATAATTCCCCTATGATAAAAACCACCAGATCAGGGCCTGCAGTGCAGAAATAATCTTCCTGTGCAGAAATAATCATCTTGATGTCGCAAACAAATTGGCTACTTGTCCCTTCAGAAATAATCATCTTACCAAGTGCAGAAATAATCATCCTGATGTTGCAAACAAATTGGCTACTTGTCCCTTCAATGCTCGCCACTGGTTCCTCGGGCCGAAATCAGCCACTATATATCAAGCTGTGACGATAAAAGTCATATTGAGCAGGATGTTGTCAACCAAACCAGGAACCTTGGACAAGAGACTCTGGCCGAGAGCACCTGGCAGTGCCCCTCCTTGTGATGAAGACTGGGATAAAGATCTGTGGGAACAGACCAGCACCCCATTTGTCTGGGGCACAGCCAACTACTGTGGCAGCAACAGCCCTGCAAGCAACATAGTTATGGAATATAAGAGTAACCTGGCTTCAGGCATGTGTATTCCCAAGTCTCTGCTGTATGTTCTGCCATGGAAAAACAATGGAAATGAACAGTAACTGAATATCTATTTTATCAAATGCCAGACCCTAGAATACTCTTGCTTCTCCCTGCTACCAATGGGTTCTTCATTTTTTTCCCTCCTAATCTAATTATAGAAAGGTAAATTGTGACTTTCAAACTGACAAGTACCTTTTTCTGTTTTCCTCCCTGCTTTGACTTTAATTCATTTGATGCAGGAAAGAACCCTGAAACTCAGAAGAACTATTTCAAATAAAGCATCAACATAGATTAAAAAAAAAGTCTGTTAAAAAATAGGTTACAGAGGAAAATAGCATGGATAATATGATCTTATGTAAATTTTATTCATGCATCTAATTCTCAAAATAAAGAGACTTTATTCATGTCAACATAAAGAAACCTTAGGATTTTTGTTGGACATACACTAAATTTACAGATACATTTTTGGAGTGTTGATATAGCTTTTTTTTTTTAAGTTTATTTATTTGTTTTGAGAGAGAGAGAAAGAATGCATGCAGGAGAGGGGCAGAGAGAGAGGGAGAGAGAGAATTCCAAGTAGGCTCCACACTGTCAGTGCAGAGCCCAATGCGGGGCTCAATCCCATGAACCATGAGATCATGACCTGAGTCAAAATCAAGAGTTGGATGCTTAACCGACGGAGCCACCCAGATGCCCCAGAGTGTTAATATAGTTTTAATGTTGAGTCTTCCTACCCATAAGAATGGTATTGCTTTCTACTTAATATCTTTCTGTCTTTAATGTCTTTCAATAAAGATTTATTGTTAAAACAAAAAAAAATTATCCCTCCCACCCCACCTCCTCCGCTCCGCTCCCCCTCCTGTTTCCTGCTTCCCCTCCTCCTCTTCCTCCTCTTTGTAACCATCCTCCTTCTCTCCCTGCTCCTCGCCACGGTTATGCTTTTGACCCAAGTGACAGCCTACTGTATTCCTAAGGCGAAGTACCAGTGGCGGGGAGAGGGACTGACTTCTCTCTGTAGCCTTACGCCTCTCCTTCTCAAAGTCCTTCCACAAAGATGTCTCGGGCCCTCTGGTGTGCCAGCAAGTCGGAGACACGGCTGGGTGCTAGCACCAAGGGCTACCTAGCCTGGTGGGCTGGGACCCCGGCAGCATTCCTGGTTGTTGAGGAAGTTGCATGTTAAAGTGGCGTCACCTTTGACCACCTTCCCTATCGTCTCAAGGTCACGCATTCACACTTTTTCCAGCATGGTTTTACGGTCACGCAATGTATTCCTTTAACCTTAATGAGAAGGTGACACTTTTGGAGCATGTGATTACAGAAAGAGGTGTCCTTCCTTTTCTCCCCATCCCCTGCTCACTAGACCAAAAAGAAAAAAAACAAAAACAAAAAAAAAATTAAGTTTAAAATGTTTATCAGTGAATTAAACAAACGACAGTAGTTTTGTTGATATTGTAAAATTTGGAGAGATCGGATGAGATTCTGCTGTTGAGTGAATTAATTATAGTTAATTAGTGCATCTTTAGTTCAAGATGTCTTGATTCTTAGACCATGCATTCCATATATACTATATGACTCCCTAAAGAGTTTTGTCTAGTGGAACACTTCTTCTTTTTTAAAAAGTCAGTGTAACAGTGTCCAAATTGGATTACTAGTCAGCCAAGGAATACTTTCTAAAAAACTAATAGCTAATGCTTATATAACATCTGTATATGTCGAGTACTTTCCATATATTAATTTGGTCCTTACAACAAACCTAAGGAGTATGAGAATGTTATTATCCTTCATCTGTTTGACAGATGTTTCCTTGAGGAAACATCTGAGAGTTTAAATGACCTCCCTAAGGTTAGACAACTAGTCTGAAAGAAAGCTGGGACTCAAGCCTGGTAGTCTGGTTTTCAAGTCCGTGCTCTGTGACCTGTTCTGCTGTACTACTTCTTGTATGTTACACATTATATGTTACTCGGCTTCTTGTGAAGACGAAGGCAAAGCTGGTGTCCTTCTAAAATCGTATAACACAGTAGCTTTCATTTGTAGCCATTATAACTGTCACTTTTAAGCTAGTATATGATGTTGGACTTAATAGTTATTTACAACTATTAATTTTTCATGATCTCTGTAGATAATTGGGCTTGGGCACAAAGCTGTATTCTATGAACTCCAAATTTTCTCTTGGATTTAGCCAGACCATCTGAGAACTGCATACTTAGACTACATTGTTATGGCCCTTCCTAATGTTGTCTCTGCCCTACTAGGCAATATGTGTTGAGTCTGCATTGAAAGGCATCATATCGCTATGACAACTCGTGAGAGGACAAATGGTGGTGGGATTTTTATGTTTATGAAAACAGGGCATGAGTTCTAAAAGATTAAGGAAAGCTGCTCTAGACAACGCATGTCCCTGTTTCTCAGTTTCAGTCACTATTTGTGGCCTTTTTGGCCTCTATGCTGACAGCTGAGAGCCTGGAGCCTGTTTTGGATTCTGTGTCTCCCCCTCTCTCTCTGCCCCTTCCCCACTCGCGCTCTCTGTCTCTCAAAAATAAATAAAAGTTAAAAAAATCGGGGTGCCTGGGTGGCTCGATCGGTTGAGCGTCCGACTTCGGCTCAGGTCATGATCTCACAGCTCGTGAGTTAGAGCCCCGCGTCAGGCTCTGTGCTGACGGCTCAGAGCCTGGAGCCTGCTTCGGATTCTGTGTCTCCCCCTCTCTCTCTGCCCCTTCCCTGCTCATGCTCTGTCTCTCTCTGTCAAAAATAAATAAACATTTTTTAAAAATTTTTTAAAAATTTAAAAAATAAGCTAGTTCCTCAAGACGGGCATTGCACTTAAGTATGCAGCAAGTATTTTTTGCATGTTTCCCAGTTCATCACACAGAATATTAAAAAGTCATGTATTCAAGGATCTCTACTTAATGAAACTAATAATTTTTATTTGCTCCATTAAACATTGTCTTAAGTGAAATGAGCCTTTAAAAACAAACTAAAACTGTATTTGGTGGTGAAGAACACAATGACTACTGATAACAGTTTGGTACCACTGCCTTGATTCAAGCTAAGTTGCCAAATGTTCTGCTCATCATTACTTTTGTGTCATCAGTGCCGACGTCAGACCTGTGAAACAAACGAACGAAGTCTTATGAAAATTACTTTGACTGTATGATTCCTCTGAAAGGATCCTGGAGACTCCACAAAGTTCTTAGACTGTTCTTTGGGAACTGCTATTCAAATCTATCCTTTTTTTAAAATCTGAAATATATTCAGTTTTTTAAAGAAAACTCCTAAGGAAGCAACAATTTTGCACGTCTAAGTACGTCATTTAAGGTGAAAGTACTGTGTTGAATTTTAGGAAAATATAGAAAAGAAGGACCTTTGATATCAACTACTATTAACACATATGTATTTTCCTCTAAAATATAATTTAAAAACTAAAATTACTATTTACATACAGTAAATTCAAACAACATAAGAAAGTATATATATGAAATGTCTCCCTTCTTTATACCACCCATACCTCTCTCTAAAGTTGAATATTCCTCATACATACTTCCAATAAAGACATTTTATTTTATAAAAGTATAATAAACAGAATCCAAGATACCTTTAATTTTTTTTAATGTTTATTTGTTTACTTTTGAGAGAGAGAGAGAGAGAGCACAAGCAGGGGAGAGGCAGAGAAAGAGAGAGAGAGAGAGAGAGAGAGAGAGAATCCGAAGCAGGCTCCAGGCTCTGAGCTGTCAGCACAGAGCCCAATGTGGGGCTCAAACCCACAAACTGTGAAATCATGACCTGAGCCAAGGTCAGACACTTAACCAACTAACTGTGCCACCCAAGTACTCCTGAATCCAAGATACCTTTAGAATAATTTTACTTTTACTTAGAGTAGAAGGCATCTTTTAATAATTTTATTTTCATTTAGGGAAAACAGGTGAATGATAAGTCTCAAAGAGCTTTTTTTCCTCCTTTTGTCAGTACTGGAAAGTTCTAATTTTTTAGAGTTAAAAAGAGTCTGTCTCCAACAGGCTTTAGAAATCAGTAACTTTAGTTAACCATCATTAACAAAAGATTGATGTGTACCACTTAATATATCAAAATATGTTTTAAGTGCAGTGGCTAAAGATCCAAGTTTGAAAACAGATCAGTATGGCCCAATGTTAGTGATGAAGAGGAAGGGTGGAGGGAGATGAGTGGGAGAGGTGGGTAAGGACTAGGTCTTGGAGGCCAGGAAGGGAATTTGGATTGTACCCTAAGTATAATGGAAACCAACTGGAGAGGATGCATTGGTGATATCCGAATTACATTTTTTAAATGACCATTCTGGATACCTCTGCACAAAAGACAGACTTTAGGGTGTGAAGAGAGGAGACGGGGGATCAGTTAGAAGGTGGTTGTGGTAGTTGAAGTAACAGATGATAGTAGAGTAGACTAGGATTATTGACATTAGTGGAGATGGTGAGGCTCAGATTCAGAAAATATTTTGCATGTAAGTTGTCAGAGTGTGGTTTGAACTGGATGTAAGATATAAGGAAAGAAGGGAATTAATGCTAGACCTATGAGTTGTATGACTGAGGTGGGGTGGATTTACAAACCCTATCACTAAGGGGGTCTAGCAACAAAAGACCAGGGTATTAGGGGGATCTTCAGTGTGAATATTGAAATTGTCAACAATGACAGTGGGTCTAGGGGTGGAAATGAAGTGGTGATCCAGGTATTGAAGTTATTGGTTACTGAGGAAGAAGTATGCCTGAGTGTTCAGAAGCTAATAGCCAAAAGGAGGGATAACAGATAGCAAAATTCAGTAACATGCATTTTAAAGGTCTAGAGTTTCTGAGGGAGAATGGAAGATAGAGTTTAAAATCCATCAAAATACAGTGCTTCTAGGCCTAGTCAAAATTTGATGGGGACTTGGTCTAGAGTGATAGCAGAGGAGATGAACAAATGTGGCCTAACTGGAAAAACAATTGGATTAACTTGACCATACTTGGTGACACCTTGGGAGTGGGAATTGAGAAATGAGAGCCAAAGTAGCCTCTGGGTTTCTGGCTTGTGTGACTGGATAAATTGTGACAGAGACCAAGATAGAGAATGCCTATAATAATGCCCAGGTATGTTGGGGAAGATGACTGGGACAGTTGAGTTTGAGGAGCATATAAGGTTTTCAAGTGGAGATGCCTTATAGGAAGTTGGATACAAGAGATTCTGGGGAAAACGAGATGGAAGAGGGAATGGGGGAGAGGTCAAGAGCCAGAGTGCAAGAAAAAGCAAAAGAAAATATGACTCATCACATTTTCATACCCTTAAAGCAAATGTGACTTCTGGTTCAAACACAGCGGTCTATTTTCACACGTGCTCTCCCTTGTACTTTTTAAACTCCAGTAAAATGAAATAAAAGAATACAACTGGAAATGAACTTTAACAACAAAGAGAAAGAGAAATTGGAGAAATACCTAAAAGGAAGATGGAGAATCTTGCTGTTTAGTAAACAGATTGGAAGCAACACCAAAACAATTTGCAGAAAAAGGGGTTATGGCAGGGTGAGGAGTGACTTTCCTAACTAAACCCCCCAGTGAATCTTCAGGCTCAGCTTTGACTTTTGTGGCATGTAAGAATGAGAAATAGATGTGAAAATAGAAAGGTTATTTAAAGATGTGTCTAAAGAACAGCTGTATGATTTGATACCCTACCCCCTCTCTCATTCTTCATATACAACATTCAGAATAACCCAGGTTAAAAAAAAAATGGAGAGATTCTCTCTAGAGAAATTGAAGGAATTAAGTTGAAAGGACTACAATCACTGGTGTGTGGTTGGCACCCCAGAGTCAAGAGCCCCTCATTCAGGTATTGCAGGAGAGGAAATGTCTCCAGCCTAAAAACCAGACCTGTGAACAAAGTACAGCAAGTACCTTGAAGGAAAGAACACAGTACAGCAGCAGACCAGCTGACCATGGAGGAAATCTTTAGGAAATAAATCTTTAAGAAAACTGATGGCTATATTTTGGAGGAATTTGAGAAAACATATTATATTGTATTATTATATTATAAAAAACAGAACAAGAAAGCATTTGCAAATTTAAAATTTGATTAGAAAAATTGTAAATTAAGAGGGGTTGGAAATAACATTGGAATGTCATAGAAATATAGAGCAAACAGACAGATGGGAAATATGACAGGGAAAAATAGATACTCCAGAAAAGAATCAAAAATAGGAGGAAAGAAGCTGTCAAAGAAATAATAGAAGAAAACTTCCCAAGGCTGAGAAAAAAACATGCATCGTTAGACTGGAAGAATCTACAGAATGCAGAACAAGATGAATGAGAAAACACCTACATCTAAACACAGCCTCCTATGTCTTCCAATTGCCAAGTTAAATAATATTCTGAAAGATCTCAGAAATAACAATAGAGTGTATGTACAAGGAATAAGAATTACACTGCAAGGGCACCTGGCTGGCTCAGTTGGCAAAGCATGCGACTCTTGATCTCAAGGTTGTGAGTTCAAGCCCCACTTTGGGCATGGAGCCTACTTAAAATAAAATAAATCATGTGAGTAGAAAACCAGAGTCAAGAAAAGAAGAATCACACTGCCATCAGACTTCTCATTACTGTCACCGGACCAATGTCTTAAGTACACAGTAGGAAAATTATTTTGAACTGACAAATTATTGATCAAGAATGTGAATGTAAAATTAAAAACATTTTTTGGACAGCAAGAACTCTTAAGTGTACTTTGCACACACCACATTTGGTGTGGTATCAGAGAAAATAAGGCAAAAGACCAAGAAAGAGAAAAACATGGGTTGAAGGAAATACTGGCTTTAACCAGGAGGTGATTTAAGGACAGTTATAAGATGAAAACTACACAGGAGGCTGTTCTGTGGTCAGTCAGGAAAGGCTCAGTGAGGAACAAAGTTCATTATAAATCACAGGTCTCAGAGAGGGGGTCACTGCATGCCATCCAGGGTCATAGGGGAAGCACCAGCTTTTTATCAAGTGGCAAAAGACAGGAACAGGAGGAAAATCTGGGCCAGAATCTTCAGTGGGGTTTCCACTGGAAAGTAAAGGCAGGGCGGGGCAAACAGTTTAGAACTGGCCAGTTTGAATAATTCCCGTGGGCTCTAGGCCCTAGAGACTCTCGCTAGTTGCTTAGCACCAGGTCTGGCTTCATTAAGCGAGTGCCTCCTGGGGTGCTTGGGTGATAGAGGAGGTGTGGCTCAGGGTTTGGTCAATTTGCATATCAAAAGTGTCCTTCTGGCTGAGCCCACCCTGCTGGCTTTAAGAATTGACTAGCCCAGGAAGGAGCAGTCTCTCCCCAGCCAGAAAGATGTCGAAACATCATAATATACAGAAAATTAAAAGCATAAATAATACAGAAGCTTAAGAGACAACTAGTCTGCCCGAAGCAATAAGTGAGGGCCCTGAGAAGCCTATCTCTGAGAAGAAAATGTGTTCCATAGGATATCTAGCATACACTTGAGAAGCAGAATAATTCTTCAAGATTTGTTATAAGCTTGTTATCTGTGGTACAAACACACACACACACACACACACACACACACACACACACACACACACTCCAAGAAAATTCCTAGCATAGAAAGTACAAGAAAATGCAAAAGTTCAATAAGAAAATATTAGTCCTAGGAATTAAATATGGCAGTTGATTTGCCATTGTGAAAATTTTCACATCCAGAGAAGTAGAGAGAGTAGCATGATGAATTCCTATATACCCATCACTGGATTCAACAATTATCAAAAATAAGCTACATTCGTTTCATCTATCCTTTCCTCCCTTTTTTTTTACTTGGCACAGAATATTTAAAAGCAAACTACAGACAGTAAATAATTTTTACCCCTACATTCTTCAGTTTCAATCCCTAAAAGAAAATACATTTACTTTTTAAATCATAATGCCATTATGAAACCTACAAAATTAACAATAAGTTGTTGGTATAACCTAACATTCCAGTTCATAATCAAGTTTCTCCATTTGTCTCAAAAGCATGTTTGTATAGTTGATATGTTCAAATTGATCCAAACAAGATGCTTATATGGTATCTGGTTGTGTGTTGTTTTTTTTCTCATGCCACTTGATATATTGAAGAAACAGTATCAGTTTGCCTGTAGAATATCCCACATTCAGGGTCTAACTTTATTTCCTTAAGGTTGTCATTTAGCTTGTTCCTCTATCCCTCTGTATTTCCAGTAATTTGAAGCTAGTTGTTAAAAGTTTGGTTGGATTCAGGTTACAATGTTTGGCAAGAAGACCTGATAGGTAATGCTGTGTGAAATGTAGCTGTTTTTCAGTATTGTATGGAGTTCATGGAAAAAAATTCATCTTATCTTAAAATTAGAAATATTTTCTTCTGATAATACAGCATTGGACAAGGAAATCCTATGATACTGTCTGCTTTTCAGTGAACAATGTTCATGGGGTCATGTTAAGGTAAACTGCTGTTTGCTGGTTTTCAACTTTCAAAATCAAGTATACTAAGACAAGAAGATTTCATTGTATTTAGGCAACAGAAGGTTTTTATTAAGTTTGTCAACATAAGTTAGGAGAAGTGGAGTGGGGAAAGTGGGAAGACACTCGCATCCTTATTTGCAAATGAGGGAATTAAGAGATGTGGAATAAGAATCAGAAGTTTAAGTATATTTAAGACTGCAAAGGAGTATTCTATATTATTAGAATAATATAATTATTAGAAACACAAGAAAGAGGCTAGTGTAAATGAACTTAATCTTCATCTCTCATATAAGAGGATTAATAGATAAGGTCTAAGATGTTTTTACTGCTTCTGGTAAATTAACCATTTTTATTTAAATTCTCGTAGAGGTAACTACCAGAGAAACTTAAGAACCGACTTTTTTCTTTTTCTTTTTTCTTTTTGAGAGACAGAGAGAGAGAGAGAGGAGAGAGAGAGAGAGAGACAGGGAGACAGAGGATCCAAAGCAGGTTCTGCACTGACAGCAGAAAGCCTGACATGTGGGGCTTGAACTCAGGAACCACCTGTGGGATCATGACCTGAAATCAGACGCTCAACCAATTGAGCCACCCAGGTGTCCCAAGAACACTTTTAAAGTGGGTGTGTCTGGGGAGTGGAATTGGGGGTGGGAGGAGTGGAAAGCAATGTTGCTTCTTTATTGTACATTTTTCTGGACTCCGTGGTTGCTTTTAACCATGCACATTAAGGAAAGTAATAACTTTCCCCCTTAGTCTTAATAACTACCCTAAAACGTGGTTTCATCAAGTAAGCTCTACTTTAATATAACCTTAGTTTTCAAATGTATGAAGACACAGGTCAGATACATAAAAGAATTAAGCACACATCAGAAAAAATCTTTGTGCTTAGTAGTTGTAGATCTAGAGCACAATAGTAGTGAATTCTGGCTTGCTGAAACAAATTGTATCAAAGTTCTATGCACCTAAAGGATTTGAAATGCTTGCCTTTTCAATGGCTGCCATTTGTTTCCTGATTTGAAGCCTCTCCTGACTGCCTTGTGCAGAGCCGGTTTCTTTAAAATTTAAAAACTTCACTGTAGTGATAGAATGGCACAAAGTAACAAACTGCCTCAACACAATGATAGTGAAAATAACCTCTGTAGCCAGCTAAAGAAAAGCTAACAATGATAAACTTCAGGAGGATGATAGATGCTTTCCAGAGAAGTTTCCCTAATTGTTTTAAGCTGTGAGTGGTTAGTAACTTTCTCCCCAGAAATTAATCCATTGTACATAATGAATATAGACAACTAAAAAATTTCCAGGGGTGCCTGGGTGGCTCAGTCACTTGAGTGTCTGACTTTTGATTTAGGTCAGACTGTGATCTCACAGTTCGTGGGTTTGAGCCCTGTGTCGGGTTCTGTGCTGACAGTGCAGAGCCTGCCTTGGATTCTCTGTGTCCCTCTCTCTCTGCCCCTGGTCCCCTCACACCCCCTCTCTCTCTAAAATAAATTTGTAAAATATTAAAAAAAAAAAAAAAAGAATTTCCAGAAATTTTAAAAGGTTGCTTTTCCTGAGCAGGATAAATCGCACATGTCATTGGAAGATCAGATTTCATAACTCCCCATGCTTGAAAGAATTCAGAATTTGAAGAGTGCTTCAGACAAGAAATGGAGGGTCAAAATCTGCATTGCCTAAGAAGACTTTCTAGTGATGATCTCTCTGAATGTAATCCTGGCTGTAAAGAGAAAGATGTGTGAAAGCTCTAAAATCATGCCATGGAAAAATATTATCTAGATAGCAAGCATTTACTTCATGCATACTGGTTTTAACACAATGTATTCAGATTTAAATTACAGATGTTTTTGGCCTAAGTTTGTTAAATGCAAAAATCTCTCCCCTCAAAACTTTTTTGAATGTAATGAAATCTCTGGAAATGAGCCCTGAAGTTTGTTTAAAGTCCCAGTAGATGTTGAGTTTAGCTCTTCCAACCATTGAGCTCTGTTGTTTACCTTTTCATCTCAGATTACTAATTTTCATTCATTATAAAATCTGGCAGAAGAATGAATTATGTATATTTTATAATTCACGTATTCTAAGTATTATTTGCTTTTCAGTGCCACTTAACGGTTATTTATAGAATGTGGTTATTGAAATCAGCAATGGATGTGAAATCAGACTGAATCATAATGTTGGCGTTAATCCTAGATTATATAACAGTGGACGAATGATTTAATTTATCTGGGCCCATTTCCTCTTTTATGAATAAAGGAGTCAGATTGACCCTTTAATCCATTATTCTGTGTCATCATCTAAATCATTAAGGTTCCTGTGTATTAAAAGATTTTATGAAGAGTATAAACAACCTCGTTATTCTCAGTTCTTGCCATGTCCCTTAAACAAGTAACATGTGGAAAACACGAGATGATTTTCCCTTCCACCTAAATTTATAAAATCTAGGAATTTATAAATTTGGTTTAACAGTTCAAAATTTTAGTCTGAGGAAAAAGAAAAACTCCATATTAGACCTAATAGATACTAAACCAAAGTGAAATATAATTTAGTTCTTAAAGTACAGTATTCAAGAAAGAAAATCCGGAGGGCTGTGTTCCAGTCATTAGTACTGCTAAACAACCTACCCCCAAATGTAGTGGCTTAAGACAATAATAATCATTTAATTAGCTCAGAACTCGCATTCTGGGTAGCTCCCTTCTGCTCCACAATATCAGCTGGATGTTGGGCTATTATTGCCCAAAGACTGGGGCTGATTAAGCATTTTCTCAGCTCTTCCCTTTGTAACAAAACACCTTGGAAACATTTTCTATAGTCACTATCGCTAATTCTCCTCTACCGGTTTTCCTTTTTAAGATTTTTTAAAAAAATAATTCTTTTTTTTTTGTTAAAATGTTTATTATTTTTGAGAGAGAGAGAGAGAAAACCAGCAGGGGAGGGCAGAGAGAAAGGAAGCCAGAATCCCAAGCAGGCTCCACGCCATCAGCACAGAGCCTGACGTGGGGCTCAAACTCATGAACTGAGAGATCATGACCTGAGCCACCCAGGTGCCCCCAAAATAATTCATTTTAAAATAATTTCAAGTATAGAGAAAATCTGCCAGAAGGGTGAAGATTCCTGTATCCCTCACCTAGATTCCCCAGTTACTAACATTTTATCGAATTTGCTCCATTGTTCAGTACTACTCCCTCTCCATATACGCATACCCAGCGCGCATGATCATTCATCCTTTTTTGAACCTTTAGAAAACAAGCTTTATACATGATATCCCATCACTACTAAATATTCTAGTCTGTGTTTTCTAACTAGAACATTCTCGTATATAACATTGTTACAACATTGCCATCCAGTCCACAAACTTCATTCATATTTTGCCAAATGTCTCAGCAGTATCCCTTGTGATACCTCTTCT
Source organism: Panthera tigris (assembly GCF_018350195.1). Taxonomy (NCBI): domain Eukaryota; kingdom Metazoa; phylum Chordata; class Mammalia; order Carnivora; family Felidae; genus Panthera; species Panthera tigris. The sequence goes on along the minus strand of NC_056671.1, from coordinate 35,045,227 downwards.
GATCCAGGCTGCTATCCAGAATATGTGATGCATTTAGTTGTCATGTCTGTTCAGACTCATTCAGTCTGAAACAGTACTGCAGTCTTTCCCTTGAGAGTTTTATTGAGTAGAGACTTTATGTTATGTAGGATGATCCTGGAGTACTTTAATATGTTCCTCATTTGACCTCCACCCACAAGCTTTAGCATCCATTGATGACTCCCATCTGAATCAAACACCTCTATGATAATTGCCAAGTGGTGATTTTCTATTTCCTTCATTCCTTCTACATTTATCAGCTGGGCACACTACTAAAAGGAGGAGCTTTTCCTTCATTCATTTATTGATAATATAAGGACTCATTAATTCCTATTTTATTTGTCAGGTGGTAATCCATTACTATCATCATTTATTTTGACATTAAAATTGTCTACTTGGCCAGTAGGAGCCCATTCAAGTTACATCCTGTGTTTTGATATGTCCCATTATTCACTGAGCATTTCCTTACTTTTTGGGATAGAAAGTATCCCAGGGTCATTTTGTACTTTCCCTGACCTAGTTCTGGAATCAGTCTTTTCTCAAAATAGCTCTGGTCCCTCTTAGTGGAGGTTAGGTATTTAGAAAACAACATCTGGGCACTCGATGTGCTCGATGCTACAGGGGTGTCATCACTTCTAGGCCCTCTCAGCCAAAAAAGCTAGGAAGATATCTACATATATGTAGAAGCAGCCTAATTTTAATATGTTGGAGCTTTGATTGCAAGACAGTATTGCATGATATTCCAGTCAGGGAGAAAAATTAACTTTTATTTTCTTCGTCCCTTCTCCTCCAGGTATGTGCAATCCTAGAAACTATAGTGACACACCTCCAACCTCAAAGAGCACGGTGGAGGAGCTTCACGAGCCAATCCCTTCTCTCTTCCGGGCGCTCACAGAAGGAGACACTCAGTTGAACTGGAACATTGTTTCCTTCCCTGTTGCAGAAGAACTCTCGCATCATGAGAATCTGGTTTCCTTTTTAGAAACTGTGAACCAGCCACACCATCAAAATGTATCTGTCCCTAGCAATAATGTTCACGCACCTTACTCCAGTGACAAAGGTAACTGCCCACAGCTGACTTTCTATCTTGCCCCCTCACTTTCTGGGTGGTCTGTGAAACCTACAGTATCTTTGAGTTTGTCTAATCTTAAGTAAATTCTGGACTTTAATGACCCTAATCCCTAAGTAGATAAGGAGGCATGTCAGGCATATAGTCACCACTCCTTCATGGTCACAGTGATAGAGGTTGTGTTGGAAGATAGATAATCTGGTTCTAATTTTGATGTTTATTTGTGTTAGGTTTAAATTGTTCTTTCCATAGGATAGCAACAGTGCTGCTTACTTCATATAGCATTGCACACTGTCAGGTAATATTCAGAGTGTCCTAGGAAGTCACGTTTTTGTAATAGCATTGGTACCAAAAATGCTACTGAGGTCATCTGCTAAATTTCTTTATGAGCAAGTTGGTATTACAGACGTCTAATCTCCAGGTATAAACTGTCCCCAGTGCTGTTGGTCAGAAGGGGAACTAAATGAAAGAATGACTTGTATAACTTTGAGAACCACATTAAAGAACGCTTATTAGTGAGGATAGGTCATTCCTTAATGTAAAGGGCATGTAACTTTTATAAAATCTTTGATATTTTCAAGTAAAAGGCTCTGCACCATTTTACTGTGGAAGAATATGGCAATGATGAAGTTTTTATTTCTTAAAATATGAAATGAATTATGCATAAATAGTATAATTTGTATTATTTCTTATTTGGCTTTTTGTTGTGCCCTCCCTTATAACCCTGCCTATCTGAAATAGTATGACCTTTGGATATCAGTAGTAAAAGCAAAACAGCATTTGTTAATGATACTCAGAGTAAGCATTCTTGTTGCTTTTTGGTTATACTACCTTAAGAGACAAATTGCAGATTTTGGAAAACATCAGAAATATATGGAATATGCCTTATTAAGGTATTTTGCTACCATTTTCTCCACTAAAATGTAATCAGTATAATAGGTATTCAATGATAATTCATAAATTTTGTTCAAATATCATTTAATTTAATAAAATAATTAGCAGGAAGCCAAGTTTCCTGGAAACACCAACTCTCTTTCGAGACAAAGTTTCTCCTCTTTGACACCTTCTCTAGGTGCCCCTGCTCTTACCTCTAGAGCAAATTAGCTCTATTCCTTCTCCCCATATTTGTGTTTTGACTTGTTGTCTGTTTTTAACTTATAGGTCTACCATTTTGTACTTAGTTCCTTGGATTCTCTCATTACTCTTTGAGTCCATAATGACCATTCCATAGTAGGTGATCCATAAATACTTGTTCAATTAATAAATGAAAAAAAGTTACTAATCACCTGGAGATTCAAAGCTCCCCTGTCTGCTCAGTCCCTAGTCTGCCTGGTCTCATGCTGTACTGGCCTTCGTGTTTTCTGTCTTGACCTGATCTCATCTTCTTTTTTTTTTTTTTTATTTTTTTTTTTAAATTTTTTTTAACGTTTATTTATTTTTGAGACAGAGAGAGACAGAGCATGAATGGGGGAGGGTCAGAGAGAGGGAGACACAGAATCCGAAACAGGCTCCAGGCTCTGAGCTGTCAGCACAGAGCCCGACGCGGGGCTCGAACTCACGGACCGTGAGATCATGACCCAAGCCGAAGTCGGCCGCTTAACCGACTGAGCCACCCAGGCGCCCCCTGATCTCATCTTCTATAGCCAGTGATGGTTCTGCTGTCTCCTGCTGCCAACCTTTCACTGCAGCGGGACTGGCCTCCACTCCGTTCCCCATGCGCACTGCACTGGTCTCCTTGTGACTTTCCTTGTTTTGTTACCTGGTAACTTTGCATTTCATTCTTCTTCCTAATACAAGCCCGCTTTTTTCCATTAAACCTTTCCTTGCTATTCAGACGCCTGGTAATTTATCAGTTCTATAAATGGCTCTGTAAAATAACAGACTCTAACCACACACTCTCTATTAATATTTTTTATTGTCTTTATTTATTTCATGTACCCTATCCTCCTAGCTAGGTCATTATATTAAGCACCAGGAGAACTAAAAATTGAAACAATCAAAAATAGTTGTGTTGGAAAGCAAGACTAGAAATTGCTACTGATAACATGAGCGTTTTTAAATAGCTAATGCGGAATTGTGCCAAGTATTGCTAACCATTTTGCATCATTTGAATTAAGTTTGTTTTGTTTTTTTGTAAATTCTCAGTATAGGTTTAGAACAGTATTTTTCAAACTTCTTTTAACCAGAGAATTCTCTCCTCTAAGGAAATCTTATCAGAAATGCCCAATTTGAGGTGCCTGGGTGGCTCAGTCAGTTAAGTGTCCAACTTTGGCTCAAGTCACGATCTCATGGTTCTTGAGTTCAAACCCCTCATCAGGCTCTCTGCTGTCAGTGCAGAGCCCATTTCAGATCCTCTGTCTTCCTCCCTCTCTGCCCTTCCTGCTCGTGCTCCCCCCACCTCTCTCTCAAATATAAATAAACAGAAGGAAGGGAGGGAGGGAGGGAGGGAGGAAGGAAGGAAGGAAGGAAGGAAGGAAGGAAGGAAGGAAGGCAGGCAGGCCCAATTTAAAAGGCACAGCTCTGAAGCATAGCAAATGTTAAGCCTAGTAACCTTAACTTTGAGATCAAAGTCCAGAATCTGATAAAGTGACTAAGGAAGTCCTTTACCTTCTTCAACTGGAGTGGGGGACTCTGGCTTCTTTCTCAATATAATTAACAAATGTGATCTTTTTTCCTACACCTCATCCATTGTCCTGTGTAGACCAGCAGTAAGAGAACCAAGAATAACTATTAATATCAGACAGGTATTAAAGCATTTCCTGATTTTCCGCTTTCTTGCTCTGAGCTCTTAATTTTTTCTTTTTCAGAACACATGTGTACTGTGGTTTATTTTGATGACTGCATGTCCATACATCAGTGTAAAATATCCTGTGAATCCATGGGAGCGTCCAAATATCGCTGGTTCCATAACGCCTGCTGCGAGTGCATTGGTCCAGAATGCATCGACTATGGTAGTAAAACTGTCAAATGTATGAACTGCATGTTCTAAAGAAGGAGAAGAATGCAAACCAAAGCAATCTAGACAACAAGAAAGATATGAAAAACTATTCATTGAGCTCTACTGGTTGCACCAGCATGCTAGCTGGTTAAGAAGATAGAAAGAATTTGGATGGAGTTAAAGTATGACAAATCCAGTAATGTGTTAAATTATAATTATAACTGCTCTGGTTGATTTTATAGCCCACTGGCAATAAGCCCTTTCCTCTTAAATACATTTACAACTTTGATCGTATGAGAAGCAAGTACACAGAGAATTTCTTGAAAGATCTGAGGTTTTTTGACAAAGCCCGATGTCATTTTTTTTTTCTAGCCTTCCAAAAGCCTTTGGTTTTGAAAGTGTTGGAGCACATTAACATAAGTTATGATCTCTTCATATACTACTCCTGGGACACTGAGTTTTTCCAGTCGTACACCAGTCTTCACTCACTGTACCTTGTCTCGTTTATCTCTTCTATAAATAGGGTAGATAGTCCGATGAGAACTCACATAAATTTCACCATTAAAGGCCTAATTTCAAACCTTGTAATGTTGGTTTTAGAAAGTAAATGCTTACTACATTTTACAGTTTAAAACTCTTACGTAGCAGAATCCATCCTGTAATACACATGCTGACAGAGCTTTGAGGAAAATTTCTCCTTCTCTTACATGCCCCTGCCCAAAGTGCTGATGTAGGTGAATTCTGACCAAGAATTGCAAGGCACACCTATGACATTGCATTAAACATTCTGCTAGGGTATAAAGAATTAGGAAGTTAAAGCATTTCTCAGACTTGAGGTACCAGCTTACGGAACACTCAGGATGGGAAGTGCCTGCCAAATCAGACTCCACTTAGAGCACCAGGGAAACACTTCGTCCTGTTGTACAGACAGCGTGGGCAGAGCCTTGTTCCTAAACTGAGTGACAGGAGGAGATAAAGAGGAAACTCACCGGCGTGAACAGGGAAGGTTGAAAAAGCTGGCAATTCTTATGGGAAGCAAACTTAAACTATTTTGTTATAGTGTAATCTTTCCTTTAGGTTTCCATCTGGATAGAATGTTCTCACTACAAAGTATAATCAGACAGTGGGAGGTGAAGGGTATGCAATGAAAAAGAAATCTCTGTTTAAGATGATGTTAACTCCAAATACACTACAGACTATTTTGTTTTATATATTTCGATAATGATAAGCTTAAATACTATGTGTCCTTCATCGTAATAAAATCCCAGTCTTCAAGCATGAATCTAAAACATAAATATTTATATTACAGAGACTCTTGACTATACAAAATTATTAATTTTTCAGTACATTATGAGTTACAAGTAACTTGCAGGAATATCTTTTTTGTATGTCTAAATATTTTAGTACATAAAAATAGATAATGCTCTTAGACACTTTGTATTTATATTCATTATATGAACAATAGTTAGTTACAAAATCATATGTAATATCATAATTAACTGTCATAAAATCTAAAGCCTTAATACCTTTCTGTTCTTTCAGGCTACTCTAATGAATACTAAAGGTACTTTAGCCTTTTCAAAAACGTTTGGCCTTTAAAAAAAAAGTTAAAATTTAGCTCTTGCGTGTATTTTTTTTAATAGGAAAATATTGGGATATCCTTTTCTTACTTCCACCTAAAATGCCTCTGTTTAAAAGTGCCTTGAAAACATTTTGGCTTTCCTTCTTCATTAATGCCTACAAAGGTAATGGTTTTCTTAAAACCTTTTAAACTAAAAAAGAGAAAGTTTTAAAGGAATCTACATCCAGGTGCTTCATTTCCACTTTGGTATTCTTCAAAGTAATTTCATATCTATGAATATAGAAATCCTTCTGTGTTTATTGACAGTGCTTAATGTTGCCTTAACTATGACACTTTTTAACTGCATTTATTATCTTTATTAGGACTTCATTATTAAATTTTTAACTGTAATATCTCTTCTGCCCTTATACTGGGAAGGTAATTTCTTGAACCATTATTGTATTTGAACTGATTTTCCTTACATCTATTTCTCCCAGTAGAAATCATCCCTAAATGCAATGGTTAATTTCATATTAAATTTTGCTTTGTTTTTGTGGTTTATGAAGGGATTGAAAGACAGAGTTTACCTAAAAGATTCCATTACCAGTTTATAATGTATTTCAAGTTTTTAATAATAATGTTTTCCAAATTAAAAGTATAGCATTTCAGAAGCCAGTAACCCCACTAAAATTTAGACCCTTTATTACTATTCTAGATATGATTTACTTCTAACGTGAAGCTCTGGTAAAAATTCTTTTTTTTTTTAATCAAAAATTCGGTTAACTATTTTATAACTAGATCAAAAAACCCCTAAATCAGTAGGTATTAGAAAAGCCATATATAAAAGTTTCTTTCCTAGGGTAAGACATGCCCCTGCTAGTTAGTTTTCCTGTCTCTCTTTGTCCCCATAACATCTAATTATTGCAGAAATTGTACTCAAAATAGTGGCACCAAATCAAATGATAATTCAAATAAAGTAAGTCTTTGTTTACATAGAATGCTATAAAAGAGAGGCTTTCATTTAGAAATAATATTTCTAAAGCTTTGGTAAGCTTTTAGAATATTTGAACAATTATTTATAAAGCAGAGTAGCATCAACATAGAGAAAAGAAACTAAAACTTCTGAAAAATGAGGTAGATATGAATAAGCCACATATTTAAAGTTTGTTTTTGTGAAAGCTTCCTTGAAGATTTTTAAAATCTATCCTACATTCCCCAGAGTCTATGTTAATTGTATTTCACATGATCTGCAACATGTAGAATTACGCATTTTTTTCTTTGGTTGTCCCTATAAGCAAAAGAGTATTTTAATAAAAAATTGAAATGACTGTGTCCTGCTTTTTGCTAACTTCAGTGTAGAACAAACACTAGAATAAATGTGACATTTCTGTCTAGTGAAGTTCTAGTTTGAGGGAAGCGTGTACCCTTCACTCTGGATGTCCCTACACATTGTGTTGAAACAAAGGCTCTTTAATAGTTTGCTCTCTGCTTTTTCATGCGCTTTGTTCCAATACGGGGGAAACTTTGAAATGAAATACTTAACATTCTCCTTGTTCTACAAGGCTCAGGAGATCTATCTGATGGTTGGAAGGAGTCACAGGAAGGTCAAGGTAGGAAAATCACTCCCCGCTCTCCCACAGTGACCCTCATGGGGTGACGTTATTAGAATTGAGAGCCATAAATGGTACCTTTATGATAGATTCAGCATTGTTTCCCAGAATCTACGTTCTGACAGCTTGGTGGACAGGGCTTCTAGAGAGGGGAACATTCTAGAGGACAGGTTGCCAGCCGAGTGATTTAACGGAATGAGAAATCTAAGGAGTTTGGGGGTAGAATTCATTTCAAGTAGGACCATACATTCGATGAGGAAAGTTGTTCTTTTGCTGAAGCTGTCCAGTGGCGGTGAGTCATGTGACCCTGAGAGGCAGAGGGTCTTGATCTGAAGATGCCCAGTGGAGCGAGATCCTCTCAGCCGGGGAAGCCAGCAGGCCGGCAGGCTGCAGTATGGCAGGCCCACCCAGCGGCCCACGCCAGGCATGTTCTGAGTTCCTTAAGCTGGCGGACGCTCCATTGGCTTATGGGTGTTAAGAGTTACGACTCTTATGCCTCTTAGATTTTTCCTAACCATTTGAAAAAAAATTCATTTTACATCTTTTTATTTTGAAGTCTGTGCTTGAAGGATGGAGTCAGCAGCAACTCCAGGGCCCAGCTTTTGAGATGAGAATTCTCAGTACAAAAGCAGAGAGAAAAACTTCTGCCCTCCCAGCATGGTGCTGTGACTCAGAAAGAAACCTGGACAAGTACAGAGCCCTCATCCATCACGGGGACCGAAATGTCCTGATTTGATTGAAGTTAGCCACTGAATTTAGACACAGACACCACCGAAATACTTCTGTGGCAACAATGATTGCATTGTGAGCCCTCCTGATGTACCCGATGCCACAGCCAGAGTGATCCTTCTAACACAGATGTGCAGGTAATAGCTCCCCAACCCCAGTTCCAAATCCCAGCGAACTGCAAGGCCTTTGTGCCCCTTTGCCACAGGGGCTCAAGTTACCTAGTAGGAGCAAAGCAGACAACTACTTTTTGTTTTCCAGCAGTCTCCTCTGCTTCAGTGGATTTTGCTTCTGGGGGAGGGGGTGGGGAGGTGGGGGTAAGCAATCAATCGCATTTGCCAGAAAATGGGAAGAGGCCTGGGTCTCCCAGACCATGGGGACTGTGCTCCAGGCCTCAATGTGCCCTGAAGTGTCCTGGTTCCAAAGTCAGCAGTTGCCTCCTTCTAGAGGTTTCAACTTACGGCTATTAGGAGCCCAGCCCCACCCTCCGTGTCTAGGGCCCCCAGACTTGCCTCTAGGATCCTGTGAGATGCAGGGTAGGTAACAGAGCCTTGCTCTTGGCAGATGTTGGCTGCGATAGGGCTCTGGGTCAGATTTTACTTGATTTGAAGAAAATGATGAGAGAAGACTTGTTGGGGTCCTGGGTTTGTGGAATGGCATTTTCTTCTCTCAGCCTTATCCACCGGCGGCCTCACTGTCCTCTCCTCCCGCCTCACACCCCCTTCCCTCATCCTCCTGTTCTCTCTGCTGCTGACCTTGCCCTCCCTCAGCACACCACATTTATGCCACCCTTGGGGTTTGCGTGAGTTGTTTCCTCTGCTGCCCTCTGCTTTTTATGCAGATTTTGTTTGCTTGTTCTTATTCCTGTCCGAGCTCAAATATCTCTACTACCATCTCTCAAGGAATGGCCTCTCCCCAGTCACCCCTCCTATTACCATTTTATTTTTTTAATATCGGGTAACTCCCCGAAAGTATTTATCGGTGACTTTTCTATTCTCCTCTAACTAGCATGTGAGGCCCATGAGGGTAGGGAACTTGATTCTTTATCACTGCCTTGAACACAGTTGTCCAGCACCCTTAAGTGTGGGACACATGGCAGACACAGATGCTTTAGGGATGAATGAATGATAGCAGGTCCTCTCATACTTCTGCTTAAAATGCTGGCTCCTCAGATAAAGGCCCAACTCCTCAGCAGGTCCCTAAGGGCCCCATTCTGGTCCCGCTCATCCAACCAGGCCCACCTCAGACCTCTTCCATTTTGATGTGTGGTCACTGAACTCAACGGTCAGGAAAGATTCTTGAGACGGTAAGGTGCAACTTAGTAAGTTTATTTAAGTAGCATGAGGTCAGGACTCGTGGGCAGAAAGATCTGCACATTTTGCTGTGTGAGGCTGGTGGTTTCATACTTAGTGATCAAAGGGAAGGGGGCAGGCAGGAAGTGTCAGATTACAGAAGCTACTTTACATTTCTTTGAATTTCTGCTTGTAAAACTACTTTTGCAAGATTCCTGTGGTGCTTGTCATTCAGTTCGATATTAACTATGGGTGAGATTTGCAGGCAGTCGTGAGACCCTTAAAGAATGTAGCAAGCAGCACATATTTGATGTTTATTGAAACTATGCAGGCTTGAGGCCAGCCTTCTTGGCTAAGGGTAAACATTTTCCTGCTTCTGTCCCTCATCATATTCCCCCCTAACCAATTTTCGGTCCTTAAATCTTTAAGGTTGTTGAAGGGCAAAGGGCTCATCGTCTGTAACTTCTTCAAGCTGACAGGGAGTTGTAGAGATATTCCTACCTATGATCCAAAATTGGTCACTGTCTGTTCCTATGAATAATAATCACAGAAGGCCACTGCTTCAGAGTCCAGAGTGGATGTCAAGGAAGGATTGTTTCGTGTAGTAGGGATCATCTGTCAGCGGGGCAAAGGAATCAGGAACTGGTTACGTGTACCTCGACAATAGGAAAGAACAAAGGGAAAGAGACACCACATTAGGATTAATATAATAAAAATAAGAAGTGTGATAAGACCCTTTAGGGTAGACCATAGTCCACCTCTAGATCAAGAATTTAACCAATCATCAAGTGGCAATGGAGAGTCTTTAAGACCACCAATCTGGTTATTCATATCTGTAAGGAATCCTGTTACACTTTTGTCACCATCTGTATTGGAGACACAACATTCCATTTTAATAACGGCACATGTCCTTCCTTGTGCTGCTGTGAAGGCATCTAATGCCATTCTATTTTGTAGAACTGCTTTACTCATGAGTTACTATAGTGCTTAATAAATAATGTAATGTTATCTTGAGAGTCATTTAAGGCCTTACTTGTGTAGCAGGTGGTGTTACCCATCATATAGATTGTTTTGTTTAGCAAGCAATCAGGTAATTTATAAGAGGCACTTTTAGGGAAACAAAAGAAAAATATAGGTTAGAACAAATTACAAACCCAGTGTCAGAGTCTCGCATGCTGCCAGTGAGAAAGATGCGTTTTCCTGGTTTGTAATTCAGATGTCTCTGGTGATCCTTTTGACAGGCACAAAGACTGTAGTTGACAGGCACAAAGACTGTACATGAGTTTTGGGCATTTTGTCTGAAGTTGACCTCAAGTTGTCCAGCAACTTGTTTTCAGGGCTTTTGGAAAAAAAGGGCAGTTTTTGTTTTTAATGACTTTAAGTCAAGAGAATGGAAGAAGTTTGGAAACCTTAGTTTGGAGAGCCGTAGCCAAATTCTTGAGGAAACCAAAAGAATTGAGGATCTAGTCTAGCTTATAATAAATAGTATTAAAATCAAATATCTACAAAGATGTATTACTGAAACGTATTTTCTTTCTATAATCACCCTTGTTTTTCTCAGAGATAGCCACATCAAGTCGAATTTCTTTGTAAAACAAGTCCAGTTTTGACAAATGTGGCCTAATTATTTACATAAACTCAGTAAGAATAGTGATTAATCGTACAGATCTTTTAAAAAATCTGCTTTGCTAGAACTTTTTACAATGAATCTCCAGATTGAACTTTCAATAGCCTCTTGAGGCCAAAGCCAAGCCAAATACTTGCCATCAGAGTTGCCTGCAATAGCTATAGATTTGGGTGAATTTCTCTCTTCTCAAGGTCATCAACATATCCTGAGGTTCCCGCACCTGCCAGGAAGTGACCTTCTTTTACTCACCAGGTAAGGCTGCTGGGAACTCTGTAAGCAAGATATCAGGCTGATATTTCCAAGGGGCTTTTTTGGCTCCATTAAGTCAACCTTAGTTCCTTTAAGCTGCCTGGGCATATCTGAGTCTATGCATGGCCCTCGTGACATTCTAGTCAAAAGCCTTGGTAATATAACCAATGTTTCCAATGGTGTCCTGTTATAAGGAGAACAGAGTTTCATTGAACTTATGCAAATAATTATATTCCCATGAAAGAATACTCATTGAGAGTTTCTGAATTTCAGAGGGTCCAGTGTTGCAACTTGTTCACAAAGGAATATTTTATCATAATTCTGTAAGTCACAGATATCCTAAGAGAAAACTATTAACTCTAGAAGAGCAAACATTGGAGAACCAGCAATGTTTCAAACAGGAGTCATAAAAACACTATAATCATCTTCCTCAATTCATTCAGTCCCATGTTGCTAATTCTTCTGTTTTGATGCAGCTCTCCCATTCGTTCTGGAAATTCTTATCCAGTTTAGTTTTATGATCTTAAAGATACCAGAAACCTGTTTGTTAGAAAATCCTTTTCATCAATCTTGAAGACAAAACTCATTCTGCAAGAGCATCAGAACGATAACTGTACAAGACAAAAGACTCAAAAATGGACATGGTTAAAGATCTGAAGAGAGTTTGTAACAATGCAGTTGGCAAGGAAATCTGGTTATTTCTGTGACATATAGTATTTTAATAATTAGAATGTCAAGTGATGACCTTATGCCAGGAAATATTAAAACGTTCAGAATTTCATATATTTTCTAGACGAGTTACAGCATTTACCCAAAGAATGTAACCTAAGGTTTATCATCATTTCTTTGACAACTTTCCCAGGTAACTTAACATACCAAATAAACAAGCCTATTTAGTTGAAAAGACTTGGTTTAGGGACTTCATTTAGGGAGTGCCTGGGTGGCATCTGACTCTGCATTTCAGCTGAGGTCATGATCTCACGGGTTCATGAGTTGAGCTCCACGTCAGGCTCTGCGCTCACCATGAGGAGCCTGTTTGATACTCTCTCTTCCTCTCTCTCTGCCCCAATCCCCTGCCCCATCTCTCTCAAAAATGAACTTTAAAAAAAAATATTTCATTTAGAATTTGAATCTTGGGAAGTTTCAAAGCACATGGCTAAATAGAATCACAGATCAGTATAAAACTCAATATTTCATTAACCAAGCTGGCAATAAGAGATTCTACAGAAGGTTATACAGTTGTTCACAAAACTTACCTTTTTTATTGAGAAGTTTTAACTTTCTGAAGTAATCAAAGGCCTGATAAAGACAAAACACAGAAGCTTTGGCTTTCTGGGCAGATAAAGAAAAAAAAAAAAACCTTTGTTTACAATTTTTTATTGAGAGCAGACCAATAATCCAAGAAAACTTTGTCTTTTTAACAGAGATAAAATCAAAATTTCCATCTTATACCAGTGTACCTTTAAAATCCGTTTATCTCAGTTTTAGTCCTGACCACATATAAAATTATTTTCCAACGATTTCCCTTCACAAATCTTCTATAACTTTCTTTTTCATTCAGATTTTGTCCTAAGCCTTTTCTCTCTAAATAACCCATCTGATTTTAGGACACAAATCAAACACGTTTCCCTCAACAAAGTGTATTCTCATTTCTTATACCTTCCTTGTACATTTCCTGTTTTCCTCCATACAGGGTTGAGTTGCTTAGCATTTCATCAGTCTTAATTACATTTAGGAGAATTTTAACTTAAGGAAACTAGTTGCCACTGAAAATTAATTGTGAACTGTCTGTTATACCAGAATTCTTTTTTTTTTTTAAAGTATTTAAAAAAAAATTTTTTTTAACGTTTATTTATTTTTGAGACAGAGAGAGACAGAGCATGAACAGGGGAGGGGCAGACAGAGAGGGAGAAACAGAATCTGAAACAAGCTCCAGGGTGTGAGGGGTCAGCACAGAGCCCGACGTGGGGCTCGAACTCACGGACCGTGAGATCATGACCTGAGCTGAAGCTGGACGCTTAACCGACCGAGCCACCCAGGCGCCCCTATACCAGAATTCTTTAGATTGGCAAATTTATGAATACATTTCATAAATTTCTAAAAACATGCTTTCCCATAGTACAACCATTCAATAAAGCATAAAATCATGTTTACCAACAGACTCAACTACCCTCAGTTTCTCTGCAATAAGAAGCCAAAGGCAAAAACCTATGTCAGTAATCTTTATCTTGTTTGGAATACTTAGATATCCAATGAATTCAATCCAGTTTATCATTTGACTTCACAAAACTTCTAAGTTTCAGGTTACCAAAACTTCTGGAGGCTATTTAAAAGTTCTACTTATAAACCTTTTTATTCAACCTACTCATTCCTAACAATTACCCGAGAAAACTCACGAGACAGACAAAATTAAACATCATTTGAAGCCATCTTCTGACAAATGGCAACAAAGATAACATAAGCTTATTTAGCCCTTAGTAAACCTTGGTAAAAAGTAACTCTAGGAGTGCCTGGGTGGCTCAGTCGGTTAAGTGTCCGACTTCAGCTCAGGTCACGATCTCACGGTCTGTGAGTCCGTGAGTTCGAGCCCCGCGTCGGGCTCTGGGCTGATGGCTCAGAGCCTGGAGCCGGCTTCCGATTCTGTGTCTCCCTCTCTCTCTGCCCCTCCCCTGTTCATGCTCTATCTCTCTCTGTCTCAAAAATAAATAAATGTTAAAAAAAAAAAAGTAACTCTAAAGACATGTCTATCTTAAACTAACAAACTTAAATTAGCTTTAATACAGAATATGTTGCATTTGTACCCACTAAAAGTCCATCCATTTGTCCCCCACTGTCAATTTTACTTGAGGCAACTGAGGGGAAATCTGAGGGGGTGGTTTCAGTCCAAGGGAACCCTTGGGCTCCTTCGTGCTGATTTGGGAGGTGCTTCAGTTTGAACCTCCAAAGGAGGTGGCCCCACAGCTTGGGGCTCTTCACTCCTTGACAGTGAGGATAAGAGGGTCAGGAGCCAATGGCTCCAGAGGCACTGAGGATGGTACAGGACCTGGTTATGTAAGCCATACCAAGAAACAGGAGGAGGGGGAGGTAGAGGCAGAAGATGTAAGGTGCCACCAGCAAGGCTGGAGGGGACAGAATAAAGAGGACTTTTCATCCTAAAGCTCATCAGCCCTGGGCAGATGAACAGATGCACATTTTCTTGCCACCAACAAAAAGTGAAAATAGGCAGCCCGTGTCGGGCTGGGGAAGATAGGGAACCTCTCCGAAACAAAAGGAGTTTGGGCATCCCAAAGTAGACTAGCCACCGACTTCCAACATCGTGGCCATTAACCCGGAAATGAATGAGGGAGAAGCCCCCACATACAAGAAGAGTCAGGCAGCATTCATCTGGTCCCCTCAAGATATATTTCAGACCTGACACAGAAAAGAGGAAGCAAAGAGGAGATGAGTGAGTCAGGGAAAAGAGAGGTGTGTGCAAGATCTTGGCAGCAACCTGTTTACAAGAGAGGTGGGGTGGGGGCCACCAGAGAACATGACAGAACATAGGTGATGTGATGGATTAACAGAAGTAGATGGGCCTGAGATAGCTGAGCTGATGGTGATTGAGGAGTAGACAGGGAGGAGATGGGTGTTCTCAGGTCACCTAAAGGAGAATGGACAGATAAGTGCTTTGGTACAGGGTCATAAAAGCCTGACCACATCGGATCTCGGTCCACTTTTCTGGTCAGACTTCTACATCCTCTAGTTTATATTGAGGCCAATAGTGCTACAAAAGGAACAGACTTAGGAAGAAAGCATACGAGGGATCAGGGTTAAACTGGTTCCAGTTTCTCAAGATATATCTCAAGGGAGTGTTGGATGGAATTGAGAATTTAGAGGAAAGACAGTGACAGTCACCTGGACTAGAGGCGTCCCTGCTGAACCTCAAGAGCATTGCCTTGGATAGTCTTGGCCTCAAGGACATCTCTCAGAAACCACCAAACTATCATCCCTGGTGCAGAGGGGCATCCCCAACCTGCCTACCTCTTCAGCCTAGTGCGCCTCCTGGAGTGGGAGCCCCTGCCCATCTTTCCTTTCAATCAACATAAGTTTTCTTGGGAGACAGGAGGTCTCCCCTGCACTGAGATTGCATTTAATCTGGCAAACCAGTGGTTTTTGTTTCCTTTTTAGGTCTTTTCTCGAGTAGATCAGAAAGAGGGAGAAAACAGAGGAGAACAGTGACTAAGCAACTCTCCAGAACAAGGAAGGTGAGAGTTGGAGACTCAACCAAAGGGTTGTTCAGCCTGTTACCTTGTCCCTTCATGGTCACCAAAAAGATGTTGCCAGGTGAACTGGAGACACCCTGGGCACTGGAACCTTGACCCAGCTTGACCCAAAGGAGTTGCCAAAGGTTCTTGATCTTGTCATAAGAAGGAATTCAAGGGTAGATAAACAGCATAGCAGATGAGTAACAGAAGTGGGACAATTTATTAAAGTGAAAAGTACACTCTCAAGATCTGAGAGTAGACAAGCTCAAGAGCTGCACACCCTGGGGGTTGGATGTCTATCTTTAATTGACAGTTGTTAACTAGGGGGCGTAATGTTTATTATTTGGAGTGGGAAGTATGGTTTAGCACTCCCTCCCTTCCTTTTCTTTTCTTTTCTTGTCTTTTCTTTTCTTTTCTTTTTTCTTTTCTTTTCTAAGTTTATTTATTTTGAGAGAGACACAGTGCAAGTTGAGGAGGGGCAAAGAGAAAGAGTCCCAAGCAGACTCCTCACTGCCAGCGCAGAGCCCAATGTGGGGCCCGAACCCACAAAACTCTGAAATTGTGACCTGAGCCGAAACCAAGAGTCGGGTGCTCAACTGACTGAGCCACCTAGGTGCCCCATTTGCACTTTTTCTTTAAATCCAAATTGATTCTAATATGTTAGGAGACAGCCCAAGAGGAAATCCTTTGGGATTGAGGAAGTCGATCCCATAGGTAAATCCTACAAAATGAGGACAGTGTATTAACTAACTATGAGTCCATTACCAAAATTCCCCTTGGCTTCCAAGTGGCATCCCATCAGGAATTTTGCCGTAGGTTCCTGGGGTGCTGAGTGGCAGGAGTCGACCTTCTTCCTGATTGTTCTGACACCCTTGTACTACTTGAGAAGGGATGTTGACCTCCCTTTACTTCCCCCACTCCATCCTAGGCTACAGTAGGTGCCGGTAGACGGACTGAAATGCTGCAAAGATTGAGGCTGCCTCTTTCAATTTTGAGGGAGTTGATATATTTGAGGACCAATAACAATAGCTGTTGTAAGCCTAGCCTGTAGATGTAGTATTAATGGATGGGATCCTGGCCTTCGTTGAGAAGGGGCAGCTATTTTATACTGTATTAAACATCCTATGACTAAGCTAGAAGTACCTCGAATCTGAGAGCAGGACTGAGAATGCCAAACAGCCCACAGGTAGGAACAAATGAGAGACATGAAAAAATGAAAGTATAGAACTCCTATTTAATCCAGGTGACTTTTTCATGAGCTTTATCCATGATCCAATCCCAAGAGAGTAGTCTTCCATTGGGTGAATGCCCCAACTAGGTAATAGCTCCGACCATTCCCTTCCCACAAGCATGCGGTCAGATGTATCTTGAATTTTATACTCATCGAGAGATGACACCAGATTATTTAGGAGGGAATCTTACACAGAACTCTTAAAATTCACAGCCATCCTAATGACCTGTATGGCTGTCCAGTGATAGGAATATAAGGATTCAAAGAACAGATAAAAGAAGGAAAGCTTGATTTCTGAGCCCAATGCCATTATGGCCAAGGTACTAGTGTCCAGCCAGGTGGCAGGAGTTTGTCCCTTTCTCTAGTGTAGCCGCAGGCAAGAGCTTCTCTCCTGAGCACTCAGACATGGCACATTCTGAAGGGTTGTACTATTCAGGACCTCTCCGAAAAAGAACAGGTAAGAGACAAAAAAGGGGGTTGGGGGGGGGAGTGGCAGAGGGGGTGTAGTAAAGGAGACTCCCAAGCTGCACTGAAGCTCTTGGATTCATTTTGTCGCTATCCCGGTACAGGCCACCAAAAACGATGTGAAGTCATTGAACACAACCATCAAGAAAGAATTCTTGAGATGGTAAGATGCATCTGAGTAAGTTTATTTTAAGTAGCACAAGGTCAGAACTCGTGGGCAGAAAGAATTGCACGTTTTTCTGTGTGAGGCTGGTGGGTGGTTTCATACTTAGTGATCAAAGGGAAGGGGGCAGGCAGGAAGTGTCAGATTACAGAAGCCTCTTTACATTTCTTTGAATTTCTACTTGTAAAACTACTTCTGCAAGATTCCTCTGGTGCTTGTCATTCAATTCAATATTAACTATAGGTTACATATGCGGGCAGTTGTGAGACCCTTAAAGAATGTAGCAAGCAGCACATATTCGATGTTTATTGAAACTATGCAGGCTTTAGGCCAGCCTTCTTGGCTAAGGGTAAACATTGTCCTGCTTCTGTCCCTTATCAATTTCATGATCCTACTGAACTGCTTTCAGGCCCCTTGTAAAGGATGTTTTATCAGGCTGGACACTTTTTCCCTTTGTGCCTACCCCTCACCCCTTTCACTGGCCAACCAAAGAAGGGCTCAGCTTAGCCTTGAACCTCAGGAATTCTTCAGCAGCACCCCAACCCTAGTCAGGAAGTAACCAGGTACTGTGAATTGCCACTCTGCCAGCCAGTGTCCAGGTTTTCATTGGGTCATGTGTAGGTGTTGCAAATGCATCTTTGTTGGGTGGCTTAGGGTCTTTCTGGACTGCTGGTAGTCTAGGAGACTTGGAGACTAGGGGACTTCTCTAGCAACCTAGCAAGAAGATCATGCATGTTGTTGATGCAAAGTTTTTAGTATCCTTGAGGGCAACTTTTGCTGCAGAAAGGCCTAATCAGAAATCAATATGCATTTTAAAAATTAATGGTTAATTTATTTGATTTACAAAATTAAAAAAACTACCTCTGGTGTGCCTGGGTGGCTCAGTTGGTTAAGCGTCTGACTTCAGCTCAGGTCACGATCTCGTGATTTGTGGGCTCAAGCCCTGTATCAGGCTCTCTGCTGTCAGCACAGAGCCAGCATGGAATCCTCTGTCCCCCTGTCTCTCTGCCTCTCCCCTGCTCATGCTGTCTCTCTCCCTCTCTCAAAAAACTAATAATAATAATAATAATAATAATAATAATGATAATAATAATAAGCATAAAAAAAAACCTGGTTCTTCCAAAAGTTTAAAAACACAGCAAATATTATTTCTAACAGTTTAACATGTAGGTATATATTTAACAATCTAGTTTTCAAGGTTGTCCTTCAGTGTTTGCTGAGTACTTAAATTTATAATAAGTGGAACCTGTTGAAAGTTCCAATTCTACACACAAATTTAGGAAGATTTCAACTTAAATTTAATTAACTAATTTTCAACTTAAAATTAAGCCTACTTCAATTTCTTAATTACACACTTTAGATTGGATTTATGAGACTGTGCTCTAATAAGTGAAATCCTCTTCAACATGCAATTAAATATGCCAATTCTTAACACAAAAACACTGATAATATGGTTTTGATTCTTGTATCCTAGGTCCACTAAAGCATTCCAAAGTTAAAAAACAAGTTCCCCATTAAACAAGACAGCTAACTGAGGTTTCCTATGACCTCAGTAAAAATGGATGCCAGAGAACCTGATAGCTGACAGAGGCCAGATTAGAGGACAAGACTTGAACCAAGATTTAGCCAAAGGTGCCCTTAAAAACCATGTCTTCGGGGCACCTGGGTAGCTTAGTTGGTTAAGCTTCTAACTTCAGCGCAGGTCATGATCTCACAGTTTGTGGGTTCGAACCCTGCTTTGGGCTCTGTGCTGACAGCTTGGAGCCTGCTTGGGATTCTCCTTCTCCTCCCTCTATCTCTGACACTCCCTTGCTTATGCACACTCACTCTATTTTAAAAATAAATAAACATTTAGGGGTGTCTGGGTGGCTTAGTCAGTTAAGCGTCCGACTTTGGCTCAGGTCATGATCTCAAGGTCCATGAGTTCAAGCCCCACATTGGGCTTTGTGCTGGCAGCTCAGAGCCTGGAGCCTGCTTCATATTCTGTGTCTCCCTCTCTGCCTCTACCCTGCTTGCGCTCTGTCTCTCTGTCTCTCTCTCAAAAATAAATCAAACATTGTACCATTTTAATTCTCTCACTTATTATCTTATTGATCTTCTTTCTAATTGTTCTAGACTTATTGAAAATTAGGTACTGAAGTCTCCAACTATTGTTGTATTGTCTATCTCTCCTTTCAATTCTGTCAGTTTTGGCTTAATGTATTTTTGGGCTATAGTTTCAGATGCATATATGTATATAATTGTTATATCTTCTTGATAGATTGACTCCTTTATCATTATAAAATGTCCTTCTTTGTCTCTAGTAGCAATTTTTTTTTTTTTTTGGCTTGAAAAGTTCCTGACTTTTTATTAGAAACCATGTAGGTCATATGAAAATGGAACAACCACTTTACTATTTTTTTCTTTTCTTTTTTCTAAATATAATTTATTGTCAAGTTGGCTAACATACAGTGTATACAGTGTGCTCTTGGTTTCAGGGGTAGATTCCCGTGATTCATAGCTTACATACAACACCCAGTGCTCATCCCGACAAGTGCCCTCCTCAATGCCCATCACCCATTTTCCCCTCTCCCCTGCCTGCCACATCAACCCTCAGTTTGTTCTCTGTATTTAAGAGTCTCTTATGGATTTGCCTCCCTCTCTGAAACTATTTTTTCCCCTTCCCTTCCTTCATGGTCTTCTGTTAAGTTTCTCAAGTTCCACATATGAGTGAAAACATGATATCTGTCTTTCTGTGACTGACTTATTTCACTTAGCATAATACCCTCCAGTTCCATGCACGTTGTTGCAAATGGAAGGATTTCAATCTTTCTCATTGCCAAGTAGTATTCCATTGTACATATAAACCACATCTTCTCCATTCATCATTTGATGGGCATTTGGGCTCTTTCTGTGATTTGGCTATTGTTGAAAACATCTAGTAGCAATTTTTTGAAGGATTATTTGATCTGAATTTAGTATAGCCACTTTAGATTTGTTTTGGTTGCTGTTTGCATGATATCTTTTTCCATCATTTTACTTTCAACCTATTTGCATCTTGGAATCTAAAGTGTGTCTCTTGGGGTGCCTCGGTGGCTCAGTTGGTTGAGTGTCCAACTCTTGGTTTCTGCTCAGGTCATGATCTCTCAGTCTGTGGGATCAAGTCCTGTGCTGGGCACTGCACTGACAGCACAGAGCCTGCTTGGGATTATGTTTTTCTCTCTATCTCTCAAAATAAATAAATAAACTTAAATAAAGTCTGTCTCTTGTAGACACCATATGGTTGGAGCATTTTTTTTTTTAAATCCGTACTACAAAACTCTACCTTTTAACCAGAATTTTTAATCTATTTATGTTTAATGTAATTACTGATAAGGAAAGATGTATGTCTGCCATTTTACTATTTCTTTTCTATATGTCTTATGTCTTTTTTTCTTCCTATGTTTCCTTCATTACTGCCCTTTAAAACTTTTTGGCATTAACTATGTATTTTCTAGTCTGTATTTTAATTCTTTTGTAATTTCTTTCACTATATATTCTTCTGAATTATTTTCTTAATGGTTGCACTGGGAATCACAATGAAAATATTTGTACTTTATCTACTTCAGATTAGTGTCAATTTAATTTCAATAGTGTACAAGAACTTTGTTTCTGTGTAGCTCCATATCTTCCCCTGCTTTTCTTGCTCTTGTAAAGAAAACGCTTGATTCCTTTACTCATTACTGAATTCTACTCTCAGTGCTTCATTTCTGACTTCAGATGTAGGAGGGTTTTCCCATACATCAAGCAATTTTCCTACTCTGTGGTACACCCCAACTACGTATTGTACAACTCAACTCAATTCTGACACTCTCTACAGAGATAGCGTTAGATCCCACACAGGTTGAGGGCTCAGTCATGCAGGACTGCCTCCCACTTCAAGTTCAGGCTGTCACTCGTGCCTCTGACTGGCTATAAATCAGGGATTTCTACTACACTCTCCTCGGATTTGACTAATTATCGAGAGCAGCTCACAGAACTCAGGAGAAAAAAAAAAACAGTTACTTACTAAATTCCTGGTTTATTACAAAGGTTAAAGGTTAGCAGTGAACAGCTAGATGAAGCTATACATCAGGTGAAGTCCAAAAGGATCCCAAGCACAAGAGCTTCTATCCCCGTGGAGTCTGGAAAGCAACCCCCTCCTACCACCTCTGGCCACACGTGGATCCATTCTTATTCACCAGCCCAGAAACTCTCTGAATCAAGTCCTTTGGAGACTTTATGGAGCCTTTATTATATAAGCAAGATTGAGTGGATCACTGACCATTGGTGACCACTGAGTTCAGTCAATTCAGCTGATAGGGCTGGAGGGGTGGGAGGGTGGGCAAGTAAAGTCATGGAATTAACATAAACTCACCTGTGGTTGAAAGGAGCTGGTTATGAATTAGAAAAGCCACCTTTATGGCTCTTATCACTTAGGAAATTCCAAGGTTTTTAAGACCAAAAAATCACAATATCACATCCCTCTTTTTTGATATTATTATCGTACAAATTATATCTTTATATTTTGTATGTCCATCAATACAGATTTATAATTATTCCTTTATGCAGGTGTCTTTATATCAGATTGGGGGGAAAGACTTATAAACAAAAAATATATTTGTGCTTTTTAAAATACATATTTACCTTTTTAGTTACCTTTACCAGTGTTCTTTATTTCTTCATGTGGATTCAAGTTACTGTCTAGTGTCCTTTCATTTCAGCCTAAAGGACTCCTTTTAGTGTTTCTGTAGGGGCAGATTAGGTTGCAAGTAGCAAAAAGACAATTCAAATCAGCCCAAGATGGGGGATGTTGGGAGATTCACATACCCCAAAAGCTCAGGCACACCATGGCTTCAGGAGTGGCTGAATACAGGAAATGGTCTGTCTTGTCTGCTGCTCTGTGCTGGGCTGGCACACCCCAAGGGAGCCGCCCCAGGAGCTGGCTGAGTACCAGCTAGCAGTGTCAGCAGAAATTGCTCCTCACTGTGTAGATAGCTCCAGAAGAGGTCCCAGGTAGCACTCCCAGGTCCAAGGGAGCCCTCCCAGATCACATGGACAGAGTGGGGGAGTAGTGGGTCTCCAAAGAAATACAGAGATTACCCAGGAAAGGGGCTTTGGGTAAAGTATACATAAGAGCTAAAGGTCTCAGGGCACCTGGGTGACTCATTTGGTTGAGTGTCCAACTTCGGCTCAGGTCATGATCTCACGACTCATGATTTCGAGCCCCATGTCAGGCTCTGTGCTGACAGCTCAAAGCCTGGAGCCTGCTTCGGATTCTGTGTCCCTCTCTTGCTCTGCCCCTCCCTGCTCATGCTCATGCTCTGTCTCTCTCTCTCTCAAGAATAAATAAAACCACTAAAAGAAAACTAAAGATCTCCATCAAGTTGACTTTAGGAAATGTGTCAGCTTTATTAAGTTGTTGTCTTGAGAAAAACCACTTTTATACAAGGCAGACTTTAGACTTAGAAATCCCATTTTAAATAACTGTATTTAAAAAATAAAGGATGTGAGGCACCTGGGTCGCTCAGTCAGCTGAGCATCCGACTTGGGCTCAGGTTGTGATCTCAGCTCATGGGTTCGAGTCCCATGTCGGGCTCTGTGCTGACAGCTCAGACCCTGGAGCCTGCTTTGGATTCTGTGTCTCCTTCTCTCTCTCTACCTCTCTCCTTCTCATGCTCTGTCTCTCTTTGTCTCTCAAAAATAAATAAGCATTAAAAAATAATTAAAAATAAAGGATGGAAGGAAGGAAAGAGAAAAAGAGAAAAAGAAAGAAAAGAAAATAGAAAAAGGGAGGAAAGGAGGAAAGAAGGAAGGAAGGAAGACAGACAGACAGACAGACATGAGGTTTCCAGAGTTCTCCAAGCTCTTTCTCAACTCCATATTTTGGTGCCTTCTGCTGATCCTTTCAGGAATTTACTCCCTAACTCTCCTCCCTCAGCACAACTGGTGCATTCTGAATTGTCCTTTGTCACAATTGTCCCTGTTTGCCTCAACTCCTCTGGGAAGCCTTCATCGTCTCTGAAGCTGGCTTAGGCTTCCTCACTGCAACTCCTTCAAAATTCTCTCTTCATTCCTTCATAGCCTTTATACTCTGTTGTAATTGCTGGCTCCTTGAAGTTACACATGTACCTTGTTCACCATAATATACCCAGTAAGCAGTATAGTCTCTCTGATACTGGGTTATCAATGTATGGTTATTGAATAAATAAAGTCATGACTGAACAAGAAAACAAAAACCAAAAAGCAAGCAACCTGCAATTTTTAAAATTTAAGGCTTGGCAGGTTTTTTCCCTCGCCTGACATGTTAGAAATTCTTACTAATGTAATCCAGCAAATCAATCAAGAAGTACTCCTTTAGCTAAAGTATGAAAAGAACTTCTGTGAAGGCTAATTTGAATCTCAAGTATGTGATATATTTTCTGAGGATAAAAACATATATTTTGAGTTCCAATAAAGGACATTTTAAGCACCCATAAACAATGACCTTTTCTTCAGTTGCTACATGTTGTACTATTATTTTAAGCTTATCCATAATATATAAAGAGATAATGCAGTAATTATTTGTTATAATTTTTATTTCCTTTATCCAGATATATAGTAGGCATTAAAACTGGACAGTCAAAAGGTTTAAGAACGTTATCAGATCTAAAACAAGGAACACAGAAAAACAGATTACTTATTTTTAGGTCCTCAGGATAGCATACAAGCAACTGTATTGAATATTGCTTCCATTTGACATGGGTCTAATCATGTACTCATTGCCTTGGGACAAAAGTCCAAGATCATGCTCTGTATTTTCTTTCTTTTTTAATATTTATTTATTTTGGGGCAAGTGCAAGTGGAGGAGGAGCAGAAGGAGGGGGGACAGAGGATCTGAAGTAGGCTCTGAACTGACAGGCTGACAGCAGTAAACCCAATGTGGGGCTTGAACTCACAAACAACGAGATGATGACCTGAGCCAAAGTTGGTCGTTCAACCGACTGAGCCACCCAGGTGCCCCAGGCTCTGTATTTTCTTAACTATTTTGGATTTGCATCCTGTTTAAGTAGCCTTTCCCCCTGAATTATTGCTGAGATTTTCTTCCAAATACTGCTAGTGGAATTTATTTTAGTTTTTATTTTAATTCCAGTGTATTTAACATAGTGTTCTATGTTTCAGGTGTATAGTATAGTAATTCAACAATTTTATACATTACTCAGTGCTCATCACGATAAGTGTACTTTTAATCCCCTTTACCTACTTCACCCACCTCACCCTCTGGGAACTATCAGTTTGCTTTCTATAGTTAAGAGTCTGTTTTTTGGTGTGCCTCCTTATTTTTTCCCTTTGTTCATTTGTTTTGTTTCTTAAATTCCACATGATGAACTCATATGGTATTTGCTTTTCTCTGATTGCCTTATTTTGCTCAGCATTATACCCTCTAGATCCATCCATGTTGTTGCAAATGCCAAGATTTCATTTTTTTTAATGGTCAAATAATATTTCTGTGTGTGTGTGTGTGTGTGTGTGTGTGTGTACCACATCTGTATCCATTCATCTATCAATGGACATGTGGGCTGCTTCCATAATTTGACTATTGTAAATAATGCTGCAATAAACATCAGGTGCATGTATCCTGTTCAATTAGTGTTTTTGTATCCTTAGGGTAAATACCCTGTAGTATGAATTAGTAGATCATAGGATCCAGTTTTTGAGGAACCTCTATACTGTCTTCCACAGTGGCTGCACCAGTTTGCATTTCTACAAACTGCATGAGCATTCCTTTTTCTCCACATCTTTGCCAGCACCAGTTGTTTCTTGAGTTTTTTATTTTGGCCATTTTGACAGGTATGAGGTGATATCTCACTGTAGCTTTTGATTTGCATTTCACTGATGATAAGTGATGTTGAGCATCTTTCCCATGTGTTTGTTGGCCACCTGGTTGCCTTTAGAGAAACGTCTGTTTGTTTCTTTATTTTTTAATTGCATTATTTGTTTTTTGATATTGTATAAGTTTTTGTATATTTTGGATACTAAATCTTTGTTGGATATTTCATTTGCAAGTATCAGGCATGTTTCTCATTTCATTTATTGAGCCTTTTATCTCTGCTATGTTATTCCTTATCTCTGTGTCAAGGGTCTCACTCGTCTTCCCTCTTTTCTCCAGTCCAGTGAGTATCATTATGATCATTCCTTTAACTTCTCTATCAGGCATGTTACTTATATCTGTTTCGCTTAGATCTCTGGCTATGGTCTTGTCCTGTTCTTTCATTTGGGATAAATTTTTCGTCTTGTCATTTTGTCTAAGTCTCTGTAGTGTCCTGCCATGTCATGTCCCCTGTTCCCCAGGGCCTGGTACCCAAGGTGTGCTGTGTATGCTTGGCTGTTTTGTCCTGGCCACTTTATCCTTTAGGCCAGTCATCTGCAGAGGCTCTCTTTTGCCTGTTGTGAACAGTATTTTGTCCCTGGTCTGAATGTGGGGTGTTTTAACCAGGTGTGCTCTGGTCTGTTTGTGAAATGAGACCTGTGCCCACTGCCACCAGAACTGAGGCTCTGCAAAATGCTCACATCAGTAGATGTGGTGTTAAGAGGGTTTGGGCTCATCTTTTGGGGTTGACTGCACTGGGACCAAGGCAAACCTGACTGGGAGAGGTGGTTCCCACTGGAGCATGGAAGCAGGGCTTGGTGCTGGTTCCTGCAGGTGGCCTTATGCTTTTGTTGATGGGTGGGGGAGGCACATGGTACCTGCCAGTTCCTTTGTCCCCAGAGGTATCTCTCTGGGAGCATTGCCTCTCTGGGATATGCTCTGAGATGAGCAAATAACCTCCTCACTGTGTGCCCCAGGTGCTCTTCAGAATGCTGTTTCCATGCTGTATGTCTGCAGGTGTTTGCCTGCCTCCAGCTTCTATCATAGTCATGCTTTTGCTGACCTTTAAAACTCCAGGCTTTAAGCCCCACTCACTTTCCAAGCCAAATGCTATTGGGAATTCATTTTCTCTGTGTGCTCCCCTGTGTGTTAGTCTGTCTCTTACCCTTCTCTGTGACCATGGCTTCCTCTCCACCATGGCAACCATGATCTGTTTCTCTCCCAAACTGCATCTCTGCACTTCCTACCTTCTTTACCTTTAGTTGTGGAATTTGTTCTGCCATCTTCAGGTCAGTTTCTGGGGCACTTAGGATGATTTGATAGTTCTCCAGTTGTATTTGTGTAATGAGGTGAGCCTAGGGTCCTCCTACTCTGCTGCTATCTTCCCCACTGAGCAGTATAGATATTTTAACAATATTTGTTCTTCCAATTCATGAACATGGAATGTCTTTCTATTTGTTTTTATTGTCTTCAATTTCTTTCATCAGTGTTTTATAATTTTCAGAGTATAGGTCTTCCACCTCTTGGTTAACTAAACCTGGTTAAGTTTATTTCTAGGTGTTTTATTCTTTTTGGTGCAATTGTAAATGGAATTATTGTCTTAGTTTCTCTTTCTGCAACAGATTTCTCTATATTGATTTTGTATTCTGCACTCTTACTGAATTTATTTATCAGTTTTAGCGATTTTTTTTGGTGGAATCTTTTGGGTTTTCTATATATAATATCATGTCATCTGCAAATAGTGAGAGTTTTGCTTCTTCCTTACCAATTTGGATACCTTTTATTCCTTTTTCTTGTCTGATTAGTGTGGATAGGATGTCTAGTACTATGTTAAATAAGTGGTGAGAGTGGACATTCCTCTTTTGTTTCTGCCTTAGGAGAAAAGTTCTGTTTTTCCCCATTGACTATGTTGTTGGCTATGGGCTTTTCATTTAAGGCCTTAATTATGTTGAGATATGTTCCCTCTAAACCTACTTTGTTGAGGAATTTTTTATTTTCTTAGGAGAATAAATTGAGGTATTCATTATCAAGCTTTTAAAATGCATACTTGTTGGTATTGGGAAATAAAGCACCTATTGGTAGAATCAATGTCTAGACTGGCTATAGAGTACAGACAGTTATTGACAGGAAGCTGTGGGAGTTTCTGAGTGTTTTTAGTGGTGGGGCAATTTTATTTGGAGGGTCTCTCAGCCTGTAGAGTGTTTGTTTATGGGTTGGACGGTCAAAGGAAGTAGACAATTAGACAGTAATGGTACCCGTAGATAGTTGTTGCAGGTAGAGATTTTGCCAGAGTAGTATTCTGATGTTTTTGATTCCAGTGGTTAAACTTTTCATGTCTATTTCACTCATGGTGGCCTCTTTCTGCGTGCATTTTGTACTTTTGGGGGGTAAATTTGTGTTCAAAAAGGCTTTGTGCCATTCCTAGGAGAGCTGGGTTGTGGATATATACTTTCTGGGAAGATTTTTTTTTCACTTCTGCAGCTGCTCCAGGGTGTTACCAGCCCAGAAATCCTTGAGATGAATTTAGATTTATAGGAGTAAACATAAATTGGGAGTAGAATTTGAACTCCGGAGCAGCAACAAGCATGCTCATGGTCATGAACTCTCAAGGAGACATTTGCCCCATCTTGATCCCAGACCAATACAGACAGTTTTTCTTTTGTCCTTTGTTCTCTTATTGTCAGAGAGAGAATTTTTTCCAGTCCTCACTTTTTTGGACTAGTCCCAGCATCTTGGGAGGGGGAAAGGGCCTCCAACCTATAATCCCTACTTTGTGCAACCCTATGCCTTGTCTTGTCTTCTGGCCTCATTAAAACTTGAGTTTCTTGTTTACTTGAGATCAGCTAATACTCTCAGGGGAGAGGTAACATCAATGCCAGTGTGGCTTTTAGCTCTAACATCAAGTTTTTCTTTTCTAATCTAGGGACTTTCCTTAATTTTTCACAAGTGAAGCTATACATTTTTTTTTTAAGTGGTTATGTTGGATCAGCATTTCTTGTTATTTTCTATCTAGAACTTTTTTCCAGGATGTTAAATTACTCGAGATAGAAGTCTGAACATTTACTTTTCAATATAAAAACATATATTTAGTGGGGCATCTGGGTGGCTCAGTAGGTTAATGTCCAACTTCAGCTCAGGCCATGATCTCACAGTCTGTGAGTTCTAGCCCCACATCAGGCTCTCTGCTCTCAGGGCAGAGCCTGCTTCAGATCCTCTGTCCCCCTCCTTCTGCCCCTCCCATGCTCGCACTCTCTCTCTCTCTAAATAAATAAATAAACAGTAAAAAATTACTATAAATACAAAAAATTAAACCACAAAATTACCCCTAAAAAGGGAATTCTTTTTTAATCTTAGGGTAGGAAAGGCTATTTTAATTATAATTTAAAAGTTTTACAGCCAGTAAACAGAAATTGATACATTTACTACAAAGCCAAAACTTGAATTTGGGAAATAAAATAAAAATTCATAAACAATGAAAAAGACATGATAAATTGGAAAATTTTTTTTGATGTCAGGAAGAAAAAGAATAACAACCTGATAATAAAATAGTTGAAATATATAAATGGACTATTGAAAAAAGAGGAAATGCCAGTGAGTATTAAAGATTCCTAACCTCCCGCAAAATTTGAGAAACGCAAATTAGAATATGCACACATAAAATGATAGCATAGAAATACCATTTTCATCCGGCAAAATTGACAATGATCCACATTTTTCAGCTATGAAATTTGCAACGTTCAAAGAGTCGTATAGCACCTAACATCGAGGAGGCTGTGGGAAACCAGTCATGTGTCATTGGGGGGAATGCCGTTTTCCACAACCTCTCTGGGGGGAGGGGTACATTTGGCAGATAGGCATTGATATCCTATAGACATTGCTCACAAGGGCATCCACTAAACATTGTTTACGATGCAAAATATTGGACCTACATGTCCAACAGTGGTAATTGAGTAAGTGATGATACATTCATATAATGGAATAACCGTGAAGAATAGTGGATTCTCTCTAAGATACATTGTTAACAGAAAAAAGCAAGTTGTAGAACTATATGTAATATTCTACAGTTTGTGTAAAACAGAAAATTTTATGTGCATATTTACTTGTATGCAAATAAGTGTCTGGGGATGCCTGGCTGGCTCAGGCCAGTAGAGCATGAGACTCTTGATCTCAGGCTCATGAGTTCAAGATCCATGTTGGGCATGGAGCCTACTTAAACAATTAAAAACAAAAAGAAAAACAAAAAACAATGAAGTATCTGGAAGGATTCACAAGAAAAATGAAAACATTGGCTGCCTCCGGGGAAAGGAAATGAGAGGCTGAGGGACAGGGTAGGAAGGAGACTTTCATTTTATACCCTTTGAATAGTGAGCCAAGAGAATACATTACCTTAAACACAGTTTAAATTTTAAAAAGACACAAACATATTTTTTCAAAAAAAATCCTGTTTTGTAGCAAAAAAAAAAAAAAAATGTGTCTCTATGAGTAACTAGATACGCACAGTCTCTAATAAGAATGTTAACATGACAAAATGCTCATTGGGAGTCTTGATTATAACTGATAACCTCCACCTGTTGATCTAGTCTATGGATAATGACATATTTTTGTTCTCAAATTCTAATTAATAGTTTCCAAATAGGATCTAAGATTTGAGCAGGAAGATTGTAGGACAGGTAGTCATATGGCTTGTGCCTTTTACTATCATGGGATTTACTTCTTTGTCCTTATAGAGGAATTCAGTCCATCGCATTCATTTATTAAGTTTTTTAAGTGTTTATTTATTTTTGAGACAGGGAAACAGAGCACAAGCAGGGGAGGGACCAAGAGAGAGGGAGACAGAATTCGAAGCAGGCTCCAGGCTCTGAGCTGTCAGCACAGAGCCCTATGTGGGGCTCAAACTCACGAACCATGAGATCATGGCCTGAGCCCAAGTTGGATGCTCCAACCACTGAGCCACCCAGGTGCCCCCATCACATTCATTTAAACAGCTGCATTCCACTCCCTTAAACTAATCGGAACCAATAAAAATACCAGCAAGAAACTCCAAACCTTGATTTTAAAATTCCATGAGAAGGATCTTTAGGAAGACTATATTTGTGATTACATAAAACATACTAACCAGTAGTTCACATCTGTTGCTTCATTTATAATCTGTCGGACCACTGCCTTTTCGCGGCTTTTCTATGTCCCCTGTTCCTCCTGCCCCGATAATGGGGCCTCCATTACATTCTTGACTTGGAATTTCCTCGCTGTTGCCAGTTTTATAAAGAGCTCAGTGCATTTGGCAGGACCCAGAACCCCCAGGGTGGGGAGGAGGAAGCACGAGAGTGTAATCATTTTAAGGTAATTGTTAATTTATTAAAGCAAACCTTGTCTATCCAAGTGTTTACAACTCTCCCTTTTGTGAGCTGTTCTGAATAGACATACCAGATTTCCTCCAAGGGACCTTTTTACACAAGCACAGAACTCAGAACAAAGAGCTCCTTCCAGAAGGGCCCAGAGCACAGTCTCTCAAGTGATTCCTGGGGCCAGTGGCAGAGTGCCAGCCATGCTCATGCTCCAGGCTCCAGAAATGGATGTGACCTCTCGAAAGAACACATTCTCTTACTGAGGAGGAATCTTAAATGAAATTCAAGAGGTGCAGGTGTTCAGCAGTTCTGGAGATGAAATTCGAGCAGCAGGGCCTCTGCCGTCCCCTGTGACTGCAGGGAAGTCTGTATGAGTGGAATGGGGGTGCCCACTTCCTCTCCCACACGTGGATCACCTAACATCTGTGGCTTTTTGTCATTTCTCTCGTTCCTTTGCCGTTTTCCATGCCTAGGTAAAAAGAAAAACAAACATCCACTTTTCTGTTTAATGCTTGCTTTTCCTGCTAATAAGGGGCTCATAAAACAGATTAAAAATAAAACAACTCATAATTCAACCAGTCTCAAATTCAGATCTTTCTGCTGGAAAAGAGAGAAAACCAAGCACATAGGCCTGGCCATCGAGTCTTGGGGTTCTCATCTGGGGACTTTAAGCCCGGACTGGACGTGGAGCGTGACAGCAGCAAGCAGCATGTGGTCACCGGAACCTTCTGCCAGACGCGTGAAGGCGCATCCACTGGGTCCAGAGCCCGTGAGTGGTGACTGCGCACCAAAGGGTGTCGCGTTACCAGCGCGGAACTGCATCTTTTCCTATCATTCACATTTTAGTCGGGCTCATGTGTGTGTGATCTGATTGCACCCTAAGTTGCCCCACTGGCCACAGCACTGAGGGGCTAAATCAAAGTAACCCGTGTGACCTTGGTCCTTGTAAGTGGACCAGACCAGGGAACACAGGCATCCCAAGGCAGATTAATTTCCGTTGGTTGGGCACAAACATGGTGGGCCATAGCTATTCTCTCCTGGGTATTAGAACCAGGAGCTGCTGAGAGAATGGTGACTCCAGGGATGAGGGGTGGGGGGGGGGGGGCGGGGAAGGGGAGCTGTCTGATAGAATAACATAGGAGGACCTACGCAGCCCTGATGGGTCCTGTGCACGCGGAGATTATGAAGGAATAGAAAATGGAAGGAGGTGTGAGAAGGAGAGAAAAGTTCCAGAAGGGGGTATCAGGAACCTGGCCTGTCACAACAGCAAAGCCTCAGCACCTCCTGCTCCTGCTGCTGAGGCCTCTGGACCTGCCTTGATTCCAGAGTAAGCCTTATTCCTAATAGTTCCCAGCTTTTTCTGTAACTCTGTGCAGGTGTTCCCTTGCAATGAACCTGTCTTTTTTTTTTTTTTTTTTTTTTTTTTTTTTTTTTTTTTTTTTGAGAAATCTTGGTGAGCCTCTGTTCTCCACAGCCCCAAATCCTAACACAATGCTCTCTCGGTTTTTTTCTCTCGACACAAAAGTACCTATATACTTTTTTCTTACAAAACTGGATCAGAATGAAATGATATTTTTAACTTGACAATATGTTGTGAGAATTCTTCTAAATGTCACTGAAACTTTATAGAATTTCCTTGCAAGGTACCCAAACCCCTGAATAGCTGTCATCACAAAGCAAAGTCCAACTTGCTGCCATCCTGCTGGAAAAAAGTATCTGCACAGAAACCCACTGAGGAGTCGAGTGAAACTCTTTCCAGGTCTGCTTTCCTTGGAACCCCTCCGGCCCCAGCGCTTGGGTAGTTAGTGCCTTCCCAGCAGGCCCCTGGTGAGTAAGAAGTTGCTGTGGCCAAGATCAAAGAGGTTTTTGCCTGCTTTCTCCTCTAGGATTTTGATGGCTTCCTGTCTTACGTTTAGGTCTTTCATCCATTTTGAGTTTATTTTTGTGTATGGTGTAAGAAAGTGGTCCCGGTTCATTTTTCTGCATGTCGCTGTCCAGTAGGAAATATGGGCCATTTAAACAACATTTAGCCACCTTATGCCTAGAACTATCGTGCTCCCATGGCTTTAAACTTCAGCTCCTGAAGCATTTTTCCATGTCAGCTGCAGCCAGGATATACATTAGCCACACTGTGGCCTTGGACCTAAGGACCTTACCACGGGGAGCCCTGGCATTTCAGGTCCTGTGTGGAGGCCCTAGCAGTCTCTTGAGGCCTCTGTGACCCAGCGGCATTCCTCACTTGAGCTACATGGAGGTTGCATCTCTCTCTGGCCATTGTTGACCCGGGCCAACCTCCACCCCGATCTTGTGCTTATGGGATGCGATGAGCATCACTCTGTCACTATTTCAGAGGTCCTTTCCAGGAGCACTCATGGGTCAACACTGTGAGCAGGAAGTTTCTAAGGAATGCCCATTGTTGTGGTGCCTGGGTGGCTCAGTTGGTTGAGTGGCAGACTCCTGATTTCATCTCAGGGTCATGGCATCGAGCCCTACATTGGTCTCCACACTGAGCATGGAGCCTGCCTTGAAATTCTCTCTCCCTCTATCACTTATGCTCTCTCTCTCGCTCTCTCTCTCTCTCTCTAAAAAAAAAAAGAAATGTCCATTATATTTGACCTCTAGCTGTTTGCTTTGTCTAACAACAGACAACTCGGCTTCCCAGGCACCCTCCTTCTTGTTTCATGGTTTGGTTGTCAGGCTGCCATTGAGAGGGTTAATGCCATGATACCTGTCACCACCGGACATGCAGTGTACTTAACCAGTGTTTGTTCCTGTCCCTTCTCCCTTTGTTTTCCCTAGCTCAGACAGAAGATTGGGGAAAAGAAAGGAATCGGAAGGCTGTAATGCTGGTATTATTCCATGACAGTGTGTCTTAGTTGTACGACAGGAAAACAAAGAAAAACGTTGCTCGCTTCTCACAGTGTCTGCACCCGCAATTACCTGTCAGCCAACATCCTTGTGGTCACATGGCTTATACAGCTGTCAAAACTCATCGGGCTGAACACTCCACACCTGTGCATTTTGTTGTATGTTCATTATGTCTTCAGCTTTTCTTCAATGAAAGTTCAACCCCAGAACAGCGTCACATCCTGCACTGTAATGGGAGGATATGAATAAATTCGCTTTTCCCATGGGCTCTGTGGCTCGGACCTTGGGGCCTTGTGTTCCTGCCCCTCCCAGCCCCTCGCCCTGTCGCATTTAGCCAGTGTGTAGCCTGCCGGCTGATCCTTCTGCCCCTGGTCCTGGTGTCCTCAGTTTGTCCTCCTCAGGGCCACCAAATGACTTTTAAAATGCAAATATTTCCATGTTATTCCTTGCTTTAAAGTCCTCAGTGACTTCTCATCTGCTAACGAGAGGATAAAATCCAAGTTCCTCATGACATACAAAGCCCTCCTCCGTGAGCTGGCTCCTGCCCACCTCCCCGGCTCCCGTGCTCACTGCTGCCCGACTCCCATTCCATGCTCCAGAAATATAAACTGCTTATAATTCCCCACACTCCCAGTTTGCCCCCTGCCGGACTCGCCCTTTCCAAAACTACTAAATTAGAATTGGTGCCAGGACAAACACATACTGTGCCTCTGGGCTTCCAAAACAGTGGTCAAGTTTCATATATTCTCCTTAAATAGACATTTACTCCATTTTGTATCTGAGGCAGGCGTGAGGGTGGAGAACCAGGCTGGGGGCCACAGGCCATCATTTAAGTGCTAGCTTTGCCCCTTTCTGACTACCTGTCCTTGGGCTGGTCACTTAGAATGGCTGAATCTTAACTTTCTATTATGTAAAACCAGGGTTATAAATATTCACCTTAAAGGAGGAGAAACACGTGAACTGCTGGATGTCAGGGAAATTTAGAAACTCTTCAGTGTTGCACAGATGCGTTGTGAGCTCCAGGCGACCTGCGTGCAGTAAGCAGAAAGCAGCCCATTGTGGGCCCTTAGCAATGTTTTGCTGGATGGGTTCTGTTTGAGGGTGTCTTGAATCCTGGGAAGAATTTTCTGTGGCCAGCTCTGGGCATGTAAAACCCACTACTGGCTGCTCCATCAAACACCATAAGGATTCCTTCTCCAAGGGCAAATTTAAAAGAATGCAGCATCTGCTCTTAATTATGGATGATGGTAACAGGAACACATCTAATATACTCCAACATGGACAGGCTGGGGAGGAACTCAGGGCACAGTGGACAGAGCACTGGATGCAGGAGAATGAGGTTCTACTTCTCTGCCACCAGCTTGACTTCCCTGGGCTTCATTCTCCCATCTCCCAGGGCTCGATTAAACTGCTAGGCGCCCTGCTGGTTCTCACGTTCTGTGTATGGCCAAGACAGAGTGGTGCAAAATGGGTGCTGGAAAAATTGGGTTTTGAATAACATCCATCTTTAGCTCCAGGATTCATCAAGCCACAGATATTAATTGATCTGTAATGCGTCCAGTACATAGTCCAATGTAACTGTTCTTAACAGAAGTGCCATCAATGAAATATACTAAGTGATAGCTCAGTCTGTCTATTCAGATGCCAATTTCCTAAGAGAAATCTCCTTTTTGTGGGACTAAGTGGTGCCTCCATTTATTATTATTTTTTTAATGTTTATTTATTTTTGAGATAGAGGCAGAGCATGAGCGGCCGGTGGGGGGGGTGGGGGGTGGGGCAGGGAGGGGGCAGAGTGTGAGGGAGACACAGAATCCAAAGCAGGATCCAGGCTCTGAGCTGTCAGCACAGAGCCCAATGAGGGGCTTGAACTCACGGGCCATGAGATCATGACCGGAGCCGAAGTCGGACGCTCAACCGACTGAGCCACCCAGGCACCCCGTGGTGCCTCCATTTAAAAGAGCTACTGGGGCACCTGGCTGGCTGGCTTAGTTGGGGAGCATGTGACTCTTGACCTTGGGGTTGTAAGTTTGAGCACCACATTGGGTGTAGAGATTACTTACAAATAAAATCTTAAATAAATAAATACATAAATAAAAGAGCTACAGTTGACCCTTGAACAACATGGATTTGAAGTACACAGATCCACTTAAATATCCAGATTTTTTCAATAAATACCCTATAGGACTGTAAGTGTATTTTCCTTATGATTTTCTTAATAACATTTTTCTTCTCTAGCTTACTTTATCATAAGAATATAGTGTATAATACATATACATAATATGCATTAATTGTATGTTCTCAGTGAGGCTTCCAGTCAACAGTAAGCTATTAGTAGTTAAGTTTGGGGGAGTCTAAAGTTATATGCAGATCTTTGACTACATGGGGGGGCCAGAGCCCCCAACCCCTGCATTCAAGCATCAGCTGTGGTTCAAACTAGTTATAGTCACAGCGTCTGGGAGCAGGGCTTAACGGGAGGAGGAGGACAGGGGAGCATCATGACTTAACTTCTTCTCAATTTTGCTTTCTATCTTTTGAATTTTGTGCTGTTTATACCAACTAAACTCTAAAATAATCACTTAAGTATTTACTGATGATATGGTGTCTGGAACTTGCTTTCAAATACTCCACTGGTGGCCAGGGGGAATGAATAAGTCCAGCCATGTATTGGTAATTATTAGAGCTGGGTGATGGGCACCTGGGGGTTCCTTATACTGTTCTTTCTACTTTTAGATATGTTTGATATGTCCCATTATGAAAAATTTTAAATAATAAACATTTCAATTTGGTGGAAAGTACACTTAAAATTAGTCGGACACTACAAAATTTTGCTCTATTTCACCTTTTCCTTGAAATTGTTGTTACTGTAAATGAAAACAAAATGAAAGTTCCATATGATGAATCAGTTAAATTATTCCAGGAGGAATTAGAATGAGAAACCAGGAACGACACTGGAGTCAGAGGTTGCCCCCCTCCCCAGGAATGTCTGTGTCCCCCCACCAAATTTATACGTTGAGATCCCGCCCCCCCAATGTGCTGATGTTAGGAGATGGGACCTTTGGGAGGTGATTAGGTATGATGATGGAGCCTTAATCAATATGGGATTAGAGCCCTTATAGAAGAGATGTTAGAACTCTTTTTCTGCCACAGGGAGAAGTTAGCATCTGCAACCCAGAAGAGGGTCATCACCAAAACCCGACCACACTGGTGCTCTGCTCTTGAACTTCTAGTCTCCAGAACCGTGAGAATAAATGTCGGTTATCTACGAGCCACCCAGTCTGCGGTACAATTACAGCAGTGAGAATGACTGAGGTGGCCCCCTTAACTCCTGCTGAGTGGCAAAG
Organism: Panthera tigris; assembly: GCF_018350195.1. Classification (NCBI taxonomy): domain Eukaryota; kingdom Metazoa; phylum Chordata; class Mammalia; order Carnivora; family Felidae; genus Panthera; species Panthera tigris. The sequence goes on along the minus strand of NC_056671.1, from coordinate 35,008,634 downwards.
CCAGCTAAGACAGTCATGATCTGTTGCTCCTCTTTGCAAATGTATCAACAGAGACCCTCATGCCAATTGACAAGCATGTCCTCGGACATGCCAGGGCCACCTGGGGCTACTGACTAGACATGCATCTTCTGCAGACACTTTTCTCGTTAATTCTCCTTTAGGGAAAAAATGGAAGAGGCCAGGCCATTAACCAGACAGGGCCAGTAAAATGGAATCAGATGAGTACCCATGCAGTGCCTTCTCCTTTGTGAATCAGGAAAATGGGCTTTTATAAGTGCACCCCCAATGAAAGCTGCTGTTGTTTTTCTCACTGACTTAGCAATGCATACAGGAATGAATGTATAAACAAGAATTTCTGCCATTGGGGAAAACTGCCAAAATAAACATGGGCTTTGATATCAATGCTAATAGTCTTCTACTGCTGTTCTTAAATTACCACCATGGAATCAGTGGCTTAAAACAACATAGATTCGTTCCTAGAGTCCTGGAGGTCAGAAATTCAAAATTAATTTTATTGGGCCAAGATCAAAGTATCAACAGGGCAGGTTCCTTCTGGAGGCTCTGGGGAGCTTTCATTTATCAGGGGAGAACCCCTTTCCTTGCCTTTTTCACTTTCCAGTGGCTGCCCCAATTCCTTGGCTTCAGCCTCTCTTTTGTCTTCAAAGCCATAGGAAGAACGTGGAACATTAACTTTATTTCATGAGAAGTGATTTAAGACATTAATATTTAAATAAACATAGATATGTTATAGAGTAGAATGCAAAATTCTCACTTTTAAAAAAAAAATTTTTAATGTTTCTTTATTTTTGAGACAGAGAGAGACAGAGCATGAACAGGGGAGGGGCAGAGAGAGGGAGACACAGAATCTGAAGCAGGCTCCAGGCTCTGAGCCATCAGCCCAGAGCCCAACGCGGGGCTCGAACTTACAGACTGCAAGATCATGACCTGAGCTGAAGTTGGACGCTTAACCAACTGAGCCACCCAGGCGCCCCTCTCACGTGTTTTAAAGATAAAAATGTAGAGATGCCTGGGTGGCTCAGTTGGTTAGGCGGCTGACTTTGGCTCAGGTCATGATCTCACAGCTAGTGAGTTCAAGCTCCGCATCAGGCTCTGTGCTGACAGCTCAGAGCCTGGACCCTGCTTCAGATACTGTGTTTCCCTCTCTCTCTGCCCCTCCCCTGCTCATGTTCTGTTTCACGTTCTCTCTCAAAAATAAATAAACATTAAAAAAAATAAAAATAAAAATGCAAGTCTTCAAAAAGAAATGTACCTGCTAGCAGCATGGTTCTTTGGGTTTCATCCCAAAGCCCCTTAGGTTGGTTGACTCTCCTCTACCATTGGAGACACTGCTGGATCCAACTCTTCTACATATGAGGAAGCACAGGTCCAAAAGGTAACTTTTTTTTTTTTTAATTTTTTTTTTTTAACATTTATTCTTGAGAGACAGAGACAGAGCACAAGTGGGGGACAGGCAGAGGGAAAAGGAGACACAGAATCCAAAGCAGGCTCCAGGCTCTGAGCTGTCAGCACAGAGCCCAATTCAGGGCTCAAACCCACAAACCACGAGATCATGACCTGAGCCAAAGTCGGTCGCTTAACCAACTGAGCCACCCAGATGCCCCTAATATTTATTTATTTTTGACAGAAAGACAGAGTGTGAGCAGGGGAGGGGTGGAGAGAGAGGGAGACACAGCATCTGAAGTAGGCTCCAGGCTCTGATCAACACAGAGCCCGACGTGGGGCTCAAACTCACGAACCATGAGATCATGATGCTTAACTGAGCCACCCAGGTTCCCCGAGCTAACAAGTTTTTAAAAGCACATGGGGGCAGAGCAAGGGCTGGGACGCAGCTCCCCTGACTCCTGGCAGTTTGCTGAGTGTTTGCTCCAGAGAACCCAGCTCACAGGGCAGAGTGGCTAAAACTGGGTGGGAAAGAGCAGCCAGATCTGACTTCCTGAAGTGTCTCCTCTGCTGAGGGAGTTGCTTCCATTTGCTATCTGGGCTGGCACATCCCGCGCCCCACCCACAGACCTCTCTGGTGGGATCTCCGAAAGGCAGATATTCTCAAGGGGAAATGAATAGGAATCTAGGGCATAAGTTGCCCACCTGCTAAATACTTGATTGTTTCCCTGGAAGAAAAGTTGAGCAGTGTTATGGATTGAATGTTAGTGTCCCCCAGATTTCATTTGTTTAAACTCTAACTGCCAAAGGGATGGTATTAGGAGATGGGGCTTTGGGAAGGGATCAGATTTAGATGACGTAGTGAGAGTAGAGCTCCCATGATGGGATTAGTGTCCTTATAAGAAGTGGAAGGGACCAGAGGGCCACCCCACCCATCCCTCTGCCAGGTGATGACACAGTGGGAAGGTGGCTATCTGCAAGCCAGGAAGAGGGCCCTCCCCATGCAGGGAATCTTCCAGCACCTTGGTGTTCAACTTCCAGCCTTCAAAACTGTGAGAAATGAATGCTTGCTGTTTAAGCCAAGTCTGTGGTATTTTGTTACAATAGTCCAATCCGACTAAGGTGATCAGGATTCTGATGGGGCAGATATTTACAATGTTTACAGGCATTCATATGAAAAAAAAAAAACAATTAGTAATGCTTATTTTAAAACACTGGGTTTGTATCTGATACCAGCGTTCCTTTGGAAGACCATGTCCTTTAGGATTTGACTCACTTGAGAAAATAAGAAATCCATATTCTAGGCCTCCCCCTCCTTCTCTCGCCTATCCTCTCCTCTCCAGATACCCTAGATTTCCTTTGCTGCTCCCTAAAGCAGTGATCCTCAACTGGGGGGGGGGGGTGGTGAGATTCTCATTTTGGAATGAGATCTGTCGGATTCCTTTAGAAGATAAATATGTAACACTGCAGATCATGCTGGGACAGTATAAATCACAAATGGATACAAGCCTCCACCAGTGTGGGGCACTCCCTGTGGTGCATGATGGCCTGTGTGTATTTGTAGTTGGCAAATTATCTTTGAATCCAACATGACCAGCACGTGTGTGTTACGAAGGCCAGAGAACTATATGTCCTGGTGAACTATGTGCAGCAGAGGTGAGCTGTTGCCATGCAGGCGGGTGATCGAGGCTAAATTTGCTGCCCACACACCACTGAATGATTTGGAATGCCAGGGCTTTGTTTGAATTCAGTCAGCTTTTGACGGTTAGCACTTTGGGAATATTTTACTTCTTCAAAAAGACTCCATATGTCTCCCAGCAGGACCTATGATTTTCTACGTGCCAAATAAAAGGCACACACAGAGCAGTGACTCTGGTTTTGATAGGTAGCCAAGGCTGTCCAAAACCTAGTACCAAAATGTGGCAGGGTTGGGGTGGGGGGATGCTGTTATTATCTTATCCTTGAGAAGCCCTTGGGTCAAGTCAAGCATCCTTTCAGGTTGCATATTTGTGGGTCACGAAAAAGAAACTCCAGGAGCTGGAAAATTACTGAAAACTTGGATATTGGCAAATGGCAAAAAAAAAAAAAAAAAAAAAAGTTGGAAGTAGGAGTACAAAAGAGGTTTTGACAAGCTCCCTTGTTTAACAGCATGACCCATTTCAGAATTCACGAGGTTCCCCAAACTGGGTTTGCATGATGCACAGATGCTTCAAAGCATCTGTGAAGCAGCAAACGCATTGAAATCTTATTCAAAGCAAAACCACATTTGCATGACGAACATTGGAACATTGCTCTAAACAAGGACCAGTCCCTGGAAATTGATGAAAACCCAGGAATGCAGAACAACGTGGGTACTTAGAGCAAGTGGGACCAATGACAAGATGGTGAACAATTCCAAGAAAGCAAATCTTCCTTTTTTAGACGGTTCCACCTCTATCTACCTTGTGTGCATTTTGCATTCTTAGCCCGGGAATTCGGCTGTCCCTATTCCAACTGCCACAGACCACTGTTAGAAACCAAAGTCCCTGATGCCAGGGTGCAAAGCTGTGTCATCCAGTACATCTTTAAAATGGCTTATTGTGTCAAGTCTCATTTGTCTTAACTCTTCATGTGAATAGCACATAGACATAGTCGTGTGGGGCTTTTTTTGTAATGTCTGATACAATCCATGGCGATGTTAACAGTGGCCACATTTGCAAATCACGGCTTCAGGCTTTTTGTTTTGTCTTACTAAATTAATTTTGTTTACCAGGAAGTTAGCTGTTTCCTCTGTGTTTGATTTCACTAAATTATCAGGTGCAAGCTCTATATTTACTTTCTTTTCTTTTTTTCTTTTTTTAACTTTTTTTTTTTTAATATTGAGAGAGAGAGAGCAAGGAGGGGAAGGGAGCAGAGGGAGAGAGAGAGAGAATCTTAAGCAGTCTCAGGACAGAGTCTTACTCAGGGCTCGATCCCACAACCCTAGGATCGTGACTTAAGCAAAAATCAAGAGTTGGATGCTAAACTGATTGAGGCACTCCAGTATTTACTTTCTAGGTTTATGCTTCTCAGGTAATATTTTTCATTTTTTTATTCAAATGTTGCTATATTAACAAAGAGTAGTGATAACAATATGCTGTGCAGACTACCTTGACTTGGCTAATGGTTTCAGCAGCGAGAATAATGGTTTCCCATTTTATATCCAAAGTTTCTAATTTTTCAGCTATTATGTAAGGTTTCTCTTCCTTAATCCTCGTCACTCATCAGTGTAAACTAGAAAATGAATCATCTTTCAACATTTCTCTCTTATGGTTGAGGTGCTTTTGTTTGCTGTTTTTGAAAAAATTATGATAAGATTCCACATTCTGAAATACGAATGAGTACTATAAAGATGTCTTCATATGCGATATTCATTGGTTTCACATCCATTATAACCACCTTGGCCTCCTTTAGCCAGGATTTTGGTTGTGAGCAGAGTCTTCTGATTACTGCTAAGCTTTGTAGAATTTCACAGCCAGTAAGACAAAATTGATCTAGGTGCTTTCCTTATATATTTATATGATCGAAGTGGTTCTGAACACAAGCTGCCTCTAAATTTAATTATTTATGGAGTGCCTGGGTGGCTCAGTCTGTTGAGCGTCCGACTTCGGCTCAGGTCATGATCTCACAGTTTGTGGGTTTGAGCCCCACCTCAGGCTCTGTGCTGACAGCTGGGAGCCTGGAGCCTGCTTTGGGTTCTATGTCTCCTTCTCTCTCTGCTCTTCCCCCATTTGTGCTCTGTCTCTCAAAAAATAAATAAATGTAAAAAAAATTTTTTTTAACTTAATTATTTAGGGCATAAATACCAGCCAGTATGAGAAAGCTCCCTGCCTGTGACAGTTCCCTCACATTGTTTTTCATTATTTTGCATGATGTCTTCACTTTCGAGAGTATTTCTGGTCCATGGCAAGAAGGCAAATTAAAAATGTATGCATAAACCCACAACTCATTTAACCAACTGAGCCCCTATTTTTATTTTTATAATTACATGAGTAAAACACGAATTCATGATCATTGCAAAAGAATGCAACAGTACAGAAATATATGGAGTGAAAAGTGAAAGCTTCTTTACACACTCTCCTCCCATCTTACCCCTCCCACAGATCCTTCCAGACTTCTCTCAGAGGATTCATAAATTCGATAGATAACCTCCCACTCTAGTCCCTAGAAAAACTGGTCCCTCCTTCTCCTCCTCACTCACTAAGATCACAGAACCACAAAGAATTTTATCCTGGAGTACCTGCTCAACTGGAAAAGGAGGTACAATTTCACAAAGTATAGGGGGAAATCCCAAACACTGCCTTGCACTTGGGTGGGCAGATGGTGGGGCTTGGGGGTGGAGTCTATTACAGGACTAGAAGAGGGAACTGTTTGAGGTGATGAGAATCTGAGGGGAGTCTGCTTAGATGAAGTTCAGAGCACCCACAGATCGCACCTTCCCAAGCAACAGCCCTCCTCATCAGAATCAATGTTTTCAGGTCCAGGAGAAGGTGCAAGTTAGCAGGTACTCGAATTCTTCTATGCCTTAATTTCCTTCCTGTAATTGTATCCATCCTTAGGCCACCTTGGGTTCTAGGCTTGAGGACACCCAAGGTGACCCTCTGTCACTGGGTGTTCTGGCAGACTCCAGGAGGTGGCCTTATGGCAACACTAGGGACACAACTGAGACCATTCCCAAGCAGGACATGCTCAGAGGACAGTGTGCAGACCCCAGCTCTCCTTGAGGGTGGGAGGAAGCTCCCCTCTTTGTGGGCTTTGTTAAAAAACAAAATTCAACCAAGTGAATTTTAATGATCTAATTGGCTCTATTCAACAGCTCGTGAATCAGGCAGCATTCCATCTAGCAGATAGAAAGGAGCACTGAGTAGCTGTACAAAGTGAAAGACTTGTAGGCAGAAGGGAGTAGGAATAAAGGAAGTTACACCAGTAAAAAATCAGATTGGGTATTACACGGTCACCCCTTTAGGGGTGATCATCCTCTAGGGGCTGATAGGGGTCTATCAGGCAGATTACCTCACTAGCGCTGATCAGGTGATTCCTGGTTGACTGCTTTAGGATTCCATTTCTGGCAGACCCAAAAGTGTAATTAAGTCTCATTTTGGTGATGTGGGGCTTAGCATAAGGGACTCCATTTGGGGCCCAGTGTTTGCTTTTAACCTTTTTTTTTTAACATGTATATGTCTCTGTGTGTTGTGTGTATGTATGATTCCATTTTTTTAAACCATGCATGTAGACACATATTTCTAAAGAATACGAATGGAATCACTGAATTTATTTTCCTGTGACTTGCTTTTTTCATTTAATATATACTACAGTATTCCATGTCAGTATATGTAGAGCCATCTCTCCTTTTTAACACATAGTACCTATCTTTTAAAATTAGAAGATGGTCGGGGCACCTGGGTGGCTTAGTAGGTTAAGTGTCCGACTCTTGACTTTGGCTCAGGTCATGATCTCACAGTTCATGAGTTCGAGCGCCCTCCTGCCCCTGTTCAGTGCAGAGCCTGCTTGGGATTCTGTCTCCCTCTCTCTGCCCTTCCCCCCACCCTTGCTCTTGCTCTCTCTCTCTCTCTGTCTCTCAAAATAAATAAAAGTCAACTTAAAAAGATAAAATGAGAAGATGGTTGTTTGTGCTTTTCTTGTTTTGTTTTTTGTTGTTGTTTTTAATTTAGGATTAGGAGGCAGGCAATGAGAATGACCTAGAGAGGGCCAAAAAGAGACTGGTGAGGCCATGTGCTTGACACGTGATGACCTGTGGGAAGGAGACTTGCTGCTGAGCAAGTGATGTCAGTGGCAGGGGAACACTAATATTACTTGGCCTCAGCCTCTACATCTCTGCAAAGGAAGGTGTGGCAAGTTGAGGAAAATCTCCTAATTCCATCCTTTTGAAAAATGTCTTCATTTCATTTTAGGTCACCATAGCACAAGCCTATCAAACTCTCAGAGATGTTTTCATGTTAAATGACCTTCCCTTCCCTTTTATTTCTTTTTCTTTTCTTTTCTTTTCTTTTTTTTTTCCAGAAAGAATCAAAGACAAACTTCAAATATTTAGAATGTCAACTTCATCAGTTCAATGCTTTTATATGTGTTGCTGAGAAAGAAATTCCCAGAAGCAAACATGTCAAAATGATTTCTGCGAAAGGGGGGTGGGTGGGGAAGCTTATTTTCAAATGTCAGTGGTGAACAATATTCTTGAAATAGAATTATAGCCTTTGAAAGTCATGTTTCTTAAAATTAATTGTCCCGAGATTACAGTTGTGCTTTTATTTCACAGAACTTTCAAAGAACGTCGAGTGTACTATTAGCTGACAATTTGTTTTTCGTAAGAATGGCACTGGATCTCCTTAGTAGTTAGTCCATGTAAGTTAATAAAATGGGACAATGCCGTGAACACTGGGCAGGGCTCAGGGCAGGGAGCCAAGCAGATGTGCCTTTTGTGGTCCCCACTCTAGCTTGGAGCTTCTCCAGGACAGTTCTGCCTTTTTGCCTTAGAATTCACTTGTTTTAACAACTGCCAAGACATCAGGGGACACCTAGGAGTCAGAGATGCAGAGACAAAATTTGAATCTTCCTCAAGTCAGCGCAGAGGGGATTTCACAAAAATGTGTGTCTCTTGGCAAAATGCCAATGTCGTTTTTCAATCGTAGAACTGTATTTTCAAATTCTCTTCACCAGCACAGGATGGCAGAGGACCCACCTGAATGGTTCATTCCATAGAGTCTGACAGGGAGTCTGATCTGGGAAGTGGGAGGCCTGAAAGTTCTAGAACAGCATTTTCCACACCTGGAGAGGGAGCCCCCTGATGAGGCCTGGATGGTTTCAAAGCAGTGACTTCATAAATCAGATGTATTGTGGCAGGGCCGCATTTCCCAACTGAAGGTTAAAGAGGCTTACTTTGTTACAAGTTAGAATGGTCACTGTTCTGTTTCAATTTTTAAAAATAATTCGGTAATTAAAAACAAATTTATCCTTCAAACAGAAAGTTTGAGAGCAGGTCAGGTGTTTACCCAATGAGCAGGTCAGATGAACCAGCTCACATATGAGTTGTTTGGGGGTTTACCACTCAGCGGACACAGCTGGCTCATTGGGTGGGGTAGACCATTATGTAGTTTTCATTCTTTTATCCTTAGTTCTGCACTGTTTAATTTAGTCTATATAAAACTATGGTGTAAAGTGAGGAAGCAGAGTGAAAGGGAAATCCACCGCATGGGAGAAAATATTTGAAAATCCTGTATCTGTTAGATATTCCTTATTAAGGAATCAAGATCCAGAACAAATAAAGAACTCCTAAAACTCATTAACAAACCAAACAACCTCATTAAAAGTAGTCATCTCGAGTAGACATTTCACCAAAGAATATATACAAATATTTCCCCCAATCAATAACATGTATATATCTAATCACAGTCTTTGAAGTACCTGGCTGGCTCAGTGGGAAGAGCATGAGACTCTTGATCTCAGGGTCGTGAGTTCAAGCTCCACGTTAGATGTAGAGCCCACTTAAAAAAAAATTAAAAAACAAATTAATAAAAATAAAAAGCCCAATTTGGCTTTTCACTTATAGAGAAAAAAAAGTCCTCTATTCACAATGTATGATTTCTGAACAAAAAATAACAAATAGCAGTTTGAAGCTGTGCGGAAAATTTATAAAAATAAACCAACTGGCATTTTCTAACCAAAAACTGTAAGCATTTAAGACAGCTGCTCTGGTCTATTTTTGATGCCACAATGCTGATACATTTCAATCTAAATTTTATTCTTATTTAAACAAAATTTTATCAACATAATAAATGTAAATTGCTTTTTGAAAAAAAAATCACAGGATTTGTGATGGAAAGCGTCATGTCTCTTCCTACACCAGGCCTATTCTCATGGGCAATCACTTTTTTAATTTTCATCCTTCTGGTAGTTACTTTCATAATTCTAAATATTGTGTCCATATCACTACTTTTAGATTAAATAGATATTGTCCAACAGCTCCCAGCCCCCAAATATAAGGATTTAACCTACACAATTTGGCCTTCTCGTTTCAATTTTTGATAGTTATTTTATTTTTAGTTCTTTTTTTTAACCTTTATAACTTGAAATAATGTACTTAGACCTCCATATCTTATTCCATTAATTTTATACAATATTTCTTGTCTCTTCAGGATGTAAAATTAGAATTCTTCTCCAAATTTTACCTCTCAAATTAAGTTTCTTAGTAAGTCTTCTATGGATTGTCTGAAGGTTATTTTTAGAAGTTGAAAACCATTAAACAGTTTATACATTATTGTAGCTATGTAGTGTTATTAACTTCAGAGATTTTTAAAATGCTAGGACCCTAGTTCCTTCTGTATGTGGTCAATGTCAGCACTCCAGAGTCACTGTCTTAGGTGACAGTCTTAGGATTGTAAGGCCAAAAAGATTCTCTTTTCTAATACTCTACCAATTGCTCAAAATTATGCTACTTTCTAGGTTGCTTCCGGTTTGAACCATGACTATCCTGTACAACTGTCTGTTTTTTCTGGAGATTCTAAGTGCCTTTCTTTTTCTTGTCAAAAAAAAAAAAAAAAAAAAAAAAAGGAAATGTGCCTCTTCTCAATAGGCTTTTGGGTCAGCTTCACTCTCTTATATCCCACATATCCCACGTCTTCCTTTTTCTTGGCTTTCCTCTCATCTCAAGAACTACCTGTATGTGTGCAAATAGCTTAATTTACTTTCTCATGCAACTTGTAGGTTGACCATATATGGCATTTTAAATTGAAAATCATTTAAAATTAATGTCAGGACACCTTGACTTACCATTTGCTCCAAAATAAATATGTCTGTTTATTTTTGCATTTTCCTTTTCACTGCTTTATACATATATATATATTTATTTATATTTATATAAATATACATAAAGGATATATTATGTTGAGGATATGTATGGATATATAGAGATATATAAGGAGATAGATATATATATACATATATATCTATATACATATGTACACATATATGTATAGATATATATCCTTAATTGCTCATATTTACTCTCTGGCCAAGTACACTTCATGAGACTACTCTTCACTAAGGGTTGCCATGAACTACAAGATGGCAGAAGAGACCTTTCAGTAGTCAAGTCAATTTTCCATTAATATGTTTCTCTGACAGAAATGATCATCTTAAACCTGTTGTACTGGAAGCTTTGCAGTCAAGAGGCCACAATTTCTTACCTCCACATTTTACAACATTCTGTAGGTAGTAAAAGTGACAGAATTGTTGATGTATCAAAGTCCCCGGAAAATTTTAAGATAACAAAAAGCATTTCATGAGGATGTTAGTGTTATTAAATAATAAGATAAATATAATAACTAAGAAGTCTGCTATTTCAAAGCTTAGGCAAATGAGTTGTTGTTTTCATGATGGAAGTTTTAAGGTGATAAGGGAGAAAATATGCATTAAGCAACTTTAGTAAAGTAATAAATATTAAGCAGTATAAGTGAATAAAAAATTATATTGGCATTGTATTCCTAATTTTTGTATATATATAAGCTTTGTGATAAGCCAACTTTGTTGTCTGTATGCTTGATATATATTATAGATTTTTAATATTAGCCTATTATATCTCTCAACATTTTCAGATATTTATACTGTTAAACTTTCAAAAGTACATGTTTAACTCCTGATAATTCTTCAAGGGTTTCTATAAGTTCACTTTTCTATTTTGTTTGGTAATTCTTTAGTTAGTACAAATTTTTTATTTAGAAATGCTACTTTAAATAGTAGATTCAGGGGTGCCTGGTGGCTCAGTTGTTGAAGTGTCTGACTTCGGCTCAGGTCATGATCTCACAGTTTGTGGGTTCAAGCCCTGCATCGGGCTCTGTGCTGACAGCTCAGAGCCTGGAGCCTGTTTCAGATTCTGTGTCTGCCTCTCTCTCTGCCCTTCTCCACTTGCACTCTGTCTCCCTCTTTCTCAAAAATAAATAAACATTAAAAACTTTTTTAAAAATAGGATATTCAAATATGTATTATAATTAAGTGAACAACACAACGACTACTTCATTTGTTTTAATTTTTTTCATGCTTACTCTTTTTTTTTAATGTTTACTTATTTCTGAGAGAGAGAGAGAGAGAAAGAGAGAAAGAATTAAAGCAGGGATGGGCAGCACGAGAGGGAGACAGGATCTGCAGCAGGTTCTGCGCTGACAGCAGAGAACCTGATGCAGGGCTTGAAGTCACGAACTATGAGATCGTGACCTGAGCCAAAGTAGGACACTTAACCAACTGAGCCACCCAGACGCCCCTCATGCTTACTCCTTCCAGAGCATGACTATTCTAATTGGGCACATCTAATCAGTCTAATAAGACTAATCAGAATATCCTAGTCTGAAAAGTCAAAACAAACACAACATATTGTCAGGTTTTTCTTACCTAATTAATGTTCATCAAATTACATGATATCTGTAACTTATCAAATAAAAAAGTTGCCTTATGTATATGGATTTAGAAATATAATAATGCAGCTATTTAGGGGCACCTGTTAGTAAAGTATTTGACTCTTGATCTCGGCTCAGGTCATGATCTCACAGTTTGTGAGTTCAAGGCCCCAGTTGGGCTCTGTGCTGACAGCATGGAGCCTGCTTGGGATTCTCTCCCTCTTTCTCTTTCTGTCCCTCCCCTGCTCACACTTGCACTCCCTCTGTCTCTCTCTCAATAAATAAATAAACATTTTAAAAAATAATGCAGTTATTTAAATGTTTTTCCTATTATTATACTTAAAATAACTTTTCTATTACATACTATGCAAAAACTAAATAACTACCTGTCTATCTATGTATCCATGTATCTATGTATCTATCTATGTATCTATGTATCTATCTATCTATCTATCTATCTATCATCTATCTATATTGCAAGGACCAATTCTAGAATTTCTATGAAAATGCACACAATCTGGATTATCCAAAGTAATCTTGAAAGGGGCACCTGGGTGGGTCAATCAGATAAGTGTTCTGCTCTTGATTTCGGCTCAGGTCATGATCTCATGGTTCATGGGTTCCAGCCCTGCGCCTGGCTCTGTGCTAACAGGGCAGAGCCTGCTTGGGATTCTCTCTCTCCCTCTTTCTCTGCCCCTCCCCCACTCATTCTCTCCCTCTCTCTCTCTCTCTCTCTCTTTCTCTCTCAATCTCAAAATAAATAAATAAACATTTTAAAAAACCCAAAGTTTTTTGGGTTGTCTGTGCTGACAGCTCAGAGCCTAGAGCCTGCTTCGGATTCTATGTCTCCCTCTCTCTCTGCCTGTCCCCTGCCTTTCCATCTTTTTCTCAAAAATAAATAAACATTAAAAAAAATTTTTTTAAACCCAAAGTAATCTTGTAAAAGAACAAAATTTAAGAATTTATACTATCTGACTTTAAGAATACTATTAAGCTGCAGTAATCAGCGTACTGGTGTAATGATAGACAAATCAGTAGGACTGAGTAGAGAACCTATAATTGACCCACATTAAAAAATATTTATTGGGGCACCTGGGTGGCTCAGCTGGTTAAGCATCCGACTTTGGCTTGGTCATGATTTCAGTTTGTGAGTTTGAGCCCCACGTCAGGCTCTGTGCTGATAGCTCAGAGCCTGGAGCCTGCTTCAGATTTTGTGTCTCCTTCTGTCTCTGCTCTTCCCCCGCTCATGCTCTTTCTCTCCTTCAAAAATAAATAAACATTTAAAAATATATATTTATTTATTAATTTTGAGAGAAGGAGGGAGAGAGTGTGCTCACACGGGAAAAGGGCAGAGAGAGGGAGAGAGAGAGAATCCCAAGCAGGTTCTGCACTGCTTGCATAGAGCCCAATGTGGGACTTGAACCCATGAACTGTGAGATCATGATCTGAGTGGAAATCAAGTGTTGGACACCTAACTGACTAAGCCACCCAGGCACCCCCAAACTGATGCATATTTACACAATTACTTGATTTTTACCAAAGCAGTTCAGTGAGGAAAGGAAAAGTTTTTCATAAAATGGTGCTGGGACAACTGGATATTGATATGGAAAAAAAATGAACCACCTGTACCTAATCCTTACAAAATTAATCATTTAAAATGTATCATGACCTAGACTTAAGAGTTAAAACTATAAAGCTTCCAGAATAAAACATTAAAAGGAATCTTCATGACCATGAAGTAAGCAAAGATTTCTTAGACAAGACCCAGAAAATAGTAACTATAAAATTAAAAGTTGATAAATTAGACGTCAGCAAAAATTTTTAAATCCTACTCCCTGAAGTGCACAGTTAAAAAGATAAATAAACAAGCAAAAAGAAAATATTTGCTAAATATATATTTAGTAAAGGATGTGCATCCATAATATAGAGAGAACTCCTACAAGTTAGTAATAGAAAGACAAAAAAACTATTTTTTGAAAAGGCAAATGATTTGAGCAGACACCTTCCAAAGGAAAACGTACTAATGGCCCATAGCAAATAAAAAAGGGGTCAACATCATTAGTTACCAGGAAAATGTAAATTAAATTACAATTAAGTTACCACTACAACTAGCCAGAATGGCCTAAATTGAAAACACTAACAACACCAATGCGGGGAGAGTTGAAAAGACAGGAACTCTCATACATTGTTTGTTGGTGGGCGTATAAAATGGTGCAATCACTTTGGGAAAAGTTCTGATAGTTCCATAAACATCTATCTTATGATTCAGCAATTCAATTCTTAGGGTTTTCCCCAAGGGAAATCGAAAACACGTTCACAAAAGGATTGTGCAGGAATGCTTTGTAAGGAGACAGTTCTCCGTGGCTCTCTGGTGTTTTGCACAGCTTGCGGCTTGTGAGCGAAGCACAGGTTGTCTTTTGTTCAGCGCTATGTTTGTATAGAGAACGGCAGTGGAAGATAAAGTCTCCCGCCAGGACCATCCGATTCTGGTTCTCTAAGCTCAAGGTTTGTCCCCTGTGACGTAACTCCTGTTTGCTGTTGTCACTTGGCCCTGTATGTCACCCCCTGGAGGTGCGCTTAGGGAAGTGGTGCAGATATTGATAACTCTGGCTACTGCCATTGCTGTGAGCAACAAAACCCTTTGTGTCTTATTTAGCAATCTCACATCTTCTGCCAGCATCCCTGAACCTGTGTTGGGCTAGTCTGAATCCTGCAAGTGAGAGGAAGACTCAGACCCACACAGTTCTTGGCATGTTCATAGCAGCTTTTCCCCCTAATTACCCTGAAGCGGAAACAACCAAATGTCCATCAAGGGGAGAATGGAGGAAATGAATTGTGATACACTTACAGTGTGGAATATCCCTCGGTGATAACTAGGGATGAACTAGTGAAACACAACATGAATGACTCTGAAAAAACACACTGAGTGGAAGAAACCTTTCACAGAATAGTACTAACTGAATGATTGCACATATAGGCGGTTCTAGGATAGGCACACCTAATCTATGGTGTATAAAATGAGGTCAGATCTAGATAAGTGTTGCATTTTTCAAAACTCATAGAATGGTGGTACACTTAATATTTGTCTATTTCACCATATGCAGACTTGTCTTAAGAGAATAAAGAACTATAGGCAAATATTAAGATCTACTTAACTATATGCAAGCTGAAGTGTTTAGGGATAAAGCATACTCATGTTTGCAGTTTACTGTGAAATACATAAAAAAAAAAGGGGGGGGCACCCAGCTGGCTCAGTCAGTGGAGAACACAACTCTTGATCTTGGGGTTGTAAGTTTGAGCCCTATAGTGGGTATAGCGATTACTTGAAAAAATAAAATCTTAGGGGCATCTGGGTGGCTCAGTTGGTTAAGCGTCCAACTCTTGATTTCAGCTCAGGTTATGATCTCACGGTTTGTGAGTTCGAGACCCATGTCAGGCTCTGAGCTGACAGTGCGAAGCCTGCTTGGGATTCTCTCTCTCTCTCTCTCTCTCTCTTTCTCTCTCTCTGTCCCTTTCCTGCTCTTGCACACACACTCTCTCAAAAGAAATGATAAAAAATAAAATAAAATCTTAAAAAAAAGAAATACACTAAGAAATAAGATGGATTGGTGGGTGGATAGAGAACATGGATGGAGAATAGATAGATCTGTGATCAAACAAATACAGCAACATATTAATACTTGTAGAGTCCGTATATCACTGTATAATTCTGCCAACTTTTCTATATATGCAACATTTTTCATTTAAAAAGTTGGGGGGAAATACACATTAAAAATTCTAATGGGGTTAGAGATATATTTTATTGTTAGAGGAGTTTGTTAATGAAAATGACATTGGGAAATATTAATCAATGCCAGATACATCTATCTTTTCAATTCTTGCGTATAAATCCAGTATAAACCCAGAGATGTCTCTCAGACACGAGAGATAGAGAAAGGGAGAAAAGGGAAAGATGAAGGCAACGTTTCCATCAATAGAATTTTCAGATGTGTCCATTAGCTGCATACACTTGACTAATAAAAAAGAGAGGAGCACCTGGGTGGCTCAGTTGGTTAAGTGTCTGACTCTTGATTTTGGCTCTGGTCATGATCTCACAGTTCATGAGATTGAGTCCCATGCTGTGTTCTGTGCTCAGATTCTCTCCCCTCTCTCTCTGCCCCTTCCTTGCTCATAAAATATTATTTATTTATCTCTCAAAATAAATAAATATATATTAAAAAAAAGAAGAAAGTATCTTTTAAAATGATCGTGGACAAGTTTATTAGCAATATGATCTATAGAAGTCATCCCCTAATTCCACCAAAATTCTAATACAACAATCAAAATTTTACTAAGTAATTGACATTTATTATATATTAATTGTTTCAGTTTAGATAGCTCAGACTTATGACACTATTCTATCTTTACATATTATATGTGTGTCTTTTTAAACTTAATACAATAATTTATTCCAGCATTAGAAGCATTACAGAGATGATCAAAATTATGTCATATTTCCTTTGAAAAGTATATCATTTAGTTTGTATCGCAGTCCTCAGCAACACATTTTGGAAAAAAAGATGTACTACTTTTTTTTTTGTACTGCTTGTATTTTTAAGTAAAGGATTATATTAGAGGAGTTTTATAACTGTCTTCCTATCTATATCCCATGTAAGGAAGTTGGATAGGATGACCGTAAATCTGCTTAGCCCAATGGTCTGCTCTTTGCTCTGTCTTCTGAGCAGTGAAAACACAAATCACAGCTGCTTTTTTTTTTCCAAACAGAAAGCATCATTATTTTCTTCCTTCATAATGCATCATTTTCATAAATAGTTTAAACAATGCAGAGACAGTGAACACATTCTCATACATATTCTGTCCAGATAACTAAGTTTGCTGTTTGCTGGATATCATGGACATTTTTCATGCCAAAAAATAAAAATACATAGTATTTTTAAAAGACACACTGTCTTCTGCCGCAGTGGATATACCGTAATTGATTTAATCAATTCCTTGTCATGGACCCTTAAGTTTCAATGTTTTAATTACTAAAAATAACAATATTATAAATATTCTTGTCCATGCCACACTTGTCCTATTATAACATTGGAATAAGTTTTTGGATCACAGTTTATGCATACTTTAAATTTTGTTAGATACCCTAAATTTCTCTCTTGGAAGGCTGTACCAATTTACAATTCCACCAACGATGTAAGAGTTTTTTAGCTACTCCTTCAGCTTCTAGAAACCTGCAGCTCCTGTCTTGCAAAGTAAAATATTTAACAAAGGAACTCTTAAATATTCACTAGAGGGACATTTCTCATCCTTTATTTACCAGAAAGACTTCCAGCCATTTCAAAGACTCTATAAAGGTTATTTCAATTGATACTCCTTTGTTGTAATTAGACCCACACATAAACTTCCCAGGAGATGGTAACCCACTTTATTTTTAAAAGCCTGTCTAGTTTTAAAAGCTTTCAACAGCCACTCTAAGGAAATCCTTTTGATGGCAAACTTCAAAGACTTGTTTTGGTTAAAGCTCTTTTCTTTTTGTTTCAACTTCAATAAAAAGATGGAATACCTGATTCCTTTACTTGAAAACTAGATTTTTGGTCATTAAAAGCATGTCTCCACAAGCAGAGCTGAATCCCACAGGACTGAGATGCTGCATTCATTCAACAAGGCTTGACCTTTCTCCTCCTGTTTGGAAAGCTCTGTGCTAGGCACCAGGGGAAGTTGCAGGAGGGTGGGAGGCTCAGGAACCTAAGGTCTGTTTGACCAAATGACAAAACAAAACTATTAAGTGCTTTGGAAAAACTAGGAACTAAAATGAATGCTTTTGGTTGAGTCACAAATGGCATATTTGTGTGGTTACAACCAGAGCCAGAACCACAGATATAACAGTGAACCAGAAATTCTAATGCTCCATTAAACAACCCTGTGCAAATTACGCTTTTCAGGCTTGGTCCAATCCAGCCTGACCATAGAGCTTAGACAGGTTTAGAAACTTGCCCATGGACATCTGTAAGCGACAAACCCCAGACTCAGCCTCAAATCTATTTGACTTTGGGGTACATTTCACTGTCTTGGTTCATTTTTTCCCCCAGATTAAAGTAAGAATTTTCTTTTATTTTTATGTAATTGACATATAGCATTATGTTACTTTCAGGTGTACAACACGATTTGCTATTTGCAAAATGATCGGGACAATAAGTCTAGTTAACACCCATCACCACACAGAGTTACAAATTTTTTTCTTAGGATGACAACTGTTAAGAACTATTATATTATTTTATATAGGTGCCAGAACAACCTTACAGAGTAGTTAGTGTGAGGCTAACTTTTTTTGCAAAGGACCTAATTGAGTTAAGAAAATATGTTCATAGAACAGAGGTCAGCAGAGTAGAGCCAAAGGGCCAAATCCAGTTCTTCATTTGTTTTTCTAAATAAAGTATTTTTGGACATAGCCACACTCATTTGTTTACATACTGTCTATGGCTGCTTTTTTGTTACACCAGCAAAATGGAGTGGTTCTAACAACAGATAGCCTGAGGAAATGTAGCAAACTTACTGTCTGGCCCTTTAAGAAAAATTTGCAGACATACAGTAGGAATTAGGGTTAACATTCAAATTCAGTTCTGTCAGATTCCAAATAATTAGTGCCCAGTTACCTGGTCTAATTATACCTGCTCCTTGTGTGTACAAATTTTGCAAAGTTTTTGACAGTGTTTCTCTTATCCTTATAGACATGTCAGAGTGCTGTGGTCTGGATGATAGTACATTTACCTGTTAATTCAGTGTCTGTGGGTAAATATCATCCCACAGTCACCCCAGCTGAGCTCCTTTGACCTTCCTGGGCACTATAGTAATGACAGCCACCTGGCCTCTGTTACTTTGGGCCCCATCTTCCTCCTGAGTATTGATAAACCTGGCTCTGTGCTTTCTTACCATCATCCCTGACTTGCAGAGAAGATCACTGAACCCCTTAGTGTTGCCGGTGCCCCTCTAACAAGCACAATTCCAATGGCCTTGGTGAGTAGCGTGTCCTGGGACCCTCCTGTGGGACGTAATCCTCTGGCAGGTCTTCTGGCCACCCCTAATATATCTGTTCCAACATGCCCACTTTCCTCAACCTTTTTTTAAGCTTATTTTTATTTACTTTGAGAGAGAGCTAGAGAGCAAGCGGGGAGGGGTAGAGAGAGAGGGAGACAGAATCCCATGCAGGCTCCGTGCTGTCCGTGCAGACCCGGCTGCGAGGCTCAAACTCACGAATTGTGAGATCATGACCTGAGCCAAAATCAATAGTTGGTCGCTTAACCGAATGAGCCCCCCAGGTGCCCCTTCCCTCAGCCTCTTTATTCTTCCCTCTCCCACCTGCCAGGGAAACTCAGACATTTCTGCTTCCCTGAGTGTTGGTCATTGCTTTTTGCAAGGAGTGCTGATTGCTGCCTGAGCCCCAGGTTTGCCCTATTCCTTTGCCAGCCGGTTCAAGCAACTCTTTTGGTGGAATCCCTTTCCTCCATCATCAGGCCCAGCATGTCCTCATCCAGGTTATTGCCCTAGCACCCAGGACACGTGGTGGGAGCAGCTCAGGTTTGCCCAACCAGAACTTTGACCTTAGCATAGCAGACTGGCCTCTGGCTGAGAATTCAGACCTCCCTGGAGCTCATCTATGTCTGCTCGACTGCTACAGGAGATAGGGCCCTCTTTGTATGCCATCAAAAGGGCCTATGACTCTTAGCCATTAACTGCTTATTAATGGTGCTGAGTCTCTAATCATCCCTCTGCAGGGTATTAATACAATTTATCAGCAACCATCTAATTCGACTGTCCTGGAGGACATGGTTCTCCTCATGCTTCTCAAATTCCTGAATCATTTTATCTGCAGGAGTGTTCTCTCCCTGGAAATTTTTCCAGCTCGCCGTTGGTAAAATCTTTAGCAACCGGGTCACAACCTCGTGCCAGGCGTGTCTGTGCCCAACTACCACTCAGGATAGCATTTTGAACACCTGCCAAGTGGTAAGTCAATAAGTTCCAAATCTCATCCTTCCATCTGGTTTCCCAGACTCCAATTTCTGTACAATTTGCAACAGTCTGAGTCCTCTGAGAGGCAAAATGCCAGCATGGGATAAGATGTGCAAGAGATTTTATTAGGGGAAACACTGTGAGAGAGAATGAGGAAGCTGGAAGGGCTCTCAGTCATGACATATGTATGACCCCTCTGAAGGAGGGAGGGAAGAAAGGAAGGGAGGAAGGAAGGAAGGAGGGAAGAATGAAGAAATGTCCATAGATTACAGTGCAGTTCTAAGAAACTTTTGGCAAGACCGGGAGTGTCTTCAAGTCAAATACACCCCAGAGGGGAATCCTGCATCTTGTAGGAATGGGCTTGCCTTAGTATTCCTGCCGCTCTGAGTCACCGACTGGGACGCAGCCAACGTGGGAAGTGTGGCCTTGGGAAGAATGCAGTGATGTATCCAGAGGACATCATCTGGGACCATCAGCCAATTAGGATCCCTACAGTCAGAAATCTAAGAGTTACATGCCTCCACTGTCGCACCTCAGGTGCCAAAGGAAAAGGGGGAAACTCCTTTTTTTTTTTTAATAGGAATGTAATTATTTCCACCTTTACTGAAGTATCATTGACTTGTAACATATGTTAAGTTTAAGGTGTACAATGTGATGATTTCATACATGTACGCATGGCAGAATGATTGTCACGATAAGGTTAGTTAACTCCTTCCGGGGGAAACATCTTTTAGGGGAAACCAACAGCATGACACGTTCAACAAAACAGCCCAGCCAGCCCACGCAACAGGGAATGAGGTCCATAAGTGCCAAGCCCCACCTATATATACAAGCTTCTTAGTTTCACACTTTCAAATACAGCTCGACTACCAAGAGTCACTGAACACTTGAGGAAAATCTCTGATCTGGAAATCAGAGACCAAAACAAACACAAACAATGGTCACAAAACCATCAAAGTCACAACATGAGAAGAATTAGAGATTATTCAAGGAGAAGAAAACTTTTGTTTTTTTTTTTCTTTTCAGACTCTACCTTGTATTTCCATTGCTTTTTAAAACTTTTTTCTTTTTTATTCAATTTATTTTTTTAAGTCACATCCAAGGTAGTTAGCGTATAGTGCAACAGCGATTTCAGGAGTAGATCCTTAATGTCCCCTACCCATTTAGCCCATCCCCCCTCCCACAACCCCTCCAGTAACTCTCTGTTTGTTCTCCATATTTAAGAGTCTCTTATGTTTTTGTCCCCCTCCCTGTTTTTATATTATTTTTGCTTCCCTTCCCTTATGTTCATCTGTTTTTTCTCTTAAAGTCCTCATATGAGTGAAGTCATATGATATTTATCTTTCTCTGACTGACTAATTTCGCTTAGCATAATACCCTCTAGTTCCATCCATGTACTTGCAAATGGCAAGATTTCATTCTTTTTGATTGCCAAGTAATACTCCATTGTGTATATAAACCACATCTTCTTTATCCATTCATCCAGCGATGGACATTTGGGCTCTTTCCATACTTTGGCTATTGTCGATAGTGCTACTATAAACATGGGGGTGCATGTGTCCCTTCAAAACAGCACACCTGTATCCCTTGGGTAAATACCTAATAGTGCAATTGCTGGGTCTTAGGGTAGTTCTATTTTTAGTTTTTTGAGGAACCTCCATACTGTTTTCCAGAGTGCCTGCACCAGTTGGCCTTCCAACCAGCAGTGCAAAAAGACCCTCTTTCTTTGCATCCTCACCAACATCTGTTGTTGCCTGAGTTGTTAATTTTGGCCATTCTGACTGGTGTGAGGTGGTATCTCATTGTGGTTTTGATTTGTATTTCCTGGATGATGAGTGATGTTGAGCATTTTTTCATGTGTCTATTAGCCATTTGGATGTCTTCTTTGGAGAAGTGTCTATTTATGTCTTTTGCCCATTTCTTCACTGGATTATTTGGTTTTTTTTTGGGTGTTGAGTTTGATAAGTTCTTTATAGATTTTGGATACTAACCCTTTATCTGATATGTCATTTGCAAATATCTTCTCCCATTCTGTCGGTTGCCTTTTAGTTTTGCTGATTGTTTCCTTCACTGTGCAGAAGCTTTTTATTTTGATGAGGTTCCAATAGTTCATTTTTGCTTTTGTTTCCCTTGCCTCCAGAGACGTGTTGAGTAAGAAGTTGCTGCGGCCAAGGTCAAAGAGGTTTTTGCCTGCTCTCTCTTCGAGGATTTTGATAGTTTACTCTCTTACATTTAGGTCTTTCATTCATTTTGAGTTTATTTTTGTGTATGGTGTAAGAAAGTGGTCCAGGTTCATTCTTCTGTATGTCGCTGTCCGGTTTTCCCAGCACCACTTGCTGAAGAGACTGTCTTTATTCCATTGGATATTCTTTCCTGCTTTGTCAAAGATTAGTTGGCCATATGTTTGTGGGCCCATTTCTGGGTTCTCTATACTGTTCCACTGATCTGAGTGTCTGTTTTTGTGCCAGTGCCATACTGTCTTAATGATTACAGCTTTGTACTACAGCTTGAAGTCCAAAGAAAACTTTTAAAAAACTTGTTTTTTAATGTTTAAGTGAGAGAGACAGAGTGTGAGTGGGGGAGGGGCAGAGAGAGGGAGATACAGAAATGAAGCAGGCTCCAGGCTCTGAGCTGTCAGCACAGGGCCCAATGTGGGGCTCGAACTCACGAATTGAACTGTGAGATCATGACCTGAGCCAAAGTCAGACGCTTAACTGACTGAGCCACCCAGGTGCCCCGAGGAGAAGAAAACTTTTAATATATGTTTCACTGCTAGGTTCGGGAAGAAAAGATAGGTTATTATATCCAAGAACAGAATAGGATGCTATATAAAAAAAAAAAAAATTAAAGGGAAAATTTAAGAGAAATTAAAAGTATGAAACCAAAATGAGAAACCTCAAAATAGGTTGAAAATATAGTGGAAGAAATTTTCCCAGAAGTTTAAGTAAAAAGACAAAGAGACAGAAAATAGGAGATAAAAGACAATAGAAGTAGGGGAGCATTGTAAGGATTCAACGGCAAATGGTAGGAATTATGGAAATACAGAATAGAGAGGTGCATGGTCCCCATGAGGTAATTCATGAAAAGATCCTACAACTGAAGTGCGTGAGTTTCCGGTGAAAAGCTCCACAAAGTGCCTAACCCACAAAAGAATAATATTAATCCCAGCTCAAGACATATCATTCTGAAGTTTCATAAAGCTATGGGCAAAACAGAGAGTTGAAAAGTAATTTTTCTTAAAGAAGGGGAAAATTTAAGGTGTTTGTTTACAAAGGATCAAAAATCAAAATAGCATTGGATTTTTTCCACAGTGACACTAGAAGCTAGGAGAATTGTAGCCAAGTCTTCAATATTCCGAGGTCAGAATGATTTATCATCTGTACTTGGTCAAACCAAGTCAGTTAATTGTCATCATAGAAAAAAAGATACTTTAAAATATGTAAGGTGTGTTGGAGGAGGGGCCCATAGCTGGTGTATTAAATCAAGAATATGCAGATTATGACCTGCTGGGTGGAGGGAGGTCATCCACATCCTTGGGTGGAGGCACAAGCCATCCACATAGGGTTGACAGGGAACTCCCTCAGAATTTGAGCTCCCACTTTGGGAAAGAGAAAACCTGGGGTCCTTTTGATTGAAGAAAGCACAGCTTTAATGCATACAAAAGAAGTAACATCACAAAACTTATTACTGACAGATCCCAGAAGCAGGGGGTGGGGGGGAGGTAGGGGGTGCAATGAGTGGGGGGCAGTCCTCTGGCCCAGTTCACTAGGAAGCAGAAGATACTTTTAGATGTTTAGATTTGTCTAGACCAAAACTATGATCCATAAGCTCATGATCCAAATTAGTATTCTAAATAAACTCAGTGTTATCACTGATAACTTTAAAAAGCAAATGTACTTTAAATTTAGGACATAAATTTTACCCTTTCTCCCCGAGAAATGATTAAACAATGCACTGTCTTTACAGCATATGATGGAAATGGAAATAGTTTCGCTATATTGGATGGAAGCTTGTAAGGTACATTTTTCTATCTGAATCAGCTTTGTAGTTTATTTAGTCCTAGAAAATCTTTAGGATTAGGGAGGATTGGTGGGAGGACACCGAAATGCAGTTTATACCTACATTTGACTTATGATTGTTTCAACCAAAAGGTGTCAGTTCACACTAATTTACAGACTTTGGAGGTTATAAAATCATTCCTTCAGGAGCCAAGGAGATTCAAGAGTTTCTTGTCATAGACTGCAAATAAATGGCCACAAATTCTTTTCAGTGCTTATACAGTTCTGACACCTGTTGTTGTCATGAGTTCTAAATATTATATCTTTATATGACATGTAAAACTATAACATTTATTATAGTATTAAATATATATATTATATAAGTATATATAACATTTATTGCATTATTAAATATTTGTTTACACATATATAATTATATATACATTATATTTAATAACATAAAAATAGGAAATTTCAACCATATAACAGTGCTATGACCCAATGAACTGTTTAGGTGCCAGTCCTAAGGATACAGGCAACAGGAGTTGATTTTTCTTTTTTCTCTTTTTAAAAAATATTTATTTATTTTTGAGAGAAAGAGACAGAGTACACACAGGGGAGGGGCAGAGAGAGAGGGAGACACAGAATCTGAAGCAGGCTCCAGGCTCTGATCTGTTAGCACAGAGCCTGATGCAGGGCTTGAACCCACGAACCGTGAGATCATGACCTGAGCTGAAGTCGGACACTTAATCAACTGAGCCACCCAGGCACCCTGGCATTGGATTTTTCTACTTTGCTCATCCAAGGGTGGGGTTGCCTTTAGAATATTTAATTCAATTCTCATATCTTAAAAAAATAACAGCATTATTGAGATATAATTCATGTACCATAAAACTAACCCTTTTATTTTTTTTTAAGTTTATTTATTTTTTTAGTAATCTCTACACACAATGTAGGGCTTAAAGTCAACCCCAAGATCAAGAGTCACATGCTTTTATAACTGAACCAGCCAGATGCCCTTGACCCTTTAAAAAAAATTTTTTTTGTAATGTTTATTTATTTTTGAGACAGAGAGAGACAGAGCATGAATGGGGGAGGGGCAGAGAGAGAGAGGGAGACACAGAATCGGAGGCAGGCTCCAGGCTCTGAGCCATCAGCCCACACAGGGCTCGAACTCACGGGACCGTGAGATCGTGACCTGAGCTGAAGTCGGACGCTCAACGGACTGAGCCACCCAGGCGCCCCGCCTTGACCCTTTTAAAGTGTATAATTTATGAAGGATATTCTACTTTTTTGTGTTGCTGTTCGGTTTTGGTACCAGGGTGATACTGGCCTCATAAAATGAATTGAGGAGTGTTCCTTACTCATCTATTTTCTAAAATGGTATTAATAGATTTGGTATTATTTATTCCCTTAAAATATTTGATATATTTCACCAGTGAAGACATTTGGCATGGGCTTTTCCTTGTGGGAAGAATTGTATTTACCGATTCAAGATTTTTACCCTGATATATGTCTATTCATATTTTTTTACTTCTTTTTATTTTATTTTATTTTATTTTATTTTATTTTATTTTATTTTATTTAGTTTTGGTAATTTGTTCCCTCTAGGAATGCCTCTGTTTTCAACTATTTTTAAAATTATTGGAATTATGATGTTCGTAAGTATTCCCTTATAGTACTTTTCATTTTTGTAAGGTCTATAGTGTTGTCCCTCTTTTCATTTCTCATTTTGGTAATTTATACCCTTCTTTTCTTCTTAGTCTAGCTAAAGGTTTATCAATTTAATTTTTTCAAAGAATGTGCTTTTGGGTCTTTTTCTCTATTTCCTTTTGGTTTTGATTCATCGATTTCTATTTTTATCCTATTTCCTTATTTCTACTTAATTCAGGCTTTTTCACTCCTCTTTTTCTACCTTCTTGAGACGGAAGCTTAAATTATGGTCTTCCTTCTAATGTAAGCACTTAATGCTATTAATTTCCCTCTAAGCACAGCTTTGGTTGCTTCCCTTAAACTTGATATGTTGTATTTTTGTTTCCATACAGTTCCAGATATTTTCTAATTTTCCTTGTGATTTCTCCTTTGGCCCATGGGTTATTTATTTATTTATTTATTTAAAAAAATTTAATATTGATTTTTGAGAGAGAGACAGAGCACAAGGAGAGGAGAGGCAGCAAGAGAAGGAGAGACGCAGAATCTGAAGCAGGCTCCAGGCTCTGAGCTGTCAGCACAGAGCCTGACATGGGGCTTCAACTCAAAAACCATGAGACCATGACCTGAGCCAAAGTCAGACACTTCACTGACTGAACTGCCCAGGCACCCCTAGAAATGTGTTAATTTCCAGATATTTGGGGGGTTCTTATATTTGTTTTTGCTAATTTAATTCCATTGTAGAAAGAGAACATATCTTGGATATTTTAGTCCTTTCAAATTTATAGAGGCTTGTTTTGTGACTTGCTATATATAATCTATTCTGGATGGTGTTTCATTTGTTTGAAAAGAATGTGTATTCTGCTGTTGGAGTTTTCTACATGTCAAATATTTCAAGTTGGTTGATATTGTAATGCAGGTCTTCTATGTCCGTGTTGACTTTCTGTCTTCATTGCTGAGAGAAGAGTTTGAGATCTATAACCACAAGTGAATTGTAAATTTATCCTTTCAGTTCTCATGATTTTTGTTTTACCTGTATTAGAATTTCCTTCCTTTTTTTTTTTTTAATTTTTTTTCAACGTTTTTTATTTATTTTTTTGAGACAGAGAGAGACAGAGCATGAACGGGGGAGGGGCAGAGAGAGAGGGAGACACAGAATCGGAAACAGGCTCTAGGCTCCGAGCCATCAGCCCAGAGCCTGACGCAGGGCTCGAACTCACGGACCGCGAGATCGTGACCTGGCTGAAGTCGGACGCTTAACCGACTGCGCCACCCAGGCGCCCCAGAATTTCCTTCCTTTTGAAAGCTAGTTAATGTTCCTTTGTGTGTGTTTGTGTGTGTGTATATGTGTGTATATATGTTTGTGTGTGTGTATATGTGTGTATATATGTGTGTGTGTGTATATATATATATATATATATATATATATATATGCCACATTTTATTTACCCATTCATCCATCAATAAACACTTGGGTTGCTTCCACTAACACAAACATGGATGTACAAATAGCTCTTTGAGTCCTTGATTTTGATTCTTTTGGGTATATACTAAGAAGTGGAATTGCTGGATCAAATGGTAATTGTATGTTTAATATTTTGAGAAGCCACCATACGGTCTTCCACAGCAGGTGCACCATTTTATATTTCCTCCAGCTGGCAAAGCCATGGGTTTTTTACCTCCCAGCAGGAATGAAGTCCATCCCCTCTGGCAGAAAAGTAGCTAGTTTTCTTAGCTAGCCCAGTCCACACTAGTAAAATCTAGAGTTCTGCGGCAACAGGTTGGGCAGGACAGAAGCAGCCTCAGGCATGTCCTGCCTGAGTAGATGTCACAGACATCTACTATCTCTATTAGAATTTCTAGAAGTTTTTCAAGAATCGATATTTCTCAAATTTTTGTCTGTGTTTGGTTTCAAGAGCCTTGAAATGGTTGTTTTTGACAATTTTGTCCAGTTATGTACTTGTTTTGTGTGCAGAGGAATTGTTGACCATGTCACATAGCTGCTGCTGAAAGATTCTTCCACAGTTTCTTTTTTCTTTAAAAAATTTTTTAATGTTTATTTATTTTTAAGAGAGAAGGACAGAGTAAGAGCTGGGGAGGAGCAGAGAGAGAGGGAGACATGGAATCTGAAGCAGGCTCCAGGCTCTGAGTTATCAGCCCAGAGCCCAATGTAGGCTTGAACTCATGAACCTTGAGATCATGACCTGAGCCAAAGTTGGCCACTTAACTGACTGAGCCACCCAGGTGCCCCGTTCCACAGTTTCTTTTTAAGTGGGGACCTGTATTAGTCATGTAAAAGAAATCCAACTAAATTAGTTAGGACTTTAAGAATTTTGAGTCACAGAACTTCCCCTTCTCCCAAACTGGCTGAAACAATATAGGAAATTGATGGCTCACAATTTTTTAAACTATTATTTGTTTATTTATTTTTATTTTTGAGAGAAAGAGAAGGCTCAAGAGGGGCGGAGAGAGAAGGGGAGAGAGAGAATCCCACACACCCGAGATGGGGCTCAAGCTCACCAGCGGATTATGACCTGAGCCAGATGCTTAACCGACCGAGCCACCCAGGCATCCCTATGGCTCACAATTCTAAACAGTCTATAGGATAGTTTATAAGTTAAGTCAGACAGGTGAGGTTTGATAGTGCAGCTCTAATGATGCCACTACACGCCTAGTTCTCCTTTCCAGCACTCATTTGACAGTACTGACTTCATCTTCAGGCTTTATTGGTGCCTTTTCCCTAGATGCTATCCCTTCAGGCTTTCCCCTTGAAGGAACAAAACACTTGCCCCACTTTCAGACCTCATATACTCAACACCATACCAGAAGAGCAAGGAGGCTGCAGTTTATTAGAAGATCCATCTTAGGTCTCTGTGGAACTCACTGGTTCTGACTGGGTTCCATGACCATCTCAGAAACATGACCATCTCAGAAACTGCCAGAGGGAATGGTTATGCTCGATGGCTTAAATGAGAGGAATGAATGCTCAGGAGGCAACCAACAAATGTTATACAACCACACAAATTAGCCCTAAATAAGAATAAATAAACAACTGTATCGGCTCCCCCAGCGAGGCTCACATGCTCAAAGCACTTAAAGAATTGGCCTTTGAAACTAAAACCAGAGTCTTCATGCTGTCAGCAATTGATTTCTCGTTCCAACCCACCCTCCCCTCCTGTTTTGGCCTCATTCATGGCTACTGCAGAAAAGGCTCACCTTATGAAGGATATGGCCATCAGCAGTTACCCCAATAAGCGGCTTTTCCCCCCTCCCTTTTCTTTGTCCATGTAGCAATTTCAAGCAAGGGCTCAATAATGCCCAACTCAGGTCAGTGCCTATCCCTTGGCCCAAATAGTGCTGCCAGAAGCAAAGAGTATTGTAACTGACGTTGTAACATGCCCATCTCAGTGGTCAGAGGACACTCTTCTGTTGCCAGAAGGGCAAAAAGAAAGCTTCTCAAGCAGTCAGGAAACAACAGGTACCAAAGACCCTGCTGGGATCTAATTGTGGGAGGCTCTCGAAAGTCAGGCTGAGGGGGCTGAACTTTACTGAGTAGAAAACACGTGTACAAGGGAGAGACCTATTGTCAACTTGTCGGTTTATCTGGGAGGTACAGGGCAGGGCAGATCCCACGGATTCATCTACATAATACAATGAAGTTCTGAAGACAGTATTGCACGTAGGTATGTAAATGATCAGGAAGGCCATTTATCCCAAAGCATATCTTTCCCCTGATTAGCCACCCAACTTTTATAAAACAAGAACACTTCAAAAGACCCGATTTCCAGCCACGCATTAGCAGAATAATTCTTCAAGCCTAGGAGTCTTGGGGGGAAATTTAGTTATTGTCAGCCTTCCCCAGGATTGTTATTTCTCCTTGCAACCTAAGCATGCGGCCGCAGTGCTAATTCAGGTCTTCCTTTGCCAATGTTGAACCAAGGAGGGCGGTGGAAGACGGCAGTCCCACAGCACGGCACGCACCAAGGGCTGGCCCTTGTCAACACCTATTGTAGGAATTCTTAGAGGGGTCCCGACACAGAGCTTTAGGCCAAGTTTCGCCTCAGAGGCCCACGGAGCTTCCTTTAAAGAAAGCCCACAGCAAGAGTCCCCACCCAAGCAAAAGATTCCCCACCCAGTCCAAGGCCGGGAAGATGCCCCACCCAGCGGCAGGCTGGGCCGGCCTCCTAGGCTGGTTTAACTGGTTGGGACGACCGAAGCCTGCTGGCACAAAAGGTCTGCACTTCGGGAGCTGAGGAGCAGCCAGCCAGAGGGTGGAGAGGAAAGCTCTTTCCTTTCTCAAGACCACCGCAACCGCTGCCCCAAAACCTCCTTCACTGATACTCGCTGGAGGTAGGTGTTACATCCCACCCAGTCCCCCAAGACCCGGGACTGCGCAGGCGCTGGCTGAGCACCCGCGCGGCGCGTTCTCTCGCGCGCTCCCTCAGCTTCCTTAGCGAGCCCCTGGGCCGAAGGAGGCGCGGTGCTTCCAGGGTGTTGTAGTGTGCTTCCTCGACGAAGGGCCCTCACGTAAACTGGGCGCTGGGCGTCGGAGAACTACGCCTCCCAGCGTGCCGCGCGCGAGGGCACAGGGCGTTTGCCCTTGACGGCTTTAGCCGTCAGCGCAGGGAGGAGGACCCGGGAAGCCGGCAGCGGCGGTAGGAGGGAATGCGCGTGCGCGCTGGGCCGGCTCGTCCCGTTCTGTCCCAATCATTGTAAACAGGCGGAGGCTGGGGCGGGGTGGGAATGGGGCGCCCGAGGCCGGCCAGGGGCGCAGCGCAGGAGGCGCCTACGGTGGCTGCGGCGGCACGGTGAGCGCGAGGAGGCGGCGGCTGCGGCGGGGCGGGCGGTCGCGCGGCGTCAGGCACAGGTCAGTGGCGGCCAGCGGTGGCGTGCGGGGGTCGTGGCGGTGCCCCTCGCCTGCCCGCGGGGCGCTCTCCGCACCCACCTCGCAGCGGCGTCTGTCAGGCAGCGTGCGGGGCTGGGAGCTCGCCGCGCGCGGGGTTGGAGTTGGGGGTGGGGGGCGTGGCTGCCCCGAGTGCGGGTTCATCCCGGGCAGGCTTCTCCCCAGTTCTCGCCCCCTTGCCGGCCGTTCCTCCCATTTGCCGGCCGGGCCTCCCTCGTGGCACCCGCGTTTGTGATTTGGTGCTCTCGGGGTCCGGAGGAGGAGGGTCGGGAACCGGGCCCCTCCCCCCTTGAGTCTCCAGGCCTCAGGGCAGCTCTTGGGCACCGGAACGGAGGAGAGGGGACTCTGTCTTTTATATAATCACTGTTTTTTCATCGCACCCGGAGTATTGACCCGTCTCCGGGACTTGCCCAGTGGGCTAGGAAAAGGCTCTTGATGTTTCCCACCGCTGGCATGGAAGCAGTGGAGCTCCTTTGAGTGCTTCGGTCTTTCGTTCAGGTTTCAGTGCGAATGGGGACAGATCTGGAGTTGAGAATCCTTCTTACAACTCATTCTCAAGTATGCTTGTGCCAAAAGGCTCTTCTTGAGGTCGCACCCCCCTCCCCCTTTTAAAATTTATCCTTAGCAGAGTGGAACAGGTTTTACACAATATTCCACACCTCAGCCTTAACCTGAAATAATTACGCTGTTTCGAGTTTTGCGATTCATTACTTCCGAGCCTCCCTCTTGCCTAAGCAGCTTGTTACTTCTAAGGCCTAGTAGAGTTCTTGACAGTAATTAAAATGTGAAGTCGAGATACTTTGAATGTGCATGGTAAGAGAAGTGCAGTCGTTTGGACATGGAGTTCACACACCATCTAGCCTGATTAGAAAAGCTTTCGCTGAATTTTTTTAGTGGAGTGGGCATGTTCGAAGGCTGCTGCAACTTTAGGTAGCATTCCATCATACTTGGGAGTTATTCATAAAATATTTAAGTGGTGATAAGGAGCAAGCTCGCTTTTGGTTTGGTGATTATGGAGGCAGCACTTCCAAATGAAAAAATGGGACTGCGAATAAGAAAGGTAACCTCACTTGACACGTTTCCAGTTATCTTGGTGATTTGATAGTTCCTTTCTGAGTGTCTTCCCGAAAATGAGTAATTGCTGTAAACTGTATTGGCAGTAGGAGAGGTAGGAAGGAAGTTAGTTAGTAGAGTGGTTCCCACTTTTCAAAGTGACCCATAGATTTAAGTGGAGTAGGCTAGTTTAACAGTAACCATAGGGCGGTAATTCTTTGAACAAAGAATCTTGAGGCCATGTACCATAACTTAATTTGCTCTCTCTTCAAAACAATCTCTCATTTTAGGTCTTTCTAATTTAGAAAACCAGAAGTGTCAGAAAATGAATATTTAATTTGTATCGTTGTGTTTGCACAGCTGTTTGCTTGGCAAGGAGAGATTGGGCCTGAATGTAACCCCCAAATATGTCCTTTTTGAAAGAAAATTTCCGATCGAAACCTAAGTTAGTATATGTGGGAGGAATAAGGAAGAATGCAGGTCATTTAGTATGGGAGAATTACTAGTAATAAGTCCATAGCAGCAGGTACTGTCCCAGGTGAAGAAGACTTCCAGATGGATAAGGCACTGCCCCTGCTTTCAGAATGGTCAGATTCTATCTCTGACTTGAACCGTTACCAAGTACAGTACGTTTTTGAGATTATTTTGACTGGACAAAGCGTGGGCGTATACAGGGTGTACAAAGGAGTTAGTGGCCAGTTTCCTAAGGGAAGAGGAGATTGAGAAAGGTGGCAGCGGTAAGGAAAACGTTATGTATAGGAGGGGATGAAAAGAGTAAGGATGGGCATTTAGGTAGAAGGAGTGTGAGCAAAAGCACAGGGGTCTAAGCTGCCATAGTGAGTTGGCAGAGGCGAAATTATGGATAGTCTTATACACAGTTGAAGTAATGCCAGCTTTTATCTTGTGAGCAAATAGGAGTCACTGAGACAGGATAAAGAAAAGAGAAGCCTAGGCCAGCTCAACCCATTAGCTCCCTGCTGTGTGTTAGGTGTTGTCTTAGGTACTTCATGCTTTAAATTCTTAAACTTGAAGGTTTAGGCATGACTGAGGCAGAAAATGAGAGAAAGGAACTTAAGGCAGAAGGAAAGCTGGACATGATTAGAGAGAGCATAGAACACTTTTAAAAATTAGAAGTCGTTCTCTACAACTATGGCATTGGGTTTATGGTGGGAAGTAGCAGAAGATGAGGCTGCCTAGATAGATCCTTGAGCATTGCATGCCATTCTAGGGATTCTAGAGGTTTTTTTTCCTATAGATAATAATAGAGTTCATGGATTTTAATCAGGAAAGATTCTTGAAAGGTTTTCATTTTAGAAAGATCATTCTGGTATTACAGAATGCAGATTTCAGAAGGGAGGGAGGGGAGGTAAGGCAGGGTGCAGAGAGACTGGTTAGGAGTTTTTGTAATAATTGAGGTGACAAGTAAGACCCTACGTTTAAGGTAGCAGCAGTGGAGATACACAGGAGTAAGTTCCTAGCACAAACATTTAGAAAGTAGAATTCATAGGATTCAGTTACAGTTGGATTTTAACTTGGGTGATTGAATAGACAATGGTAAAGTACAGTTGACCCTTGAACAATGCAGGGGGTAGGGGTGCTGACCCCCTTGCAGTCTAAAATTCATGTATAACTTTTGACCCCCTCAGAACTTAACCACTAATAGCCTGCTGTTGACTGGAAGCCCTACTGATAACAAAAAGTCAATTAACACATATTTTATATGTCATGTGTGTTATATACTGTATTCTTACGGTAAAGTTAGAGAAAAAAAGTGTTATTAAGAAAATTATAAGGAAGGGGCGCCTGGGTGGCGCAGTCGGTTAAGCGTCCGACTTCAGCCAGGTCACGATCTCGCGGTCCGTGAGTTCGAGCCCCGCGTCAGGCTCTGGCCTGATGGCTCGGAGCCTGGAGCCTGTTTCCGATTCTGTGTCTCCCTCTCTCTCTGCCCCTCCCCTGTTCATGCTCTGTCTCTCTCTGTCCCAAAAATAAATAAAAAACGTTGAAAAAAAAAATTTAAAAAAAAAAAAAAAGAAAATTATAAGGAAGAAAAATACGTTTACAGTACAGTACTGTATTTATCGAAAAAGACCACATATGAGTGGACCTGCACAGCTCAAACTCATGTTGTTCAAGGGTCAACTCTGTACTGAGACGGGGACTTCAGGAAGAGGAGCAAACTTGGGGAGGAACAGTATTTTAGCTTTTGGATATACTGAATAGGGAGTTAATCTATGAAACATTCAAGTGGAAACATTGGCTGCAGAGTCGGGTGTGTGGATTTGGAGTCTCCGAGAAGTCTTACTGTGCAAGTCAGCAGGCTGTATTCTAGGTGGTAGCTGAAACCTTTGATTTAGGTAATACCATGTAGGAAGAATTTACCAATGGAGGATAGTCCTGGAAATAGACAATGGAGAATAACATTTAAAGCCAGATAGAGGAATAAGACCTGGAAAGGGAAATTCCTGTGTTTAGAGATGCAGAGAAATCATGAGAAAATGTCATAGAAGCCAAAATGGAATCATTTCAAAAGGAAGTTGTACTTCAAAACCAACTCTCCAGGAAAAAAAAAAAAAAAAATTAAAAAAAAAAAAGCTATGCTCTAACTGCTTTGAGAACTTGAGTTAAACAAGGATTGTTAGGAGTCTATTGAATTTAATAACTAAGATCAGTTGTAACATTCTACTTAATGCTTAACTTAAATTCTACTTAATACAATTAACTTTTGGGGAAGGAACTAGGTTTTATTGAATTGAGGAGTTAATAGAAGGTCAGAGAGTGAAGAAAATAAATGTAGATTATTTCAAGAATAAATAAGTCTTAGCTGTGAAGAATGGAAAGAGGTGTTAGCAGAAGGTAGAAAGGGTTAAGGGAGTGATTTTTAACATGGCAAAGATTTAAGCCTGCTTTTTTCAAGTGTACAATTTAGTGGTTTTTAGTATATTCATACAGTTGTGCAGCCATCTCCACAGTCAACTAGAACGTTTTTATTATCCCGAGGAAGAAACCTTTTACGCATTGTCAGTCACTCACCATTCCGCCTACTCCCACCCATTAGCAACCACTAACCTACTTGCTCTCTCTGGATTTGCCTACTCTGGACATTTTGTATAAATGGAATCATATATATTATCATTTGTGACTGACTTCCTTTACTCAGTATAATGTTTTCGACGTTTATCATATTGTAGCATATATCAGGACTTAATTCCTTTTTATTGCCAAATAATCTTCCATTGCCTGGTTGCACCATGTTTTGTTTATCCAGTGATCAGTTGGTGACTGAGTTTTTTCTACTTTATGGCTATTGTGAATAATGTTGGTGTGAATATTCATGTGCAAGTTTTGGTGTGGATGTATGTTCCTCCTGGGTATATACCTAGGAATAGAATTGCTGGATCGTATAGCGACTCTTACGTTTAACATTTTGAGGAAGTGCCAAACTGTTTCCCAAAGCAGCTGTACCATTTCATCATGCAGTGTAGGGATTCTGGTATCTCCATATCCTCACCAACACTTGTTATGTTCTGGGTTTTAAAATTTTAGTTATCATTGTGGGTGTGAATTGGTATCTCATTGTGGTTTTGATTTGATGATATTGACCATCTTTTCAATGGCTTTTGTAGGTCATCTTTGGAAAAATACCTACTCAAGTCCTTTGCCCACTTTAAATTGGGTTGTCTCTATGTTTTTGCGTTGTAAGAGTTCTTTTTGTTTATTCTGGATGTTAGACCCTTATCAAATAGATGATGTGCAAATATTTTCTTCCGTTCTTTAGGTTGTCTTTTTACTTTCTTGATAACATCTTCTGATAGTAAAAGTTTTTAATTTTGATGAAGTACAGTCTGTCCATTTTTTCCTTTTTGTTACTCATGATTTTGTTGTCATATTTAAGAATCCATTGTCAAATCCAAGGATGTAAAAATTTAGGCTAGTACTCTTTTAAGAGTTTTATGGTTTTAGCTTTTATGTTTCGGTGTTGATTCATTTTGAGTGAATTTTTATGTGTGGTCTGAGATATGGGTCCGTTTTTTTGCATGTGGAAATCCAGTTGTTTCATACCCATCTGTTGAAGAGACCATTCTTTTCCCATTGAATAGTCTTGGCACCCTTGTTGGTAATCAGTTGACCATAGATGTTTGGGTTTATTTCTGGACTCCAATCAATTCTGTAGGTCTGTATGTTTATACTAATGCCAGTACTACATTGTTTTGGCTATTCTATAGTTTTGTAGTACCTTTTGAAATCGGGAAGTGTAAGTGTTCCACCTTCTTCTGTTTCATTATTTTTTGTGGCTTGATTCAGGGCCCATTGTAATTCCATGTTAAACTGAAGATCAGTTTTTCCATTTCTGCAAAAGAGATTGTTGAAATTTTGATAGAGTTTGCATTGAATCTATATATCCCTTTGAGTTAGGGCATTATTATTTTGTCTTAACATTGTTGAGTCCTCCGGTCTGAAAAGTCTATATTCCCTATGTTGTACCTTTTACCTCCACAAATGGAATTTTTTTTAAATTTCATTTTTGGACTGTATCATCATACACAGTTAATTTTTTATCTTCATCTTGTATCCTATAACTTTGTTAAACTCATTTATTGTCTCTAATAATTTTCTAGTATATTCTTTTGGGTTTTCTATGTAAGATTCTGTCATCTGTGAATGGAGACAGTTTTTCTTCTTCCTTTGCAATGTGAATGCTTTTTTTTTTTTTTTTTTTTTTTTTTTTTGCCTGGTTGTCCTGGCTAGAACTTCCAGTTCAATGTTGAATAGAAGTGGCAAGGACAAATCTCCTTGTCCTGTTCCTGGTCTTAGGAGGAAAGCTTCCAGTCTTTCACCATTAATTGTAATGTTAACTATGGGTTTTTCACTGATGCCCTTGATCAGTTTGACAGAGTTCCCTTCTATTCTTAGTCTGTCAGATGTTCTGTTAAATGTTGGTTAAGGTTCCTACATATTTTTTAATTTAAAAATTATTTTTCAAATTATTGATTTTCATTGTTATTTCATTGTGGTCAGAGAATATACTTTATGTGCTTTCAGTCTTATAAAATTTATTCAGATTTGTTCATGGCCTAACATATGATCTTTCTTTAAGAATGTTCCAGGTGCACTTGGGATGAATCTGTATTCTGCTATTGTTGAGTGGAGTGTTCTGTGGATTTCTGTTAGGTTTAGTTTAAAGTATTGTTCAAGTCTTCTCTTTTTCTTATTGATGTTTTGTCTAGTTAGTCTATACATTTTGAAGTCTTCAACTATTGTTGAACTGTTTTTCCTTTCAATTTAGTTAGTTTTTTTGTTCCATGTCTTTTAGGGTTCTGTTATTAGGTGCATATATGTTTGTAATTGTTATCTTACCGTTTTATCATTAAATATTTTTCTTTGTCTCTTAGAATATATTTTTGTTTTAAAATTTATTTTGTTACTAGTATAGCCAGTCCTCCCAGCACTCTTTTGGTTACGGGTTGTATGAAATATCTTTTTATTTTCAACTTGTGTCTTAGAACCTAAAGTGAGTGTCTTATGGGCAATAGATAGTTGTATCTTTAAAAAAAAAAAATCTGTTTTGCTAGTGTCTGCCTTTTAATTTTGGGAATTCAACCAATTTATATTTGAAGTAATTATTCATTAATAAGAACTCCTGCCCTATTACTGTTTGTTTTCTATATATTTAAAATTTTTTTTATTCTTCATTTCTTCCATTATTGCCTTTTCTGTTTCTTTGCAGTGTACTATTTTAATTCCTATATTTTGTTTACTACATAGTTTTGAGTTAGCTCTTAGTGGTTAACCTGGGGTTATGATTAACATTTTAATTTGTATTAGTCTAGTTCAGATTAATAACAGGTTAATTTCAACAGTGTACTCCTATAGCTCCACTCCCCTTTATAGTGCTGTTGTCACAAGTTGTATCTTTATACCTTGTATGTCCATCTGATTTAAAACTGTTGCTTTATGCAGAGAAAATAGATACAAATGAAAAATACATTTATGCTATCTTTTACATTTACCTATGTAGTTACTTTTACTGCCGTTCTTTATTTCTTCATGTGGATTCAAATTACTGTCTAGTGTCCTTTCATTTCAGCATGAAGGACTCCCTTTAGCATTTCTTGTAGGATAAGCCAATTAGCAATGAATTTTTTCAGATTTTTTTCTTCTGAGAATGTATTATTTTTTTCTTTCAATTCTGAAGGATAATTATACAAGATAAAGATTCTTGGTTGACAGTTTTTTCCTTCCAGTACTTTGATTATGTCATCCCACTGCCTTCTGGCCTGTATGGTTTCTGATGAGAAGTCAGCTGTTAATGAATGAAGATGCCTTGTATGTGATGAGTCACTTCCGTGGGCTTCTTTCAAGATTCTCTCTTTGTTTTTATAACTATTTGATGAAGATGTGCCTCAGTGTGAATTTCATTGAATTTCTCCTGCTTGGAGTTTAGTGAGCTTCTTTGATATATAGATTAATATTTCATTAAATTCGAGAAGTTTTTAGCCACAGTTTCTTCAGATATTATTTCTTCACTTTTCTCTCTCCTCTTCTTTTGGGGCTGCCACTATACTTGGTATGCCAGATGGTGTACCACAGATCTCTTAGGTTTTGTTATATTTTCTTCATTAATTTTTCTTTCTGATCCCCAGACTGATATATATCAATTGACCTGTCTTTAAGATCACTGGTCTTTGTCCTGCCTTCTCAAATCTGATGTTGAGTCTGTATAGTGAATTTTTCATATCAGTTGTTATACTTTTTAATTCCAGAATTTCTATTTGATTCTTTAAAAAATAATTTTTTAATTTTTATTTATTTATTTTTAGTGTTTATTGACTTAGAGAGAGAGAGAGTGCACACGTAAGCAGGGGAGGGGTGGAGGGAGAGGGAGAGAGAGGATCCCAAGCAGACTCTGCGCCATTAGCACAGAGTTCGATGCAGAGCTTGAACCCGTGAACGATGAGATCATGACCTGAGCCAAAATCAAGAGTTGGATGCTTAACTGACTGAGCCACCCAGGTGCCCCTAAAAGTAATTTCTATCTTTTTATTGATGTTCTCTACCTGGTGAGACAGAATTCTTACGCTTTCTTTTAGTTTTTTAGGCATCATTTCCTTCAGCTTTTGAACATACTTAAATCAGATCTTAAAGTCTTTGTCTAGTAAGTCTGATATCTGGGATTCCTTAGGGAGTTTCCGGTGATTGCTTTTTTTTTTTCCTGTGTGTGTGGGCCATTCCTTCTTGTTTCTTTACATGTGCGTAATTTTTTGTTGAAATTGGACATTTTGAGTATTATAAAATGGCAGTTCTGGAAATTAGGTTCTCCTGTTTCCCCAAGGTTGTTGCTACTTGTAACTGTTGTTAGTTGTTTAGAAACTTTTCTGAACTAATTTTCTAAAGTATATATATTCTTTATTATGTGTGCCCATTGAAGTCTGTGTTCTGTTAGCTTATTGGTCAGCTAATGATTGGACAGGTATTTCCTTAAAACATTTCATACCAAAAATATCTCCCAGTATGTTCAGAGGGGTGTTGTGCTACTGTTGAAGTATTCCTTGAGCACTCGGCCACTTTACAGCTCTGGTTAGTCTTAATTTCCTGTTTGTATAAAGGTCAGGGTCATCCAGAGTGAGCCTTCTTGGTACAGTAAACTCAGTGAGATTCACACTGAGACTCTTAATCAAACAGTTGAAAAACAAAGAGAGAATCTTGAAAGAAGCAAGACAGAAGTGACTCCCCACATACAAGAATCCTCAATATCACTTAACAGCCAACTGCTCTGACTTCTTAGCAGAAACCATAGAGGCCAGGAAGTGGTGGGATGACATAGTCCAAGTACTGGAAGAAAAAAAAAAAGTCAAGAGCTGACAAAATTCCTGAGCATGTGCACAGCCCTGGGCATACACATTGCGTCCTAGATTTCCCAGGAATCTGTTCAAGGTCTTTATTTCCCAAAACATCTCATCGCCCAGCCTCACCACTCAAGGTTTTTTGGTCAGTTTGTTTGCCCCAGCTTTTACTCATTGCATCAGGCAGCAGCGCTGAAAACATCTGCCTGTAAATGTTTTTGGCAAATACCCTTTGTGTCCTGTAGTGGCTTTAGCTTTGGGGAAAGTCTGAGGTAGCAGTATTAGGTGAGATAAAGCTCGACTTTTCAGAAAGTCTTCCAGGGAGCCCTTAGGTAGGTCAAAACAAATAGTTTCAGTTTGTTTGTGAATGAGGTTTGTTCTGCCGGCCAGTGCTGGGAACGTGTGCTGCTGTTTTCATGGCTGCCACTGATCTGCGGAGCTCAGGGTAGGACGAGAGTAAGTTAAATGCCACAAAGCTCTGTGTTTTTACCAAGATTTAGTGGTGTCTTGAATAAGTAATCCTGGGATTGCTGCAAGCTTTGGGTTAGTTTCTGCTGTTCTGGAAAAGTTGATTCTCACAGTTTTTAGTTGCTTTTACGGAGGGGTGGACTTTTGCTGTTTCTCATGCCAGCATTTTGCCAGCATTCCATCTATTACATTACACTTAACTTTTAGGCTACCTGGTATTCGTATAGTTCAAGTGAATTTCATGTAGCATACAGTAAGCCAGCATATTCTTCTTCTCAGTGCTTTATTTTTAAAGGATTTTAGATGTGTATAGAGATGCAATGTAAATAAAGGTTTCTTGGCTGTTATAAATGTGATGTTAAGTATCCTTTTACTTATATTCTTGCTTACTTTTGTGTGTTTGAGGATAAGGTTTTAATAGTGGAATTGCTAGGTGAGAATATTAATTTTTGATAGGTTTTGTTAAATTGCCCTTTTAAATGTATCAGTTTACACTTTTACGACTAATGTATTAGGGTGTCTCTTTCTACACACCCTTCCATTATTGGGTATCAGACCTGTTCATCT
This sequence comes from Panthera tigris, assembly GCF_018350195.1. Taxonomy (NCBI): domain Eukaryota; kingdom Metazoa; phylum Chordata; class Mammalia; order Carnivora; family Felidae; genus Panthera; species Panthera tigris. The sequence continues at coordinate 34,968,328 of NC_056671.1, read as the reverse complement.
TCAGAAGATTTGCAGTTAAAAAAGAACATGTCTTTAATTTCCTATTCCTTAATTTTTAAAATCTCTTTTTTGTGTGTTTTGTGTTTATACCCTCTACCATTTTTTTCTTTTTAAAAAAATTTTTAATGTTTTTTTAGATTTTATTTTGTAATATAATTTATTGTCAAATTGGCTAACATACAGTATGTAAAATATGCATGTTTATTTTTTCTGAGAGAGAAAATCCCAAGCAGGCTCCATGCTTTCAGTGCAGAGCCTGATGTGCGGCTCTATCCCACAAACCCTGAGATCATGACCTTAGCCAAAATCAAGAGTCAGATGCTTAACCAACTGAGCCACCCATGTACCCCTTGTTTTTCTTTCTTTTTACTTTTTTTTTTTTTTAATGTTTATTTTTGAAGGAGGGAGAGACAGTGTGTGAGTGGGGGCGGGGGCAGAGAGAGGGAGACACAGAATCCGAAGCAGGCTCCAGGCTCTGAGCTGTCAGCACAGAGCCCGATGTGGGGCTCGAACCCACAAACTGTGAGATCATGACCTGAGCCAAAGTCAGACACTCAACCGACTGAGCCACCCAGGCGCCCCTTTTTTTTCTTTTTAAAACATTTTATAAAATATTTGCCACATGCAGTGTCAGTATTTTTTTCCACGTTTCTTCTTGGCTTATTATTTTTTTAAAGTTTAAGTTTTTTTAAAGTTCATTTATTTATTTTTAAGAGTATGCAGACGCTCAGGGGGCAGGGGCAGAGAGAAAGGGAAAGAGGGAGAATTCCAAACAGGCTGCACACTGTCAGCTCTAAGCCTGACATGGGGCTTGAACTCAAGAACCGTGAGATCATGCCCTGAGCTGAAACCAAGAGCTGGATGCTTAACTGACTGAAACACCCAGGTCCCCCTCTTCTTGGCTTTTTAAATGTGTTTACGATGTTTTTAAAATTTTTTGAGGGGTTTTCAAAGGGACAATCACAAAGAAAAGGCAGGAAAAACCTCATTTTTCAGAGTGTTAGATGGGGGAGAAATATAGTTTAGAAAATTTCAAGTTTTGTCCAGACATTTTTTTTTTTTTAAAGTTAGTGAAAGCTCGAGCGCCAGCATTAGCAGGGGAGGGGCAGAGAGAGAGGGAAAGAGAAAATCCTAAGTAGGCATCGGGCCTGTACAGAGCCTAATGCAGGGCTTGATCTCAGAGGGTGAGACCACGACCTGAGCTGAAATTAAGAGTCAGACGTTTAATCGACTAAGCCACCCAGGTGCTCTGTCCAGACATCTTTATACTCTTGCTTTTTTTTATAGTTAATAGCACAAGTAAATATTGGCTAATCTTCTTATTGCTTACTGAGTGCCTACTATATATGAGGGATTCCATTCTACTTAATCTTGTCAATGCCTTGCCAGATGTCAGTATTCTTTTGTACAGATAAGGAAATTTGGTCTCTGAAAGGTGATGGTACTTAGTCAAAACCCATAGTTGTGTTCCAGACAGAGTTAAGATTCGAGCCCAGATCATCAAACTCCAGAGCCCAATATACTTCCTATTTACCAAATTAGCTCTCTGTCGGGATATTTCCCAGTTTCCTTACAGAGGGAAGGGAGTCTGCATGAGACAAATATGATTGTGTTTTTCTCAGCCGTTAAAGATGCTGCCAAAGGAAGAACAACTTAATTTCTTGTATGTTCTTGCAGAGATATTTTATACACATACAAAGATACATGTATATCTTTAAACATGTATATCTTCCATTCTAAACAGTTGTAGTACATGGAGTGAGGGAATCAATATTTGTTGAGCGCTTGCTGCGTACCAGGCACTAGGCCTATTTCTTTTTTTTTTTTTTTTTTAATTTTTTTAATGTTTATTCATCTTTGAGAGACAGAGAGAGAGACAGAGCATGAGTGGAGAAGGGGTACAGAGAGGGAGACACAGAATCCGAAGCAGGCTCCAGGCTCCAACGAGCTGTTAGCACAGAGCCCGACGCGGGGCTGGAACTCACAAACCGTGAGATCATGACCCGAGCCGAAGTGGGCCGCTTAACTGACCGAGCCACCCAGGCGCCCCAACTAGGCCTATTTTTTTGAGTGAAGTCCTTAAAACTGATTGCCTTAGAAAGTTGTACAAATATTTAGATATGAAGCTTCTGCATCAAAAATTGTTAAAAACAAAAGTACTAGTAAAACATTTGGAATTGCTTTCAGAGCCACCCAGGTGCCCCCAGTTTGGATACAGAAATACTGAAGAGAAAAAAGAGAGGGAAGATGAGGAAGAAAGCTCCCCTCTCCTATACTAGAAAGAAGACTTTGTAAGGAAAATTTATAGATTGTAGCAATTTTAAGATGTTGGCAATTTTAAGTAGTTTCTTCGGAAGTTAAAATAATAAATCAAGACCTTTGACGTTCCGCTTAGGAAAATCATGGGAAACAAAAGTGTGGATGTAAAACTGGAGAAGAGGCTCATTGAAGTCTATATTGTTAACCCCCTAGTGTGGTAACACAATTGGAAAGCAGCAGATACCATCCAAGTTTTTCAACTTAAGTTTAGTGTTTTAAGAAAATGAGCATATTATGACATTAAATTTAGCTTCCTTAGGTTTTCCTTAGGTTACTTTTTCTTTTTTTAAATTCACAGACTTTTTTAAAGCAGTTTTAGGTTCACAGGAAAATTGAGCAGAAGATAGAGATTTCCCATATGCCCCCTGCCCCCACATATGCATAGCCTACCCCATTATCAGCACCCCCTTCACGAACCCTTGCCGGAGTGGTACATTTGTTATGCTTGATGACCCTACAGTGACACTTCATAATCACCCAGAGTCCACAGTCCACATTAAAGTTCCTTTGGTGTTGTACATTCTGTGGGTTTGGACAAATACGTGACATGTACCTACCATTGTGTTATCACACAGTGTTTTCACTGCACTAAAAATCCTTTGTGCTCTGTCTGTTCTTCCTTCCCTGCCTCCTTCCACAGTCACAGCAACCATTGATCTTTTAGCAGTCTCCAGAGTTTTGCCTTTTCCAGAATGTCATATAATGGGAGTCAGTACAGTATGTAGCCTTTAAAATTTTTTTGTTTTTATTTATTATTATGTTAAAATATTTATATATTTATTTATTTTGAGAGAGAGAAAGAGAGAGATGGAATCCCAAGCAAGCTCTGTGCTGTGAGCACAGAGCCCATCGCAGGGCTTGAACTCTGCTTAACTGACTCAGCCACCCATGCGCCCCAGTATGTACCTTTTTAGGTTGGCTTCTTTCACTTAGTAACAGGCACTTAAAATTCTTCCTCCATTTAAGATTCCACTCATTTATTTTTATCACTGAATAATATTCTGGTGTCTGAATATATCACAGCTTATTTATCCGTTCCCTTATGAAAGGGCATCTTGGTTGCTTTTAAGTTTTGGCAATTATGAATAAATGTAATTCTCTAAGCCGCCATGAACATCTTATGTGCAGGTTTTTGTGTGTACATAAGTTCTCTCAACTCATTTGGGTAAATACCAAAACACCAAGGAGTGTGATTGCTGCGTTGTATGTTGTATGAGGATGTTTAGTTTTATAAGAAACTGCTAACCTGTTTTCCAAAGTGACTTTGCCATTTTGCATTTCCACCAGCACTGAATAATAGTTCCGTATCTTCATCAGCATTTGGTTTTGTCAGCATTTTGGATTTTGGCTATTCTAATAGGTATGTAGTATTTTCTTGTTTTGTTTTTTTTAACTGAGGCATAACTGACATTTATTTTAGGTGTACAATGTTATGATTCCATATTTGTATATATTGCAAAATGATCACAAGAAGTCTAGTTAACATCCTTTGCCATACGTAGTTACAAAAACATTTTTTTTTAATGTTTTTAATGTTTATTTTTGAGAGAGACAGAGTGTGAGTGGGGGAGGGCCAGAGAGAGAGCTCCCTCTCTCCCAGAATCTGAAGCAGGCTCCAAGCTCTGAGCTGTTAGCACAGAGCCAGATGTGGGGTTCAGACTCATGAACCGTGAAATCATGACCTGAGCCGAAGTCAGACGTTTAACTGACTGAGCCACCCAGGTGCCCCAACAATTTTAAAAATAGATATATCATTTTTTTAAAATCTAGATTTTTTTTATCAGGTTCATCATTTTAATTAGAAGTGTTCCCTAATGATATGGAGCATTTTTCATATGTTTACTTGCCATTTGTATATTTTCTTTGGTGTCTGTTCTGCTCTTTTACCCATTTTTAAATGGATTTGTTTTCTTATTGTTAAGTTTCGAGAGTTCTTAGTACATTTTGGATAACAGTCCTTTGTTACATTATAGTCTTTTATGAATATTTTCATCCAGTGTGGCTTGTCTTCTCATTCTTGGTCTTAAGTCTCTTAATTTTTATGTTTACCCTGCCCACTCTCTTTTTCTTACAAAATATTAAAACTAAAGAAACTAAATTCCATACCCTATAGATTTTGAAGCTTAATCAGATTAAGATTTTATTTGCTTATTTTTGCAAGGCTGATGTGTGTGTCCATCAGAGAGCACATTAAGGTGTTTCTTTTTTGTGTAAGATATTAGCAGCCATTGATAATCATTACCAGTACCCATTTTTAACTCGCTTATTAAGTGGTGATAGTCTTTCATTTCTTTGTTTATTAGGTGGAAGATTTTGATCAAAATAAATTTGCTGCATCAACACTTTGTAATGGAAGTTCAGGATAAATGCCTTTTTCCCCCTTTATTTGCCAGCTATTGCAAATAATGAGATGGTTCTCTAGCATTCTGCAAAGTGACCAGTGAATTTTATTTTTGAATCTATTATGAACTCATGGATTTAAGTATACTTGATACATTTTAGTTGACTGCAATTATTTTATTAATTTTTGACCAGTGGGATCATCTTCTACTTGCCTTCTGAGTCATTTGGACTTGATTTCAAGCATCTTTTGTAACTTTATTTTTTTTTAATGACATGATATTTCAGTCTCGTCTTGTACATATCCTGCTCTGAGATCTGGTGTCAGCCTAATGGAAATATCTAATAGTTCCATGTTATGTTGTTATGTTCACACAACTTAATGTGTATTTATGTCATGACAATTTAGTTCATATTTGAAAAAAAATACATATAAATTGAAAGAGAAGATAATATTTTTATTTCACTCTTAAATAACTAAATGGTTTGCCTGTGCCTGCTGGATACTGTACATATTAATAACTTTGTAATCAGATTGGACATTACCACTGTCATTTCTTATCCCATGTTGATTTTCACATGGTACTTAAAAAAAAATTATAGCTACTATCCCCAAAATCTCACTTCACAAAAATATGCCATTGACAGGAATGTAGCTCAACCTAATGTTGAAATTGAACTTCTTTTAGCTGGTAGTTTGTACAGTGTCCGACAGATGTTGAGCACTGCTCTTTGTCTCAAATTGAAGATGCCCCATGGCTCTTTTATGACTTGGTTTATGATGCTCTGGGTGCCTCAGTGCACTGTTTGGGAACCATCAACTAGGTATTTCTGCCCAGTTTCTGTTGCAACCAGTGGTGTGCATTTTCAGTTTGTTTGTTTGTTTGTTTGTTTGTTTGTTTGTTTGTTAGTAATCTCTACACCCAACATAGGGCTTGAACTCATAACCCCAAGATCAAGAGTGGCATGCTCTTCCTATTGAGCCAACCAGGTACCTCCTTTGGTGTGTGTCTTAAAAGTTATTGTTAAATAAAGTTTGTTTGTCCTTATACTCTCCAGTTAAATTCTCATGTAAGATTTCCTTGAGAATAGATTATCTGATTATGAAATGTGGCAGGAAGGAGGCCTGTCTTCTCACCCCTCAAAAGGGTATACCATACCTCTAAAAATGTTCTGTTTCACTGATAAGTACCAAATGATATGTATTATGATTTTTTTTAATAAGAAAACTTTTTTTGTCCTGTGTATAGAATGACTGCTAGTGATACCACTTTGATTTTGTTTAAAGGCAAGAGTCCACTGTGGGTTTTCCCCTGATACTTAATATACATCTCTACTTTTTGATTTGGGCAGCTGCACATAGGACTGAACTGTGTCCTTTCCAGCCTACCTTGTAGACAGAAGGTGGAATTATTTTCTGTATGTTTTGGCTGCTCATTTTCCAACACTTGACATTCGAATCCTTAGAGTCTGAACTTTCACTTTAAATAAAGGACATAAGCTATGCTCTTTTATATTATTTTTTACCTTGAAGCATAGTTGACACACATTGTTACGTTACTTTCAGGTGTACAAGGTAATGATTCCACAAGTCTATACATTATGCATTGTTCATCACAAGCCTAGCTACCATCTGTCACTACACAACCCTATTACAATACCATTGACTATATTCCCCATGCTGTATCTTTCATCCCTGTGATTTATTCACTCCATAACTGCAAGCCTGTACCTCCCACTACCCTTTACCCATTTTGCTTAACTGCCCTCCCCTCTCCCTTCTGGCAACCATTAGTTTTGTTTTCTGTATTTATGAGTCTATTTCTTATGCTCTTCAGATTTCATTCTCATCTGGAGGTTGATTTTACAGATTGCATTATGTTAATTTCCTGAACTAACTTGTTAGTTTTTCTGTTTTCTTGTCATTAATTGTATAGTAGTTGTCAGCATTGAAAATGCATTCATTTTCATTATAATGAACTTCAGAATTTAAAATTTTTAAATTTTCTTTTACATGAATATCTTGGGCATATTGTTCCTTTCTTCTTCTTCTTTTTTTTTTTTTTTTTTTTTTTTTTTTTTTTTTTAGTTTATTTATTTTGAGAGAGAGAGAGGGACAGAGAGAGAAGGGGAGAGAGATTTACAAGCAGGCTCTGAACTGTCAGCATGGAGCCCTGTGTGGGGCTCAAACTCACATGAGATCATGACCTGAGCTGAAATCAAGAGTCAGGCAACACTTAACCCACTGAGCCACCCAGGCACCCGTAGGCATATTATTTTAATCAGTGACACTGATAATGTTAGAAAGCTGAGTAGAAAACATGAAATCACTGTGTCATTCAGTGAATTTCTGTGAGTGGCATGTGGGACTCTAATTAAATGTTTGTTTGGATAGACACCTGGGGGTAGGGGAGAAACTAAAGGTGAAGTCTTAGAATATATAAGAAGGGTATAGAAAAGAAACAATAACTTCACATAAAGAGTAAAATCTCTATTAAGGTACAGCCCTAAATAGTTGTTAGTAGATTTGAAAGGACTAATTATGTAACAAGGGCAATTGATCTGTGGGGATGTGCATGAGAAATTGTCGTCAAGCTTGTAAATGTGAATACTCGTGTGCATTTACTGGGCATAGGTCATAAACCTCAAGCATACTATCATGGGGATAATCTCACTGCTGATGTTTTGAACCCCTCTAAACCCTATCTGCTTCATCTGAAGGATTATATAGGTCCCATTTTGTTTATAAACTTAAAACATTTTTTTTCTTGGACGGTAACATTGATATTTTAAGAGAAATCCCTTTTTCTCTTTTATTTGGTTTTAAAATGAGATTGCCAGCATCCTTCTTTGTGTGTGTGAGACATGATTTTTTTAAGTTTTAAAATTGTATCAGAATAATTCTGAAGATAGTTTAAGGTATCCAGTAGTGCTCGTGTAGAGTGACTACCGCTGGCTGAGACTGCCGTCCATCGAAAGGCCTGCCTGCAAAGTCAGTCCCGGCTGACACAGGAAAACTTGATGTTATGTTTTGCACAGTACATTCAACTTTTCCTAGATGAGAAGAGTGGCTTACTGTGTCTCAACTGTTGGTAAAAACAGTGCGGTTTCTGCTGAATAACCTGCTTTCTTTTTGGGAGTCTGGAGTCCTGTACGTGCTAGGCTCCACAAAGACCTTGTGCTCAGTCTAAGGAGCTGCCTGGCAGACAGCACTTCACACGTTACTGTTGAAAGAATTCAGCCTGTCTCTGTGAGCCCACTGCAGGAGGGCTCTTGGAAGCTTGAGCCTGGTTTCCTCTGGACTTCTCTCCATGTGCCTTTTCTTCTGCTGTTTTTGCCAACCTTTCATAGTAATAAATCTCAGCCTTGGGTATGACTATATGCGGAGTTATGTGGGTCACGGGATGATCTTGGGGACCCCCCCCAACATAGTACTGAACGACTTACAATGGAAAACGCTATTCCCTGCCGCATTCTTGCACCCCCCTCAGTCTTATTTCTTTTGTTATTTCCTTATTTCTAAATAATATATTTACACTGCTGTTTTTTTAAGATACCAGTTGTAGGTGTTGTCAAATAACTGGGTGTTGTGGTAGATGAGGATTTAGGTCTCATACCTTTTCCAGAAATCCCTCCCTTAAGCCCTCTGATGCAATCCTGCCTGTCACAGAGCTTGATTGAGTCCGTGTTCATTGTTTTCATTATGATGACTGGACAAATGTGTAATGCTGAGCTAGGCGATAGACTACAATTTCATTTTCTCATCTGCCTTTTTCTTTTCCTTATAGTTAATGGTTGGTTACCTTCTGTTTTTATTTGTTTTTCTATTCTGTTCTTATGACCAATTTATTCCAAAAGCCCCAGCAGCTCTTCACCAGATTTCACTGTTCTTTTCCACATGGTCAGAGGTCTGTACATCCCACTGTCCTTGGGAACTCTTCCTCCTGTGTCACTGTGGACTGTGTCAGTAGTTGGTCACAGGCCTGCTTTTCCTGGGGCTTCCTTTGCTGCTTTCCAGGGTTGCACTCAGGTCTTTGGAACTCAAGAGAAAGTGTATGGGAAGTACATTCCTTGATGCTGTGTGTCTAAAAATGTCTATGTTCTACCCGTACACTTGAATGGTTGTTGGAACTAATTTTCTTTTAGAGTTTTGAAGATATTTCTTCATTGTCTTTAAATTTCCAGTGTTCCTGTTGACATATTGGTCCTGATCTTTGTAAGCATTTTTCCTGGAGGAATCTCTTAGTAATCTCATTCTGTCCCCTTACGCTCTGAAACTTCGTAATGTGCTTCAGTGCGGGTCTCTTCAGTTATTATGTGGGGTGCTTAGTGGTCTCTTGTGATCTGAACTTTAATTCTGAGAAAGTTTCTTTCCACATCATTTGAAGAACAAGAATGTGTTGTGTGTCCAGATACTATTTACAAAATTTGGCATTCCCAAATAGTAGGTTAATGCTAGTTAGAGGTTCAGTAGGTAATGTATTAATGAGCCCGTATTTGGATTTTCTTGTGGAGATTTAGATTGGAGACTCTTAGTTTACAGCTTATTTTTTAAAACTATAAAAACAAGGAAGACCTGCTTCTACTGAGTTTTAGCCTGGTATTTATTAATAAAGAATGTTTATAAAATGCTGAATTTGTTTGACTTATAAACTAGTTAAGCAAGTTATTGGTTTTCTGGCATAGGTCTTTTTCTGTGTAGATATTATCAAGTATAATAAAACATTAGAGTTCTTCTCAGAAGCTCATTTTGGGAGACTTTAATTTAGTAATCTTTCTTTCTTCCCTACTTATATTACTTTGTCCTTCTGCATGGACGATTCTTATTACATGAGCTGATTAATACAGGTACCAGAGCAGAAAAGACTGTTTTAAGAATAATGTATATCGGGGCACCTAGGTGGTTCAGTCGGTTAAGTATCTGACTTGGCTTAGGTCATGATATCATGGCTCGTGAGTTCGAGCTTCGTATCAGGCTGTATGCTGACAGCTCAGGGCCTGGAGCCTGCTTCTGGATTCTGTGTCTCCCTCTCTCTCTGCCCCTCCCCCACTCATACTCTGTCTCTCTCACCTTCAAAAATAAATGAATGTTAAAAAAAAGAATAATTTTATTCTCTTAGTTCTTTGGAGAAAAGGTATATGTTTTTATTTTTATTTATTATTATTTTTTAAATTTTGGAGAGAGCAGGGTAGAGGAATGGGGTGGGGAGAGAGAGAAAAAGAGAGAGAGAGGGAGGGAGGGAGAGAAAATCCCAAGCAGGCACCATGCTGAGCGCAGAGCCCTATGAGGCTTGATCCCATGACCTGGGATCGTGACTTGAGCTAAAATCAAGTGTTAGACACTCAACCAACTGAGTCACCCAGGTGCCCCTTTTATTTTTATTTTATTTCATTTTATTATTTTATTTTATTTTATTTTTCTATTCTATTCTACTTTATTTTTTATTTTATTTTTTAGGAAAAGTGAATGTTTTTAAACCATTGAGTCTAGTTTTATGAAACTTTTTCTTTGCTTTACCTCAGCGGTAACTGTCATAAAAGTGCTTTATATTTTTAGTACTTTTTGTCAGATACTGCAGAGGTAACACTTTTTACCTTTAGTATAGTGCAACTCCTGGTTCTGTACTGTATTTTATATGCAACATATAATCTTTAGTATTTTAATGTTTGTGCATTAATATTTTCAATTTGTTTAATGATTTTGCTGCTAAGATTTCACCATCCCATTCCCATTTTTTCCTTTACAATTTTATCTTATTTTAAAGTTTATTTATTTATTTTGAGAGAGAGAAAAAGCATGAGTGGGGAAGGGGCAGAGAGAGAAGGAGATTGAGTCCCAAGCAGACTCCACAGGGTCGGTGCAGATCCCAATCGGGTTGAACTCGCAAATGATGAGATCATGACCTGAGAGAAAGATGCTTAACTGACTGAGCCACCCAGGCTCCCCTCCTTTACAGTTTTAATTTTTTTTTAATGTTTTATTTTTTTTTTTGAGAGAGAGAGAGTGCGACTAAGGGAGGGGCAGAGAGAGAGGGAGACACAGAATCTGAAGCAGGCTTCAGGTTTTGAGCTGTCAGCACAGAGCCCAGTGTGGGGCTTGAACTCACGAACCGTGAGGTCATGACCTGAGCCGAAAAACCTACTGAGCCACCCAGGCGCCCCGTGTGTAATAATTATTTTTAAAGTGGACCTTTTGTAAAAAGCATACAGTTGGATCTGCTTTTTGTGCAGTCTGATTATCTCTGTCTTTTTAAAAAATGTTTATTTATTTATTTTGAGAGAGAGGTGTGTGTGGATGGGGGAGGGGCAGAGAGAGGGGGAGAGAGAATCCCAAGCTCGATGTGGGGCTCAAACTCATGAACTGTGAGATGACCTGAGCCAAAATCAAGAGTCAAGCACTTAACCTACTGAGGCACCCAGGCGCCCCATCCCTGCCTTTTTATTGGAATGCTTAGTCCATTGCATGTGATGTAATTACTGGTTTTAATTCTACGTGTTGTGATTTGCTTTCTGTACAATTAACCTTTTCTTTGGAGAATTAATTTTTTTCTCTTTTGCTTTTATTTTCCCATGTGGTCTCCATTGACACTCAGGTGGGGTGGCGTCACTACCACCGGGTGATGGTGAAAAATTCTGACTCTTCTCTAGGTGTCCTGTGAGACTACCCAGCAGCAATGGAGCAGGGAGCTTAGTTACTTACAGTTTGGGGGTGTGGGGTGGAGGTCCAGATTCTTCACCTGGTCTCCATAGACACTCCTGTAGGAGCAGAGCACTCTTAACCAGCTGGCAGGTGTGAAAGGCCCCATCTCCCTACTTGTCCTTTTTTGACAACCTCCAGCAGGGGTGCTGGGCCACCACCTGAGGGCACAAATCTAATCTCCCTCTTACTGGTGCAGATAGGGGCAGAACTTCATGTTTTTTGGTGTTTGCCTCGGGTAGACCATTATTATCTGGAAGTTTTCGTCTTGCAAGGCAGCCCCTTTCCTGGTCCTTTGGCTAGAGAGAGCAGGTTTTTGTTGTTTTATCTGTGCCTGTCTGGGATTCTGGGTTTCGGGCTTCTTGAGAAGCACATCTGAGATGTAGAGGCAAAAAGAAAATGCAGGGAACTCACAGCTCTGTTGTTGTTAGAATCCTGAAGTCCCTAACCCACCGGCCTTCTTCTCTGCCTTTTGTCTTTTGTCTGTTTTTTGTTTATTTTTAACTCTATTATCCAGGATTTCTAGTTGTGCTTACCAGGAGGAATAGTGATAGGTATTCTTTCTTCAAATGTTTACAAATTTAGAAGTAGGAATTTCTAATTTTTGTTTTCTTATCTTTGGCTATTTATACTTAAACAAATTGGACCATTTGAGGCCTGTTCTGCCCTTTGATTTGGTGAAGTTTAGGCTTGCTGCGGCTCCCCAGTTCTCAAAACAGTGTGCCCTAATGGAAACACCAGTTGTTGTTGCCTTTAAATCATCCTGTTTTCAGGCCTTCACCCCTTCATATGCTGCTACTTGCTGCCCTTCCTTTCACTCATTCCCAACTATAGGGAAGCAAGTCAACAAATATTTCTCTAAAGTAGTTTTTGCAAGATAATCTATTAAGCACTTTATGGACAAACGTGTCTTCTTCATCAGTCTAGTATGGAAACTAAGTAATGATAGTAAGGAGCTGGGAAAATGTGTGTGAGTGTGCGCATAGGCGTAAGTTACAAAAGGCCGCAGGAACACGGGAGAGAATGACCACATGCCTGTGTGGCATTTGATTGTGCACGTTCCTGCTCTGACTCCTTTCAGTGTCAGTTTTGTCACTACTGGCTTTGGAACTGGTGATGAGTCAGCTCCCACATCAAGGCTGAAGTTCTCAGCTTGGCATTTGGTTGGTTTTCAGTTCAGAGTCCATCTTGTCCTTCCGAGCCTTCCCTATCCTCCTTCCCAGGAACTGCTCCCGTCAGACCAGGCTTGCAGCCATCCTGCAAATAAGCCCCGTGTTTCCTGCTTGTGCCTTTAACTGTGCTGTTCTGGCATGGATGTCCTCTCTTCTGGGTGTTACATGCAAAGGACAGCGTAGTGGAAAGAAGATCCCAGTTTTACTTCTTCCTTGCTGTGTGACTAATGTAAGTTACTGCGGCCCTCTGAGCCTTGGTTCCCCTGTTTGTGAACACGAAAAAGTACTTCTTTTCTAACACTATGTACTAAGGTTAGTTAATGTATATGAACATGGCTGAAACCACAGGAGCTCAAATAAAATTCGGGCTCCATTGCTTTGTTTCCTTAACTAAAATGTACGGCTAAAGGCCAGGTTCATTCCTTCTAGTCTTCGTCTCATCAGCAGACACAATATGTTGAGAACATGGAAAAAACTAAGTAGTTCATTAAGTAAATGTTTGAGTACTTCCCATAATGCTCTGTGTTGTGTTAAATGCTGGAGCTCACACATTTGCTGGACAGGACAAGTGGGTGTGCAGGCAGTGAAAACACAGCACGGTGCATGCAGTGCTGGAGGTGTTGGAGGTGTGTTCCAGAGATTTGGGGGGCACAGAAAAGGAGTGATGAGGGAGGATTCCTGGAGAAAGAGTTGCTGGTAATTGACCTTTTTTTTTTTTTTTTAAACAGCTTTATTTAGGTGTGATTTACATACACATCAGATCCATCTACTCTAAGTGTATAATTCAGTGATTTTTTAGCAAATTAACCAGTGTGTGTAAGCATCACCACAATCCAAATCTAGGCTGTTTCTGTCACTTCAAAAAGATTCCTCATGCCCATTTTCAGGCGCCATGTCGAAGGAGGGGTAGCAGTTGGCCATGCAAAAGTGCTGGAAGGAGGGCTGGACTCCCGGGAGTGAAGACAGCCTTGGCAAAGCCAGGGGAGCACGAGACCGAGTGGTGGAGTGTGGGTGGGATGGATGCCTGTAAGGGGTTTTATTTCTGTGCTGTACGGCTGTGTTCTCGGGGGCTGTCTTCTGGCTCCTCCGTCTTTGGAGCTCAGTTTGCTCACCGGTAGCGTGTAACTGTTATGCTGTTGGGCCCCAGCTCCACCTAAATCCTGTGAGTGTCAAAACTTACGATGCCTTCGATTGAAGAGAGAATAGAATGTACTTTTAAAAAACAATAGCCAAAAGAAAAACAGAAGAATTAGAGTGATGCTTACAGATCCTCTAATGGAACTCTCTCCTCTTTTTATGCAATAATGCATAGTGGGTACAAAATTTATGAAATGTAGAAGGGTAGGAAGAAAACTTACGTCACTTATGATCTTTCAATTCAGAGAAAATTGTTAACATTCTCGTTCTTATGATTTGTTTTGCATAAATGTTTATGTACTTAAATATTGATATTGTGCTGTAAATAAAGTTGTTTTTCCCCACATTATTAAATAGTACTAAAAGCTTGATTTTAAATGCTGCATGATTTTTATGAAATTAAAAACATACTCTGTTCATTTTTTTCAATTTTTTACAATAATAGTAATAAAAGCACATGGTAAGTTTCAAACTACATAGAAGGAATAAAAATCTTTCTCCCATTTTACCACTTCCAAGAGTTAATAATTGTTAACTTTTTCTTTTCTTAATGTTTATTTATTTTGAGAGAGAGAGAGAGAGAGACAGAGTGTGAGCAGGGGAGGGGCAGAGAGAGACAGAGACACAGAATCTGAAGCACACTCCAGGCTCTGAGCTGTCAGCACAGAGCCCGACACGGGGCTCAAACCCACGAACCGTGAGATGACCCGAACCAAAGTTGGATGCTTAACCGACTGAGCCACGCAGGCGCCCCAATAGTTAACTATTTCTTACATGCTTTCAGAAACTGTGTGTTAATTTATATTCCATTATGTGGATAAATCATAATTGAATTGATCTATTGACAGCCTATGTAGATGATCGTGTTTTTGCTTTTACAGTGCTAAAATGAATATTTTCATGTGCACGTCTTTGATTTCTTACAAAAATGTATGTGAAGGATAAATTCCTGAAAGAGGAATGCCTGGATCAGAGAGTACATTTTATATTTTGATATTGCCAAATTGCTTTTCAGAAAAGATTGTGCTAATTTATACTTCTGTCATTAGTAGAGTGTCTCACGAGTCCTTCTTTGCTTATATCTTTATCAACATTGGGTATTATACACTTTTTTGTTCTTTGCCAGTCTGATATTAGAAAAGTAACTTATTGTTTTAGTTTATACTTTAAAAATTAGAACTGTACCTGAACATTCTTTTTGCATGGATATTAGTCATTTTTCTGTGAATTATATCATGTCCTTTGTGTAGGTGTCTTGATTTGTTCATATTTTTACTGATTTGTAAGAGCTCTTAGCTCTTTAAAGAACTTAGCTATTGCAAATTTTTTTTTTTTTTTTTTTTTTTTTACAGTTTATTTATTTTGAGAGAGAGCTTGCAGGGGAGGGACAGAAAAAGAGGGAGAGAGAGAATCACACGCTGTCAGCACAGAGCCCAATGAAGGCCTTGAACCCACAAACCGTGAGATCATGACCTGAACTGAAACCAAGAGTCAGATGCTTAACCAACTGAGTCACCCAGGCGCCCTGCAGAATTTTTTTTTTTTTTACATTTTCTTTTGAGTGTGTTCATGGTCAGATTTATTAGTCTTGTCATTTAGGGCTCTTGGATTTATTAAATTGCAAAATAACCTTAAAAGTGAATGCAAAGAGAAACAAGTGATTCTAATAGTTTTCCAAAGGAGTATCATAAAGATATTAAAGTGGAATAAGAACTAATAATCCAAGTAACTTTTGAATAATGTACATAGACTGTGTTACCTCTGTCTAAAGAGGAAGAAAAAGTGACCAAATCTTGAACTCTTATTGCATTTGTCCTGTATAGTGTCCATTCTAGTGAATCTATTTAGTGTCTTTTCGGATTGAACAAATAAGGGTTCCCTTGTTTCTTTTAACATAACTGCAATACAAAATAAGTTATTATCAACACATGAACTACCTAATATCATGCACTGTAGAACTATAATGAATGATCTATAATTGTGTGAATCATCAAATACATCGCTATAAATATTGTAAATTTTAATTCTCATTCTGAACTATTCATGTGTAGTTCTATTAAGCTGTCTGTGTAATTTATTATTCATGGTTGTTTTTTCATGACTTAAAGAAAAATAGATTGCATGTTGGATAAAACAGTCAAAATGAAACCCCTTCTTTTTAAGAGGAACTCTGTATTCGACTTTGAGAACTCCCATTTTCATTTGGTTCATTTTTCTAATACTTAAAGGTGCCAGTGCTTTCTGCCTCTTTGAGAACTGAAATGTGTGATGAATGGAATGTAACTTGAGATGTTAAAATGAACGAGTATTTTCAAAAGGGTTGTAAAGAAAAATATTTTTGATTTGTAAATGCAAGGTTAATCGCCGTGTTTTGTGCGGTGCTTTTGTGTTCTGGTTGGTGTTGATGATCTTTTCTCCCTCTGTGCAGGTGTAATGGATAGGTAACAGAGAAACCCTCCTCACTGTCTCGTCAGGGAGGCAGAATGACTGAGTGCTTCCTGCCCCCCACCAGCAGCCCTAGTGAGCACCGCAGGGTGGAGCATGGCAGTGGTCTTACCCGAACCCCCAGCTCTGAGGAGATCAGCCCTACCAAGTTTCCCGGATTGTACCGCACTGGCGAGCCCTCGCCTCCCCATGACAGCCTTCATGAGCCTCCTGACATAGTGTCTGATGATGAGAAAGACCATGGGAAGAAAAAAGGAAAATTTAAGAAAAAAGAAAAAAGGAGTAAGTGCCATTTTTCTCTACGCTTTTGGTATATTTTGGGTAAACTTTTACTCTAACCACTGTGCCTGCTGTCTGCAAAGATTCTTGTTTGGCATTTTCTGTTCTTTACTTTTCTGGGTCTCAATTTTTGTATACTAGAGTTGTATCTTAGGGTCTTAGTCTTGCGAACAAAATTACTGAATTTCCAGAAGTGGTAAAGGTTTCGTAAATGGGTCATTTTAAATAATGTATAAAAAGTAGATATTGAAATTTTACCCTTACAGAATATTACTTTCTTGGCTGGGTTGTGTAGGCCAGTTGGGGTACAACTTTACTGGAACTGTGAAAAAGGTAGTTATTTGTTTGTCTTAAGCAGATGCCACAATGCATTCTCTCTATAGGTCCTATTCTGTAGGAAAGCCAAATTGTTTAAGCATAGCTCTTTAGTATGTTAAAAGCAAATGAGGTGATTTATTTTGAGTTTCATGTTATACTTAAGTCAATTTGGTTTTGAAGCATAGCATTGAGATAGAATGCACAAATTGTGTGCCACTTGAATGAGCTGTCACAAAATGGACGTGCGTCCTTGTAATTACAAGCATCTGGAAATAGAGCATTATCAGCACGCTTAGAAATTCCCTCCCATTACCCCTGCAGAGGGAATCCCCCACACTTCCCAAAGGTAAGCTTCTTTCAGTATAGCTTGAAACTGCCTGATTTTGAATTTATGTAAATGAAAGCATATTTCCTTTTGTGTCTAGTTTCTTTTGCCCAAAGTTGTATTTGTTAGATTCATCCGTGTTATTCCACATGGCAGTAATTTGTCGTTTTTATTACTGGATTTTGTTTCATTGCATTAATATGCTAGAATGTATCTATTCTGTTATTGGTCATTTGGGTTGTTTTCAGTTTTTGACTTGTGAATAGTGCTTCTGTGAATGTCGTTGTACGTGGTTATACATTTCTGTTGTGGGATTGCTCTCTTAAAAGGCCATGCTTATTTTAGCATTAGTAGATCCTGCAAAACGATTTTTCAGAGTGGTCGTACCAGATTGCACTCACACCAGCAGCGTCTGAGAGCTGCAGCTGCTCTGTATCGTGGTATTCTCGCCCTTAAGATTTCTGCTCTTCTGGTTGCTGTGGCGTTTGTGGTATTTTAAGTAGAGGGTAATTTGTGAAATTTTTAAATTTAATCTTCGTTATGAAATGGCTTATTAAGGTAGCTGGCTAAAGAAAAGAACAGGAAAATCATATTTTAAAATAACAACCAAACCAAAGTAGGATAACTGATAGGATATAAAACAAGTGTCAGTGTGTGAAAACCAGGGCTCAAGATGCAGAGAAGTGGGCTGATGCATTCGGCCACCATCCAGAGATTAGGGAACTTTCCTGGTTCTGCCCTCCACCCAGTTGAGACTTCAGCCTCTGCTGGTCTCCAGAAAGAACTTCACAGCTAGTGACAGGAGGGCAAAGTGTGACAGGGGAACGGCTGGAGCATCTGAACGGCAGGGCCATTTGTGTCGTGGTGTCAGATTGCTTCAATAACAGGGACCAGATATATGAAAAAAAAATCTAAATAAGAGGCCATTATTCAGATGATGATTTTTCATCATTTTTCATCATATATTATAGAAGGACTCCTTGCATTAGCCCTCTCTGCAGATCCTTTGTTGTGTGTTTACAATATTTGGTTTGGTTTGCCAAAATTCCACGGGCACACACATGAACCCGGTTACAAAGGTGCCTGGCACGCCGCATTCGCCCTCTTGTGGTCAGGAGATGTCAGTGCAGCATCTCATGTTAGCTGAGAAGAAACCCCTTTCATGACTGGCAGCACCCAGGAGGGATTGGCCATGAAGTGAAAAGCAAGGTAGCCAGTCCCAGGTGGCACTGTTTTTGGTCCTGTTTTCCAAAAGTTCATGGACGGTTTGACATGAAACAGGTGTATGACTTATATTCCCTGCATTTCTTTGGCAGCTGAAGGCTATGCTGCCTTTCAGGAAGATAGCTCTGGAGATGAGGCTGAAAGTCCTTCCAAAATGAAGAGGTCCAAGGGAATCCATGTTTTCAAGAAGCCCAGCTTTTCTAAAAAGAAAGAGAAGGATTTTAAAATAAAAGAGAAACCCAAAGAGGAAAAACATAAAGAAGAAAAGCACAAAGAAGAGAAACATAAAGAGAAGAAGTCAAAAGACTTGACAGCAGCTGATGTTGTTAAACAGTGGAAGGAAAAGAAGAAAAAGAAGAAGCCAATTCAGGAACCAGAGGTGCCTCAGGTTGACGTTCCGAATCTCAAACCCATTTTTGGAGTTCCTTTGGCCGATGCAGTAGAGAGGACCATGATGTACGACGGCATTCGGCTGCCGGCGGTTTTCCGTGAATGTGTAGATTATGTAGAGAAGTATGGCATGAAGTGTGAAGGCATCTACAGAGTTTCAGGTATTGGGCACACGCGCTTCTCTTAGGGGTTTTTAAAAATTCACTTCCATTTTTCAAAGGAAGGGAAAAGAAGAACTTGTGAGGAAAATTGTGGCATGGTTCCTAATAAGTCTTACTCATTTCCTCAGTCCTTCCAGTTGCACAGAAATCCCCCACACTGTGTGTGTGTGTGTGTGTGTGTGTGTGTGTGTGTTTTAGCAGTTTGCTTTTTTTGTGATATTCTCTTCTATCAGGAGCCTGGAAACACGAGTTGTTCACAGTTTTCAGGAGCCCGGATGAGTCTAAACAAAGTATATGAGTCATGTCCCTTCACTTGGGTGCCCTCAGACTATGCTTTATTCTTCTCACCTCCTTCCCTCTGAGCAGGGCTCAGTGTTGTGAGGGAGATCAGTAGGACAAGGAAAGCTATCTTGGTTAAGGGACGCTTCTTGGCCAGGAGACACTTTTATTGACCTAATCATAGAATGTATTTCCTGAGTTCGGCTGAAAGAACGTGAAATGTTACTTGCTAAGTGTTTAGGCCCCAAATGTCAATGTTTTTGTCAGCCATGTGCAGCTATTACATATATTAGTGAAATTGATTTTCTGTTTATGTTTTCCATACATGTGAAAGTTCAGATTTCTTATTTGGCAAGAATGTAATTCATATTGGATGTCTAAAATCCAGCTAAATGTATGCTACTTAAAGAAAAAAGATTTTATTTCTTTCTTTTGTACTGTACAGGATGGAAGTCCTGACCTGTGGCAACATCTGTGTTCTAAATCATTACTTTCCCATGATTTAGTTCTTGATACTGGAAATCTATTTATTTATTATTATTTTTTAAATTATTATTATTTTTTTAATGTTTTATTTATTCTTGAGACAGAGAGAGACAGAGCATGAACAGGGGAGGGGCAGAGAGAGAGCGAGACACAGAATCTGAAGCAGGCTCCAGGCTCTGAGCTGTCAGCACAGAGCCTGACGCAGGGCTCGAACCCACGAACTGCGAGGTCGTGACCTGAGCCAAAGTCGGACGCTTAACTGACTGAGCCCCTATTATTATTATTTTTTTAACACATTTATTTCGAGAGAGAAAGACAGTGTGCATGTAAGTGGGGGAAGGGCACAGAGAGTTAGAGAGGGAATCCCAAGCAGGCTTTGCACTGTCAGTGCAGAGCCCGATGTGGGGGTTCCATCTCACGACCGTGGGATCATGACCAGAGCCGAGATCAAGAGTTGGACACATAACTGATTGAGCCACCCAGCTGCCTCTGGAGATCTATTTTATAAAACTTGTTGTTGGTCACACATTTTCATGGTGAGTCAAATCATACACATTTAGAATATAGAGACATTACACTTAGTTTTTCCATTGATTTGGTTCACACAATCAATTTTTAGAGGGCAGATTTGATATATTTGGCTTTTGGGGAAAGGACAGGCATCTCTGATAATTGGGGAACCCTTAACATAGTACCCCTTAGCGTATCATTGTTAAGAATATTTTGGCTAACATGCTACCATTTTATAGAAAATATAATCCACAGATAGGGCATTGCATTTGAATTTATAATTCTTTAGTAACATGAAAATAAACACATTTAAATGAACTTGAAAATTTGACTTTTAAAACTAATGATGAATCGATTTTTAAAGATTTAAATAATACCAACATAGCTGCTTCTCTCACTTGAGTCTGATAGGAAGGAATTTTGTTTTAGGTGAAAGTTTCTCTGAAGAGTTTCTACAGCTTTGTTCAAAGGATTCTTTTGTCTTTGACCTATTTTTGATGTTTGCATTCTTTTGGAGTTGGAGTTGCAGAACTCTGTTTGTGTGTCAGAGCACTCAAAGGGAGCTGTTCCCCTGATCATTGATTCCTGGAGGCTGAGCTCCTGCTTTGATCAATTTTTTATCATTTTTTAAGCTCTGACAGTGTGCTATATTCAGGATACCGTGGATTAGAGTTAATGGCTGTGACTTTTTTTTCTTTCTTTGAATGCTCATAAGACTGTTTTCTGCTGGAGAGTTTTTGGTTCTTATTCCTATTATAAGTGCTAGTTTTATTTTTTATTTTGTTTTTTTAAGTTTATCTATTTTGAGAGACAGTGTGCATGTGCATGCACATGTGTGTGAGTGGGGAAGGGGCAGAGAGAGAGAATCCCAAGCAGGCTCTAATTGTCACTGCGGAGCCTGATGCAGGGCTCCAACTGTCGAGCCATGAGATTATGACCTGAGCATAAAACAAAAGTTGGACACTTAACCGACTGAGCCACCCATGTGCCCCTATAAGTTCCAGTTTTAAAACATACATATCATTTTGTGTATGCTCTCTCTCTACCTGAGATGTTTTTTTAAGCATCCAGTCTTTAAAAAGAAAACAATTTTGATAACTTCAGAGTAACAACAAACCAAAGACATTCTAATTGTTTACTTGTGCAGTTTTCTGGGTAGGCACTATTGGAGAGAAAAATTAGATGCATATAAATACATGTGAGAGAGAGAAGAGGTCTTTGCTAAGAGATTCAATTAAAGTTATCACTCACCATGTTTTAGTCATGTCATAAAAGTAAGAAAATGGGGATTATTTTCTAACTTTTATGTCAAAATGAAGATTATACAGAAATAAGCTTTATTTTGTTACTTTCATATTTAGAGTTATTGATTTTATTTTGTCAGCACTGGATAAGTGACATATTTTTTGTAATGCCTTTGGAAGGTTTTCACATAAGATAAGAAGCCCAGATGTAATAAGCACTATTGATTATAAAATGCTCTTCAGGTTAGATGACACTTAAGCATTTGCACCTGGACCATTACAGTCTCTCAGCCTTAATCTTGTTTCAGGTAATTGGCCTAGAATTTCAAGTGTTAAACACAACAGAAAGCTTCCTTGTGCTTTTATGAGCATTTGCTGGCACTGAATCCATATCACGTAAATTCAGATTGGACCGAGGGCTTCAAAACTTATAAAATGTTTGAAAAAACAGCCGTTTTGTGTGTCAGTGTTTCTGTGCAGTAAGAAAAACAAAACAATTGGGTTTGAGAAACCCAAGTTTCGCTTTTTTTTGTGGTGGTTCCAGCTGTGTTCCAGATTAAGAAAATATACAAAAATTCAAATTTAAAAATAGAAATTAGTTGGGGATTATTTAATGGACACTTTTTTTTCACAGAGTGTGTTTAGATAGCAAACCCACCTTTTGTATTTATGATACAACGTTTGCTTATCAAAAGTAATGACCTACAACTTGTTGGAACATGCTTATAAATACCGAGTTGTGCTGTATGTTGTCAGTCTTGTGACTTGTTAGAAAAGGCCATTGGCCCTTTTTTGGGGAGCAAGACTTATGCTTGGATTGTAGTTGAATTTTTGCCTGAATTTTTACCTACCTAGCTTTAAAAAAAAAAAAAAAATGTCCCTTGAATCACTTGGTATGTTTTAAAACTTAAAACATTCCCTGATTGCTCTGACTTTTGTTCTGAATATTGAGTTTTCCTGGTATCATTTAGCTTTTGGTTGAATTCACCCTCACAGTGTAGTCTTTTATGTTATCATCCTTACAGAGGAATTGTACGAACCTCGAGCAGGCCATTGCTTCATAACTAGAGGTTTGGCTCTCCTCAAATCTCTTCCCACAGCAGTGGGTGTCATGGTGAAAAAAGTTGTGTGTTTGATTATTTTCTTGATACCCTCTTTCCCTTCGGAATTTGGATGTTTTTAGGAATTAAATCAAAGGTGGACGAGCTGAAAGCAGCCTATGACAGAGAGGAGTCTCCAAATTTGGAAGAATACGAGCCTAACACCGTGGCCAGTTTGTTGAAGCAGTATTTGCGAGACCTTCCCGAGAATCTGCTTACCAAAGAGCTGATGCCTCGCTTTGAAGAGGCTTGTGGGCGGAGCACGGAGAGCGAGAAGGTGCAGGAATTCCAGCGCTTGCTCAAAGAGCTGCCAGAATGTAACCATCTTCTGATTTCTTGGCTGGTCGTGCACATGGACCATGTTATCGCGAAGGAACTGGAAACAAAAATGAATATACAGAACATTTCTATAGTGCTCAGCCCAACTGTTCAGGTACATGGCCTTCCCTGCACACGTGCCCTCTGATGCTGACCCTGGGGAGTCATTTTCTATTGCTAAATCGCACACCAAGTAGTTAACCAGCAAAAGTAGATACTAGAGTATTGGTCTTGTTCTCTCGGAACACGGACAGTGTCATGACTAGCATGTAGCTGTGCAATTTGAGTGTTGTACGGTCTTTGGTGTGGTTCTCCAAACCAGTTCCTGATGACAGTGATCCCTCATGAGTAGAGGAGGAGCCCGTGGTACCCACAGTTACAAAGTTCATCTGTAGACTTTGGGAGATTTCATTTATTTCTTCAAATAGCTTCATTAAGCTTCATTGCTTAATTATATTACACCCTATATCAGGCTCCAGCACAGAGGGACCTGACATCATTTGTTTGGTCAGGGATTTATCCTAATGATTTCATTCATAAAGATAGATCCTAGAGAAGGATTTTATAGAATTTTAATCTGAGGAGGCATTTCAGGGAATTGGTAGTATGTTAATTGGTGTCTCTTTACAGCATAAATACTTGGCCTTTGTTTATTGCTGTTGACTGGGTGCTGGCACAGAGCGTTTATTGTCATTTAATTAGAGTTATACGGTATGCTCCATATTTTATTCAGGCCAGACACAAAAGGCAAAAAAAAATGAAGTGATGATGTTTGTATTATTTTAAGCTCTCTTTTTGACCAGTATACTAGGTTATTATCAGCCATTGTTACAATGCACTGTTGTTGTAAGGGTGTATTTTCTTGTATTCAAGATTCTTTCATCGCTCATTGGCTGTATTTTGGAAGCAAAATGTTTCTCAAATTTCAGTTTGATCGTTCAGACTAGTCAGAATTTCAGAATTTGGTAAATATTATATTGTTACTTAATATTACTATAGTAGGGATGATAGTTTCATAGAAGGTTCAAGTGTGTTGTTAAGTTTTAGGTAGAAAGTAATTGATGTCCTGATCTCCTAGCATATGAACGTGATATTTAAACACTGGTTGTGCATATGTGCCTGCAAAGCATTGATTTCCGGAGTAATGGCTCTCATGTCAAGCCCAGCTTGACAACTCCCGGTATTCTTCCTTGCCCTGTCCCTCGCTACATACACTGGTATGTGTTGAAGGTCTCAGAATAACTCGAGAGTAAAGAACATAAGATTTTTAAGATCAGTATTGCTAAAAAAAAAAAAAAAAAAAAAAAAAAGAGAGAGAAAATTGATGATCATTGAGTTCTGCATCCTTTTTCCTGTCCTTTTGTTTATTTATTTTTTCAAATTCCTTATGGTGCTTGAATACATGCTTAAATATATGCTGTTTTTCCATTCTCTTAAGTTGGTCAGTAATTTAGCAGAGCATGTCCAGTCACTGCCTTGGAAAAAAGTCACTCCCATGTCTACGATTAAAGGATGTACTATGCAGCAGACACAAATTAAATGAAATAAAATGATAATTTGAATAGGTTTTTGGGGTTTTTTTGGTTGGTTTTTTTTTTTTTTTTTTTTTTTTTTTTTTGCAAATCTTTTTATTTATTTTTTCTTAGATTAGCAATCGTGTCCTATATGTGTTTTTCACACATGTGCAAGAGCTCTTTGGAAATGTGATACTAAAGCAAGTGACCAAACCTCTTCGATGGTCTAACATGGCCACTATGCCTACACTGCCAGAGACCCAGGAGAACATCAAGGAGGAGATCAGAAGACAGGTGTGTGTGTGCTCAGCCCCACCTTCAACCCTAAAGAGCCTACCTTTGCTCTGACCCTTTTGGATGATTATGATGATCAACAGGGATGGTTCGGAGGAGGAGCTCTTGTTCACTGAGCACTTTCTGTGGGTCTGGAAATTGTTGGGCACGTTGTTCGTGGCACTCTGAGGGCAGAAATCTCTGCCTGGCCCTATTTCATGCCGGTGAAGTCAGAATATTGTGGTAGAAAGAATACAGATTTTGAAACCCAAAAGACCTGGCTTTAAATTCTTGCTGTGGTTAAAGTTAACTGATTTTTAGGCATACTGCTTAGCCTCTGTTAACCTTGATGATCCCGTTTTAAAATGGGTCATCTTGTGGTTTGGCATGAAGATTACTACCATAAATGAGATAATGGTGCCAGACACGTTGTAAGGAGTCCAAAAGTGTTAACTTATCTGGACAGGGTTGCTGTTATCAGCCATGTTTTCCAGATAGATATAAACTTGTGGAAATTAACTCACTGTGTCACGTGGCTTTAGTAAACTGTAGAACCAGAATTTGACCCCAAATCCAGTGCTTTTCCACCATTCTGTTTTGACAGAAAATACCGTTCATTTGATGTGTGTGTGTTTAGCAAAACTGATTACGAAATTCAGGGCCAAGAAATCTACCTATATTTGATTATTGTTATACTTTTTATTTGCATACCTATTATCAAATTTTTGCTTGGTTTTCTTTCCTTTTATCTGCTCTGAGCTCCCATCATTAGTTGTTGATGTGTTGTGGGAAAGGGATGTGAATGAACTGTTACTGAACCAATGTAAATTAATGATGAGAACCTAATGCCCAGGCAAAAAAGGATTTTCAGTGATAGCCTCGAAAAAAATAGTTCATGCCATTATATCATTCCCTTACTAATAATTGAAAAATGGTTGTACATCTTTAGAAATTTCATATGGTTTTATTTTACGATGATGAGACATGGGATACCACTCAGTGTGTGGTATATTGTTTTCTAGGAGTTTCTTTTAAATTGTTTACATCGAGATTTGCAGGCTGGGATAAAGGATTTATCTAAAGAAGAAAGATTATGGGAAGTACAAAGAATTTTGACAGCCCTCAAAAGGAAACTGAGAGAAGCTAAGAGACAAGTGAGTAAATTTGGCATTTTGGTACGTCATGTCGATAATAGAATATAAACAGAATGCGCTGGAATTTTTAAAGTTAAGTTTCTCTTAAAACACAATATGTACATGTCTCCTGAAGTAAAGTTCCCTGAGTGTTCCCAGTTCTGGATTATTGATCCTTCATTTTGGTATCAGGGAAATGATTATTTAGGAAGTTGGTTTTTTGGTTTTTGTTTTTTTTAAGTCAAACAGATGATTTTACTAAAAGCTGTTTTGTCATTTCCTGCTTGGTTGTACTTGTAAACAGAAGCAATTGGATAGTGATACATTTCAGAGACTGCTGGGGAATTTGAAGCCTTTGAGTCAGCTCTTGGGAAACATGAGGAGGCAGTTTTATTCACCTCATAAAAGGAAGAGTAGCCTGTGACTCCTGCTAAGTTTGGGGCACACGAATCAGACTTTTCATCTCCTCTCATGTATGTTTCTTGGTTCTGGGGCCGTGGGTTGCCTATCGTGTATGTTGCTTGGTTCTGGGGCCGTGGGTTGCCTAGCCAAAAGGCTGAGATCTCAGATCTCTGGACCCTCTTACAACCTGTGTTCAGATTCAATGGCGGGCCCCACAGTACTTCCAGGGAACGTTAGTCAGCATCCATCAGACTGCTAGAGCATGATCAGTGGTGGGTCACCATTGTGGTTGTGCTAACAGACAAAGACAGCTCATGTATTTATGTTGCTCTGAGATTAGAGATTTGCATTTATGTGGAAGTTAGCTTTGTCAGAGAGGAAACATGAGATGTTTGCACATGCCTTCTAGGACTGGCAGACTGGCAAAAGCCCTTTGTGTGTTTTTCTTCCTTCTTTTCTCCTGCTTACCAGATTATCTGTCTTTTTTTTTTTTTTTTTTTTCCCTATGCCTGTTGTCGTTGTTCTCTTCATGCTTCAGTCTGGAACCAGTGACTGACCGATTAGCCCTCATGGTTGTAATTGTTACCCACGTGGCATTGCCTCTCAGACTTGAAGTGAAGGGTCTCTGACCTGTGACAGGGATAACGTATGTTTGGTTTTCATTACTCTTGCTTCTCCTCTCTCTTGGTTAAAAGAATTGTGACAGAGCAAACCAGAGGCACTTTAGAAAGGATGGATTACTTTTACTCTACCAATTTTCTTTATGCTAACTCTTTATAGCTGCTCGTTCATTTATAAAATTCTCAAAAGGTTTTGTCAAGTTGATTTCAACCTTGAGAAATAAATTATTTATTTATTTTTTAATGTTTATTTGACAGAGAACAAGCAGGGGCAGAGAGAGAGAAGATAGGATCCAAAGCAGCCTCTGTGATAGCCAAGAGCCCGATGTGGGGCTTGAACTCACAAACCGTGAGATCATGACCTGAGCTGAAGTCCGATGTTTAACCAGCTGAGCCACCCAGGCGCCCCAAAAATCCTTTATATGTAGACAACATGACTGTACATACAAAATCTATAAAAAAACTGATAAGTGAATTTAGCACAATTGTGGGATACAAGACTAGATACACAGAAGTCTGCTGTATTTCTGTATATTAGCAATGAGCAATCAGATATTGGACCTAAAAAGAAGAACGAAGACCGAAATAGGTGGAGTGATATATCTTAATATTGTTAAAATGTTAGGTTTTCTCAAATTTATCTGTGGATTTAATCCCAATCAAAATCTAAACAGGTGGGTTTGTAGAAATTAATAAGCTCTTCTAAAATTTATGTGAAAATACAAATGATGTAAACAATTGTAGAAAAAGAACAACATTGGAGGACTTGTACTACCTGATATTAAGACTTGCTCTGAAATTACAGTAACCAAGATAGTAGATGTTGGATAAAGACAAGCATATAGAGGAGAAAGTCCAGAAATAGACCCACCAATATATGGGCAGTTAATTTTCCACAAAGATGATAAGACAATTCAATGGGGAAGGATTTTCTTTTCAACAAATGGTGTTGGAACAATTGAATATCTGTATGCAAAAAAAGAATGACCAAAACAAAATCCTTGACTCTTTCTACACAGCATATGCAAAAACTAAGTCAAAGTGAATCTAAGACCTAAAAAGAACTTCCAGAAGAAAGCATAGAAGATCTTACTGACTCTGACTCAGGTCAGGCAGTAATTTCTTAAATAGGACACAATACCCATGAACTGTTAAAAAAAAAAAAAAAATTGTTAGATTACATCTCATCAGCATTCTAAAACCTGCTCTTCAGGGGCACCTGGGTGGCTCAGTGGGTTGAGCACCTGACTCTTGGTTTCAGCCCAGGTCGTGATTTCACAGTTCGTGAGATCGAGCCCTGCGTCGGGCTCTATGCTGATGGCACAGAACCTGCTTGGAATTCTGTCTCTCCCTCTCTCTCTGCCCCTCCCCTGCTCACACATGCACATGCTCTCTCTTCTCTCTCAAAATAAACATTAAAAATAAATAAAAATAAAACATGCTCTTCAAAAGACACTGAAGAAAATGAGTATACAAGGCAGAGGCTGTGACAAAATATTTGTGAAAACACATACCTGATAAAGGACTCAAATATATAAAAAACTTAAGACAACAAAATTTTTTTTTTAGAGTTTATTTTTTTTAAGCAGATTTAGGTTCATAGCAAAATTGAGAGGAAGATACAGAGATTTCCCATATACCCTCTGCTCTCCCACCAGAGTATGGTACATTTGTTATAATAAGAATTCAGTTTTTAAAAGGGCAAAAAAGCTGGGGTGACTGGGTGGCTCAGTTAAGCGTCTGACTCTTGATTTTGGCTCAGGTCGTGATCTCATGGTTCATGGAATTGAGCCCTCCCGTTGGGCTCTGCGCTCACAGTGAGGAGCCTGCTTAGGATTCTCTGTCTTCCCCTCTCTGCCCCCCTCCCCCTTGTGTGTGTGCACACGCTCTTAAACATTTTTTTTTAAAAAGGCAAAAAAGTTGAACAGGCACTTTACCAAAGATCATGTACAGATGACAAATAAGCACATGCAAATAAACAGTGCTCAACATCGTTTATCATAAAGGAAATACATATTGAAACCACAGTGAGATACCACTACACGCCAACAAGAATGATTAAAAATAAAAATACCAGGTGTTGCCAAGAATGTGGGGCAACGGGAATGCTCATTGTTGCTCTTGGTAATGCAAAATGGTACAGTAATTTTGGAAAACAGTTTGGCAGTTTCTTATAAAGTTAAACATATGGTTACCATATGACCAAGCAATCCCACTTTTAAGTATTTAAAAGAAGGAAGCATATGTACCCACTCGAAGCATATATGTATGAAATGTACATAACAGCTCTGGTTATAATAGTTCAAAACCAAGAAGGATCCAAATGTCCATCAGCTGGTGAATGGATAAACAACTTGATGTACATTTATGTTGTGGCATATTACTCAGCAAACTACCAATACAAACAACAAAATAGATGAATAGTAAAAGCTTTATGCTGAGGGCACCTGGGTGGCTCAGCCAGTTAAGCATCTGACTCTTGCTTTTTTGGCTCAAGTCATGATCTCATGGTTTGTGGGTTGGAGCCCACTGTTGGGCTCTGTATTGCCAGGGTGAAGCCTGCTTGGGATATTCATTATCTCTCTCTCTCTCTCTCTCTCACTCTCTCACTCTCTCACTCTCTCACTCACTCTCTCACTCTCTCACTCACTCTCTCACTCTCTCACTCACTCTCTCACTCTCTCACTCTCTCACTCTGTCTCCCTCCTTCCCTCCCTCCCCTTCTTTCCCCCTCCCTCTCTCTCAAAATAAACTTAAAAAAAAAAAAGCATAATGCTAAGTGAAAGAAGCTACATAAAAAAAGATATTCTTACTGACTGATTCAATTTATATGACACTCAAGAAAAGGCAAAACTATAGCAATGGAAAACAGGTCAGTGGTTGCCAGAGGCCAGCAGATGGTGGAAGAACCCAAGGGTACTTTGTGTGGTGATGGAAATGTTCTGTAATGTGATTATTGTGCTGGTTACTTAACTGTATTCATTTGCCAAACTAATTGAATTGTATACTTAAAATTGACAACATCCAAACAAACAAAAAGATCACAGACGGTCATTTATATGGATGGGTTCCAGAAATGGTGAGCACGTTAACCAGAATTAAACATTTTTCATAGTGCGACCACAGACTAAGATGCACACCTTACTTTGGAAGCACAGTTAACAGATGCTCATCTATCCAGTGGGTCACCTGACCGTTACTGCTACTTTTACAATTCTGGGAAGTGAGAAGGAAGTTTGGTGATGGTATGGAATTGTTGAATATGTGTTACATAGGGGCTGAGCAGTTCTTTTTCATTTGTCTTACCCAATAGGAGTGTGAAACCAAGATTGCACAAGAGATTGCCAGTCTTTCAAAAGAGGATGTTTCCAAAGAAGAAATGAATGAAAATGAAGAAGTTATAAATATTCTCCTTGCTCAGGTAAGCTAAACTTTGGCTTCAGGTAAGCTCTCTACTTTGCAAGATCCTTTCTTAAAAATAAAAATTGTACATAATTAAGGTATACAGCGTGATGGTTGATACACCTATACATAGTGAAGCGATTACTATGGTGAAGCTAATTAACATTGTTTCCTCATACAGTTACCTTTTTCTTTTGTGATGGGAACACCTGAAATCTATTCTTTTAGTACATTTCCACTAGTTAATACAATGTTATTAACTATAGTCCTCATGCCTGTATACTAGATCTCTAGACTTACTTATCTTTTTGTAATTGCAACTTTGTATCTTTTGACCAACATCTCGCCATTTTCCCCATCCCTTAGCCTCTGGTAACCACTGTTCTACTCTACTTCTAGGAGTTCTACTTTTTTTTTTTTTTTTTAACATTCCACATAGAAGTGAGATCATACAGTATTTGTCTTTCTATGTATGGCTTGTTTCACTTAGCATAGTGTCCTCCAGGTTCATTGTCATAAATGGCAAGATTTCCTTCTTTCTCATGGCTGAATAATATTCCTGTGTCTGTGTGTGTTCATACACACCCCGCATCTATCCATTCATGCATTGACCATGAAGCTGTTTTCATATTTTGACTATTGTGAATAATGCTGCAGTAAACGTGGCAGGGCAGGTATCTCTTCAGTCTTCTTTTCATTTCCTTTGGGTATATGCCCAGAGGTGGAATTGCTGGATCGTATGGTAGTTCTTCTGTTCTGTTTTTCATAACGGCTGGGTTCGGTTTACATTCCTACCAACAGTGTGCTCTGTGAATGTGGTATATCACATTTATTGACTTGCATATGTTGGACCATCCTTATGCCCCAGAGATCAATCCTTCATCATGGTGTATGATCTCTTTGCTTCTGTGTTCATCAAGGATATTGACCTGTAATTTTCTTTTCTTGTAGTGTCTTTGTCTGGCTCTGGTAATCATAATGCTGGCCTTATAAAAGGAAGTTTGAGAGCATTCCTTTTTCCATTTTCTTGGAAGAGTTTGAAAAGGATTGGCATTACTTCTTTAAATGTTTGGTAGAATTTACCTGTGAAGCCATCTGGTTGTGGTTTTTGCTTGGTTGGGTGATTTTTGAGAACTGATTCAGTGTTTGTACTACTCTGTTCAGATTTGCTATGCCGTCATGGGTCAGTCTTGGTAGGTACTGTGTTTCTAAGAGCATACCCATTTCTTCTAGGTTATCCAGTTTGTTGGTGTATAAATGTTGATAGTAGTCTCTCATGATGCTTTGTATTCCTGCGGTATCAGTTGTAGTTTTTTCCTCTTTCATGTATGGTTTTGAGTCCTTTTATTGTAGCTAAAGGTTTGTCAATTTTGTCTTTTCAAAAGACAAACTCTTGGAGTGCCTGGGTGGCTCAGTCGTTTGAATGTCTGACTCTTGATTTTGGTTCAGGTCTTGATCTTTTGTGGGTTCAAGTCCCACATTGGGCTTTGCACTGAAAGCTCAGAGCCTGCTTGGGATTCTCTCTCCCTCTCTCTCTGCCCCTCTGTGCATGCTACTGTGCACGTGTGTGCTCTCTCAAAAATAAACATTTACAAAAATAAAAAAACCCAACTCTTAGTTTCATTAATCTTTTGTATTGTTTTTCTAGTCTCTATTTCATTTATTTCTGTTCTGATCTGTATTATTTCCTCCCTTTTGCTAATTTTAAGTTTAGTTTGTTCTTTTTCTAGTTCCTTCAGCTGTAAAGATACGTTGTTTGAGATCTTTCTTTTTTCTTAATGAAGGCATTTATCACCATAAACTTCCCTCTTCGAGTTGCTCTTACTTCATCCTGTAGTTTTGACACGTTGTGTTTCTACTTTCATTCATCTCTAGATATTTGATTTCTTCTTTGACCCGTTGGTCCTTCAAGAGTGTGTTGCAAGACTCTAAATGGTCCTCATATATTATAATTTGAAAAGCTCAACCACAGAGTTGTGAGTCTTTTAAAGAAACTCGAAAGATGATTAAGTGGCTTTAATGGGATCATGCCTGTTGTATTTGTTGGTTTTAACTTTTATGTGGTGTTTGCTGAAGTGTTCAGGAGAAACTATCCTCTACTGACTGCCACTTCCTGGACACTGTTCTAGATGCTTGATCTCATTTTATCCACACACAGGTCTGAGTTATAATGTTTTCCATAACTTACAGGGGAGTTGTAATTAATTTGTTTCATGTTAATGAGATGGCACTTTAATTTTTTTTTTTTTCAACGTTTTTTATTTATTTTTGGGACAGAGAGAGACAGAGCATGAACGGGGGAGGGGCAGAGAGAGAGGGAGACACAGAATCAGAAACAGGCTCCAGGCTCCGAGCCATCAGCCCAGAGCCTGACGCGGGGCTCGAACTCATGGACCGCGAGATCGTGACCTGGCTGAAGTCGGACGCTTAACCAACTGCGCCACCCAGGTGCCCCGAGATGGCACTTTAAAAAAAATGAAAGTTTATTCTTTCATTTTGAGAGAGAAAGAGTGTGTGAGTGAGTGGGGGAGGGGGAGAGAGAGAATCCCAAGCAGGCTCTGCCCTGCCAGCACAGAGCCCAACGCGGGGCTTGAGCCCATGAACCATGTGATCATGGGCTGAAACCAAGAGTCAGACACTTAACCGATTGAGCCACGGAAGCACCCAGACTTTTAATATTTTAAAATGTGTTTTTCCTGACCACAAAGTTTGGGATCCTTGAAATGTAACAGTATAGATTTTATCTGATTGTTGTTGCTGATAACACCTGTTTAGATATTTTCATTTTATTCTTTGTGGGTGAACTCATTTGTTGGAGATGAATTGCTTTATTATTCATTCATTGATTTGATAAATAGCTCTTGAGTACCTACTGTATTCCAGGTATAGAGTTGGAAATGAGCTCCTTTCTTTCTCTCTGCATTTCTCAAGTCAGCCTCACTCTGTTCTGGAAACTCCCAGAGGTTAACCAGAAATGAAGTCCTAGGTTCTGATGGCAGTCTGTGTATTTCCAGAAATTCACATGTGTGGGGTACCTAAAGCTTTACAAGTTCCATTCCTTTTCTGTCACTTTTTTTTTTTTTAATGTTTATTCATTTCTGGGAGAGAAAGTGAGAGTGCTAGTGGGGGAAGGGGCAGAGAGAGAGGAAGACACGGAATCTGAAGCAGGCTCTGAGCTGTCAACACAGAGCCCGATGTGGGGTTCGAACCCATGAACTGCAGGATCATGACCTGAGCTGAAGTTGGGCGTTTAACTGAGCCACCCAGGCGTCCCCCTTTTCTTTCACTTCTGAGAAGGACATTGTTTTACCTAGCAGGAATACAGCTCTTCCCCTGAAGACAGGATAAAGTCCCAGATTATGTCTTTAGTTCAGAGTTTTTCAGTCTGACATTTTTCAGAACATGAGCTTTAATGGGTCCCCTGGGTAAAGGGAAAGCATCTGTGTTTAGAAACACATGGGGAGGGAACGCTGCATATTACATCTCTGAGAGCTTGCTTGTGCTTGCTGGAGGCTTTGAGTACTTCCCTCTAGAATTTGACCCCAGTGGCGTTCAGGTTCAAACACAGGTGCTTATCCTTTCAATACCTAGAAGTTGAGAAGGAAATGCTGTAGACCCTTGCCTCCGACTCCTTGTTTTCCATAGCCTGACATTTCTGCCTCTGAAATTTTGTCTGCTTTGGTTCTTTTCTAGACTCATTTCTAGACTCATAGGTTGGAGGGGTTAGCTTCCCTTTGGTGATCCAGTTTTAGAAATGCATATCTGTCAAAGCAGAATATTGACTGTTTATCATCTCTGGGGACGTGGGTTGAGGAGGACGGTGGATTTTGGTGAGGAGGAAAGATTTCATCTGGAATGTTTTCCCTTTACTAGGATTTGCTTTAGGGTGATACACCAGCTGCGTATCTCCTGGGTCCTTCTTTTCCTAGTTCTATCTTGACCCCGAAATAGATAAGAGAGGTCCTTACTGAGAAGTAGAAAAGCATTCAGGAGGGACTGGGAATCAAAAAGAGACAGTCACTTGACCTTTGTGCCCAGGGTACTGGTTCATCGGGAGCCTTTGCAAATTGAGGACAGGGGATTCTGAGGTGGCATTTTTTGTCTTGGGAAAAATCTAGATATTCCTCCCAAATAACTTAGTCTACTTTTTCTCAGCCTTTCCGTGACATTAGTTAGGGAAACAGGATTATAAGCTTTGTAGTACAAGCTTTCCCATAACCTGTGTTACGTATGGGGCTAAAGAATTTAAGGCAACATAGGAGACCCCAAAAAGGTGACATTCCCTAGACTCATACTCTCGAAGGTGCTCACCAGTGGTCATTATTTCAGGAGAACGAGATCCTGACTGAACAGGAGGAGCTTCTAGCCATGGAGCAGTTTCTGCGCCGACAGATCGCCTCCGAAAAAGAAGAGATCGAACGCCTCAGAGCTGAGATTGCTGAAATTCAGAGGTAGAGGAAAGCAGAGGGTCTTAGTTTTAAGTTCGCAGGAATGTTTACTGGAAAACGCACGTAGTTGTTTCAGCTCTCAGACTTCCATGCAAAAGAACTGGGCATCCGAACCAGTCAGCTTTACCGTTTCTTCCTAAGTGGCTCCACTGAGTGGACCCGTGGAGCGCTGGCGAAGGGGAAGGAAGGGCGGGAGGGCAGCGGCGCGCCCCTCTGCTCACCGGCTCTCTCGGCCTCCCGCCCGCAGCCGCCAGCAGCACGGCCGCAGCGAGACCGAGGAGTACTCCTCCGACAGCGAGAGCGAGAGCGAGGACGAGGAGGAGCTGCAGATCATCCTGGAGGACCTCCAGAGGCAGAACGAGGAGCTAGAAGTGAGCACCGGCTTCCAGAAAGTTTCCCTTAGCAGCGGTCTTCCTTTCTGTGGGAACGAGCGGGAGGCTGAGGAGAGAGTTGAGGGGACGTCTCACCGGAGCCGGCCGGGCGCGCCGCACAGTGTGGCCTCAGCAGGCGTCCTTGGGCTGTGGCGGCTGCCCCGACTGCCCTCGAACCGCTGCGAAAGATCTGGGCTCAGTTCCCAGAGATGAGCAGAAAGAGCAATGCTGGTGGAAGAGGTCGAAAAGCCTCCTGACTCTCCTGTGGGTAAAATGGGGACAGAGCTTTCTCTTGTCCCTTAACCCTCGGAGCAGCCAGTGTGTCGGCCCCAGGGATCGGGGAGGCAACCGCGTGGTGAAAAGCAAGAGATTTCTGTGATCGCGATCGGAGTTCCCGTGCTTACCCCAGATTAATCATTGTCTCCAGATGTACCTCAGGGGTTGAGAGAGGAGAGCCGTTCTTGTCTTGCTCTAAGAACAGGGCGACGGCTTGCTTTCCCTCGTCCCGGTGCACTCAGCTGCTGGGGCAAATCAGCCTCCCACTGCATAGAAAATAGAATCCCGCACAAAACTGCCGCCCACAGAAGTCCCGTGGACAGAGTTCCGAGGGGCTGCCCACCAAGGTCCACGTCCCAGGACACTGGCTACGGCCACGGGTGTGTCGTGGGAGAAGCAGAGCAGCGGTTGAGGCCTGGGCCACCAGGTGGCTTCCCTTCTTTACAGGGGCCTCCCGTTGGCACTTTAGTTTGCTTTCCTAACATTTGGCAGACCACATGAAAATCCTAAGTAGGAAGATCTATTCCAGAATTGTAGTACTTGGGATCTAGGTGTAGCCGCTGTAAGAGAGGATACTCTCGCGGTTTGAACAAGACGGTTCTGTCCCTCGCCTGGCAGACATGCACGTCTGCCACCCTCCACACGGGAAGCCCTCCCCCCACTTGGAAAACATTTGGGGTCCAGAGTGGCCTTAGGTCTTGCCCACTCTCAGCAGGAAGGGGGAAGGAATCCAAGGATGCCTGGTGGTTAAGGGCCTCCGCTCATACCTTGTTAGCAGAGGCACAGTCACGTGGCTGTAGGTAGCCGCAAGGGAGCCTGGGAAACGCAGGCTGCGTAGAAATGCCACAGCACAGAGAGGAGAGGGTGCGCCGTGCAGCCAGTAAGTAGCCTGCTACCGAGGGAGGTTTGTAGGATTCTGGGATTAGCTACTGTCTGGCTACCTCGACTTTGCTGAATGCACGCGGATCATTTAGAACTGATAGTTTTCTGTAGTTTTTGCTTCAGTAGCACAGCTCAGGTGTAAAGTAATGCCATTCACAAAAGACAAAGGACGTTCACTTTGGAGATAAATCTGGGATTTGATCCTGTCTCTGACGTCCCCCTCTAATGGCTGGTCGAGTCGCTCTCATCTTCTGCTTACTTAAGGGCTAGTCAGGAGCCAGTTCAAAACATGCACCTACTTGAAACACTGAAATATTTATTATTATTAAGCGAACTGTTTTCTCTTGGTACATTTATGTTTTCCAGATGTGTTCACTCTTCTGTAATTAGCAGCAGTTTCGTTCTTGAATTTTGTGCATTCGGGGTCGAGGTGTTGACGTGTCTCATTTGCACATCCGTGTTCCTGTCTCCAGTCTCACAACTGAGTTGACTAAAACAGAATAGATTGCTGTGTAGCACACCCTTGCTAACTGTTCTCTATTCCTGAATCTGTTCCTTTGGACCTTCTTGCTTAAGTGACGACTGTTCTTTTGTCGTTCCTCAAGATAAAGAACAATCACTTGAATCAAGCAATTCACGAAGAGCGAGAGGCCATCGTCGAGCTGCGGGTGCAGCTCCGCCTGCTTCAGCTGCAGCGAGCCAAGCCCGAGCCGCCAGGGCAGGACGACGAGGAGCCCGAGAGGCGCGGGGCCGGCCAGCCGCCCAGAGACGGCGCCCCGGAGACGAAAGCGGCTAAGGAGCAGCCGAAGGCGGCCAAGGAGCAGGCCAAGCCGTCGCCGAGCAGAGACAGGAAGGAGACGCCCATCTGAGCAGCCCAGACCCACCGAGACCCGTGCATCTTACTGTAATCCCGAGAGTCAGAGTGCACAACTCTGTGCTGTACATTCTGTAAAGATGTCTTTTCTCCTCAGACTCTTTCTTCTCTCACACGTATGACTTCTCCGCGTCAGGCTCAGGTTACACGGGAGGACAAAGCAGTGCACGCATTGTGGGCTTGTAGGGGACAGAGGAGTTTTCCAGATAGTGTCAGCTTATTTGAAGATTAATTTTCCTTGTTAACTTAAAACTATTTTAACCCTTGAGTGGCTTCTTTTTAAACCAAAAATCGTCTTTCTTTGCTTTTTTATTACAGCAGAATCAGGATCTCTTTCTCTCGGTGGGGTGGGGGGGGGTGGGGGGGGGTGGAGCCAAACAAGGTAAATCCTGTTCCTGCCTTGTGGATTGCCCCGTAGTGTCACCCTCCGGGATCTCTGCTTACTAGTCACTCTTGCTTGTGCCTTTTACACCTTCTCGGTGCAGATTCTATAATGGGGAGCTGCCTCAGATTTCCTGACTGGCCAGAATGGCTGTTACTGAGGTTACCTTTGCCCACCCTTGTCACCCTCTCCTTTGACGGCCCTAAACCAGTCCATGAACCTGAGTCACCGGATGGCCTGACCTGTCACAGAGCTGCCAGCGGAGCCCGCCCGCTGGCCCCGGGGCAGCGTGGCCCCCGTGTAGGAGCAGCCGCTAGGCTCCTGCGGGCTCCTCGCTGCCGGTGATCACGTGCTTTTCAGTGGGTTGGTCGGAGGTAGCCGCCTGACCTGAGGCCTCCACACAGAGGACCGGTTCCTTAACCCGGAGATCTTCTCGTGTGACTGATCTTCCATTAAACACAGGATGACTTAGATTGCTTGCTTGGGCTGGAATGTAAAAGTCTCTTTGCCTGAATAAGCCATATATGCTCTTAAACAAAAGTGTTCAGTTACCCGTATCCTATGATCTCAGTGAACCTGCTGACGGACTCCCAATTGACAAGATTGAGCAATAGAAAAAAACTTTTCCTTTAAATGATAGCTGTGATTCCCCGACCCCGTTTTCTTGGTTCTGTAACTTCTCCGGTGACTGAGGCATCTGGGAGGTCAGCTCTCGGGCACCTTTATTCAGTGACGCTCTGTCTGAATAAATGGCACCCGTGAGGTAGGTCAGCTCTCACGGCTGTGAAGATAAACCCCACGCACTCAAGGTGATGGAAACAAACCCCCCACGAGGGCTCTGTCCTCTCCTAGTTACTATTTATTTTCAGCACCTGTTCGATGCAGTTTTTTATTCTCTACCTATTGCACTGTTGTGACTTGTTGGCCATTGTTTGATTTTTGTACGAAAAAAAGCTTTGTTATAGAAATCAGCATACTATTTTTTTAAATCTGGAGAGAAGATATTATGGTGACTGAAAATATGGTCAGGTGTCAAATATAAACGTATAAAAGCCTTCTTGCTGTCCTGTCGGTCATATTATACTTATTTTATATTTGCTGGCAATATCGAAGGTTTCTTTTTTGTTTGTGTAAACTCTAATTTCTATCAAGGTGTCATGGATTTTTAAAATTAGTATTTCATTACAACTGTCTCCGCATTCGTTAACTAATTTTTGCCAGGACCATTATTGATCAAACAAATAAATTCGACAGCCATTTGAGGAAAAACAAACCAACAAACAAAAGCATCTTGTTTTTTTGTGCACCTTCTTTCTTTGAAGTAGCGTCCTGTGGCTGACAAGGAGTTGGTCTGATACTGCTTCCAAGAGTGAACTAACCTTCTGTTCGGACTCTCCGTGTGTTCCTCGCCCCGGTGGACTTGGTGCCCCTTGCTGGTTTCTAGGGTTTACTGTGCTCCTTCCCAATAGGTGCTTACCTGCTGAGGGAGCACGTCTGCACAGCCAGCTGACCGGGATCGGGTCTGCGGCTTCTTCTGTGAGCGACGTCCTGTGGACAGTGGAATGTGCCCTTCGAAAATGTCGCGCAGGTCAGTCGGCCCAACGTGGCAGGAGGGCACGTCGGTTATTGCGAAGTCCCTTTCCTTTAGGGGCTGACATTCCTGGTTAAGATTCCATCGCCGGGAGAGCTGAACCTGTAATTCGGTGGTGGTTTGCTGACATGGGACTTAGCATAAGCGACTGTTTTGGGCCTCTTGTCTGGTTTCTGATAATTCCCCCCACTCGAGACTCTCAGCCGTGAGAGATGTGATTAAAATATAAGGCATTAGTGCTTCTCTCTATCACTCTGAGGGTCTTGCAGTTTTTGCCAAATCTCTGTAGCATTTCGCAGATCATGGTGTTGGGTTCACAGTCTTTAAGTTGGTCATTCTCTGTCCCTTTTCTCATGTTCTATCTTAAGGAGTTTGCGTGGTGCTTAGTGGCTGCAGACACGCAGTTAAAGCTTTTGAGAGATTCCGCGCACCGTGGAGCTACTGTGATCGTAAGCAGGATAATGCTGAGCGCACTTATCCGGAGTGCACTTCGGAGCCCTTGTTCCCAAGACCCAAGTCAGTCAACAAAGATTTCCCTGTCGAAGGAGTCAAGTAAGGGCCGCCTGGGTGGCTCATTCGGTCAAACGGCCGACTCTTGATCTCCGCTCGGGTCATGATCTCATGGTTTGTGGGTTCGAGCCCCGCATTGGGCTCTGCACTGACAGCGTGGAGCCTGCTTGGGATTCTCTCTCTCCACCACCCCCCCCCCCCCAGAAAAAAATAAAAATTAAAAAAAATTTTGTTTTGAAGGAGTCACTTAAGCCAGTTGGCTTGTACACAGACCTCATGTAGCTGGAGTGTCAACCTTCACATGAGTGTCGATCCAAGTGCAGGGAGCACAGACGCCGCCTTGCTCAGCTGCCGGATAACTGAGGGCTTTCCTATCATGGAGCCCATCTTTGGCGAGAGAGCTGAGGGTTTTTTGTTGTCATTGGGCAGCTAATTGCTTTAGCGGCAGATTCTTCAGTATCTTCAGAGTTCAGGAGAGGTTCCTGATCATAGCTTCATTTGCACTTAGCACAGTGAGTAGGGGAATCTGGTGAAGGACGTGAATTTGGAATCGATTACGCCTCCTGGAAATTCTGGTTTGAGTCTGTGGCTCGGGACTGGACAGCTGACAGCCATGAAGGCCAGTCTAATTTCTGGATCTGTAGGCTGCTCAGGTGGTTTTATTCTAGTCAACATCTTGTGTCTGTTTCTTTGTCCAGAGCATGGAGGCAAGGTCCCCCGGGTTTGGGGTTAACTGGAGACAGGGAGATGGAGCCTGAGGGTTAGGGAGCCTGACAGGATTGAGGGGGCTGAGCTTGTTCCAGAGAAACTGAGGCATCGGGAATCAGAGAGACATTTGTGAGGGACAGAACTATAGGCTCACCAGCATCGTGGCAAATCCCACAGTTGTTTGGATGCGATTACCCGCTTGAGAGAACTTTCTGGGCCAGAGGCAAGGCAAAAAAGGCCGAAGAAAAGAATCCTAAAGACGTTCATGATGTAAGAATTGGGAAAAGGATGGCCAGAGAGGGAAGGGGGAGTAGAAGGAAACACTCTTGGCCCTGTGTCTTGGGATGATGTTGGCTCGATGACGGCTACTTGCCTTCCTGGTCAGTTTTATCTTGAGGTCTCCAGCATTTGCACAGGACTGGATGTCAGGTGGGGCCATCTTGTGAAATAAACACCCAGGGTTCAACGCCTTGCAGTTTGGCAGCACAGAGTACCTGGCGGGGCCTGTCCACGAATCTCACTGTTACAGAAGCATCGGAGTAGAGCAACGGTTTGTAAATGACAGAAGACTTCAACGGGCCCGTGCTTAAGGAGCCGACGGGTTCACGGGAGAAGGAAGGGGAGTTAATTCTGTGGCATACGATCATTTAGGGTAATCACTGGACACTGAGAGCTTTGACAGATCTCTAGAAACTTCGGTTTTCTGGTACATCCACGCACATATAACCTGAGGTTTACTGTACACACAAACCCAAAGCATTTGACAGCGCTTCCCACATATTTGAACATGTTAAATTAATGAGAGATAGCCTTTGAAATCTTCCAGGAGCCCTCTGGGATAAATCTCAAGCTAGTTTAAAGTTAAAAAGACTATTGAGAATTTTAAGAAAATGTTAAAAGATTTGAACATTTGATTAAACAGGGTAACAGATAATTATGAAATAATTGTATAACAAAAGTGGCAATAGAAGACGTTAAGGTAGGGGCGCCTGGCCTGGGTGGCTCAGTCAGTGGAGCATCCGACTTTGGCTGAGGTCATGATCTCATGTTCGTGGGTTCGAGACCCACGTCGGATCCTGTGCTGACAGCTCAGCCTGGAGCTGTCTTTGGATTCTGTGTCTCCCTCTCTCTGCTCCTCCCCTGCTTATGCTCTCTGTCTCTCAAAAAATAAAACTTTATAATTAAAAAAAAATGTTACGGTAAATATAGAAAATCAAGGTAAATACAGGTGAACAAAAGTTAGCTTTCTCAGTATGACAAAGACTGGATTTTCTTCAGTAATCAAAGACCTGATATAAGACTGTAGAAAGCACAGTAATGTATTTGGGAAAGAAAACAATCTTTGCTATCCAAAGGTTAAAGAACCACAAAACAACCTTTGCAGCAGTTGCTGAGGTTATTAGTAGCAGACCAATAATCTAAGAAAACTTTGTCCTCTTAACGGAGAGAAAACCAAATTCTAATTTTGTACCAGTGTACTTTTGATATTAAAACTCATTTTTAAAAAAACGTTAATAAGTCTATTCCAATCTTAGCCAGCTTGACCACATGTAAAATCCTGCCAAGATTCTCTTTCCACAAACCTACAACTTTTTTCTATCCATTCAGATT
Source organism: Panthera tigris (assembly GCF_018350195.1). Classification (NCBI taxonomy): domain Eukaryota; kingdom Metazoa; phylum Chordata; class Mammalia; order Carnivora; family Felidae; genus Panthera; species Panthera tigris. Next base: position 34,926,587 of record NC_056671.1, on the reverse strand, counting down.
TTGTCCTGGGTTTTCTCTTTTAATTCTGGAAAATTCAACCAATCATTTTACTTTCCTTACCTATTTTCCATACACAGATGTTTCCTTCCGCCCTTACAATTTCTAAGTAGCTTTAATTACACACATTGAGAAGAACTTGGAAGCCTTAGATCTTTCGTTCCTAGTGAAAACTAAGTAGTAAGCAAATGTGGACCGTAAAGCCTGCATTCTGTGGACTGGCAAATTTATAAATACATTTTCAAAGTTGCTAAAAGCATATTCTTTCTCTTGGTAAAATTTCCAACGCAGCACAAAAACGGGTTTACTGATAGATCCGAATGTCTTCACCTCCTCTGTAAAAGGAAGCCAAAGTGGTTAAAACCTTTGTTGAGTCAATGTTTTGGTATTTTTATCTTATTTGGAAAGTGATCTAGATCCTCCATGAATATCCATTATCTGTCTCAGTATAACTTTAAGGCTTCAAGTTACCAAAAAGATTTTGAAAACTACTTTTAAGTAGACATACCAAAAAGCACAGTTGTTGTTGAAAAGTTCATTTGTAAAGTTTTATCTTGCATCTATTTTAATTCACTTGCCCTTAACAATTTAGACCAGTCATTGAAATTTTCCTGATATTAAGCAGCTAACCACCATCTTATCTTTCTTGCTGACAAAATCGGTAACAGAGATAATGTGAGCTTATTTGATGTTTAAGTAAACTAAGGTAGAATAAAAGTTACACGTACAGATTATATTTAATGTTAGCAACTCTAAAGACATGCCTTTTGAGTTAAACCAGCAAACTTAAACTAGCTTTTATTTACTGAAGATTATCCTAGATCACATGAACTAGAAAATCATTTGGGTTAGTTCCTGTATTTCTGAGAGGATACTTGATTTACATACTATTTGTCTGTCTTTAAGCCAATTAAATAGGGCTCTTTACAAATTAATTTTGGCAACACCTTTTGGAGCTAAAAAAGAAATCACGTTTATAACATACATTGACATACATAAACCTACAGATGCAAACAGATCTTGTAGCTTTCATTTTAAGATTTTAGCCCAGATAGCTAAATAATACAAAACTCACTAGTTTACAAAAGAATCAAATTTTGTTTCTGGCAGAATGGAGTAAGTTAAGGTTACCTGCTCAGATGGCTTAAGCTTTTCACTAATATCTGTGCAGAAGATGTTAAAATAGTTTTCTTTCCTGACAAGCATTACATCGGGGAGACCAGGTAGAGAACTCTTCCATCTCAAAGGCACAGAGAACGAATGCAAGTTCCGCTGAGAAGGACTTTTGTTCCCTAAGTCCGCGTCTTTCACAATACCTGCAGGCCTTCTGAGGTGAAGGGGGGCGGTTTTAGGGTTCATGAAAATGACAGGTGAGCTTTAGACTGTTTCAGAGCCACGTTTCTAGTCTTGTGAAGGCTCAATCTGTAAGGCAAACATGTTTTTATTTATTTTTTAAAGTTTGGTTTTAGCAATCTCTACACCCAGTGTGGGGCTTGAACCCATGACGCTGAGATTGAGCCGCTCACTCTTCTGAGCCAGCCAGGCACCAGAAGTACGGTTGTTTTGAATTCCTTAAAGAATTGGGTTGCAATTAGAATGATACCAAGAGGCTGCCCCACCCATCCAGCTACATTATCTTTAAAAAAAAATTGTTTTTAGAGTGTGAGTGGCGGGTGGGACGGGGTGGGGGCAGAGAGAGAGGATTCCAAGCAGGCTCCATGATCAGCCGGAGAGCCTGATTCAGGGCTTGCTCCCACGACCCCGGGATGTGACCTGAGCTGAAATCAAGTGTTGGATGTTCGACTGAGCCACCCAGGTGCCCCCAACTATATTATCTTCAATTTGCCTTTTTTTTTTTTCCTTAGAGACAGAGACTACAAGTGGGGAGAGGGGCAGAGGGAGACAGAATCTTAAGCAGTCTCCATGCTCAGCATGTGGGGCTTGATCCCACAACCCTGATATCATGACCTGAGCCAAAATCTAAAGCCAGACACTCAAACGACTGAGCCACCCGGGTGCCTGCAATTTTCTCCTTTTACATCAGGGAGAAGATCTTCAATTAAGATGGAAATCAAGATTCCTACTTTCTAGTTTTAGAGCTCTGTGTCTTTGGAATGTTTTAGTAAATACTTCCACAAAGACTTCAGAATATTTTTCTTTCCTTCAGGACCTATAGTTTCAGGTTAACTTTGGGGAGAAGGCCTAAACAAGTTCCTATCAGGCTCTGAATATCAGCTTCCAGTTTGGCCAACTTCTGGCCATTTAGCTAATTTAAAAAATTCTTTCAGATAGCTTGTCGGGTTTTAGCTGAGACAATAAATATTCCTGTCAGTATTGAACAACCCCATGGACACAAGAGGTATCCCCAAAGAAGGTGCAAAAGATACTACCGTCTGATTATCCTAAAGACAGCCAGAAGAGACAATATCCCTGAGAGTTGGCAACAGAGGTTTGGACCCTAGCCCCAAAGGGAGAGTGTAACCCACATTTTTGTCCAGCCATACTTTTGGGGTCCCCATCCTAAAAGTTGACAAGCTAAATTCTGTGGATACAAAATGAGACAATGAGGCAACATAACTGTCCATGGGAGAGAAAGGATCGATAACCAATGGGTAGTGGAAAGCAAATTCCAAGTTACAGTTCAAAGATCTATTTTTTAATGTTTATTTTGAGAGAGAAAACACAAGCAGGGGAGGGGTGGAGAGAAGGGGTGGGGGGAAAGGACAGAACCCCAAACAGACTCTGTGCGGTCAGCACTGAGCCTGACGTGGGGCTCGATCTCATGAACTGTGAGATGGTGACCTGAGCGGAAATCGAGAGTCAGATGCTTAACCATCTGAGCCACCCAGGCGCCCCAGAAGGTCTAATTCTTACAAATGCTCCTTGCCTGCCAGTCTGAATTTGGGAAGAAAGGGAGGGAGGGACACAGTAACATTTTACCTTCCTCTCTGGACCAGGCACCACAGAGACACGGGAGCGCTGACTGGTAAGAATTCTCACAGCTCGCTGGCTTCTGCCAGTTGCCCCAGGATCCTGGCTGCAGTAAGTGCGTTGTTCCACCAGGTCTCTTCCTGCTCACCAGAAACCGTAGACGAGGAAAAATAATTTTCCTCTACTTTTAATGGTGAGCGCTTGGCTGAGACCCATTTTTCTCTAGGCATGCCATAAAGGGATAAGCTTAGCTAGGTTAAAAGTTGTCCATTGTGGCCACTATGTAACTTGAGATTACCCTTGGTAAGGTAAACCTGCTTGTTCAGCCTCACAGCAGATTTTATTCATCTGAGGCCTCACACGACCCAGTCCCGCTAAATTAGACTTAGTCCGACCCCAGACCCAGTCCGGTTTCCAACTAGGACCTAGTCTGACCTTGGATACAATCCAGTTTTCAGCCTGGACCTAGTTAAATCTGGATCCATTCTGGTTAAGTCAAACCCAATCTGGGTGGGGGGGATGGGGGGGAGAGGCTCAAAGTCTGAAAGCTCACAAAGCAAAAACTGCAAGGGCCTGAGCTAAGAAAGACTTACCCACCATCTCCAAGGCAACCAGAAAGCAGCAAGCTCAAGGGGCTCGATGGGTACCTATGCCTGGTTCCTCACTGGTCCTGGGGGCTGATGGGTGTCTCCTTCAGATCCCACATCTGACACCAGAACGGTTACAAACTGAGGCTTGTTAAAAATTTGGGGGGGCAAAAACTGATTTGAATCAGGCAATACCCCGTCTAGTAGACAGAAGGGAGTTTAAGGAACTGTACGAAGTGAGATTTTATAGGCTGCAGCGAACAGGGACAAAGAAGTTGTAACGGGCCAAAAAAGCAGGTCAGTTACTGCAAAGTTGTCTTCCCAGGATGGCCTGGGTCCACTACCTTACAATTCCATTTCTGGGAGAAGCTGAAACTTTAAGCCGAGTCTCGGTTTGGTGATGTGGGGGTTAACGTAAGTGACTCCACAGCGTGCGTGTGCCGTCACCACACACCCCTGAGAGGGAATGAAGTAGCCTCTGTGAAGGCATCCTGGGCCCAGTTCCGATGGCCTCAAAATAGACCCGGGGGGAGGGAGAGACGGGCTCAATTCTCTGGAGTGCCCAGCTCCCACAGGCCGGAAACTGCTGAGGGTTCCAATTAGAGCAAGCAAGAGCTGCCTCTTCAGGAGCATGTCTATAGCCTCGGGATAAAGGCCGCACCGAAAATTCTACCATTTGCTGCTGTTAAGATGGTCTCGGTGACATCTGCTGTCCACTTCCTTAGCAGGGAGCAGCAGCACGGAAGGAGTGGCGAGTTCTCTGGAACGAAACGTGAACTGGCAGGTGGGGCCGCCCAGGCACGTCTGTCCGAGGGCAGCTCCTCGGGCGGAAGAGCCCCGTGAGGAGTGATGCCGTCTCGCTCCCGGGCCTCCGGTCTTTTGACTTAGGCTGACCTTCTGGTGAGGTTGCCGTTGAAGTGCAGACGTCCTGGTTCCGTTTTACTTTCATATCAACAGTGACAGATATTTGAATAAGGGTGTCCTGGCTTTTCTCTCCTCTCCCGTATTTTTATTTTTTGTCTGGTCAGCCCACCTCAGTGCGCTAACTAGCGACGGGGCTGCTCACGCCTCTGCGGAAGGTAACAGAGACCCTGAGTGCTGCACAGGCCAGGGCCGTTCTGGCTTGAGGGGAACAGAGGGGCCTCGGTGTACTGAAGAAACGCGGAGAAAATGCGGGAAGTGCTGACGCTACCAAGTGGGTGGAACTGGGGAGGGAAGGACGGTTTCAGGACTGACCACGTTTGGCTCTTTGCCTTCAATGTAAGATAGGGGGGAGCCCCGCCGAGCAAGCTCACGGTCTGACCACCAGGGGGCGGACTTATGTACAGAAGGAGGCAGCAGACGGGAAGACGGTGGGTGAGGCGAGCGGAACAGTCTGGGGCCACTGGAGGACACAGCCCCCCCGTCCCGCCATCCTGCACCTGGCTGACCCTCGCCCATCCCGGCCACCTGCAGGAGGGCTGGCTCTTCCCGGGCTTCAGGCTTGCCTACCAGCTGTGTCTGGTGCTGCCGTTGCAGCCACTGTGGCCTTGACGCCTGCCTGATGGCCAGGCACCCCGTGGGCACCGCCACACACATGAATGCGCTGGTTGGCAACTGAGGAAACGGACTAAGTATCAAATACTCAACCCTTTTCTTTTTAATGTTTGAAGGTGGAAGGCAGCGGCGGGTGGGGGGGGGGGGTGCAGAGAGGGAGACAGAGATTCCCAAGCAGGCTCCATGCTCCGTGCAGAGCCCGACGTGGGGCTCAATCCCACAAACCGTGAGATCACGACCTGAGCCAGAGTCGGACTTGAACCAACCGGGCCACCCAGGCGCCCCTACCAGCCATATTTAGAAGCCAGAACCAAACAAAACCGCCAGAAAAATCTCAGAATAAATGGCTGTCCAAAACAAGCCAGCTGGCGGCCTTACGATGCACACACACGGACCACACCGCACTGAGAATTTTCCCGCCAGGGGGAGGGTGGGTGTCCCGCCGAGGGGGCAAATCCCTGCTGTGGCGGCATCAGAGGTTAAATGGCAGCGGGCACGGCCTCCCTGGAACGGAGTAAGAAAGAGCCAAGTGAGACTGTCTGTGCCCCGGGAGAAGCTGGCCCGCTTTCCTCCTGTCCGTCACTGAGTAGGTAACGTTCCTGTCCTCCGATACTTTCCTTCCCAAACTCGTACCTTCCCAGGGCACTGGGCTACCGGCGAGCTCCAGGCTCCGCCATCTCTCAGGGACAAGAGCGGTGACAGTTTCCTCCGCCGCCCGACAAGAACCGCTCACGGCTTCCTCACGGAACACCGACAGTCATGACCCAATACGTGCATTGTGTCCAGTCAGTAACTGCTGGCATCGTGACACGAAGTACAGCTGGTCAGGCTGAGAGATTCAGAGGCTAAACTCTCTGACTAGAAACTCCAAGTGTCCGATCTTGCCACGTTTATATCGGGAAAATTTGACTTGAATAAGCCTTGGAAATAAACCTGTGACAGCGGTGTAAAACGCTGCGTGGAATAAAATCTGATCCCTGAACGGGACACTCTCCGTCCGACTTTCTAAGAAAAGGATGCTTAAGGAAAACAGTTTCTGTAAGATTAAAACTAGTTTCTTCTCTATAGAAAACAGATGAAAGAATTCATGTGGCCTTGATGCAGTTCACTGCAGAAATTCCTTCACCAAAACGGATCACTGTTCGAATTTTTGCGTTCACGAACGGGCAGATGTTCTCAAGGCCAACACCTCCCCTGGGTCAAAACATCCATTCGCAAAGGATCACACGGCCTCAGATTTGGGGTTTCTGGTGGGAGAATCGGAGAACTGGGCTTCTTTCCCCTACCCTACCCTCACCTAAACCACCACCTGGTTTCCTAGGGAGCAGCAGGCACGCGAACTCTGCCGGCTCGGACTCATCCAGGTCACTTAACCGTCAGGAACACCAAGAAGGAAGGGCCTGGCCTCCATCCACGCAGGGTCCCCACCCTGCTGGCCGCAGGTCCCAGTGCCGGGTGCAGCCGGGCCCCCTTCCTTCCCGGCCATCCTCCTCCAGCGACCGACCCCTCCAGGTGGCCCTGCTCTTGACCTTCTCCATCTGGTATGAGGACTTTAGAAAGGCTCAAGAGGGAATTCACAAATACAACAGAACCACAGAGTCCTGCTTACTCACATGATTTCCAGACTCACCTTCTTTTCCTCTGGTTTGAGTCAGAAGATTATTAATCGTAAAGAGGCCGCTTGCATGGTTTCAAGTTGCTGGGAGTTTCTTTTCCTCCCATCACTCATTCCTTCTGTCTCCTGGAATCTTGCACGGAAACATTACCATACAAGGAAACAATCGCGAGCGTCCCAGAGCCTGAGCCACGCTTTTTCCTATAGATGGTCACTTTCAAACCCCGCTGCCCCCTCTCGAAACTCCCTCCTTGGAGCCGTGTCTGTGAAGTATTGCTCCCTGAGGCTTCCCAAATATGCCACGCCTGCCGTTTCAGACACCCGTGTTCCCCTGACGCCGGAGAGGGCAGATTCTCGACTTGCTTCCTTGGGTGTATTCAGCTGCCAGTCTGCCAGGAAACAGATTCACCCAATGTGAAGTGGGGCGCGGACCCAACAGGCGTGGGAAGGATCAGTAACACACCGTGCACCCGACTGCCTGCCCGGCAAACTAAGAATCGCCTGGACGGACGTTCCGTGACAGGGTGCCGGCAGCTTGGGCAGCTCACAGGACATGTGCATGGTAAACGATCTCAGGAACTCAGCACTTGCCAACTCAGCTAGAGGGTTCCAGAAAAATGAGCGGTCTGGCATCACAGAAATACCTCCAAGACCTAAGGACAAAGATCACAGCCAAAATTCCACTACGCAAATAAGTCTGGTGACCTGGGGGCCGGGTAAAGGGATGCCCTGAAAACTCACAGAAGCTCGCCCACTGATTTCTCCCAGATGAGGGGCGGGGCAGCCAAGGTCAGGTGCGGCACCATGACGCTGAGCACCAGGCAGAGGCTGAAGAAGGGGATGCTGCACGCTCCCAGCCTGCCTGGTGGGGGAGGCGAGGGCCGAGGACGGGAGACGCGCCCGGCAAAGACCAACTGTACTGGCTGAGTAACGAGCTCTAGTTTTTGAAAAATAGTTTTCCTCTTCACCTTGTCGACCTGCCTCAAAAGTCCTAGGATCACAGAATATCTTCTAAGATTGGCCACCCGTTAAATACCTAGGAGGACGTGATTATTACTATTTTATTCATTTTTCTCTTACGAAATTAGTTGGAGTATTAACTGGTTTGTAGTTTTTGCCTCCTCAAGGATTTCAAAGAACTGCCGAGTCGTCAACTTTACTCATTTGCTAGGTTTTGTGCAGCCTTTGGAAGCCCACTCTTCTCCCTTAGGAGATCCTGTCAGCCGAGAGGGCGCCCTTGCTGTCCTGGGGACCCGGCCACCACTCTCCATCACGCCCCGAAGCAGGACCAGCCACACCTCGGCCAGCCCACTGCAGGGGCTAAATACGGTTGAGAGCCGAAGAGGTGACACCTGCAGCCTTTTCCTTATCTTGAATGATTATCCACACCAGGTTGCCTTCATTGTCGTCGCTGCTCAACAGTGCAGGTGGCTTCTGTACGCACTGCCATGGACGTGAGTGGAATCCCAGCGTGGCCCCGGGGCACCTGGAGACCCCCAGGGCACCTGCTGCTGTTCCTCAGCGCGGCACCGGGCAGCAGCAGGAAGGCTCACGAGGAAGAACTGGCTGGTGCATTTGTCAGCTTACCCTGGGTTCAAGTTCTTTACCCCAAAACATGCTGTTACTGCCACTGCTTAAAAGAAAACGCTGCTGTTTGTGTAGAACTGCAGTTGTACACTTACAGCAGTTGTACAATTTCAGGTGTAGTTTGTGCACCGGAAAGTTTAGGGGGCCAAGTGTATGACCAGAACTTAGAATCAGGGAACACGCACCCCAGAGATTCGGCTACATCAAACGAGGCCACACCCTCCTCCGATCTCTGCTCTGATCGCCCTCCAGGCCCCACGGACCCCTCATCACCTTCCTGTTCTCCACAGCCCTGCCCTCGGCACCCGCTTCACATGCCACCCGCGTACTTCCTGCCTCCTCTGTCCCAGTGGAACTCGCTCACGTTTACGTTCCTGGGCTGTTAACGCGAGAGTGAAGGAACACAAGGCTTCTTTGTAATGATCTGTACAGAAAGCGGCCCACACATTCCCAGATCCACGCACAAGGTTCAAGGGAGCCTGTCCTGCTTCCGCAACCCTGAGGAGTCCCTGGCAGCCGAGTCACCAAAACCAAAGCTCACCCACGCAGGCACCGCAGGGACTCGGGCCGAGGGTCTTTCAACCTGGGCCCATGAGAGCGACGGACATTTCTACAAGGCACTTCCATGCTCTCATCGGAGCGCGAGACCACTCTGCCCGGACGAGCGGGTTTCACTATCCTGTTCCTCGGAAACACAGAGGCTCCGAATGTTCTCCCGGAAGCAGAGCTTCAGCACTAAGCGCCCGGTGCACGACGCTGTCTGCCGAGAGCAGAGCCCGGCCCTGGGTGGCAGGTGTGGATGGCAAAGAAATTACTAAACTACTTAAAAGACAAATATTTTAATCTAGTTTCCCCACTTTATACTAAATCATTGCTACAGGTCACAGATTGGATTTGCAGACACCTAGAAAACAATCGGAAGTGTATACATCTTTCTCTATAGATCTCATTAATAAATTTTATTTGGACAAGAGAACTTGTGCCACAACAGGTTAAACAGCATGATTAAAGACGGCAGCACTCCCCAGAGTGGTTACAGGCGTGTGCAGCGCGTGAAGGAAAGCCGCACCTCACAGCCGGTCGTGATCAAGGTAAAAACACCTGACACACAGCACACGTGCCAATAAACTCCTTCAGGTCATGACCAGCATGAAGAGAATCAGGACACAGATACTTGGCCAACGTTCTGTAAATGTGCACAGCAATATGCTGCATTTAAGAGTTAAAATCGGATTCTACTTTAGTGTTAGCATCAAGCCCTTAGGAGAAACCCCCGAAAATCTCCTTTCCCATTTACACACGTCAAAAACTATTCACACTTAGGGCGGACTGGGCAGAGGGCCACAGAACCGACAGGTCCCTGCCTGCGTGGACACAGGGCTAATACTGAAGGTCTCTTTCGCATCCCGGCTCACAGCCGCCTTCTGGCTGCCACTCCACCTATTTAAATAAAACCAGGAGAAAGCAATGCAGGTCTCTGGGAATCTCCTCCCTTCCATAAGGAAAATGCTCTGCCAATTCAAGTTTCATTCAGTCAGGAAGACGGAAGGATTTAAGGCTTCGGTGACAATTATAATCCTCTGAGAAATTATTTTCCCTTAAAGTCAAGATAAGATAATAGTGTTTACTGTACTTTCTCTTGACTCTTAAAATCCCTGGCATCAGTGTAGGCAACTTGCACCTGCAATTAAGTCTGCAAGAGAGGAAGGTCTCTCCTCCTCCCAGAGGCTGTCCCAGATCACACACGTGTGGAGCGCCTGTCAGCCTGTGGCTCCCTAGGAAGCAGGAGGACACCGAGGTTCAAGCTTTCTAGTAGGTTGAGGAAGCGGTGCTCATGGCATCTTCAGAGATTTTGGTGTTGGCGGGATGGATGCTTGCGAAATACTTGACGTCACTGTCACGATCCATCTGAAGAGCCATGATGGTTTGTTCTACGGCCTCCTGATGACAGCTGGCAGAGGTTAAGAAATATTCTGGAAATGCAAAGGGCAGATTACAAATGAAATCGGTTTTATGGACATGTCAGTTTTATCAAGTACAAGTACACTGTAAGTTCTTCGTCAAAACCCTAACTTCTCCAAGTATAAACACAAGCCATGCTGAATTATATGCAGTAATCCAAACCGATTCGCGTGATATGAAAAGACTCCCCAAACGTTAGAGAGTCAGAAGGTTCATCTTGATTGTTTTTAGAATGGACTAAAAGGCTGAGCGGTGCTAAGCTAATATGTTAAAACTTACACTTGTGACAGCTATTCATTCGCTCAGGAAAAACACCCCAAATACCAATCATACATGCAGACTGAAAGCCAGTCTTCTCTAGCCATTTCCCTATAATTGCTCCTAAAACAATTTAACTGGATTCTAAAGGAGAAAAAAGAAACACTATTCATTTACCCATATTCTTATAAACCTACTACAAACCTCTTTCTGTGCTTCATTCATGAGTTCATGCATTTAAATGATATTTATTAGGTATTTTAGGAGGATTACAATAAAACAAGTGAATCCTGAGCAGCTTATTAGGATTTGCAGCAAAGCAAATCCTAGGGGGCATCTGTCTTTTGTCTAATGAAGAGGAGGGGGAAACACAAACATGCCTCCTAGCCCCAAACACAGTAACAGATGTCAATTGGGGCCGACTAAAGGCGGTAATTTTTCATAATGTCTTAAGTGACTATCCAATTTTTCAAACAGTAAGTTTGCAATTATAAAATAAATGCAACTAGAGCAGAAAGGCCAAAAGTCCCCGTCCTCTAATCTATGTCCTTTCTAGGGGGAACCTCCATTAACAACTTACAAATGCATTCTTTTATTAGACTCTGCCTATGAACATACAATATTCCTGCTTAGCGACTTATCTACCCATGTCGTCTACGAACCTCCTCTCTGCCACGTACGGTTTTCCTAACACAGTCACCTACCCACCCACCTTTCTCTAGTAGGGTCTGTCTTAATGTCTTTGCAAGTAGCACTCGAACGTTTGGAACCCTATCATTTGCCAAGGTTAGCAAATGTGGCATCAGATGCACAGCGAACTGGTCCATGGGAAGGCAATCATCCTCAATGACAGTCTAGGGAAGAGAAACAGCTGCTTTAGATTTGCCAAGTTAGTCTATCAAACCATAATACCAGCTAGCGTTATCTTTTAGTGACAGCTTAAGTGCTACAGATTTTAGTTACTTCCTTTCAAGCCAATATTCCAGGTACCTGGGAACTCAAAACAAAAATGACAAAATTTTAAGTCCCTGCAGACACACAGCTTTTAAGTGGCTCCACGCAGACCTGGAGTGTGCAGTCACATTCATCTGCACACATGCGCCATGGGCCGTGGACCCCGAGCACCCTCTAGTGGATGGCTGTGGGATGGGCACGGCAGACACCCAACTCCGAGGAACAGGTGATCCTGTGAAAAGCCACCTGGCAAAACTCTGTTCCGCAGGGATAAGAAACAAGGTGTTGAGAGGCCAAGAGTGAAAGAAGAAACATAGCTTTAGATAGAGAAAGGGGTCACAAATGGGTAAGTCTTCACTTACCTGGCAGACAAAGACAAAGGCTTGCCGACCAGACCACTTGGGACATCTACCAAAGTTTTCTACAAGCTCATTGATGAGGTCCACTCCAAATGTGGGCGGCGTGGCCACGTGCAGCTTCTTCACCATCTCGCTGACCTAAGAGGGTGAACACACACAAGTGAGGAATGTCTTCTGTTCTAAGATCTTATTAAATAGTTAGCTGTTCTAAAATTATAAAAATTTTAACACATACCAACTTGTAGGAAATCCAACGAACAGAAGAAACTTTATCTGCACATAGATTCAGAGCAATGGGACGTAAATAGTCATAAACATCTCTGGGACTATATAATTCTAGAAGTAAAATCAGCTGTCTATAAAAATGAATTATAAAAATAAAAATATAATTACAATTTTAAAATAAATAAATGAAAACAGGTTAATCATGTAAATCATCTGTCCCACTGGACACTTGTCTGTAAGACAAGTGCATGCAAAGACTCATGATTAGTGTGGTCTCTCGTGCATAGAGTTATTTCCAGTCTCCGTGTATCTGGAAATGGATCTAAACGCTATGCGAGTTCAAGAAGTAGCTCTTGCCTTCTGAATGTAAGGGAGACAAATGTGGCATTCTGTGTCCGCAGGGACTGACACAGAGCAAAGCATTTCCTAGTAGGTTCAACTGGGACACAGAACATGTTTTTTCCACAGGTATTGTCCAGATACTGAGATACTTCCACCTACAAATCAGTTTTCTAAATAAGAAGTTCTGGCAGCATCAGGTAGCCTGGTGTGGAACCGCCAAGGCTCTGAGCAGCTTTGAAGGGAATGGCAGGCTTACGAGGGATAAGAGAAGTGAAGAGGTCCTCTACCTCTAGTGAGTGTTCCTATTATGTCTCGCGAGACCTGAAGACTGACAGTGTCCATGACGCTACTCTGAGTGGATGCAACAATGCCCTTCAAGAAATACCTCAGATACGAATGAGACTTTTGCCTTTCAGGTTTTATGGTTAAGATTATTGACATTTGTAGTCGGCAGGGAATAAGCTAGAGGCATGAATATACATAACGCAGCGATGACCGATGTACCTGTGTATACACACAAACATAAATCCTTAGAGACAGGGGCACACTTATCAACTCTTATTTTGTGACACTGCAAACTTTCTTGTTGGCCTCCCTTCCCTGGGCGCACACCACATGAGCCAGTCTGGCATCAGGTAAGCAAAGTGGAGAGGCCCCTTAGCAGGCAGGAAATGACTGACACATGTTGGGGGACAGGCATCAAACCCCGCGCACTCCCCTCCTGGGTCCTTCTCTTTACCCAGCTCGAGCCTTAAGGCGCTGACGGAGGGGCGGCAGAGCCTGTCCACGCCTGGGTGCAGGCAGACACTGCAGCTGGGGGCAGAGGAGAAGAGCAAACTCTATTCCAGGGAAAGGGGTAGAGAACCTTCTGAGCTGAGACCCTGCACTGATAACAGGCACAAGTCTCCTTCTGCTGAGGAGGGGCAGGAGCCTCTGCCCAACACTGACCACAGACACAAGGCAGAAACTGGATGTTACAGGGAGAGGGCAGAATTCTGAGAAAGCCCAGGCACACAGGGCCTCCCCAAATAACCAAGATTCTCCCCTTTTCCAGCACGAGCCAACCATGTCCTCACAGCAGCCTACAGCCAGGGGAAGGGAAGAGACCCACCCGTTTTGCAGGGGTGCACGAGAGCTGAGGGAGGAATGCTAACACGTGAAAAGGCCCCCTGGCACCCCAGTCCCCACCCCCAGCAGAAGGCACTGGCAGGCCCCGGCGAGAAGAATCAAAGCGTATCCTGCACCGAAGGCAATCACAGCAACAACAAGCCCAAACCCAGCTTGCTCCTGAGTAGATGGACCCAACCCTCCACACTAAGGGCAGAAGAGGTGTGCCTATTTACAGTCCGAACTTGGCAAGCCAGAACTCAGTGGACTGACACCTTTAAGGTATGAAGAAAACAACAAACAACAACCCAACCTGGCAGTCCCGATTCTATATCCAGCAAAGATATCTTTTAAAAATGCAAGTGAAGTCTGGAATCCGGAGCATATACAGAACTCCTACAACTTAACCCAACTTAAGATAAACCCAATTAAAAACCGGGCAATGGATCGGAATAGACATTTCTTTAGACTGTATACGAATGGTCAACAAGCATATGAAAAGATGTTAAACACCACCGGTCATTAAGGAAATACAAATTAAGATGACCATAAAACACTGCTTCACACCCACTATAATAATGTCTATAATCTTTTTTAAAAAGGCAAATACCAAGTGTTGGGGAGGATGTGGTAAAACTAAACCCTTGTACATTACTCATAGGAATGTAAAATGGTACAGCTGTTGTGGCAAACAGTTTGGTGGCTCCTCAGCAAATGAAACGGAATTATCAAATAACCCAGCAAATCCACCACAAAATAACTGAAGATAGATAGGTGTTCACAGAAAAACTTGTATTTGAATATTACGGGCAGTACCGGTCACTTCAGCCAAAAAAGTAGAAACAACCCAAACGTGTATCAATTGAATGGATTTTAAAAAGTGGTACACAATGCAGTATTATTCAGTCACAAAAAGTAATAACGTTCTGACACCTGCTACAACATGAATGAATCTTGAAAATATTATGCTAAGTGAAAAAATCAGACACAAAAGGCCACATGTGATAAAACTCGACTTATATGAAATGTCCAGAACAGGCAAATCCATACACAATAGGTTAACAGCAAAGGTAAACAGGAAGTAAGTAAACATCCCTCCAAACTATAGTCCAATAAATTGTTAGAACTTACTCAGCCAGTTCAGCTCGAAAGCGCCAATTTCTACTATTATCTGTCACCAAAAACTCCTGAAGTTGATAAAGATACTCTCTTCTTTTGTCAATATGAAGAAGCTGAAGTGACAAAATGAAAATATGCACTAAAACAATATATGGGCATTACTACTTTTATCACACTGCTTGCAAACGACTGCAATAAACAATATAAGTTAATTCTTCTGAAGGAGAACAGATATGGTAGGTACATCTAATTGTTCTAAAAACTGTTAAGTTCATTTCCCCCTGATAATCCCATTTACCACCAAGAGTCTTACCCTCTTGAAATACTTGTTCCCTGGGCCATGTGTGACCTCCTCTGAACCCTACAGCACCTTGGGCACAGCTTTATGGTAGCACTGACCCGCTTTGTTCATTGGACACCCTCGTTACTGCGAACTCTTTGGAGACAATAATGTGCTCCTCCTCAGATCTGTGAGCCTAGTGGATGGCACCGTGATGGCACATGGTAGGTAATCGATATATATTTGTTGAGTGAAAAGAGTGAATTTATCCCAGGAATTACTCTGCAGGTATGGTCAAGTAGGTTTATAGTCAGCAAGGGGGAAAACCATAAATGTGATACCAACAGAGGCAAACTTAACTGTACACCAAACAGGTAAGAATCACATAGAAAAAAGTACTCTGACTATACATGTTTGTGGGATATGTTCGAAGGACAAAGTGCTGAAGGAAATCTTGAATGTTACTGAATTGAGTTGATGTCAGAATTATTATTGGTGCAGTAATTCTGAAACTACTTCATGTATGTTGTAGAACTGAGCAAACGAATTAATATATTCATGTTAAGAACAGAGTTTTTTACCATGAGAGGAAAGAAAAAACATGAAGTGGAAAAAGGAGAGGAAATCGTATGGGACTAGAAGCTGAATGATTGAGATGAACTCAATAATTTAAACACAACAAACCAAAAAAAAGCCCCCCACCTCCCCTGCCACTCCCCCAGCTCCCGTCTGTCCCCTGAAAAGTAAAGGAAATGACACTATGGGAGCAGTGTGCATATCCAGTGCCTGGGTCTTGGCTTCTAAATACCACTCTCCACTCTCTAAATACCAGGCTCCTTGGAGAAAGAGCGGACTCGGGACTAGGGGAGAGGAAGTCCTCAGAGGTGGGCCTGGAAATAAGGATGTGCTTAAATGTGAGGGCACAGATCAAAAGGGGCACAGAAGTCAGCTTTCAGGGGTTCCTGGTAGCCAAGCTGATGTTCACAACCAAGGACAAAAATGGATTACACTAAATAGGAAAAGAATTCTGAGAAAAAGAGAGAGAGAGAGAGGGAGAGAGAGAGGGAGGGAGGGAGAGAAGACAAGGAATGTAAAGAAAAAAATACCTAAAAAAAATAAAGTTAAAAAAAAATCTGGAGTTCACACACTAAAAAACCTTCCAAAAACAGGGAGGGAGAGAAGGGAAAGATCAGCTTTACATGAGAATGCCAACTGATAATGGAGAAATTATAAAAATCGAAAATCAGATTTTTACAACCAACACAGTAACCACTGATTTAGGCAAGGACCATGTATAGATGCACAGATGCGAAAGCCCTGTGTGAGAGACATGGGGAAAAAAGACTCACCCCACCAAGTAATTATTATTTTTAAAATTATTTTCATTTATTTTATTATCTTTTTGAGAGAACAAACAAGCATGTGAGTGAGGGACAGAGAGAGGGGGAGAGAGAAGTAAGGCTTACCTAAAGCAGGGCTTGTGTTTTACCCGACACAGGGCTCAAACTCACCCAGCGTGGGGCTCGAATTCACAAACCGTGAGATCGTGACCTGAGCCGAAGTCAGGTGCTTAACTGACTGAGCCATGGTGGTGCCCCCCACCAAGTAATTATTAATTACAAAGGTGAAAGGTTGTTACAACAGAGGAAACGTGCTGACATAATCAAGTGACCAGAGTCAGCATCACCAGTGACGATGTTCCTCCCGATAGGATACACAGGCAATGTGCCTGCAAAGAAAATCTGTGTGACCTGAGTCTCACGGTGTATCAATACTCAGACAAATTCAAATTGAGAGCATTCTGGAAAACAACAGGTGGGCCTCTTCAAAAATGCCAATTACAATAAAGACAAAAGTCAGGGAAACCGTCCTAGATTGAAGAGGGCTAAAGAGATACAATATTTAAATTCAATATGCAGGGACACCTGGGTGGCTCAGTCATGTACATGTCCAACTCTTGATTTTGACTCAGGCCATGATCTAATGGTTTGTGAGACTGAGCCCTGCATCTGGCTCTGCGCTGACAGTGCAAAGCCTGCTTGAGATTCTCTCTTCCCCCCTCTCTCTGCCCCCACCCCCCGCTCTTGCTCACCTGTTCTCTCAAAATAAACAAACATTTAAAAAAAAAAGTAAATTCCACATGCAATTCCTGATTGGACTCTGATATTTAGCGGGGGAAGCTATAAAGGACATCACTGGGACAAGAAATTTCAGTGTGATCTGTATAAAATGTAACACCACGGTATCAAAATTTTTTTAAAAGCAGGATTACAGTACTTCTGTACCTCAAAACCTCAAACTACAAGAGCCCATTTCAAGGTTAAAGTCTAAAAAACAACAGTATTCCAGGACTAACAATTTTTAAGACGATAGCTGTTCATCTGCAAGGCCAGAGATCCACACCAAAGGACTGAAGACTACTGGGAAATTTCTGGACTCCTAAAATATCATAAAGCCTCCAAACTTAATGTTCATGGAATTTCTGTATGTATTTTCAATAATTGTATGTATGTATTGTATTACTGAATTGTATGTAATTCAATAATTTTGAGGGGGGAGGAAGTACAAGTGTTTGTAGTCATGACATAACACCGTTTAGAAATGAGATTTGGTGTAAATATTCTAAATTAAAAATTAAAAGAACACCAGCAAAAGTGATGAGAACTGGACTATTTCTTTTTTTAAGTCATTACATCTATCAACTCATGGCTACATTTTGTGACGCACGAACGTACAGAGACTTCATCTTGGTGGGAATAGAAAATCAAAACTTTCAGTCCACAGTGGAACTTTAGTGTGTTTTTATGCAGAATAATTTAAAAGTTACCTTCAGAAAATCATGCAAATGTTTAAGGACACCTATCCTGACTTCGTCGAGGTCTTTCAAAAATCCATTGAAGATCGGAACCAGATCTGCAGCCGTCAGCTGATCTCCGAGAATAACTGCCAGCTCATGGATGGAGAAGGCTAATGTCCTACGAACCTTCCACTGCAGAGACAGAGAGGACCACGTTCACAAGCGAAGCACACCGTACTGAGTGCTTTCACTCTCAGTACATGAAGGCTAACTTAACATCGGAACGTTACCATCTCTAACAACTAAAGCAGAATTGAAGTAATGGAAGTAACAGATCCTCAGTTTTAAATGTATGCTATGTACCAAAAACTGGCTGAGAAAATTTCAAAGCCCTGCATAGTACGTATTCTCTCCTTCCACTTACGAAGGGAAAAATGATTGGAAATCACTAATGGCATAATCTCTGTAGTTCTCTGAACCCCTGATGCCCGATTTACGGATGTGTCCCACGTCCATCATCCTCGCTCGACTGTTCCCCTTCTGATTCCTGTACAGCCTATCTTGGATTAAAAAATAGTAATAAAACTGGTTGTTAAGGAAGCAAGAATAGGTAAACGTAGGGAAATTTACATTAAAAACATGTTTTTCTTCAGATTGTTTTAATTGTAAAATGTTTACTTTGTTACTTACCTTAAAACACTCTGCTTGAGGAGAAGCTATTTACAGCAAGCACTCTAGACCCCGTTCTTGAAATAAAATTTTGTACCCACATTCAACACATCAAGCAGATGAAGGCAGAGGTGTTCGGATGGAGTGGAGGGGACGGAGAAGGCATGAAGCCCTAGCCGTCTAGGGCCTTCCTAGTCACCAGGAACCCTGAAAGGTCTGTGGACTGATGATGGAAAACCACCAGCACTCTGGAAATTGGGCCTTTGTGGCCCCGGCCCAGTTCTACTAGTGAAGAAGCGTGTGAACACAGGATAAATTCACTTCACCCGGACCCTGGCTTCCTAAACTCATAGGTCAGTGGAGGAAATGAAACTATGTTCTCTCAAGATTACTTTCAACTCCTACCTTGCTTAATCAACAGCATGATTCCTTGAAAAATGCATTAATTACTAACACATTTAAGAGAAACTCATTCATATCGCAGCATAAATCAGTCTAACCAGACTGCTTTCTTAATAACCGAGAGATTAAATTTCACTGAAGGAACAGGTTTTGTGCAAGAGGGGCAAAATTTTGGTGTACAATACAGAAACCAGACCTAATGGCAGGGGAAGTTAAGTCAACAAAATCTGGGAAAAGAGCCACAAAAAATACACAGATATCCAGACAAGATGACCCGGGTCAACACTTCACATTTTGTTTTCTTTCAGAGAGGGCGGTGGTGGCAGCGTGTGGGTCTGGACAAAGAGTGCACAAGTGCACACACAAGCACGCAGCACACACGGAACTTCTCCCACCTTTATTACTGCAACGCTCCCTGACCCAGGGCCAGAGCTCAGAAGTGCCAACGCTACGCATACAGCTCTATTAAGGTCTTTAAAAAAAATCAAAGCAGCCATTTACAACACTATGTCTGGAATGAATCTATACATCAACTTCAGACAGCAACACGTTTGTAAGTTAGGAACTTCGGCACGTAACTGTGATGATAATTTCCAAACGGTGGAACGTGGACCGTACAAAAAGAAACCTCTTTGGTATTACTTCTGAGCTCAGGCCCATTATCCCATAACACCGAGTATTTGCTGGAACATGGACAGAAATTCTAGTAGGTCTTGACGGGAAAACCACCACGCCTTCCATCCACACACATTGTGCTTATTCCTCAGCTGCCCTGCTCACCTGCATGTCTGACGCCAGTGTCTCATAGGTCTCTCTCAGGCAGTGCCAGTTCTGCCTGCCGAGCGTCAGGGCCACGCCGGGAAGGCTGTATGCACAGTGCTTAGCAATCTCCGTGTCGACCGTCTGGGCACGAGAGGGGTCCGTCATAGATAAATACTGATCTAACAGAGCCTGAGGCACAACATCCTAATGAGGAGAGAGACACCACAGTGATTCATTTTAGCAGTGTAGACATAAATCAGGCAAACATATTTTTAAATCTATTAAATTTTTTGTTTTATTTGAGAGAGAGAGAGAGAGAGAGAGAGCGAGAGAGAGAGAGAGAGAGCACGCGAGCGTGAGTACCGGGAGAGAGGCAGAGGGAAAGAGAGAGAAAGAGAGACAGAGAGACATCTTAAGATGAGAGAGAGAGAGAATCTTAAGCAGGCTCCACACTCGGTGCAGAGGTCGATGTAGGACTCTATCCCACGACCCTGAGATCATGACCTGAGCCAAAATCAAGAGTCGGGTGCTCAACCAACTGAGCCACCCAGGTGCCCTAAATGTA
This sequence comes from Panthera tigris, assembly GCF_018350195.1. NCBI lineage: Eukaryota > Metazoa > Chordata > Mammalia > Carnivora > Felidae > Panthera > Panthera tigris. The sequence continues at coordinate 34,906,533 of NC_056671.1, read as the reverse complement.
TGAATTTAACATAGCATCTCAACTAACAGAGAAAAACCCAGTCTCAAAGTTCTAGGTATCTACTAACTGAAAAAAGGTAAGAAAAACATGCTAAGGGAAATACATAAATAAACAAAAGCAAACCTAGAAGAAAAATGGTTAAGATCTTAAAACTGGTAACAGCCCAAAGGATGATTAGAACTGATCACTAAATTTAAAAGAAACATTAAAAGACCAGCACATCCCAAGGATTGTAATGTTTGCAAAGACTGTAAAGTTTGATGTAACCTAGTACATGTGAGAAAACAGGCATTCATGTGCACTATTACCAACATGTATTTTTATAAAAACGCCACCAAAATTTCCAATTTTAGATGGGAATTGAGCAACTATCTATAAATATTTATTTTAAATTTTTTTAATGTTTATTTTTGAGAGAGAGAGAGAGAGAGAGAGAGAGAGAGCAAGCAAGGGAGGGACAGAGAGGGAGACACAGAATCTAAAGCAAGCTCCAGGCTCTCAGCTATCAGCACAGAGCCTGACACGGGGCTCGAACCCACAAACAGTGAGATCATGACCAGAGCCGAAGTGGGACACTTAACCGACTGAGCCACCCAAGCACCCCATCTATAAAAATTTAAAGTGTGTAAACATCTAACCATCTGCATAAATGTGAGGAAAAGAAGGATGTATACACAATCTTGCTCACGTATATGTAATGCAGCTCTGGAAGAATATACAAAAGAAATGCAAAACTGGTTGCTTTGGGGGCAGCCAAATGGATAGAAGAGAAAAGCTGAGAAGGAACTATCACCGACTGCCTTTGTACCTTTTGAATTTTGAACTACGTAAACTTATAAATCTTTTAAAAGTAAAATGGGGCGTCTGGGTGGCTCAGTCGGTTAAGCGTGTGGTCTCGCAGTTTGTTGGTTCCAGCCCTGCATCGGGCTCTGTGCTGAAAGCTCGGAGCCTGGAACCTGCTTTGGATTCTGTGTCTCCCTCTCTCTGCCCCTCCCAAGCTCACACACTGTACTGTCTCTGTCTCTCTCTCTCAAAATTAAATAAACATAAAAAAAAAAATTTAAGTAAATTAAAACGGAAATAAATTCATTAAAAGAATGAGACAGTCTGTTTTAACTTGAAAATATCTCTACAGGAGTGGTTAAAAGATTGTTTCACAACGCCGTGAACACCAATTTTATTTTCAATAAACAGAAAAAGAACGTACACCATCTGACCTAGGAAATCTACAGTCCCAGAAGCAAATGCCACACATAATCACAACGAGTGCGGCACTGCTTATAAAATCACAGGACTAAACCCGGAGGCGAGTAAGGAACCACAAAAGGCGTAAAGTCTTTGCAAGACAGAGGCCACGATGCATGGCCACTGCGCTCCCGTGGCGGGTGGGGGTGGGGGTGATGGCATGCACATGGAAAGATCAACGCACGCACGCACGCACGGTACAAACTACCATATTCCAAATATTCCATCAACACGTTTTCCCACGTTTAAAATTTCTGAAACTGGAGTGTAACTTGTCACTGATGGCACTTCATGTGGCTTTGGGACATTTTTTCATTACTGTCATCCCTGAAATCGAGCTGTATCTTGTAATTCTTGGCAAATTAGGCAATCATGACATACCTAGGTACAACGGCATGATTCTGTCTCTGACAGACAAAAACGGGTGTGCATGCATGTTTCTGTGCCCATGAAACGTTTATGAAGAAATACACGAGGAGCTGTGATCCGTGGTTACTCCAAAGGATGTTATCACAGGTATGAGAAGAGGAAGATTTCTGCTGGCGTTTTACTCCATTTGAATTTTCTTATCGAAAGTATGATATACTAGGTCTTATTTTTAAAAAACTTACCGTAAGAAGGACCAAAGTCAGTGGGAAATGGGTTTAGAACAGGAATGGACAAGACCCACACCACATAAAGGCTTGTCACTCACCTGTACTTTAGATCTCCTCTCCTCATCAGGGCTAAAACTACTGTTGGTGCTCAAGTCCGAGTCGTTATGAATATAGCGAAGGGCAGAGTCCATATTCTGTTAGGGAAAAACATTTACGTAAACAACCGTCCCTTCTTAAACCTTCAGTTCACTTAAACCATCTTACTAAGTTACTTACCTTTCAAGACTGCCAGATGATATACAAACATAAATTCTTCATGCTTTTAAAAGCTTGTAAACATACCTAAGACCTCTTAAGAACTTCCCCTAAGTCAAACTCGAATAGGTTGCTAAATGTATGAAAATGAATTCCAGAATAAGCTCATTAAAATGTAAATTTAGAAATAGTTTTGAAATGGTTCAAATATCTAAAATTAGCTTATTCATTAGATAGTATGAATCTATCAATGGGAGGTTATACGTAGCTTTTCTTCTACTGTTTCTCTTCCTGGCTATCTCTTATTTCACAAATACACTTTTTTGACAGCTCCAATAAAACCTCCAAAACACACAAAACACCTTCTAAAATGCAGAGGTATCACAGTATTCAAATCTCCAATGCTGACAGGTGGCCAGGGTTTCATTCTGAAGCACTGGTATTCTAAAAGATTTCTAACTCTACCAGATGTCACCTAACAAAAAACAAAACAGAAATCCTCTGACACTCCAAGAACCCTCTCCATCCCCGGTGTGTAGGTAGGCACCCTTTTCCTGAGCTTATCACTCAAGCTGCTCTGATCTGTGACGGTTGGAGTCCGGCAACCAGTGGCGTATTGCTTATCCTTTATTTATATAAACAAGGGATAAGAAATACTGATACCAAATGATGCTGGCTGGGGGGGAATGCAGGAGGAGATCAGGGAAGGATCACACAGAACAGCTCCAAGTACACAGCGAAGATGATGCTAGTAACAGTACCCACCCTCACACTCCAGAGTCCAGAAAATGCCACTGGCCCCTCCGCAACATGGCCTCAAGTCCCGATCTTCCGCTCAGAATACTGTGTTGCTTGCTGCAGTGAAATGGTCCGAGCAGAAACAAAGCACCTCTCCAAAAAGAAAAGGGAAGAGTTAATTATTCTTGATAAAGGGCTTTGTTTCCAGTAAGACTATTTCACTGCAGTGAGCTACGTTAACACATTGAGGCTACTCAAATGGTCGTGTAGACAGGATCGGGATTTACGCCTCCAAGCACTGAACATGACACTAACGTCACAAAGACAGGATGCGGTGACGACTACTTTTACTTTACGCCAGAGGGAGAGCTGAGGCCATCAGCCACAAACGGAACGTACTAACGCGAAAGTGATCGGCTGCAACTATTCCCCAACAGAAGACTTTTCGCACTGGAACTATCCTCACTGGATAAATGCTCGACTGAGTGCGTTACCTCAACGGCATCGCTGATTAAAGGCACGGAGGCGTCGTGAGTTGTTTTACAGTTTGGCAGCTCATTCGCACCCAGCGCGTCCTGCCCGTCACTCCTCTTCTCGGCGTCGCTGGCCTCCTCACGGGCGTCCAGGCTGGAAGCACGCAGCGCGGCGGACAGCACGTCCACTTGCGCTGTGGGCGGAACAGGGAGAGGGCGTGTGAGCGGCAGAGCCAACAGTGCGCTTGCCAGTTTTTTCTCCATTTGCATTACAGGTTATCAATGAAATGCACACTTTTGTGACACTGCCATCAGAAAGCTGAAAAAAAACTACTGTGGTAAATCATTAGTCCTTCAGGAGAAAAAGGAGAAAACTAATATGCTTTCATGAGATTAAAAATGTTTATCCACTACTGTACATTATTCTGCGTTAGTATGAAAGAGAGAAGCTATCTAGTTTTGGAGGTACCTCCAGTTTATTAAAAGGAGTCAATTTCAATGTAAGTTAACTATGTTTTTTGGTAGTGCAGGAATCGAACTGACAAGGCTTACTTACTAAGCTAGTTTAGCAGAAGAGCAGTCACACAAGCCCTGCCAACATAAAACAATGGTAATTACAAAGATTTTTGTTGCAATTACATTTCAACATCTCATATCTTATCCCAGTTTATTTTATTTTCCCCTAATTCCTGTTGAACATGCAATGAGTGACTTAGACATCCCAAATTGAGCGCTGTCTTGCTTGCAGCAAACCAAGATGACAAATTATAGCACTGTCTACATTTCGAGTTACATTTTCTTTTATAAAAGTGATTCAAAACTGAAATAAGGCATTCTTCCTTCCCCGAAAACAAATGAGACACTCAGCAAAAAGAAAAAACCAAAAAACAAAAAAACAAAAAAACAAAAACACTGCTTAGAGTTCACTTTAAGTAACAATCCACCTGGAAGCTCAAAATATAGTAATTCATCAATTTTAACTTTGAAGTTAATTAGTACGAAGGTCAGAAAGTATGTCCCCTCTCTACTTAAAGATTATAAAAAAGCAATCAGAGCTCTCTCACTAAGACAATCCGTTACTGTGCTACAGCCATCTCTGACACTTAAGCCCAAGCACACTGGGAACCCGGAAACGGAGATACAAGAGACATACAGGATGAAGTTCTAGTCTATTAGGTCATTAGTTGCTAAATTAAGTAAGTAAACTGAAGGTGTTTAATCATAAAAAGTCACTCATGAAAAGTATGCTCATTCTTGTGAGAATTCCAGCTGTAATCTTTACTAATCCTTATCATTGGCTTAGGTCCCCCTTCTGGAATCTACTAAGGTCCCAAAACAAAATCACAACAGTACTAAAAGAGACTGCACAACACCTAAAAATTAAAATGTTTTGTACCACATAAAATGCATGCGGTGTGTGTGAGAGAGAGCCCTAATGCATTTTAATTCTGCTTCCCTGGAAGTAACTGATTAATGAAAGCCTTTCAAGGAAAATGCCTTCCATGAGTCATTTATCTCTACATGGACCACATACTTCTCTTTCTCTATTTGCTAAAGACAGAGAGTGTGAATGGAGGAGGGACAGAGAGAGAGAGACACACACAGAATCTGAAGCAGGCTCCAGGCTCTGAGCCATCAGCACAGAGCCTGATGAGGGGCTCGAACTCAGGAACTGCAAGATCATGACCTGAGCTGAGGTCGGACGTTTAACCGACTGAGCCACCCAGGCGCCCCTCTCTTTGTCTATTTTGATGTTTGTGCGTTCATAAAAGTTTAAATGAGTTACACTGTGACATTACCTTCCTCAAAAAATTGATACATAAAGATCAGAAAGACAGAGCCTAGTGCTGATTCCTGAGGAACCCTCATCTGCTTCAATTCTCCAGCCAGAGAATGAGGCAGATTCTAATGCCTGGCTAATGCTGACCTTTTAGAAGGATCCACCACCATGACAAATTTAAGAAAACGGAACACACACGTCCTTCATCAAGATCTGCATTTTACTTATAATACAGATGGAAACCCCAGGAACCGGGGCTGGTTTCATCGTGGACTGGTGAAAGAAACACAGACCCTAGTGACTCATGCTCAGAAACAGAGACAACCTAGAAACTTCGAATTTTACTCCCTGAAGAAGCTGGTAGAGTTAGGCCAAACCTTTATAATCTCTAACTCTTCCACATATTATACTGGTGGGTAGTCACAAATTCCTAACCATTCATTGATTTCAATCAAGAAACATTATTCTGACCACAGCTACCAAAATGGCTCAATTCTCCCACTGGGACTAAATTGGGTAGAAATCTGTATTTTGTGAGCCTAGGCATTTTTTCCTTTTGTAGTCCATGAATCTAGCTAGAGTAAACCAAGCTGGCATCAATAAGGCTACTCAGAGTTCAATCCTGAATCAGCTCAGCAACAGAGATTTTGTAGCTGCCCTAAACAGAGACAGAAAAACCTCAAATTCCCTTGGTAAGTATTTTAGAAAAGGGGATCTCTTACACCTTCTTCGCATTTGACTATTTCCCTCTTTGGCCTTCCATGTAGGCTACGTTTCTGTTCTAGAACACAGAAAGGGTTCTTTTTCTGACTAGAAGATCTCATTCTAATCCCTGGAAACACTTGAATTTTTTGACCAAAAAAACCCACAAAGAAAAAAAAAACCCCTGCTTTGAAGAAGGTTAAGAGTTAAAGTAGCAAGACTGTTACGCAAAGGTTGCCTTAAAAAAAGAAACCCTAGCCTTGTTACTGCTTCCCATGACACTGCCCGCTGGACAGCTAGCAACACAGGAAAGGAACGACTGACACAGAGGCTTGGGAACTTGGAAACCCGACTTTAGAGCATATGCCCTAAAACACTGTCTCTGGGCAGTGTGCTTCCTTACCATTTTATAGCCCAGCTGACAAAAATCTACACATGCAAAAATTACACATGAACTACTTATGCTGGGCAGCAGTTAGTGTCCCAATTTTGGACTAAAGTTCTCTGCCTTTCAAAAATGTGGACGTTTTCTGATAGTTTTGAAGGAAATGGCTACCCCAATGGCAGAATCAGAAACGAGAAAGCATCCAAAATTAAGGTATATCCCTTCAAAACACCCTCTGGCTATGGAAAACTAAGGCACAGTTACTGAAATTAACAGAAGTTAAACACGTCCTCAGATTTCAATAAAACTACAAATTCAAGCATTCTGTAGCCTAAGCAGAAAATGCCCAACACGGCCCACTGATACTTTCCTGTAGAACATCTGACACAGGCAGTTTGTGCATCAAGTGTCTCATCCTTCTGCGCTCTCTGAGGCTGGGATTTCGGTCTGGTTTGTGGCGGCTAGATATTTAGTGCTTAGGAAAGTATCTGGCACAATAGTAGCTGCTCAGTAAGTAACGTTGAGGGAACGAGTCCATGCACAGGTTATGCAAGTGTCATTATTACAGGCAGAAAGGATACCATAACAAATTTAAATTGCAGCAGGCTTAAGAGATAATTTAGAAAGAAAACTGACTAAATCACAATATAGTATTTGTGCTGAAATCTCTCAACTGCAGCCTGTAAATTTATGGTACTATTTTAAGTCAAATAGTATTAGCCATCTTTGGAAACACAAGGTCATATCCTAAAACTCGCATGTACATGTAGGTCTTTTTAAAAAGCACGCTATGCATAGCACTTTTAGCTATTTATTAAAACATTTTAATGTTTCAGTTGACATTTGTTAGTGCTACGATGGCAGAGAACTAGCAGGTACTATAATGCAGTGAGAGCCCCCAGAACAGGCCAAAAAAGCTGGGCTAGCAATCTTTTTTTCATAAAAATGGAGCATAAGATTCATTCAAAATAGCAGTTACTAAAGCCTGATCAACTGAATAAATGAATAGTAAAATTTGCAAAGCTAAAAACTATAAATGTTTACCAAAAATTGAGTACCCTCAGCTATGAACATCCTTAGTTTGAGGTGTAATTCTCTGTGTCTCACTGCTCCTCATCTGGGGTGGACAAGTGTGGAAGGGCTGGAGACAAACTACTAAGGGAAGATTCTGACGAAGCTTCTGACAAAACAAAAGCCTCAGTAGTTGCTACATCACCAAGCTGTCATATACTGTGGAATCCTGGGTCATGGGTAAAGATCAGTGACAGAAGCCACACTGAGAAATGAGCAAAGAAAGTGGTAAGATTGTTTTTCATAAAAAATCTACCATGAGATAAAAAATAGGATACTCTATTAGAAATATTCCATCCTCTGTTCTTGCCCTTGTTTCATTATATAGTAAAAAGGAATGATCAAAATAAATAAATAAATAAAAAGGAATGAACTAGTGATACATGGAATAACCAGGATAAATCTCAAAAACACGATGCTAAGCGACAGAAGTCAGACTCAAAAAAGGCTTATATTACTTGATTACATTTATGTGGCATTCCGCAAGAGGCAAAATGACAGGAACAGAAAACAGGTCAGTGGTTGCTAGTGGCTGGGCAGGAAAGGACTGGCTACAGGTGCACAAAGGAATGTTCTAGGGTGATGGTAACAGTTCTGCATCTTGACAGTGGTGAGGGTCACACACAACTTTATGTGTGTCTACTCTTCCACAAATGTCTCTTCAGAAGGCTGGATTCTACAGATCTGAATTATATTCCAATAAACCTAACACAAAAGGTTAAAAATGAAACTGACCATCTGCCAGTTAAATTAAAATAACTTTCAGGGGCATCTGGGTGGTTCAGTCGGTTAAGCATCAGACTTTGGCTTAGGTCATGATCTCAGAGGCCGTGGGTTCAAGCCCCACGTCTGGCTCTGTGCTGACGGCTCAGAGCCTGGAGCCTGCTTCAGATTCTGTGTCTCCCTCTCTCTCTGTCCCTCTCCTGCTCTCTCTCTGTCTCTCTCTCAAAAATTAACAAACACTTGGGAAGCCAGGGTGGCTCAGTCAGTTGAGTGACCAATTTCAGCTCAGGTCATGATCTCACGGTTTGTGAGTTCGAGCCTCGCATTGGGCTCTGTGCTGACAGCTCAGAGCCTAGAGCCTGCTTCGGATTCTATGTCTCCCTCTCTCTCTGCCCTTCCCCCACTTGTGCTCTGTCTGTGTCTCAGAAATAAATAAACATTCAAAAAAGTTAAAAAAAATAACTTTCAAATGTCAAGGATATGAATTTGTCTTTAGTCAGATCATTTTTCTCCAAGGGTAAAATTATAGAAAATCTCTGAAAATGATAAATTAAAGCCAAATGAAGATAACTATGATTTTGACCACCCCTGATATAATGTTCAAAGTTTAAAGAAGCAGGTTTTGTATGTTTTAGAACAATACTAAAGGTATCCCTTTATCTGCTTTAAAAATGGGTATTTCCTGGGGTGCCTGGGTGGCTCAGTTCAGCGTCCGAATTTGGCTCAGGTCATGATCTCACGGCTCTCGTGAGTTCAAGCCTTGCATCAGGCTCTCTGCTGTCAGCACAGAGACTGTTTGGATCCTCTGTCCCGTTCTCTCTCTGCCTCTCCCCTGCTCACATGAGCTCTCTATCAAAAATAAAAATAAACAGTAAAAGAAAATGGTATTTCCCAACACTGAGCAAACCGACAGCTTAGAAATTTTAGCTTCTGAAACTAACAAGAAAAAGAAAGAAAAGAAAACCCACAAAGTGATAGATCTGAAGATGAGTAGTTACAGGACTTTTCCAAAATTGTTTTTTGTTTGGAATACTATTTCACTGAATGGTTACAGAAAGTCATGAGGAGGGCTTTAGTCTTCAAAGGGAAAGACAACACTTGCATCGGGTCCCAGCCCCAGTGGGCAGAACAATGGGGACTGTTCCAGCGTGCCTCATCTCCCACAGACTGCCTTAGAACATATTGCCCCTTAGAAAGAGGCCCCTCTTTATTCTAACATCAAACAACCTTTAGGGCTATTGTTCACAATGAAAGAATCTGGGTGATACACAAATAACCCAATGGAAAAAAAGTCAAAACTGAGAAAAAGAAATCCAGTTGACTCTTATACACGTTTACAGCTCTTAAAACACCACGTTCCACAGGAAACATATCTCTGTTACTAGACCACAGTCCCTTCTTAAAAAGGAACACTGCATCTGCTGCTATTTTATAAAAAAGTTAACGAAACCCAGAGCAAAATAGTTAAGGCACGGCTCCAGATTTGAAATGGTACATGTAAAGTACGGTTTGAATGATTGTGAACATTTCAGGGCAAGTGATTTGTAAATCAACAAATCTGTATATGTATGCTACCATCAGAAACACAGGGATGAGCTTATCTAAATGAAATTTACGAAATAATCAGATTAAGCGTATTTACCAAGACAAGAACACATGACGATGGTGAAAACAAATTCTTAAAAGGCAATTTTTCTAGGAAAAAGGGTCACCAAATGATAGTTTATATCAGCTTTAGGGTAAAGAACTTGATGGACTCTTCCATACCTTTAACGTCTGGATCATCAATATGCGGCTCTAGATTTTCTATCATTTCTTCAAGTTCCTTTCTGGTGGCCATAGTGATATTTGAAGAACCTGGTATGGTGACTTCAGGTGTTTCTTCTGGTCTCTCTGGGCTGAGTATATTCCCAGAGCCCTGCTCAAGCTCTATATCTAGATCTATTTCAGGAAGAGGAGTCCTCCAGAAATGGAAGGAGTTGTACAATTCCTGATCTAAGAGAGCTGAATCTGGTGAGCTGGTGCCACCCTCTGGCCGTAATGTAGATTTGTAGTTAGCGGGCTTTTTATCATTCTCATTACTAGCTGCTTCCTGATGAGATTCTGAGGACAAAGTACAAAGTAAAGAGCTGTCCATTGGAACACTTATTTCACCTGGAGATTTCCTAGATGTTTCAGCATGTTCTTCCACCATGTTTTCCAGTTTGACACTGGAATTACTAATACTGGGATCTGAAGAAACATCCTCTGGCCTGATTTGTACATCCTCTGGGACTTCTTGATCTCTGATCCTTTTATTGTTTCAGTTGGGGAAAAAAGAAATGAAAGTATAAAAATAATTACTGGAAAAAACTCAATGAAAGATACTACATAAAGTATTTAAACAAGTTAAATATTAAAAATTAAAAAGATTATCCACACAAACTGTATAGTTTATGTACTGGTAATGCTTCTTTTTCCATCAGTTGTTCTGTGTTCAGAGATGTAAATATCTGTTAAGCATAAGTCTAGATATTAAAGTATTACAAGAGTTGGAAAAGATAACACTGTAGAATCCCAGGATTCTTAAATGCCATGCTAATTTCAATAAACTAAAGAAAAACTGTAGGAAGATAAATTCCTACAATGCATTTAAAAAATGATCTGATTCTGAGGATTATGGTATTGCCACTGCTCCAATGACATTGAAAAGCTGAGAAATAAAACTTACTTGTTTACATAAAAAAGGAAAAAACCTCTATAATAGTGTTAGAAAAGATCCTATCTGACAAAATGTTAAAATTCACTTAAGTGTAAATACAGGTTTTTAAATTTCTTCCACTCTTTCCAGCTCTACTCCCAAAGATTTTTTTTCAAAATAGAGTCACGACTTAATTGATAAGGACAGATGGTACAAGCTCCTAAATTCGAGTCCACTGATTATTACCATCCATTGTCTAAACTAAAGCGCTATAGTAAGTTCGAATGTTTATCCCTTATATTTTATCTGATTCAATTAAATTTAACAAACACATATTGAGCACCTACTAGGAGCCAGGAAATGAAGCCAGCGCTGAGGATCCACATGGGAATGAGATGCAGGCCTTGTCAGGGTGATTACAATTGGAGGCAGACAGGAGAAACAAACATGCAAGCCAAGTACCTGCCACACAGAGTGGTGAGCACTGTGAATGGAGCTGAAATTCAAAGGCTTAGAGGAAATGACAGGAGTGGTGTTTGGAAGAACCAGTAAATGTTTATGAGGCTAAGGGGAAGAAAACGCACTCAAGAAAGAAAAAGCATATGCAAAAGCAGGAGTGACAGAGTATTATATACTCAGAAAGCCACCCGGAGTTTCTTACAGCTAAGAGAAGGGAATGACAGGTGACCAGGGTGAAAAACTTCACCAGCACCACCATGTGCCCTGCCAAACACCTATGGAATGGATCCTATGGGCTACAGGGGATAATGTAGGAATTAGGAAAACTGCATTTTACATGCGTTATTTTTGAGAGAACATTCTGGAAGTGGTGTAGGAAATGGGGTGGAGGTGAGATAGAAGGCAGGGACAATGGGAAGGGCGGTGAGAGGCAATGAGGACTTTGTGAATGAAGGCAAGGCTGGGGCTAGAGAAGAAGTAAACACATTCAAATGATGACAAGACCAATAGGGTATGTTTACTTGTTCCATGCTGGGGACAGAAAACAAAAGGGAGGAATCTGGAAACTGCCAAATTTCTGGCTAGTGTGACAGAACAGATCCTGGTAGCACCAAATGAAAGTGGAAAATGCCAGAACAGTTTAATGAGAAAGCTAATGGGGTTCTGGTTTGGACAGGCTATGTGAGCTATCTAGGGTGCGTTCCAGGTGGGGATGCCCACGGGAAACTGGTCAGACACCAGGGACAGATCTGGAGGTCACCAACTCAGAAGGATGTGTGCGGGGCTTTGATGCGTGCAAGGCGAGAAAGGTCAATGAAAACACGATGGGCACAGAGTAACAGAGCGGGGGCGTTTTTCTCGTGATGCCTGAGAGAGGTGAGCAGAGATGTAGCAAGTGCAGACATGGGAGACTGGCAAAACCGATGAGAAAGCATCATCTTTGGAGAAGAAAGAACATGCGCTCAAGAACACAGGTGCACAAATTAAATGGGGAAAGAGCCACCTCTTTCTAAGGAATATGAAAGGGAAGTAAGGATGAGTGGTGCAGGTCAATCTGAAGGTGAACGTGAGGAAAAAAAATTAAAGGTGCTCCCCTGAAACAGCATGTGCCTTTAAACAGACACAGTAAAAGATACTAAACAGGGGCTCACCAGGACCGAGCAAACCGAAGGGGCCGTTAACAGCTGTGTAATATCCCAGGTAAGTAGCCACCGAGAAATTACCAACTCCCCCCAGGTGGGCTTTATCTCATAGTAATGTTCACATTGTTTTCCAAAATATGTATTTTTAAAAACACGTGATTATTTTAAAGAAACTTCAAAAACATAGAAAAAAATATGTAAGAAGTCATCTGAAAACATACCACACAACGACAGCATTTAAATTCTGGTGTTTCCCTTCTATTCTTAGGACTACAGTCAGTCAGGGTACATAGGAGAGTTGTTACGCCTGTGGGAGCGCTGGGCCCCGAGGTCTTGGCCCTTGTCCCCAGTGCCCTCACTGCACCCCCATAAACCTGGGTTCGGATTCCAGTTACTCCTTATTCATGCAGAAGGGATTGGCTTAGACAACCTGTAAGATTCCTTCCCTCCCCGAAACTGTTCCTGAAGCTAGTGCTGCCATGCCAAATAAATTTCTTCTACATGAGTATTTTCCAATCATGTGCTCCTTACTGGAAGACATCGTTTTACTTTTGTTTAAAGAATTTTAATGGGATAATTGGTGAAATTTGAATGGAGTCTCTAGATTACTGCATGGATGTTAACTTCTTAATTTTGATAACTGGACTGTGGTTTTGTAGTCATGTCTGCATTTTGAGTAAACACATGCTGAAATATTTAAGAGAGGTAAAAAGAGTATCATGTCTAAAACATTTTCAAAGAACTCAAGAAAAACAGTGAAGCAAATATAGTAAAATATTCCCACTTGGAGGATCTGAAGGTATATGGGATTCTCTACGCTATTTTTGCTATTTTTTGATATGAAAATTAAATTTTTAATAATTACAGTAACAAGACATTGCTTGGTGGGAGTGTGGACTAAAGGGGTTAAAACTTGTAAGACTTCATCTGTTATCTGATAAATTAAAAACATCTGCATTTAAAATACACAAAAAGAATACAATTAAAAGCCCATTCAGGGGCACCTGGCTGTCTCAGTTGGTGCAGCATATAACTCTTGATCTTGGGGTTGTGAATTTGAGCCCCACGTTGGGCATAGAGCCTACTTAAAAATGAATAAATAAACTCATTTAAAAAAAAAAAGTCATTCAGTGATGTAAAACTATTCCACGGGCCTGAAGTTCCTTGATTACTGCTCTTACCGTGGCATTAAGATTAAATTTTAGGGGGGCCTGGGTGGCTCAGTCAGTTGAGCTTCCGACTTCAGCTCAGGTCATGATCTCACAGTCCGTGAGTTCGAGCCCCATGTCAGGCTCTGTGCTGACAGCTCAGAGCCTGGAGCCTGCTTTGGATTCTGTGTCTCCCTCTCTCTGCCCCCAGGCCCCACTCACATTCTCTCTCTCTTAAAAATAAAATAAAAACATAAAAAAGATTAAATTTTAATATTCTTAGCCAAAATGAAGAAGAAGAATGGCCAAGTCATTCTATTTGCCTGATGTTACCATACTAGTCTGTATTTAAAACTCCTAGTAAGGGGGTACAGAGGTTGCTCAGTCGGTTGAGCACCCTACTTCGGCTCCGGTCACGATCTCGCGGTCCGTGAGTTTGAGCCCCACATCGGGCTCGCTGCTGTCAGCCTGTCAGCACAGGGCCCATTCTGGATCCTCTGTCCCCCTCTCTCTGCCCCTCATCTGCTTGTGCTCTCCCAAAAATAAATAAACATTAAAAAAACAAAACAAACAAAAAACTCCTAGGATGGTTTTAAAGAGACAAAAAAATTCTTCCTATGATTAAATTCTGGGAAGAATGACATGTATGGATAACAGTTGCTTCAAACTGTCAAAAATATAAATTATCTAAACACTGAATTTTCCTGGAGCTAGGTTAACAGTCAATGCAAGATCAAGCTGCTAAATACCAAAATTCTGATGTTCTTAGTTGTCAGATTTCAAATGCTATCATACAAGCACACATTGTTTTGAAACCTGGGGAGACCTCTGATTCTGCAAAATGAGATAATTATCCTATCTCCTAAGAGATGTAGGTAATAAGAGCACAAGAGGGTAAGCCAGAAATTTCTGTAACAGAATCTTAATTTTCCTTTAGCGTCTACCTAAGTTTCCTATTAGAGACTCCAGGTCTACAAGAATAAGTACATTGTATTTCAAGGAGAAAATGACCTGTGGGACATCTGGTTAAAGAAGTTCTGCATCCTGACATGAAAGAAAAGAACATAAACCTCTTTCTAGTGCTGTGAAATAAATAAATGGAGTTTTCGCATTAGTGAAATAAATTTGTACCAACAGCAATCTCACTTTCACGCAGCTGGCATTATGCTAAAGTGACAAAAACTGGCATAAGTGGCATAGCTACGTAAAGCTTCTGAGATTAAATTATTTCCAGAGCGCCTGGGTGGCTCAGTTGGTTAAGCGTCTGACTTCGGCTCAGGTCATATCTCACGGCTTGCGGGGCTCGCTGTTGTCAGCACAGAGCCCACTTTGGATCCTCTGTCCCTCTCTCTGCCCCTCCCTGACTCACGCTCTCTCTCGTTCAAAAACCAATAAGCATTAAAATACATTTTTTAAATAAATTATTTCCTTACAATTCATTCAGGGTTTATTATGTGCCAACCATGTGCTAGGCTCAGTGAAAGTGTTCTTTTACATGAAAATAAAAAACTAGATTGCCAGAGCAGATGGACTTGTAGTCTACTAGGTGATATCTGCAAATGCACAACTGAAAAGCTATGGATCAGAAATTAGAACTCTCATTCCACTGCTAGTGTCAGCCAAGATGCAAAAGCTCTGAATTTCCCAAAAACTCAGGAAAAGATTTGTGGAGGTAGTGAGTCCAGAGACAGCAAGCATGCTGACATTCACTTTGTTACATGAGATATGGGTGGAACAGAACAGCTCTCGAACAGAAAGCAGGGAGAATCAAAAGGACATAGTGTATTCAGAGAATAATATAACACTTGATTTGACTAAGAAGAGAATGCTTATTTTACATAATTTAAAAATGCAAATTTAAACGTTTAACTCTGCTTCTGGAAGCAGCCTTTATTAATACCTTCAAAGCATTAATAGCCTGATCTAGGATGAGTGAAAGATAAATCTGGTATATAAAGTCAGAGGTTTAAAATCCACTAATGCTTCAAAGTATTAAGTGATATTGAATGTTTCCAGAATCAGATTAAACTATATAATAAATAAATAGTAGTGGAAACAGGCTGTCAAAAACTTGCTTACTTTGTAAGACCTGAATTCCAGGAAAACTGAGAGGACCTTGAGAACAGGAACCAAGTTCCTGATTTCTATCTACAGGAGCTGGTTCATAGTAGGTGCTCAATTAATTTCTGCATAATCAACCAATCAATCCTAAATAACAAAACAAGTTTTACGACAGCTTAAAACCAAAGCCAGTATAGAATTAAGAGAGGGTAAACAAACTAATGGTTCTGACATGAGTAATACAGGGGACTACTTTTTTTGAAGTCAGGAAGTAAAACTACACAAAAGCTTTTATAGTACAACTCCCTCCTTAGCCGCAAATTCTCTTCCCTCCCCTATACCGTTAACACGATTCAATCAAGTCTAACAATATAGTGAAAACCCAATGCTACAAATAGTACTGACTTGACATTAAGACATGCTTCATTACAATGGAAGAGGAATTAATTAAGGTTTGCAGGTAAAAGATAGCTACCTTCACACAGCTCTTCCAATAATGTTCTACACCAACAGTCAGTACAACTACTGGCCATGACAGCCACACCAACTATTTTGGTCAGTAAAGTTTTACTGGAACACAGCCACGCCCATCTATTTATGCACGGTCTATGGCTGCTTTCATGCTGCAAGGGCAGAGCTGAGTGGTCGTGGCAGACATTGAAAATATTTATTTAGCCTTGGGAAAAAGGTTGCTGACCCCTGACCTATACAATTCTCTGTAAATTCGTATTTTCACTTACTAAACTCTCTCCAGATTTAAAAATAAATGAAACTTATGTAATAGTCTTTGTACAATTAGGTAGTGAACAAGGCAGTGAACACTGACTTTAAAAATGAAAAACAGATAACATTTCCCCCCCCCGCCCCCATCATCATTTTTGTCAAACTCCTTGCAGCAGCTGTTTTTCAAAAGAACTGACAGAATTTGCTCGCTAGGAAGACAGGTTTAGAGTGATTTTCTTCCTTTACAAAAAACAGTACCTCAGGTTTGTTTGGCTATTCAGCAGGACAGTAGGAGAACGGGCAAAAAGGTAAAACAAGGCAGCAGAGAAGAAAGGAAGAACTGCCAAATCAAAACACCAAGAAAGCAAATATCACAGTATCAAGACCTACAGAAGAAAATGTCCATTAGCATCATGACAAGGGAGGGACAAGACACTATGGCAACTTAAGCATTATAGTAGGGACTGTTTCAAAACCAGGTTCTAAATTATTTCAAGTGCACACCTGTGAAGTGCATATTTCCCATGCACCAAGTTAGGCTTGAATTTTTTCCCCTAAGTATATAATAAATTTTAAAAACTAAAACTCAGAATGTCTTAATGTAAAAAAGGTTTAAAAATAAAAAATCAGAGTTGTCCTTTGTATTTTAAAACTTAGCTGCCCTATTACATTTACAGTTGATATTCTAGTTAATAAGCACAATAATTTGGTGCTAATCATTACAATGCTTTTCCCCTCCATGAGAGATAATCATCATTCTGCAGAGTTCAAGATCCACAATTAAATTAACTGACTGAAAGGAAAAATAATAGTAAGAAATGGACTATATACTAAAACATATTCCCAAATTAGGTTCTATCCCTTAAAAAACTACTCTTTAGGTTGTACAATCATTACTCCGTCTATTCTAAATGTCAACAGATGGCTTACTAGGTAACTAATCTGTTAAATAAACTTACTGATTAAAAAGCTATCATATCTCTCATTTACACTTCTCTCCACGGCCAGGGTCAAGCTCACTGCTACATGCATCTTCATCTTCTCATTTAAGACACAAATCACCAGAGGCATTTAACAAATGTATTTACAATACAGCTCTTCAAAAATATTTACCCATTTTTACAATCGAGACAAGTAGCAAAGGCTCCAAAAAGAACATTTATTATGAAACAGAGGAAATGAAAATCTGTTCACAGGCAATAAAGCTGGAAAGTAAAGTTTGAAGAAATCATACCTATTTTTGTCTTCTACTGATGTATCTTCTGAGCTTTTGCTTTCTTCTTTAAAATACTGGCCTGAGCTAGACGGATTAGCAAAAGTAGATATGAAAGGTCCCAAAGACTGAAAAGCTGCTTGGCGAACCTAGGAAGAAAAAGAGGAGGTAAAAACAAGGGATTATTAACAATCTACTGGCCATATACTGAAGTATGGTTAAGACAGGAGTAAGGTATTCTAAAAAACTCTCCCAGATTCAGAACTATAAATCGTTCTTCAGCTAGGATTTAAGATTCTTTATAAACTATTCTGTTTTTTTACTTTCAACTTTAAAATCTGGCTTGAATATTCCAATCGTTAGAATATGAATATGAGAGCCCATAGAGCATTTGCATGGGACTAAAGGAGGTACTGCAGTGTTCTCAAGGAAACCAAGATTGCCAAACAGAAAATACAGGGCAATAAAGTAAAAAAATGTGATAATCCATTTCATGTTTTCTGGTAGGAAAGACTGTAATTTGCTCACTAAAAGGAAACAAGACAGATGTGCCAAAACTACAGACTTAATCAGAAATAGAATACTATTTCACAAAAAACTGGGTACACATACTACTGTTATCCATGAATGTCTCAAGTAGGAAAACTGAAAAAAGGTTATAGAATTTTATTTATCTTATATTGTATTTCTGTATTATTTTTGCAATCAAGATCACAAAAAAAAATTGGGGGAAGAGAGGATTCATGAGAGGAAGCAGAAGGATGGACACAGTCTGACAGAGGTCACTCTGAGGGGAGAAAAACCACAAACCAATTTCTCTAAGATCCTGCCCCTGAGGCATATCAATACCAATACTTTTTCCATGGTTTAAAATGAGGATTATGTGGGGCACCTGGGTGGCTCAGTCAGTTAAACATCAGACTTCAGCTCAGGTCATGATCTCACGGTTTGTGAGTTTGAGCCCCTGCATCGGGCTCTGTGCTGACAGCTCAGAGCCTAGAGCTTGCTTCAGACTCTGTGTCTCCCTCTCTCTCTCTGCCCTCCCCAGCCTGCAATCTGTCTCCCTCTCAAAAAATAAATAAAACATTAAAAAAAAGAAAAAAAAAAAGATAGCAAAAAGCAGCGTATGTGTGAACTTACAGATTTTTTCCCCTTTATAGGGTAAATGTTGCTTCCATAAAAACATAAAAGGTAACTTTTAAGACTATTTTTGCATGAGTGTAGTCTATTCTGGATACTGTTAAAACTCTGAGCTTGTCCCAAATAGGCCTAGGATTTACATATACCTCAAATGACAGATTTAAGGAATCCTTCATTTTAATATAAACACATTCCCAAATTACCAGGAAATACTGCATGTGCAAACAATGATAAAATAAAGTTTCAAAATAAAAACTTCAAATAAGCTATATAATCTTTTCTATCAAGCTCATGTAAGACATTTTTTAAAAAACATTAAAATAGTACTAAGGCTTAACAGTCTTTCCCTTTATGTAGAGTCTATTTGAATATGGAAAGGTCCTGAGATCTATTTCAGGTGTGACAACATAGGAGTGCCACTGACCAGTGAAATGGTTGAAATCGGGGGGAAAAAAAGACCTCCAAAAACCCACAATTTAACACCCCAGGACATAGTCCTAGGGGCAGGCAAACAACAAAACAAGGAATATCTACTCAAAAAAGTCTGTAAATATTCAGTAAAAAAACAAAAACGAAAACAAAAACAAAAAAAAACTGAGAGTCTGTGGTATTTAAACCAGGGAGGTAAACCACTACTCCAAACTGTGGCAGCCAGCAACACTGGGCCCCCTCTCTTCTAGCTTCTAGCCAGAGGGATTTTGAGGTTTCTCCTCCTGCCCCAGCTACCTGATGCTGAGGCCAGGTCCTGGACAAGTTCAGTGGGTGCAGGGGCTCCCTTCTTCTGAACAACGCCTATGGGTAGAATGGAAGCTCTACCTTGGATCTGGCTCAGAACACTGGGCCATGAGAATACTCAGAATACGGCCCCTGCCCCAGTTTATGAGGCCCCTCCTCCAGGATAGAGGAGCCAAGAGTACCTCTGGCTGCCCACCCCGAGGCAGCCACCACTCCCACTCCCACCAAAATGCGGTCATCCCAGGGTGGCTGTGGGCATGCCCAGGGCTGTGCCTCCTGGGGGGGGGGGGTGGGGGTGGGAATAAGAGTCCACTAAAGCATTCCTGCCGGTCACTAAGCAGATAAGTAGGTCATCGTAACAAGCCCCAGAGAGGGGTACCTGTCCCCAAATTTGCTGTGTTACCTAAAATGACCAGTTTCAAAAATAAATAAATAAAAGGCATGAAAAGGAACAAAAAAGTATGATCCATACACTGGGGGAAAAGTTAGGGAACAGAAATTATGTGTGGGAACAGAAATTATGTGTGGGAACAGTAAGATGTTGGACTTAGAAAAAAACTTCTAAGTGACCATTATAAATTATTGACAGAACAGAATGAAAGCAGGATTAAGGAAGTAAAGCAAGGTATGAGGACAGTGTCCTATCAAATGCAGGTTCATGAAGAGAATCAGATGGAAATTCTAGAGTTGAAAAGTACAACAACTGAAATAAAAACACCACATAAACTTAAATAGATCTTAACTGGTAGAAAAAAAGAATTAGTGAACACAAGGTGCATCATTATAGATTAGGCAAGATGAAGAACAGAAAGAAGAAAATGAGGAAAAATGAACAGAATCTCAGAAAATGTGGGACATAAAGTGTACCAACATATGTACAATAGGAATACCAGAAGAGTCAGAAAAGACAGTATTTGGAGAAATGATGTCTTAAAACATCCCAAATTTATTAAAAATCAGTAACATACACATCAAAGAAGCTCAACAAAATAGGATGAACCAATGGAGATCTATAAATACATTGCAGTAAAAATGCCAGGAGTCAAAAGCAAGAAGAAAATCTTGAAAGCAGCAAAAGGAAAGTGACATATCATTTACAAGGGAACCCCAATAAACACTAATTTCCTGGCAAAAACAGGAGAGACAGACCAGAAGGCAGTGGTGACAACACATTCAACGTGCTCAAAGAAAAACCCCGTTAGCCAAGAATCCTATACCCAGCAAAGCTATCTTTCAAAAACGAAGGCAAAATAAAGATATTCCCTAATGAACAGAAATTGAGAATTTACTGCTACCATATTTACATTACGGTAAATATGAAAGGAAGCTCTTCAGGTTGAAAGCCAGTTACCCTGGATGATAATTCAAAGAAAAAAGAATGATCTCAAATTGATAACTTAATCTTCTACCTCAAGACACTGGAAAAAGAAGAGCAAAAGCAAGCAGAAGAGAGGGCATAATAAAGATTAGAGTGGAAGTTAATGAAATAGAGGACAGAAATTTAGAGAAAATCAGTGAAGCCAAAGTTGTAAAAGGCTGAAGAAAACAGAAAAACATTTAGCAGAAACAAAGAGACAGGACTCAAATTACTAGAGTCAAAAAGAAGGGATATTACTACTAATGTTAGAGAAATACAAAGATTATGAAGTAAGTACTATGGATCATATACCAGCAAATTAGAGCACTTACGTGAAACAGACGAATTCCTAGACAAACTATCAACTCTGACCCAAGAAGAAATCATCTGAGTAACTCTTTAACAAGTGAAAATAAACTTAATAGCCCTGTAACAAGCGAGTAGTAAAAAAAACCCCCAAAATCAGAACAAAACAAAAAAACCGCACACAAAGTTAAAACCGAGATCGCATCACTTATTTCTACTCAACATTTAAAAGAGAACACCAATTCTTCGAAAATTCTCCCAAAACATAGAAGAGGAGGGAGTACTTCCTAAACTTGTTCTATGAGGCATTATACTGTGTTAACAAAACAAACAAAAGAAAACAAACAAAAAGCCATCACAAGGAAGCTACAGACCATTATCTTTTACAAAACTATGAAAACCCCTAACAAAATAGTGGCAAACTGAATCCAGCAACACAGCAAGAATTATTACACTATGACCAGGTAAGACTTACTAAAAGTCAGTTAACATCTGAAAATCAATATACCACAACATATCAATAGAATGAACATGATTTACATCTGTACCGAAGTTCTGCCCAGTTTAATAAACAAAAGTAATACGGTAGTTTACTTATTGCTTATTCCTAAAAGTATTAACAATAACATACTCTGAATAAATTGTTTCTTAAATTATGAAATCAAAACCATGTTTTATGTAAAATGTATTATTTTCCAAAAATGATAATTAGACAAAGCCCTACCCAACGTGAAGGATCACTGATCAAATTAATAAACAGTGCTGACAATTTAGTCCGCCGGATCTCTTGACATGTTGCGCAGGAAACCGCCATGAAGCATTCAGCACAAGCCTTCCGGACTCCCCACACGTTGTCAGAACAAAGCTGGAAAAACCTGGGCAGCTATGCAAGGATAGGGTTTTGTTAGGCAGACAAACCAGGTTTCAGTGGTTACTTTTATTTCATTTTCTGTTTTTAAAATATTAGATTTTCCTATAACAATTTAGAAAAACCATGTAGCATTAACACTCAGTAATTTTAAATAAATCACACCTAATTCACAACAATGTTGACTATGCAAGGGCAAACCCAACAAATAAAGGTTAAATGTTATTCAAAACCTTGTACCTAAACTGTTTTGCCTAACAGATGGCTTCAGAAGCTCTTCAAGTATGTTAACTTCTACTTTAAGCATGTATATCCCATGTACTCACCATTTAAAAATAACAAGCTGTAGGTTTAATTTGTCACTGAAATACTTGAGAGTTGCAGTCAAATTACGGACTTGTTTGAATAAAGAAAGAACTGATTTGTTTAATAGAAAATGGGAGAGGTAAAAACAAATCAATGGTTCTTACGCATCACGTACATTCGGTTTTAACAAACCATCATCTAAACGCAATTCAAGGGCCCAGATTACAGAAATTTAAACTCTCAAGGTCACATTATCTTTCTGGTTTATGTTCACGGAATTGTGTTCATAAAATGTGGGGTGAATGTATGCACTGCAAATTCACGTGTGACTCTGTACCGTATTGCTTGCTCCTTTATTTACCCCTTTATTTCTGCAATACTTACCAACATCTCCTCAGTAGCTTGCTGGCCAACCACGCTGCAAATATCTCCAAAATTGGCAGCACAGACCTGCCAACAAAAGCATCACTGACATTTCAAAATATTACAAATACACTGCTTTAAAAATAATCTTTTACGTTTCACATATCAATACAGTAACCACTAAAACCACATGTTCTTAAACAAACAAAATGCCTAAAAAATACCTTTCGAACATGAAACATTCTGCAATCACAGCACATCTCACAAAACCTAGGGAGGATAAGACGCTCTGTAATGTCCTTCCCAACCATGGGAGCCATTTTGCACATTATCTAAAATGAATAAGAACAAAAGCACACTGAAAATATCTTCAAGTTAAGACTTTTCCAGTTAAGTTTGCTAACTTGTTAAAAGTATATACTTCAGGAAATATAAAATAGGATATGGCATCACACCACAAACATCACAAAAAACATTCATCTTATTCATCCAAGTTGAAGACAGAAAAATAGATACTACTACCAATAAAATCAATCAATAATTACTAAATGCACAGTAAACCCAGAGAGAATCTGAAAAATTTCATTTTCATCTATAGTTTCAATCTTATTAATCATTTTGCCTGATAATTTAAAAGCAGAATCCTCTACATTTTCCCAGTAAGAAAATGAGTGGTAACTGTTCAACGGGAAAGATTATCCATAAGAAGAATGTGGATTTAGTATATTTGTGCTGCTAAGACTTATTTGGAGGCAGTCATTACCTTGCAAAGTACCGTTTTAACAGAAACTTGTGCATAAGAGAACTGCCTTGGTTCCACGGAAGACAAGGACACGGTTCCAACGCACAGTTTCAGTTAACGCAGTACCAGGCAAAGTGAGAATGAACTATGTTTGAAAACCTGCCCAATGTTATTTAAATAAATCCCCCTTCCCCACTCTCCCAGTTAGTGCAGAAAGAAATCTGATGGCCTATTATTATTTATCTATTACATCTACTCCTAGCCATACAAATAGGATTAGAAGTAAATGGAATAGAGATTGCAAAGAAAGAAAACTCCATTCACACACGGCAGGACTGTCTAGCTAGAAAACCCCAAGGAATCTACAAAGAGGCCACCAGACAAATAAGTGTACTTAGGAAGTTTACAGCACTTTATGTCAGAACATAAAAATCAAATGTATTTCTATAAATTAGCAATGAACTGAAAACATTTAACAGCAATATCACTGACAACAATGTTAAGAAACACAGTTCAACAAAATACATACGTTCTGTTTACCCAAAACTACAGAACACTAATGAGATACATAAAAGACCTAAATAAATGGAGAGACCTACATGCTCACGGATTTTTAGGTGGGCAACTATCCCTAAATTGATCTACAGATTCAACACTATCCCCATCAAAATCCCAGCATCCTCAGAACTGGAGATAACATCTGAAATCTCCCAAATCCCAAAACCAGTTTTGTTTTTGACTCCCTACTATTTCTAAGCATTTTCAAATTCTAAAGATCCAAAGTTATACTGTATCACTGATGTAGCATAATTAAATTCATCAGAAAGAATTATTCCCAAGACAGAGAACAATTATTAGGACCAGGGAATGCAAAACATGCCTAAATAAACCGACCGGTAAAAGAATTCTGGGTTTCATAATACTGCTAAATACAGTCTTTTTACTACAGTTACCATGTTTCATTATTGTTAAATCCAATAAAAATAAAAGAGCAAGTTAAACTCTGCTGAGTTCCCCAAAAACTGATTTCCTTTACTGAGGAACTTGTGAAATTACGCAAAACAAAACAAAATAAAACCTATGTTTGGGATTTGACAGAGGTGCTGGTTGTACAACACTGTGGATGTACTAAATGCTAACTTAACTGTGTGCTTTAAAAAGCGGTTTTTGGGGGCACCTGGGTGGCTCAGTCAGTTAGTTAAGTGTTTGACTTCGGTTCAGGTCATGATCTCACGGTTCATGAGTTTGAGCCCCATGTCGGGCTCTGCACGGACAGCTGGGAGCCTGCGGCCTGCTTCGGATTCCATGTCCCCCCCCACCTCCCCGCCTCTGCCCCTCCCCCGCTTGCACTCTCTCTCTCTCTCAAAAATATATTAAAAAAATAAAAAATAATGGGGCGCCTGGGTGGCTCAGTCAGTTGGGCGTCCGACTTCGGCTCAGGTCACGATCTCACAGTCCGTGAGTTCGAGCCCTGCGTCGGGCTCTGGGCTGATGGCCCGGAGCCTGGAGCCTGCTTCCGGTTCTGTGTCTCCCTCTCTCTCTGCCCCTCCCCGGTTCATGCTCTGTCTCTCTCTGTCTCAAAATAAAAATAAAAACGTTAAAAAAAAAAATTAAAAGAAAAAATAAAAATAAAAAATAAAAAAATAAAAGTAAAAGGCAGTTTTTTATTATGCGAATTTCATTTCAATTAAAATGGTATTACTGAAAAGTGCCTAAATTTATTATTCACTTATACAGTGTGTCTAAAATAATGGAATCAAGAAATTTCCAAAGGAAACGGGACTAGAGAGATGACCTAATTCATTCTTCTAATGATCCAGAAACACAATACAATTTTGGTATAATTTTTTTTATATCAACAAAAGTGCAATTATATTATTTTAGGTTTAAATAGTAAACTCTCACTACCCAAAGAGATTTGAATTTTTAGATGGACTTATTATACCTGACTTTGTTATGCACATAATGATTTAATCTGTGCATTTTTCTTATAATCACAATTTGTATCACATATATCATAAAACTACTCACCTGACTATTCTTTTCTGAAAGACCAGACTGTCAAGGGCAGGAGGTAAGATTTTTTTTTCTTCTGTGTTTACACAGTGCTCAGAAAGTGTTCAATGGCAGCAACTAGAGTTTCACAAATGTTTCTTCACCCAATACAGGGCTGTGTTTTTGTTTTAACTACACTGATTATTTCTCCCATCTTATTTTTCCATAATAATGAATTTATAGTTACTTCTTACTCTCTTGCTGCATATCTGCTTCCTCAGAGCTCAGTGATAGAGCCCTCTAATTCACAGGTACAAAGCATAATATGGAGCCCGAAGAACACGGACCTTTTTTGTATGCCTATGTCCCTTTCTAGCCCTTTCTAATGATCTGTGGTTACTTTGATACTTAATATGTATAAACTCCATGGCACAGAATGCAGTGTAATATTTGAGCCATCATTATTTGTCAATATAGTGACTTATTTTTACCTAAACAGAAAAAAATGCCTTCTACTTACAGCCACAGCTTCTGTTTTCACATCATCGTTGCTATCTGGGGCAGTGAGCTCTATGAGGACAGGGCACACTTTGGTCTCCACATCAAATCGCTCAATTAACTCCTGCTCCAGCAGAGCCAGCAAAGCTGCCTGACTTGTTTTTCTTACCTATGAAAAAAGTCAGCAGTGTTAACAAAGTACAGACACAACAAAACTCTATCACTTGATTTTCACAAAACGGAAAACTTTTCATTTCAAAGGGATCCGTAAGTGGCAAAACGTTGCAAATAAAAACTGACGGCTATGTTCTCCAACTGTTGCAAACACAGAACCCCTGCAGACTGTGATATGACAAATGGTGACTCACAAATCAGCAAACTTTCTGAGGGACACCCATGAGGGTACCGCGGGAGAATGCAGCAAATGACACGGTCTCTAATGCATTAAGGAGACTCCCTAGATTTGCAACACTCTCAATGTATTCTTGTCTAAGACAAACGGTCATCTCAAAAAATGGAATGATGAGTGGAGGAGAAAAAAAATTCAAATGAGACCCCCTAGGGTAGGCCATTCTACATACGTCATACTACACAAATTTCCATTAAGAACACATAAATGGCACTCTTACCTGATTATTCTGATCTGCGAGATATCTAACCACAATAGGTAGTAAGTATTTGGAAAAAGCATATGGGATTGAAGGCCGGTTTTCTTGACAAAACAATGCAATGTGAGGCACCTGTTCCATCAGCTCTGCTCTCACAGTTGGCTCTATTGAAATAATAGAAATATGAGCAAACACATTCTCCCACAGTAACAAAATCTATGCATGGGCTTAAGACTAGGAAAGCTCTGGACTTCCATCCTCAGCATTCAAAGGGCTTACAAAATGTTCCCTGACTCTGGGATCCTTTCCACAATCCTAGGCAGGTCAACGCACGAGTGAAAGAAGACCCGACTCCCATTCCACACTTCTATTTTCATACAACACACTGAGTATGCAATCATTTCCTATCATGACTGAATTCATCCATCACCTACGTTGTGCCACATATGCTAGGGGTTAAATATCCAATATTCACATCAACAAAATATAGATTATCTATAAACTCAACTATTTAAGAGCCTCTTAGGACAAGCCATAAGGACTGGTTCCTAATAAATTTAATCACTGCCTGGAGAATTTATAGTTAAAATTATGACTAAAATGGTAAGTGACCATTAAAGAAGACCAATACAGTTAGAGGAAAAAAACAAAAAAACAAAAAAACAAAAAACAAAAAACCTGAAGAGACCCAAGTAAATAGAGCACATTTAAGTGTGGTTTCAAAAGGGAAGTGTCTAAGAGTAATGGCAGAGAATCAGCTAGTTATGTGAGGAAAAAAGGGTGATTCCTATACTACACAGCTTAAACTCGAAGTGAATTAAAGTTCCAAACTTTATTTTTTTTTTTTAAAGATCAAAAGCACTAAAAGACAACATTTTAAAAAATGTTTCACCTTGAGGCAGGAAGCCCTTCAAAGGCAAAGAAAACCCCCAAACCAACCAAGAGACCAACTAATTCCATTTTATAAAGCCTTCAATACAGACAACAGGTCCCATACTCAGTTAAAAGGCAAACCAGCCTGGGAGAAAATACACACATAACAAAGTATTAATAACTATAAACCAAGAATCCACTGTTCAAATGAGTACAAGAAAGAAAATAAGGATACAGACAATTAATTCATAGAAGAAATGCAAATGACTAAGACATACATAGACATGATGGATTATCAATACAATTCACCATATTAGACCCTGTTAGAACTTTGGCACCTATTAATGATTATATTATTAAAGTTACTTTAAGGTAAATATGCATGCATGGGGCCAGAGGAAATTTCTGACTTCAACAAATAGAAATTAATGAAAGTATCAGCGGAAAATGTACTAGCATTTTACAAAGCTAAGAATCTTCTCAACAAACCAATACGTGGAATTTCTATTACATGGCTGTGCCATTTGAAGTTAGACCATAACTGAACAAAAATAGTGCTTCTGCTTTGAAAAATAAAAAATTAGTTAAAAAAAAAAAAAAACAAAAAAAAAACCTAGGCCTCTCCTTTTCCTCATTAACCCTGAATTTGCTAACTGACCTAATAGTTACATGTATTTTTGAAGTACATGAAGGACACAAGTTACAGTTTTAGTTGAGAATGAAATCAGTACGTTTTCTTTCTTCAAAGCCTTCTTAGGCAACGGACCAAAACGGAGCTGAGAAATGAACCCACTGTGAGCTGTCTGGGAGAAACCGAAGGGCTGGGGAGGGATTTCAGAGCTACTGCGATGGTTGAAGGGAGTGAAGGAGAAGGGAGTTGAGCCTAAAGTCTCTAACTTGGTGGGCTGGGCTGATCATGACATCCAAGTTAAGGACTACTGAAAAATATACAGTTGTAAAATTAATGCATATATTCCATTCTCCTAAGCAAACAAGGGGCTTAGAACCTTTAAATCTTCTGTCTGCCTTATCCTTATCAACTTTGATCTTGACTTTTTTTTCCCTCTAAAGTATAGATTTTTATGATTTTATATAGCAAATACTTGGTTAGACTTACTACTAACTTACTAATTTTTTTTTACCCTCATCGGTACATCTTTCATCCAACTCTTTTCTGGTTCAATTTAAAAAATCCATCAATACAGTTACACCCCAACAACATGACAAGCTTCAGAAGTATGAAGAAGCTAGACACAAAAGAACATATTTAGTATGATTCCATATAAAGTTCAGAGAGGCAAACCAACCTATATACTTAGTGGTCAAGATATTGATTTCCTTGGGGAACAAGAACAGGACAGAAATGAGGGGGTGCCCTGAAATGGTTTCTGGGACGCTAGTTCTATTTCTTGACCTGAGTACCAATTACATGGCTTCATTTTGCTTTACTTCATGGGGCTGAAAATTTATAGTCCGTGACTTTTTGTAGTAAGTTTCATTCAATATTAAAGTAACAGAGTCCCTCCCAGCAAGTGTTCCTATTGCCCATGTTTTTCACCAAGTCAGTCCACACTGGTACATTATCGTTCTAAATCACAAAAACACAAACTCTCCAGTACAGCATACAGTATAAATCCTTACAATCCAGACCCCAACTACCTTACTGAACAGCCTCATTACTTTAAACTGTAGACTCAGTAACCTACCTGTTGGGCAAATGGGCCACTATCTTGAACTCCTTAAACCTCTAAACCGGTCTTGTCTTCTCTTCTCCTGAGTATGCTCCTTCCCTTCTTTGTACTTCATCATTCTACTAAATCCAACTCAATGTCACTAACATTCTGAAGCCAGTGCTAATCCTCTCCATTATAATTTATTGTTTAGGAGTTAGCTGCATTCATCAAACTGTTAATTTGATGACAGAAATTCTTATTCACCTTAGTAACTGCTCTAGCATTTATCCTAGATTCTGGCATAGGATTGCACACTGTATTATGTTTACTGAATAAAATATATAAATGTCAATAGAGATATTTACCATGAACTTAACAACTTGAGAATACATATATTGTTTAAGTTTATTTATTGATTTTGAGAGTGAGCAAGTTGGGAAGGGGCAGAGAGACAGGGAGAGAAAGAATCCCAAGCAGGCTCCATGCTGTCAGCTCAGAGCCCGATGTGGGGCTCAAACTCACAAACTGTGAGATCATAACCTGAGCTGAAACCAAGAGCCAGACACTTAACCGAATGAACTACCCAGGCGCCCCAAGAATATATTTTTAAAATCTAGCACCTGGGTGGCTTAGTCGGTTAAGCATCTGACTTCAGCTCAGGTCATGATCTCATAGTTTGTGAGTTTTGAACCCCGCGTCGGGCTCCGTGCTGACAGCTCACAGCCTGGAGCCTGCTTCGGATTCTGTATGCGTCTCTCTGCCCCTCCCCTGCTTGCACTCCGTCCCTAAACATTAAAAAAAAATTTTTTTTTTACATAAAGTTTACCCTTGAACAATTAGGGGGCTGAGGGACTGACGTCCTTTGTGCAGAAGATACACATGCATCTTTTGACTCCCCAAAAACCTGACTACTAATCGCCTCCTATTGACTGGAAGCCTTACCAATAACAAACAGTTGATTAACACATAATTTCTATATTATATATATTGAATACTGTATTCTCACAATAAAGTTAGCTAGAGAAAAGAAAATATTATTAAGAAAATCATAAGGAAAATAAACTTATAGTACTGTACTCACTGAAAAAAATCTGTAAAACTGGACCTGTACACAGTTCAAACCCATGCTGTTGAAGGGTCAACTGTATATACATATATATTAATAAAAACCAGCACTATAGGTGGCAAACAGGTAAAAGAAAATAAACAAAAATTCCTCCATAAGGAATATCTATTTCTACTAAGAAGGAAAAAACCACAATGGGATGAGCCAAAAATTTAAGTCAAATCGTTATATTTCTGACCAGTTAAAATTATAAGGAAAAATTATAATTGATGAGACTCTCCTAAAACCATTCTGGCACAAGCATACACATAAGCAAGTGCATACAAAGAACATCGTAATGAAAAAGATTAACTTACAAATATTTTTTCTACCCTATAGGAAAATAAAAATTACTTAATGCTTATGTAAATAGTAAAACATATTCCCATAAAACAAATTGCTCACCAAAAGACAGGCTCATCGAAAAATTAAAAAATGAGACTGCTGACATGACAAAAAGTTTGTTAGAAAGTGAAAAATAACACATTTTAATAAAGAGATAATAGGCTAAAGAAAAAAAAGTATTTACTTTTGAATCTTTCTAAAATGAAAACACGCTTATGACTTAAGATTATGTTAAAATGGTAAATTGCATGTTATACATATTTCACAAGAAAAAATATTTTAAAGAAACTTAATATAACCATATTCCAAGCCTCAAATCAGGTTTACCTCTTTCTTAAGCAGTCCGTTCTAGCTTTGCTTTGGAGACAAAAACCTTTAGCTTTACCATGTGTGACTGACATTTTTTTTGCAAGTGAGAAAGCATACAAAAAGGAAGCATTTTATATTTGCCTCAAAAAGTTTACAGCCCACTCTGTCCCTTTTTAAAACTTATTCAAAATTATTTTTACGTTTTTAGTAATCCTACGATTAACATACATGATGCAAAACAGTATTTTTAGATTTTTCTGATGAGAAATTTCCAAAATTAAACTAAACAGAGACCAACTATAAAATGTATGAATCTTAGGAACAAGATTTTCTTGTTACTGACACATTTGGGAATTTACTTAGGAAATCTTTTAAAGAAGTCTCATATCACGCTAAGTTTTTTCAATAGTTTTTAAAAACTCAAATTTGGTAAAAGAAACCTTTCTCTGCATTAAAAATATACCTGAATCGTCAGCTAATCTGCTAATTCTTTCCAAAACAGCAATGCAATCTCTTTCATCATCACAGACTTCCCTCAACGTGTCCAGCAAACTCCGGGCCACCATTTGTCTAACAGGAAAAGAAAATAATATAGCATTTAGTGGAATTTTAGAATTTCAAAGTGTAGAATCTATATAGTTATAAAGAAAATTTTTTATATATTTTATAACATAAATTAAGTCACTGATTTCCTAAGTGACAAATGCCACTATGGATTTTATTTTACCAAGATGAGAGAGAATAGTTACCAAAATATTTTTCATCTTTAACTGATGTAACAAATTTCTAAGGTCACTGAAAATTCTATAAAATTTCAAGCGTGATCTTCAGTTATCAAATAATGGGAAAATACACACACTCTTCATTATACAGATGACCTTCACAAATTTTTACTAAATGAGTTTTACACATCTATGCTCAAAAATTTAAGCAAAGACTTATCAGAAAAGTCTGATACAGGTGATCTGGGGACCACCATTGGAGAAACAATGCATTAGGAAGTGTGTCCCAATCCCCTTGAACATCACCTGGCACACAGTAGGTATACAACATCACCTGCTCAAAGAAGAATATACTCCCCTCAGTAATCGCTTTACACAATCATCAAAATTATGCCTAATAGCAAAAAAGTAATGGTATTTTTTTGTTTTGGCCAAAAAGCAAAGAAAGAGTGCCACATGGTTACTAGGATTAAAGAGTAAACAATTATAAAAAAGGCCATGGCTGTTGATTATTAATAAAACGTGGTGACTGAGACTGCACGTTAACAATACTTTAAACTAAAAAACTGTATGTATTTTCCTTACTGAAATTAATGTAGTAAAACCCTCCTTCCACTTCCATAATGAAAAGAATATGCACGTACCTGTTAAATACGTTCTCACTTGCAGCATACTTGTCCAGTCTCCCCAGCGGCGTCAACATTTCATCTTGTGAGACAAAGTCCAGGGCTGAAGGTATAATAATCACATCAGACTCTGAGCTGTAGTCATCCACACCAACTATCAGAGACATCAGAAATACTCCTTATAACACTTTGAAACTAAAAAGTATCCCTTGCCTGTCTGAAGCAGCTGAAATAAAACTGCCTTTAATGTTTCTGGAGTGGTATAAAGGGTCACAAGTGACTCTTACATCAACTCAGAAGCCATGAATAACTGAAGGATGCTTCCTCTCCTTTTCCTACAGATAGGTCTAGTTGTCTCTAGAAACATGGCGGTCAGAGGCTTCAGAAACAGCATGGGGTGATAACTGAGAACTCACATGTTCAATCAGAACACTAACAACTTGTAAATAAATAAAATGTCAAACACGGATACTCTTAATTCTGTAATGCAGTCAGAGAAAAATTCCCCTTATAAACAAAGATAAGAATTACAGCAGACTTCTTATCACAATAAAAGCCAGGAGACAGTAATCTTTAAAGTGCTAAAAGAGGAAGAAGAAAAAAAAGTCTAACTAAAACTCTATACCTAGTAAATAAGCATCTTTAAAATATCTTTGAAATTCGTATCTTTCAAATACAAAGGTAAAATAGACCTTTTCAGACACACAAAAGCTGACAGACCTCATCACCGGCAAACCTGCACTATCAGAAATATTAAAGTAAGTCCTTCAAGCAAAAGAAAATTGTACCAATTGGAAATCCAGACCTACACAAAGGACTAAAGAGCGCCAGAAATGGTAAATAGGTGGGTAAATACAAAAAGACTTTTCATATTGGGGCGCCTGGGTGGCTCAGTCGGTTAAGCGGCCACTTCGGCTCAGGTCATGATCTCGCGGTCCGTGAGTTGGAGCCCCGCGTCGGGCTCTGTGCTGACAGCTCAGAGCCTGGAGCCTGCTTCCGATTCTGTGTCTCCCTCTCTCTGACCCTCCCCCGCTCATACTCTGTCCTCTCTCTGTCTCAAAAATAAATAAACGTTAAAAAAAATTAAAAAAAAAAAAAAAAGACTTTTCATATTTAAAAATCTCTTTGAAAGATAACTGTTTAAAGTAAAAATATGTGTTGCAAAATAAAAAGATAAAAAACGTACTGTGGGGACTCTTAACTATAGAGAACAAACAATAGTTACCAGAGGGGAGGGGGGTGGGGGGATGGGTGGGATGGGTGAAATGGGTGATGGGGATTAAGAAGTGTACTTGTGGTGAGCACTGAGTAATGTACAGAATTGCTGAATCATTATATTGTACACCTGAAACTAATTTGACACTGTATGCTAACCAGAATTTAAATAAAAGCTTTTAAAAAGTACTGTGGGATTTCTAACACATATAGAAGTAAAACGTATGACTATAGTAGCACAAAGGCAGGAAAGAGGCAAAGTCCACCTTCCTAACATTCTTACACTGTATATGAAGAGATATGTATTATTTGAAGTCAGACAGTAGTAAATTAAAGATGTATACTAATTATAAACTCTACAGCAACCATTAAACATGAAAAACAACCCCACCAAAAGTTATATAGCTAGTAAGCCAATAAACGCCATAAAATGGAATCATAAAAAACACTCAATCCAAAAGGCAGAAAAAGAGGATAAAAGAAGTGATAGGACAAACAGATGAGAAATAGCAAGATGAGAGATTTAAATCCAACCATGTCAATTATCACGCTGAACATAAATAGTCTCAATAACCCAATTGAAAGGCAGAGAGTTTCCAAATGGATTAAAAATAACACCTAACATGGAAATAATTGCTTACATAGTGCAGGAAAGTTTTATACAGGTTGTGCTGATCTACAACTCACAGCAAAGGACCTTATTTATTTTGAATCAGAAAGTTGTAAAAACTGCTCAGACGCTCTCACTTGGCCTCTGTTTTCTCCTTTCTCACACACGTCTGTTGAGCTAGCATGGCCTCAAAAACGCCTTTATGCAGGCTCTAGAATTCTATGACTATGACCAAACTGTTTCATCAGCCTCACACTTGTCAATCTTAAAGATAAACATTAATAACACTGACTCTAGTCCTTACAAAGCCTAGAGGGGCAACCATCGAACACTGCTGTGTTTAAGACAAGCCTGGAGCACTTATCTCTGAATGCACACTCCCAGGTCACACATTCAAATACTGATTATGTAGGCTCGGAGTGCAGCCCAGGAGCACCCATTTTAATAAATATTCCTACCAACTCAAATGCAGATTATTGAACTACCGTATTGGAGAAATATATTCTCAGAGGGCAACAAAATCGTATTTTCCTTCAACTTCTGTCACCACTCTATCATGGCTGACAACTGTCTACAAAAGGAGGTGTTCCACTCTGGCATAGGCAATGGTGACAAAGCTTCATTTCTATTTCCCATTACTGCTGCCTCCTGCCAGTATCTGTGGAATCATTCTGGCCTGAATCGTCCTTTCTGAATTCAAGATTTCTTCATCAATTCTTGACTGGACCAATAAAGCTCTGGAAAGCATCATTATGGAGGCCACAAGGATTGGTTACCATAGTTACAGACTGCACGCTTAGATCTTACCCAGTCATCCTGCAAACACCTACCACAGGTTATACAAAAGAAAAACACAAAAATAATCAATAAAAAAAACTATTACCACGAATGAAAAAAATCCTACAGCCTATACCCTGAGTGATGGTACAGTAAATAATATCCTCTGATAAAACAGACAACATAGAGTCAATGTAGCTGTACTGCTACAAGGATTCTATAGTTTATGCAAAGTACAACACTAACTTTAAACAGAGTATGATAAATTAAAGACAAATTATAGTCCTTAGGAGTAATCTCAAAAACATGTAAGAAAGCAGCATAGCTAGAAAGCCAATAGGGAAGTTAAAATGCAATACAAAAAAAATATTATTAACCCCAAAGAAAGTCAGGGAAAAAGCAACAAGAAAAAAAAAAAAAGAGACAAATAGAAAAAAGCAGACCCAAGGGTACCTGGGTGGTTCAGTCAGTTAAGTGTGGACTCTTGATTTGGGTTCAGGTCATGATCTCAGGGTCATGAGATCAAGCCCCGCATCAGGCTCCACACTGATCACACAGCCTGCTTAAGATTTTCTCTTTCCCCCTCTCTGCCCCTACTGCACACATGTGTGCACATGGGCACGCACATGCTATCCCTAGTAGAAAAAAATAAATTGAAAAAAAAAAAAAGAAAAAAGCAGACCTAAACACAACCAGACCAATAATTACGTTACATATAAATGGACTAAACATTTAAAAGCAGAGATTCCCAATTAAAAAAAAGTAACACCCAACTACGGATGTCCACCATAGACACAGCTTTAATGGCAAAATTTCAACTAAGAGATTGAAAAGAAAAGGAATTTTTATTTTTTTGTTTATTATTTATTTTGATACAGAGTACACCTGGGGGAGAGACAAAGAGAGAATCCCAAGCAGGCTCTGCACTGTCAGCACAGAGCCCAACGCAGGGCTTGAACCCACGAAATTGTGAGAACATGACCTGACCCAAAACCGACCCAAAATCCCCAAGGATTTTTTTTTTTTTTTAAGACAAAACATGAAATAGTAAGATAAGAAAGCTGGAGTGGTGATATTATTCTTAGACAAAATAGACAAAGACAAGGAATATTACTGTGGATGAAGAGAGACATTTCATGCCTCCATACCCCACCTGAGGGCTTTCTTTCTAGATAACTAAAGTTTACGGAAATTCACTATGGCAGCAACAGCCCTTTAGGGTTTCATAGCTTTAAAAACTTAGACTCCTCCACTGATGAAGTAAAAAAACCCATGTCATCTTTCCATGTTATTTGAAATTTCAAATTTACCAAAAAGCATATAAAAACAATGATCACTCTGAAATGCTTCTTCAAATTATCTGACCTCCCCAAATTTCCATACTTTCTCAGCTCCCTACACCAGAGAAAGCAATGTTCCATTTTCAGCTGTTTTAAATTTAAGGAAAAGAATGTCTAAAACATAAAAGTTGGACCCATTTTTTAAGATGATTAATTTAACCCCTACACAGTTACAGCAAAGTGGTATGAAAAGGACAAAGGCTCTTTAAAGTAAGACAGATCTGGGTTCAAATGTCATGTTTTGCCACTTATGAACTCTCTATGTGGACTTACACAAATACCTAACTAATTTGGGTCTGCTTCCTCATCTATAAAATAACGCGACTTAAATAAAGGTCAAGACTTTTTAAGACACACATTCAAAGATAATGTCTACAAAGTATGATATGGTGTCAGGCAAATAAGGTAAACGTTCTGTCCCCCCTGCATGTAGGTTTCTTTCTAGATACAGTGAGTCTCGATGTGGTTTCCATGTGTTTTTAAATGTTGTCATCCACGTCAACCAGTAAGAGGGCAGCACATATACTGTAAGTGCCAGGCACTCAACAAGAAACACAGATACAAACATTAGACAAAAAGTGTATGCATGCAGTATGCATGTATAAATATGTGCAGGTATCTATATGTGTCTACATATATACACTAAGAAAAGACACATGGCGTAAGCGTACAAAATATGCTGTTAACTATTATATGTTGTTCATTACTATATGTCTAATCTGCCCTGGTGAGTGAATGTAAGAAGGCTTCAAAAAGTCAAGCAATTCTTGGAAGGTATACTGACTTTGCCAAGCAGGACAGAGGGCAGGCATTCTAAGCAAAGAAATCTAAAGACAATGAGGAAGTAAAGGAAAACTATTAGTACAGGTGGGACACAAGGTTTATACAGAAGTGAGGCAGGAACAGCAGAGGAATGTGGCCAATCAAAATCAACTTAGCCATCTAATTTTTAAAAAGTAACATTACTACATTTTGCAAAATCCTCTTACCTGGCTAAATAAACCACATTACCACCCTATAATTAGGAATGGCATTTAAAATTTGCCAAGCAACAGCTTAAATTCAACAGCAATCACACCTCTTTTGAGCAACAGACAATTCCAGGCAGCATATATACTTACTCAATTGTGCTCTACTAAGACCTTATTAAAATTATTATTAATCAAAACCATCATTTTCTTTAAACGTGCATTTATTTATTTTGAGAGAGAGAGTGAGCAGGGGAGGGGCAGAGAGAGAGGATAACAGAGAATCCCAAGCAGGCTCTGCACTGTTAGTGCAGAGCCAGAAGCAGGGCCTGAACTCACAAACTGTGAGATCATGACCTGAGCCGCAATCAAGAGTTGGAAGCTTAACCGACTGAGCCACCCAAGTGCCCCCAAATCATCATTTTTTAAAGTTAAGAAGCAAAGATCATGCTGTCTTTTCCAAATCAAAAGACCCTTTGCCTTCACACACCTGAAAGCCCAGGTGTCACATTACTCCTCTTCCGATTACCTGACACTCTCAGCTTTTGGAGCAGAGGAGAGAAGGAATACAGAGAAGCCCTAGTCCCCTTCAAGAGTACATTCTAATTCAGTGGAGACAATCCTGGTTGTACCTGCATGAATACCACACGCAAACCTCCTTTCTATTCCTTGCTAACAATGCTCAGACATACTATAACTTCATGCTAATTTCAGGCTCACTCAGTAAGAATTTTGAATGTGCTATTCTTAAATCTCAAATTCTCTCAGAAGATGTTCCCAGAACTACCCTCAAAAAATCAACTTCCTTTCCTCCTCTACGATCATACATGTATTTGATGAACTCTATAGCACCGTGTCAGAGGAAGCAGTGCCAGCAGCCAGGAGAACAAAAGCAAGGGAGAAGTTTGAATAGTGCACCTGACAACCATTCTACTCTACAACCACATATATGCTTAAGGGCAGGAGAAGACAGGGCGCCTGGGTGGCTCAGTCAGTTAAGGGTCCCACCTCAGCTCAGGTCATGATCTCACAGCTGGTGAATCTGAGCCCTGCGCTGGGCTCTGTGCTGACAGCTCAGGGCCTAGAGCCTGCTTCGGATTCTGTGTTCGTGTCTCTGTCCCTCCCTCGGCTTG
This sequence comes from Panthera tigris, assembly GCF_018350195.1. Lineage (NCBI taxonomy): Eukaryota > Metazoa > Chordata > Mammalia > Carnivora > Felidae > Panthera > Panthera tigris. The sequence continues at coordinate 34,868,525 of NC_056671.1, read as the reverse complement.
TGCTCTCTCAAAAATAAACATTAAAAATTTTTCTAAATTAAAAAAAAAAAGAGCATGAGAAGATATAAAAGTCCTTCAGCTGTCCTTGCATGCTTCTCAAAATGTAGCATCTCACTACTGCTGTCTGGATATATTTTTCCAACAACACTGCCTTTAAACACCAACCACCTCATTTAGGACTCACTACAGAAAACAGTAACATTACAGTGGTGGAGGGAGAGTGAGGCCATGTATACCATACTTTATGCGCAATATAAAGGTAATTAAGCACAATTCTGACTAGGTGGGTTTTTTCCTGACACACTGATTCTAGAATTTAAGCCTGCTATTCTCTAAAATGACTCTGTCCAACTTCTTCAAGAGGTAGTTCCCTTTACAGCCTTCACCCCAAGAAAAATAATCCGTCCTATTTCTCTTTCACTCTCGTGACCCCTGTCTTAAAGATCAGCAATAACTTGACAAAATTAGAGGGCCCTTCTTAGATTTATTGTCTTACTTCTCTATAGCACTTGACAAGGCTGACTCCATATCCCAACACCCTCCTCTTAAATTCTCTTTTCTTGGGTTCTCAGGAAGTACACAATGCTGAGTATTTTTCTACCTTTCTAGACTGTTCTTGCTTGCTTCTTTCTGATTTCTTTACAGAGGGAGTTTCCTTCTAATTTTGTCCTCACATTTTACACACACACACACACACACACACCCCTCCTCCCCTTGAAAATCTCCTTCATTACTTACAATGCAGATTACCTCCAGAGTTCTCCTGCCATGACCCCCAGATCCATATTTGCAAGTACTTCATAGAATCTCCACCTCAATGTCACATTTGTTCTGAAAATTTAACTGTCCAAATCTTATAAAAACCAGCTCTTCCTCATGACTTTCTCCCCAGTAACCTTGAGTTCTCAAACATGAAGTCTTCAGTTACCTTTTTAACAGTAACTTTCTGGCTCCCATTATCTAATCAGTTTCTAAGAACTATAAACTCTACTTTTACAAAGTATCCTGTATTCCCACCTCCCAGTTCCCAACACCCTAATTCAGAGGCTCTGATGCTTTTTGCTGGGAGCAAACCAGGGCATTTGAACCTCACGAGGGACACAAAGATCTTCCTGGGAATAAATCAGACGGATGACTTTAAGGGATATTCCAGACCCCAACTTCTACGAGTACTTGTTGCAAAAATATGCCTAGTGGTTTAGATCCTAAGGCTTTCCCTTTTACAATCTCCCACACTCCCACTGGACAAGGAAAGAGGTATCTCTCAACTCCAAGGCCACTGTGTTACACTGCCCCAAGGCTGGAAAAAACCTCCACTGTCAAACAAAGGGACCCACTGAGATAATGCTGAAAGTGTTAAGAGATCAACTCTCTAAAGACTGTAACAAATACTTTTACAAGTCAGGTATTTTTCAATCCTTTGCTTTCAAAAAACTTGAAAGGCTGGTAGACCATTAAAAATATAATTTAAAAAATTTTACCATATGAGTTGGACGAAATTCAAGGAAATCAGCGACACTGTTAAAATCCTTTCCATCAACTTATTTATGTCAACAAAACTTCTCAGTGCACATAGGTCTTAAAATAAAAAATAGAAATCAATGCTAAATATTGTCTCATTCTAGCAACAAATTACATTCATTCATGAATACGTAACTTTTCAAAAGCTCCATCCATTTCATTTGCCCATTCAATAAAATTTTGCTTACCAAGTGTTTACCATAATGTGTGATTTATTTTGGCTGACCACATGAGTATTAATGATAATAATGGAATAATAATAGCTGAAACAAAAAAAATTTTAGTTTTCTGGCCGCAGGAGATTAAAATTTTCCATTTCTCTTTGTATACATATTTTTGATGCAAGAAATGTGATTATCAGTGAAACTTTCAAGTGTAAAAAATATATCAGGGTAAAATTTTGTGTAAGATGGAAAGAGATCAAGAAAAAAAAACCCAAAATTCCCAATTTAAGTTTATTCTTGAAAGTGGATGGACAGTGGGTATCAAAGTGCTGTGCTACGTACATTCCATTTTTAAAAGTTTTATAATCATTACATGTACATATTCATAACTGTTTTATTTCAAAAAATACTCACTTAAAAATGTATGAGATGGAGTTTTTGAAATTATTTTAGGAGGTATACCGTAATTAAGTTTGAAGACCACTGCCCTCAATCGTGGACTTCGCATCCCTCACCCGAACCCGGCTTCCACAGCACAGCCACTTCCACCTTCCTCGTGCTCTACTCTACTCCATTCCCTGCACTCCCTGCCCTTCCCTTCCCCCCCAACCCCCCCCCAACTCGCCAGCAGGCAGCGCGGCCAGGATAAACCTACAGCTCTGGGGGCTCCAGGATCTGGCCAGCCTATTTTCCTCTCCGGCACACAGCCCACGCAGGGGGCCGTTTCCGGTCGCAGGCCCCGCAGCTCTCTCGCCTCGTGTGCTTATGTTTGCCCCATTTCTGCCATTCATCCTGATCTGAGTTTAAATTCACCTACTCACGAACACCATCCCGAAAGCACTTCCCAGTCTTTCTAATTAACATCTCTTCTTCCTTTGAATTCCCACTCTTGGGTGTCCTTGCTTTTATTCTGCCAGCAAGAGTAGTGTTGGAGGGGTTCTTTCTTCTTTGCCTTTTCCTCTGCCTGCCCCTGGCCCCAAATGTAGATAGATTCCCTGAAGGCAGAGACTGTCTTGTTAATCTTTTTATTCTCTAAAAAGCAGTCTAAGGCTTCTCCTGAATAATGTACATTCATTAATATTTGTTAGTGAAAGATAGCCCACCGGGATACTTGACGGGACTAGGGCACTTCATCCCAGGCGAAGGTTGTGACAAGTTCATTAGCATATTAATGCCTCTGAGAAGTACCATGCCAGAGAACTGGTTAATTTGTGTGACTGGACTTTCACCAAACTTCATCATAACATCCTTCTGTTCACCATACAGCCTCTAATAATAGCCTTTAGAACAGGAAAAAAACAGGGGCGCCTGGGTGACAGTTAAGTATCCTACTTCTTGATCTCAGCTCAGGTCATGCTCCCTCTGGCTCATGAGATTGAGCTCTGCACTGTCAGCGCTTGGGATTCTCTCTCCCTCTCTCTTTCAAAAATAAATAAAAATAAAACTTTAAGGAAAAAAAAAGAGAGGAAAGCAGATAGTGTGTCCTCCCTTCTCCCCTTCAATTTTTCCATTGATACTGCTTAGACCACAAAACTTACCAAATTTTGTTTTTCAATTCTTTACATCTTAGAAAATGAAAATGAGACACTCCCTAGAGACTTAATCATCTTTATAAGACTTGCCTTAAGGCATGGGCTTTAAAATTGATATTTTAATAAATAACCAAATAAATAGGGAGTCTGCTGTAAAGCAGACTGCCAGCCAGTAAATGTAAATTGATCCAAGTAAGAATCCTGGCCACATTCTTAACACTAACGGGTAAAAGTCTGTTTGGGAATAGCATATTTCCTCAGTGTCAAAGTATTCCTCTTACTAATTACAAAAGAACAGAATCTTTAAGTGAGAAATTTTGCAGACATCACCTTAATCGGAGTGGTTAAAGAATTACTACCACCAATAACAGACAGCTGACATCAGGTGCCTCTTGAGATAAAGCACTGAGAAAAAAAATCACAGTATTTCTTACATAGTATTCCTATCTTCCCCACAACCCCCCCACCCAAAAAGCATAGCCTACATCAAATCATGAGGAAACAGATAAAACCAAATTGACTCTTCAAAAACCCAGTATCATGAAAAATAAAGGCCTTTAAAGAGACATGACAAGGAAATGCAATGCTGGAGCCTGGACTGGCAAGACAGTTGCCATAAAGAACATTATTAAACAAGAGGTGAAATCGGAAAATGGACTACTTATTACATATTTGTATTGTACTGATGTTACATTTTCTGAATTTGATGGCTGATTATGAGAGAACGGCCTTGCTCTTCAGAGATCCAATAAAGGTCCTGATTTCTACAATTTATTTTCAAAAGGTGCAAAGAAGATTAAGAACAATGTACACATTACATTGTGTGTGTGTGTGTGTATATATATATACACGTGTATATACACACACATATACATATGTATAAACACACACACACACACACACACACACACACACACACACACAAACGTATAGAGAAAAATAGAGCAAGCTGGCAAAATGTTAACAATGGGTGAATGCAGGTGAAGGGTTTGAGGAATTAACTGTAACAGCTGTGTAACTTATGCATAGGTCTGACATTTTTCAAAGTAACACATTTAATTTGAAAATAAATTTCATTATTTGACTGCAAGTAAGGTTTTATGGTCATATTTAGTTTGGCCAGAAGAACCAAGGCTCACCTCAGCAAGTGTATGCTAAAGGTCTGCTGTGTGATGGCACTCTGCTATAGGTAAAGAATAAAAATGTTAGAGACTCTGGACTTACCAGGACAATGCAGGGGCAGCAAAATGGCCAGTAGGTTAAACCAGCCTACAGTCTGTTTTTGTAAATAAAGTTTATTGGCACACAGCTATTGCCCATTCATTTACATACTGTCTATGGTTGCTTTCACCTTATAAGAGCAGATCTGAGTAAATGCAAGAGACCATGTGGCCCACAAAATTTAAAATATTTACAGTCTGGTCCTTTACTGAAACTTTCCAACCCCTTGTAATGTAACACACATGCACATAAGTCATTGCTTGGAGGAAAAAAATGAATTAAGACAAATTTGAAGGACCATATAACTTAGTCCTCGTAAATACAGCCTCAAGCAACAGGTATGCCGTTTCAAATTTGTACTTTGTGACGACATAATGTTTATCAGGTATCTTTCCTTTAAATACAAAAAGCTTACTAAATCTTTAGCAACGATCTTTATTAACAAGTCATTTTACACTGAACTTAAGAATAATTTCCTGAAGTTCATTCTATGCCATTCCAAAAAGCATTTTCCTAAAGTACACATACAAATAAAACAGCAGTGTGTTTATCGACTGTCAAATTAGTTACAAAGATAATGCTTCCTAAACAGTATTTGTCAGAGAAGCAATGTGGCCTGTCGAAGCCCTTCCAAGTGCGGATCTCCCATACATTATAGATGCGCTGTTTGTTCCCTTCAGTGAGTAAACATTTTCCTTACGGTCTTATTAACCCAATTAACTTTGGTTAGTAATCCTTTTTTCCATAGGTAATCCAAATATAAAACTTGAGCTAATCTAGGTCCAAATTACCACCAGTCTCTAATAGAGTCTTGAATTTGTCTGAAGTCTTGAAGTTATTTCTACCAAAAACTAACTTGATTTAAAATTTAAATGTAAATAGGGGCACCTGGGTGCCTCAGTCAGTTAGGCATCTGACTTCAGCTCAGGTCATGATGGCACGGCTCGTGAGTTGGAGCCCCGCATCGGGCTCTGTGCTGACAGCTTGGAGCCCGGAGCCTGCTTCGGATTCTGTGTCTCCCTTTCTCTCTGCCCCACCCCTGCTTGCTCTCTCTCAAAACTGAATAAACATTAAAAAAAATTTTTTTTAATGTACATGTAAATATGACCTATCAAATCTGACTTGGACTATAAATTCAAAGCACTATAGTAAATTTAAATATAAATTCAGATTTTAAAATGGCCTCTTCAGGTGATTAGCTAGAGACAAGATGAGACACATTAGATCTCATTAGATAAGAATGAGACACATTCTTACCAACTTTTACTCCAATGACTGACTCTCCCATACATGGGTGCTTAAAACACAGACACAAAAATGTATATTTTGTAAATTATACCATGTTCATGGCAGACAGGAGCAACTTAGGACAAAAATTATTTTACCTACCAGACACCTGGAGCATATTACTACCTTCACATCCTCCAGAACCTTTAGGAGGTTAAATGACCTACATAAGTGATAAATTAAGGAAAGTCAAACTGGAAGGCAGTAAGAACACAGTAGTAAAATAAAGTAAGAAAGATTGTGTCACACAGGTTTATTAACCTAACACTTTCAAGTTAGGCGACTGAGCAAATTATTTAACCATCAGATAAGCCTCACTGGATACCACTTTTGTAACTTTGTGGTTACTACATACCTCACAGGGGAATACTATAAGCAAGGTTATAGCACAGTGACCAACATCAGTATGAAAATGGTAAGCTAAAAAAAAATAAACAAGATCCAGAAATTTCTCCCACCTCCTGTTTGCAGTTAAAGAGCTATGTTAGACGATGTCTAGGAAAAGAATATCCAAACCTACCAGATCTGAACTGTATTCTAACCTCTGCCACCTTTATCTAGGAGACCCCAGGCCTAAACTTTCTATTGCTTAAGGGACAAATAATTACTCTGCCTTCTAGCTCTTGATTTCAGTAGTTCTGGGAACACTGGCTCACTAGAGGTACAGCACAGCTCAAATTTTAAAAGTTTATATGACCCTCTAAATGATAGAGCAAACCAAAATAGAAAATTCAACTTTTGTTCACCAGTATTCTTTTGCTACCGTAAAGAGTGACCCAAAAGGGTGAAATGTGCTTAGCAGGATAAAAATAAACAAGATGTTGCTTCTGTTAATTTGGTGATCAATATGAAAGTGAATTGAGTAGTCATTCAAACGTGCTTTATTGCAGTAGAACCAGCAAGGCAAATGTCTAAAAAATTTAATCATTTAAACTTTCATTATTTAGCACACCTTACCATAACCTTAGAGTCCTTCTGTTCATAGATTAAAACATCAAACTTCAAGTATATGCCTTGTGAAATATTTATAGTTAAAATAAAATGACACCCGGGATATCTTTAAAGCACTCTGGCTGCCTCCTCTCTGCCTCCCCCCAACAAAAGCCCAGATGTTAAAAGGGGATAAATGAAGGTTCAAGCTAAATGGTGGGTATATGATGGCTCATCGGCCATAGGTTTGAAATTTCTCATTAAAAAAAATGGCATTCACTTAAAATAAAAATCAATGTAACTCATATTAAAAAAACTAAAAAAGAATATCATAGATGCAGAAAAAGAATGTGACAAAATCCAGCATCCATTCTTAATTTCAAAAAAAGTTCCCTGAGTTTACTCAGGGAAGTTTCTCAACCTGATAAAGGGCATTTGTGAAAAACTAAACGGAACATCGAAATTCAAAACTTCTCCTCAAAATATACTGTTGAGACTGATAAGACAAGACACCGACCAGAATATTTGCAAATCACATACTCGAGAAAGGACTTGTGCCTAGAATATATAATTCTTATTAAGAAAATAATCCAATAAAGGAATGGGCAAAAAATTTGAACAGATACTTCATCAAAGATATCTGATGGTAAATGAGCACATGAAAATAAAAGCATTATTAGTCATTAAGCAAATGCAAATTCAAACTACAAAAAAAAACAAAAAAAAAAACCAAAAAACCTCTGTAAACACGTAATAGGATCGCTAAAATGAAGACTGGGGGCACCTGCATGGCTCAGTGGGTTGAGCGTCCAACTCCTGATTTTGGCTCAGGTCATGATCTCATAGTGGTGGGATCAAGCCCTGCGCAGGGGCTCCATGCTGAGTGCGGAGCCTGCCTGGGATTCTCTCTCCCTCTCTCTCTGCCCCTCCCTCACTGACGCGTGCTTGCTCTCTCTCAAAATAAATAGACATTAAAAATAAATAAATAAACCCAAACGAAGACTGCCCGCACCAAATGCCGGCAAGGGTGTGGAGCACCTGGAACTCTTCCACACTGCTGGTGGGAGTGCAAAATGGTTACCACCACTTTGGAAAAAGTTCCTGAAAAAGGCAGCCAGCCATTCCACTTGCAGGTATATACCCAAGAGAAAGAATGTATATGTCCACACAGAGACTCGTCACAGCTTTATCTGTAACAGCCAAAAACTGGAATCAATCCAAAAGTCCATCAACCTTTTACAGATCGAGAACAGCTGAGAAAAGTGAAGGCACTTACTCAAGATGATAAGTGAATGCAAAGCAAGGGCCAGAATCTGAACACAGCAGACCTAACATTTACAAAACCAAGAGCTCTCTCCTGGGCAGAGAAGCACATACCGAGATGTATTCCAGGATTACAGCATGATAAATGCTCAACCACCACCGAAGCTGACATCAATTAGGCCAGAGACCAAGCCTGCCGTGGAGTCTGGGGGTGGGGGGTAAGGAGCTAAGAAAGCTTGACTGAACAGTTAGGAGGATCAGAGGATGGATCTGGAGAAGGGGGACCTTAGGTGACCTGCCAGATGAAAGATGTGCGTAGAAGCACCCTCTTCAGAACTTACAGGGGATACAGGCCCTACAACCTCCGCAGCCCAGATTCCACAGGTGTGCCACCTCCTATTCCTTCCAAAACATCCAGTCAGATTCATGTTCAGATACGAAGTAAACGGAAAATACCACTTTAATTCCAGTCGAGGGACTGCCCACCCTACCATGTAGCTGCTGGCAAAAATTCTTTGCCCTCAAGAGAGAAAAATCCCAAATTCCAAAATAGAAGGCAAACGGAGGAGTGAAGAGTTTAAAATATAAATTCTTTGTTTTGATGAGGAGGAACTGAGGCAAAAGGGCCAGAAATAATAAATCAGTGATCAAACAAATGTGGTAGACTAATGAACTTTACCTAGCTAGGGCTATTTGTGTTTCATAGGCAGAAAGAGCAAACATTTTTTTTTTTTTTTATTGCAGCTGCAAGCCCAGGCAGCTGACATGCATATTTACAAAAGGTTTTCCTCCTTTTTCCTTCTTAAAGAAAAAAAAATTCTATACAGAATTCTTACCCAACACATCATTAACTGATTCTATACACGAGCGTATCACTAAAACCATTTTTAAGCATGCTTTTCTAGGATATTAATTATATTACCTCCAAATAAAGATTTCTCCTGTCCAGTCTTGTTGGTAACAATCAAAATATGTTACCAAGTCTCATGACTCACTCTTCCAAATCCCCATTTAACAACACTTCTAAATATCATGACTTTCAAGGGCACCCTCCTAGAGTTTGTTTAACTGATTCCCTGGTCACTACTAGATACAGCCCCAGTTTTTTGCTCCTTAATCCCTTAGGTGGCAAGGACTTTAAGAATCTTATCAAAACTAGTTTTTTTTTTTTGTTTTTTTTTTTTTTAACTTTTACTTATTATTGAGAGACAGAGAAAGACAGAGCATGAGCAGGGGAGGGGCAGAGAGAGGAGGAAACACAGAATCCCAGGCAGGCTCCAGGCTCCGAGCTGTTAGCACAGAGCCCAATGCAGGGCTGGAACTCAAGATCCACGAGATCATGACCTGAGCTGACGGCGGACACTTAACCGACTGAGCCCCCCAGGTGCCCCCAAAAACTAGTTTTCAAAAAGTAGTCGGAGGGCCCAGAGACTCTTTGAAAGAAGTGCAGCCCAGGCAGTTATACCCAATTGGTTCTGGATCCATCCTTAATTCACTCTAACCCAACAGTGCCCTCAAATCTGAAAAATACATGTAGTGTGAAAGATTTCCAAAACTTCCTCAAACATGAACAACAGCTCCAAAAGCTCTTCAACATCATGCTAGTTACAGCTGAAAAAAAATGAACATAAAGACTAAACAAGCTAGATTACACCCAAGCTTCACTTGAATGATCTCTCTTGGTTAAATTAAACCATATGCAGATGCTAGATTAATTAACCTTCAAGGGTATCTGAAGCAAAGTTCAAACAAATTGCCTATACGACAGGCTTGGGCTGCTCAATGTTGTAAATGGGCAAATTAAGAAAAGACTACTTCATATACAATATTTAGAAGCAGGAGGCCTACCTTAAAATTCTGGCCAGTAGTTAAGGAGTTTCATTTCTTCAGAAATAATTTAGCCTCTTTGTGCATCAGGTGACTTACTAATATCAGAATACCACAGCCTACACCTCCCAGGAGTGCTGTGAAGAATAATCTGTGCAATAAAGCTAACTCATCCAATCTGACTTAAGTCCTATCTCACCTATTTTAGAAACCTAGTAAGTTACATTTGGAAATGTAAACCAAAACTATATCTTTAGAAGAGTGACAAAAGAAACTTAAAATCTCTCTCTCTGAAAGTCTATGTGTGATTTTTGCATTGCCTGCCATTATTCAAGGAACAGAAAGGGTTTTCCCAGCCTGAAGTCACTCTGCTGAGATACCTATTCAAACGTTGAGTCACTGGCTTGCTTTCACTTTGAAATTCAAAGTATGTTTCATGACGCAGTATGGAAAGAATTACTTTTAACCTAAAACAAACTTAATTTTAATAGCACGGAATGATTTTCTTACCTTCATGACCTTCTGCTATGTACATACAATGCACCATCTTTCACATATTAGGATTTTGTTTCTTTTTCTCTAAGGACATCAGCCAAGTCAATCTTTGACCAACCCTTTTCTCATTCTACCCACTTTTCTATGAGCTCTGTACAGACTTTGGGGCTTAAAACAAATCAGAAGACCTGTTATCAAGGCTTGGCAATGCCCACCTTTCAAGATCTAGACCTTACCCAGGTTCCCTCCAAGTCTCCAAAGCTGCAGATCACCTGTACAGTAGTATTTGCTCTCTTCTTAGTCTAGGTTCTGCATTCAGGAAAGGCAACCAAGATTCTAGAGTTTGGCCAGAAAATAATTTCTTCCCCATCACAAAAACAGACCTAGACCTAAGCTTGGCTGAAGCGGCAGGATCTGGTTCATAACTCCAGAGGCAGGCCTCCAGACCAGTGTTACTTAAGACAGAAAAATCAGGCTCCTAGGATCTGTTCTAGTCGTAAGGGCAGCCCCAAGCTCCACTCTCTCTAACATCTCTGGTCCTCCACCTTCTCCAGGATGTGACAAGCTTTCTCAGCTTCTCCATACTTCTCTTACCTTTGACCTAAGCATCACAGCCAGATTTCCCCTCATTCTTTCCCCCTTCATAATAGACAGCAAGTGGTCCTTCAAACTGGCCACATGTTCAAAGACTGTTCCTAAATATTCTGGATAGAGGTATCAACTGTAAAGACCTTAGCAACTGAAAAAAAAATTATTCTAAAAAAATCTTTAATCAATTTATAAATATGCAAGTAAACTATTTATGCCTTCAGTAAACTATGTCTAATATTTTATCCTAAATTAAAACGCACTGGGAACGAAAAGAACCTTTAAAAAGTTAATTGCAAGCATTAGCAGCATCTATAAATATATTTATTCTGTACTGTAATGTTCAGCATCAGTATTTCCTTCTCTGCTTTCTTTTAAGCTTCCCTACTCTTCACTCGTAACCACCACCACATACTAGTCACTATCTACCAGGTACTGTTCTAAGTGCTTTTTCTGCATTAATACACGTAAGGTTCTAAACAACTCTTAAGTAGGCAATACTTACTATGCCTATTTACAAATGACAAAACTTAAGCATACAGAGGTTAAGTGAGTTGTAGGAGTCTGTCCAAAGTGGCAATCCCCAAACTGGAACAGAACAGTCCGGCTCTAGAGTGTTGTCTATTAACCACCGTGTTATATACTGCCTTTGAAATCTTCATTATCACATTTATATTAAAATTGCTTGTAAACCACTAGAGGGCATAGATTGTGACCATCCTTTGCAGAGCCACATCCTCAGTACCCTGAAGAAGTCCTGAGAGGCTCATGAATAAATCATTGTTGAGTTCTTCACAGGTGTGCTTTCCCCTCTAGGCTACGCTCCTTTATGGTCAACGAGGAAACTGACACCATGGCTCATCCTTAAAGAGTGCATGACACCTAAGTGAAAATAAAGGAATGTGCAGAAGTTGTTGCGCCACACATTCCTACCAAACACCTGCTGAGAGACAGATCTTCTCCTTAAAGTCTTGAACCTAATTAGGTGAATGAGAAGCCCCTGTTTGAGATAACAATCAGAGCCACCTCTCCAATCCTAACTTTGCAAGCAATCGATAGGTGCCTTAAATAACCTTATAAACTTACTAGCAGGCAGGTAGGTGGCCTAATGTAAAACATTAAGTGAAACGTAAAAGCTGTCCTTCACTACATTAGTACTGCTCCCTTTAAGAGCACTTCTTACTTAAAAAACAAAAACCCAAAGTAGCAGAAGTTTGCATTTGAGTGATTTGCGTTAAAAATAATTACGCTTTTTAGAGAACCCTTGTGAATAAATTCCTCTTACTTCACTCAAAGCACCTAGGAATTTAAAAATTAAGTTTAATTTGGCCAAGGGAAACCACATTAGACGATGCTATGGATTAACTACACAGTGTTTTAAAAGAACAATTGCAGACTGCAACCATCTCTGAGTTACTTACCTAGGTATTAGCCACAGTAAATCTCAGCATCAGGCAGGCTTTCCCCTAAATACACCACAAATTCTACCGGGGTTATCATTTCAACCCAGAACAATTTCCAAATTATCTTCTGATGCTTAGAAAAGCACACACGAAATAAACAAATTCCTTTCTAAATATCAGTTCCTTCCTGACACTATTCTGGAAACAGTATCAAAGTTTTTCTTTTTTTCTTTTTTTTTTTCTTTTTGCTTTTTTAAACAAAAGACTCGACTCTTCTGAAACTCCCCTTCCTCAAAGAAAAGCTGAAATTGTAATATTTAGGGAGGGCTGGGTGATTCGCGAACATTTGCACTAAAGAAATACGCTCTGTTAACCTCGTATCTCCAGCTAAGGCCACACCTTCGAGCCTTCCCGTAATCCACAAATCACAGGGGGGTGTCGAGGCAATCTAAAAACTGTTAGGAGTTGAAGGGAAATTACAGGTATGTAGTCTCCACACCGGCAGAGCCGGGGCAACCAAACCGGGGCGGCAGAACGCGGACCAGGCTCCCATACGGCTGGCCGCTGAGTGATACTTGAGAGCAACTCTAAGTAAACACACCTTCCTTCTCGGAGCCTCTTCCTTCCTGCGGGGAGGCTGGGGTGGGGGTCCGCGGAGGGCCCCCACCGGGAACAAGCACACCCCAAATGCCCATCTCAAATCTGGGCCCCGCCACTTCCTCCTCCCGGAACAGACGCCGAGCGGCCCCCCGAGCCCACGGGCGCCCGGGTTGGGGTGGGGGGGAGATGATGCGAGGGTGGGCGGCGGGACAGAGCCCAAGCTCGGGCGTTAGACAGGGCATCCCTCGCCGCCCGCGGACCCGGCGCACCGTTCCCTCCTCGAAGGGCAATGCTCCCTCAAGCTCGCGGCCCCGGCCGGCCCAGGGCCACGCCTCACCGAGCCCCGTCCCCGCCGGCCGGGCCCAGGCCGCCGCCGCCGCCGCCCGCCCTTCCTTCCCGGCCGCTCCCCGCCTGCCGCCGCCGCCGCGACAGCGAGGCGGGAGCACTCACATCCGTCCGCGTCCTCCTGCAGGTCCTCCTGGAGCAGCGAGAGGTCTGAGCCGAAAGGAGAGAAGAAAGGCCCGGTCAGCGCCCCCGGGACCCGGCGCGCCGCCCCGCCGCCCGCCCTCCCGACCCCGCGGCGCCTCCCCGCGCCGGGACCCCGCGCCGGCCGTGACTACGGGCGGCGGTGGCGGCGGGCGGGCGCGGGGAGGAGGAGGCGCCGCCGCCGCCGCCCGGAGGACAGGGGGCCACGTACCCGCCATCTTGTGGTCGCCCCCTCCTCCTCGGTCTCCCGGGGATCCGGGGCTACATGGAGCGGCGCGAGCCGGGGAGCCGGGGAGCGCGCGCGGGAGTGGCGGCGAGGAGGAGGGACGGGCCGGCGGGGGCGCGCGCGCGCGCGGGGCGGGCCGAGGGCCCGGGCCTGGGCCGCGGGCCGAGCGGCTCCCAGACGCCGGGGGCGGGCGGGCGCCGCGGGCCCCGGGCCTCGCCCCGCCTTGCCCGGCCGCTCCGCGCGGCTCCGGGGCGGCCGGCGCTCCCTCCCCCCGCCTCCCTCGCTCCTGGCCCGGCCCGGCGGCGCGCTCACACCCACGGCCAGAGGCGCCCTCACGCCGAGCGCTGCGACGGGGGCGCGCAAGCTGCCGCTGGCCCGGGACCCTGCGGCGTGTGCCCGGAACCGGGCCCGGGCGGGGCCTCCCGCGGCCCGGCTCGCTTTATTGGGTCACCGGCCTCGCCCACCGCCTCGTCGGCCTCTGCCCTTCTTCGCGGGAGCGCCGTTCGCCGCCCCGCGCCCCCTCCCCAGGGCTGCACGTACGTCGTCGGCGATCCGAGGCCCGGCTGAGGCCGAGGGTCCCACCCTCCGGGTGGAGGAAGCGCCGCCTCCCCGCGCGCAGGGGGCCCTCGCGAAGTGGCTGGTAACAAAGCCCGGGGCCCGGCTGCACGGTGGTTGAGTGACAAAGTCATCGTGGTGCAGCCCGCTTTCCCACCCAGGCGCGGTTAAGGCTGAAGCACAGGTTATTGCCCCCGTGTCCTGCCCATCCTTCGCTGACAAAGCGGGAAATGCTCCAGCAGGAGCGCAGGCAGGCCTGGGTTCAGATCTCCATTCTGCCGTTTAACTTAGGTGTGTAACCCGTCTGTATATGAAGGATGATGCCTGCCCCAGGAATTTTGGGATTAGTAAAAAATGTAAGGAACCCAGAGAGTACTTCCTATCTAGGAGATGCTCGATGAAGGGGGCCTATGATTAGCTTTTCTTTCTTTAGCTTAAATAATCTTGCTAGCACTTGAGGTGTATGCCTGAAATCACTATTACAAGTTTTATTATTCCCGATTTTTTTTAAACGTGTGTTAATTGATTAGCTTAAGTGCAAAGTGGAGGCTGAATCCAGGTTTTCTGACTCCGTTTCACACTGCCCTATCTTCAAGACTCTAAATCTATCTCCTACCCCACCTAAGACCTCCAAACTGGTAATCTCCAGAAGTGGAGAGCAAAACACCCAATTGTTTAATTGATACCATACTGGCAGGTCTGGTTTCTTGGAGAGGAGAGGAAATGCCTCTTGTCAGCTTGTGCCTTTCCACAACGTGGTCTTTAACCAAGGACACTATGAAGTTGACACTTAAACTCCACAGATTTGAGCTGTATGTAGAATTTTTTAAAAAATTATATTGGAAAAATTTTTGGAGATTTGCAACGATTTGAGAAAACTCAAACAGCATAGCCTAGAAATACCAGAAAAAGAAAAAGATATTATTGTAAGCATGCAGTATATAATACATATTATATACGAGTAAACTATGTTATGGGTAAGGCTTCCAATCAACAGTAAGCTATAAATAAGTTTGGAGGAGTCAAAAGTCTTATGGAGACTTTTCAATGCAGGCCCGTGGGCATCCTATCCCATTGTATTGGTATGTAATGCCACTGAGAATCAGACTAAGGATCAGATCGATTCTCTGAAATCCATAATTCTGTGTAATAAACTGGGTTCTACAGAGCTATTCCAAAAACTTGCCTCTCAGGTATTACAAGATGGAACACATCGTGTGGTATGTATTACATTTCTAAAAGCAACAAAAATCAGACAATCTAATTTTCTCATGTATAGAATCATTAAAACTGAAGGCCAAACTCATAACCTATTTCTTTCTTTCCCTTGCAGAATGCCCTTATGTGAGTTCAGCTGACACTAATTCTCCAAATGACAGAAATTCACAAACTATCAACAGAAACCAGTCCCAATTGACTCAGTCCATGACAGTCCTGCCCTACTTATGGATGTTACTCTTGTTGACACTTACCATTTTAGCAATTTCTGGATAGAAAGGAGGAGGTGAGGATTTTGCTCTTTGCACTAACTGGTGATCTTGTAACACCACAAAATCTACAGAGTGCCAGCTATACTTAAGCCACTGGGTATACAAAGATGAAGAAAGCTATCTGGACAATCTACCCAGAAGTTAGATTTATAATTCTCAGGGATGGTGATAAGATAGGGATTGTGTACCAATTGCTAGCCTGGGATATGAAAAGACAAACTCTGCCTTTGGTAGCTAGGCCTCCGTAAGCTTTATCTCACTATCCTCTGGGAAGGCAGCAAAGGAGGAGGGTCTGTGTAATGTTGGTGTTCTTTAAGAACTATGCATTTATAATCCTACCTGCTTTACGTGTTACTACAGGTCCTTTCAGGCACTATCGTCTTTGGACATTTCAGTGAAGATTTTCTTATTCACAGTTCAGCACAAGTACATGTTTTTTACATTTGATTTTTCTCTCCTTTCTTAAAGTTCAATGGTTTTTAAACCAGCATTTATAAAATTCACTCTGTTCCCTCCTTATAAAAAAATGATATTTAAACAAAGAATAGCACTCATTTTTCTCTATACCCTTACCCCGATGTCAGCTATAATGCCGTCTGTGGTTTCTGGAAGCTGTATGTTGTTTAGTGGTCATAGCACAACACAGGGTATAAATTCTGAATCTGTTTCGCCACTGAAATCTGTAAAATAGAGGGAATTGTCACAAGTCAATTTTATTTATTTATTTTATGTAATCTCTATACCCAACATGGGTCTAGAACTCACAACCCCGAGGTCAAGAGCCACGTGTTCCCCTGACTGAGCCAGCCAGGCACCCCACAAGTCAATTTGTTAAAAAGTATTATCCAACTATGTGGCTACGAAGGCCTGAATTTTTCAGAGTAAGTCTTCTTTCAAATGCTAGTGAAAACTTCCATGAGTTGCCAAGAAGCCTTGGAAAGTGATGTATTTGGCTCTTCAAAACCAAACAATAAATTTCATGGGGAAAAGATTGCCAATAAAAAAACCCTATCTGGGGCGCCCGAGTGGCTGTCTGTTAAGCGTCCGACTTTGGCTCAGGTCATTATCTAGCAGTTGGTGAATCCGAGCCCCGCATCAGGCTCTGTGCTGACACTCAGAGCCTGGAGCCTGCTTTGGATTCTGCGTCTCCCTCTCTCTCTGTCCCTCCCCCACTCATACTCTGTCTCTCTCTCTCTCTCAAAAATAAATAAACATCTAAAAAACATTAAAAAAAACCTACCTGGCATTGCTTAATGCTATTCCATTTATTAATTTTTGTATTGGTAATCGAACTATTTACTTTTTTCTTTGGAATTATCACTTCTGTGGTCATTCTTGAAGCTGAAAATAGAGAAAAGGCAGATCTATCAGTTATTGTTTTGAATAATAAAAAATCTGTTTGAAAGTGGAAAAATACGAGAATGTGCTTTTTAAACAGATTTTTAACATTCATTTTTATTCATCTCTGTGTTTTTTGGAGCCAGGTTGGTGAGATGTCCCTCTACAGACTGCCATTCCCAAGTAAAAAGCACAAACATTTTCCACTTTCAAAAAAATGATTGCCAGTCTCCTACCAAAAGCCTTCTTTCCGTATTTTGGTAAATTGTATGAAGGTGAGTATTTGTGTAAAATTTTTCTTTTTTTTCCTTGCCTCTCCTGGCCCCCTTTAAAGCTCCGTGTCAAGGTGACATTCCAAAAGGTGAAATCTTAGCCTTTCCTAGATCTTTCATAGTTTGGTTTTGTCTTTCAAAGACATTGGCTGTCTTTTTACTCACATCAGCTGAAGATGTTTTCTCAGACCATCCTAAAAAAGAAAGAAAGAATAGAGGGGAAAATAGCTACAGAACTGAGCCCCATCCAAGTCACCCCTGTTCAGGCCATTCTTTGTTTTTAAGAGTTGAAGGCTGCCTGTAGAATGCGGCAGAACGTAAGCTCTGTCCCACAGTCAGCCTCTGCTGCAAGCTTCTTACCATCGGCTTGTTCTGAGCAGAATAGAGCATCCTGTTAGAACCACCACTGTAAACCAAGTATAAAGGAAAACAAACCCCCTGTTTCTTATCCACCACGTGAGGTGCTCTGCTGTTTTCCACATTAGCAGATCCAAAAGGATTCTCCACTGACAGTGTTGTAGTTATTCCAGCTGCGGTATGGTACGGCACCCTCTAAGGTTTGTTTCACAAAGTTTAACTTTATTGTCAAAACTAAGAGGTGAAAGTGACAAGCAATAAATCCATTAAAACAGCAGTGTTAATTTTCTCTGTGCCTTTCTCTTAAAACGCAGAAAACGTTAGTTGCAATTCAAAGCAAGGGGGAAGAGCCTACCCCCATACAGTATGGGGTGCTGATGAAATGTTTATTATTTTAAATCTGGATGGATGAGTCAAGTGGAACCGGGAAGAGAACACAGGTAAACCACATATTGAAACCCAGATGAACTCAGCGATTAAACCATACCCTGATTCTAAGGTCACTTCATGGTAATGCTGCCCCGTGGTTCTAGGGTTCAGAAGAAATTGCTTCCGTTCTCATTTCACTTCTGTGTAATTCTTTGTAACCAAATTGCTCGTGTTCCTGGTCTTTGATTCCTTCATCTGATAAAAAATAAATTAAAACATTAGCACAATGCCACAATACAATTTATGCACATGATAGCTAATACATTTTTTAACTTTTGATTTTGAAATAATTACAGATTTACAGGAAGTGGCAAAGAACGTACAGGGAGGTACTATGTACCTTCCCCCCACTTCCCCCAGTGGTAATATAGTACATTTGGAAACATTTTTGAGATATATGCATCAGGCATTATACAGAGTGCTTTTTTTTTTTTTTTTGAAGTTTATTTATTTTGTAAGCGAGAGGCAGAGAGAGAGGGAGAATCCCAAGCAGGCTTGGTGCCAGCATAAAGCCCAACTCAGGGCTCTATCTCAGGAACCATGAGATCATGACCTGAGCTGAGATCAAGAGTCAGTCGCTTAACCGACTGAGCCACCCCGGAGCCCTGATGCTGAGTGTTTTTATGTACTTCCTGATTTAATCCTTAAAACAATCTAATGAAGTAGGTATTGATATTACCATTTTTAAAATAATAGAAACCAAAGCTCAAAGAGGTTAGGTAATTTGTCAAAAGTCAGATCACAAATGGAGCTAGAATTCAAACATTGGAATCCCCATTCTAACAGCATTTTGTATATATCATCATGCTCATGACTTTTCCATCAAAACTGTTCCTCAGCCAATTTCTCTGGCATCAGGGAAGCCTCCGTCCTTTTCCGTGTACAGTCTTGCCAACTAGGCCATCACTATTCCCTGCTGGTTTAAGCACTGAAACTAAGATCACCTTTTCACTCTTTTCTCACATAACATCCTGACCAAAGTATTAACCGCTTCACAACCATATTAGCAACTTTCTAACTAGGCTTTTTCAATTTACTCTGACCAAGGATGAAAAAATTTTCTTTCTAATATTTCGCAGCATCTTCCCAGTAACTAGACTTGTTGTGGCGATCAGTTTGCAATGTGTACAAATGTCTGATCACTGTGTTGTACACCTGAAACTGATATAATATTGTATATCAATTACCTCAATTAAAAAAACTATATAGGGGCGCCTGGGTGGCTCGGTCGGTTAAGTGGCCGACTTCGGCTCAGGTCATGATCTCGCCGCCCATGAGTTCGAGCCCCGCGTCGGGCTCTGTGCTGACAGCTCAGAGCCTGGAGCCTGTTTCGGATTCTGTGTCTCCCTCTCTCTGACCCTCCCCTGTTCATGCTCTGTCTCTCCCTGTCTCAAAAATAAATAAAACGTTAAAAAAAAATATATATATATATATATAGTCTTTATACCAAATGCCCTTTGCTTCATTAGCTACCATTTACCACCATTTAACTCTACTGTTTTAAGCCAAGTTAACCTGGGTTAAGACAATCTTGAACTCAGGTGCCAAGTCATTTCTCCTTCGAACTATGTTCTTGTTTGTTTCTTTTTTGTTTGTTTTTGTTGTTGCTGTTGGGAAGAGAGGGGGAGGGAGAGATTAAATCTCTTTGTGACATTTCTTCTTTTTGATTTTTCCGCTTATAAAAATACATGTATAAAAATCCAAAACAATAGAAAGAAAAAATGAGAATTGCCGAAAATCTCCCAATTCAGATATCACACTACAGAACATTAGTATATGTTTACTACTTTTTAAAAAAATTTTGTTAATGTTTATTTATTTTTGAGAGAGAGAGAGAGAGAGAGAGACAGAGCATGAGTGGGGAGGGGCAGAGAGAAAGGGAGACACAGAATCTGAAGCAGGCTCCAGGTTCTGAGCTGTCAGCACAGAGCCCGACGCGGGGCCCGAACCCACGGACTGTGAGATCATGACCTGAGCCGAAGTTGGACACTCAACCAACTGAGCCACCCAGGTATCCCCTTTTACCTCCTTTTTTAAGCTTTCAAGATCCCACATAAAAAATTTTAAACACCTTTATCAAGGTATAAATTACATACTATAAAATTGACCCATGAAAGCGTACAGTTCAATTGTTTTGAGAATATTCATAGAGTTGTACTGCCATCACCACATCTAGTTTGAGAACTTGTCACCCTCAAAAGAAACATACCCATTAATAGTCACTCTCTATTACTCCCCCCACCTACCCCGCCCTAGGAAAGCACTAATCTATTTTCGTCTGGATGGATTTACCTGTTCTGGACGTTCCATATAAATGGATTCATAAGATATGTGGTCTTTTGTGACTGGCTTCTTTCACTGAGCATAATGTTTTCAAGCTTCATCTATGTTGTAGCATATATCAGTATTCCATCCTTTTTTATGAATGAATAATATCTTATTATAGAGATATACAATTTTATTTGTCCACTCATTAGTTGATGCACATTGGGTTATTTCTACCTTTTAGCTATTATGAGTAATGCTGCTATAAACATTTATGTACAAGTTTTTGTGTAGATTTATGATTTCAGTTCATTTGGATATATACCTAGGACTGGCATTGCTGGATCACATGATAACTCTCTCTTTAGTATCTTGAATTGCCAGCTGCTGTCCAAAGCAGCCACACCATTTTATATTCTCATCAGTAATGTATGAGAGTTCCAATTTCTCCACGTTTTCCTACATAAAACGTGCCTCTTCCAAAGTAAAACTGTCATTATTGATAAATGATGTGATCGTATATGTGGAAAATATAAGAATCCACAAATAAACTATTAAGAAGTAAATTTAGCAAAGTCACTGGACACAAGGTCTATTCTACATGTGTCAGTGCCCAATAATTATATATAGAATTTAAAATTTTAGTACCATTTACAACAGCATTTAAAAAGTCAAATCTCAGGGACACCTGGGTGGCTCAGTCAGTTAAGTGTCCATCACTTGATTTCGGTTCAGGTCATGATCTAAAGGTTGTGAGATCAGGCTCCATACCCAGCACGGAACCTGCTTGGGATTCCCTCCTTCTCCCTCTGTCCCTCCCCAGCTCACGCAGGCTTGCTCTCTCTCTGTCAAAAAAAAAAAAAAAAAGTCAGATCTTAGAAATGAATCTAATGAAAGAGATGCAGGACTATTACATACAAAACTAGAAAACATTATTAAGGGAAATCTATTAAGTTATTAAGTAAAATGTAAGGCTACATTAAGGCCATGGATTAGAAAACTCAATTTTGTGAAGATGTCAATTACATTAGATTCAATTAATTCCCAATCAAAATCTGAGTAGTGTGTGTGTGAGTGTGTGTGTGTGCGCATGTGTATCAACAGTCTGATTTATAATGTCTATGTGGAAATGCAAAGGGCCAAGATGAGAATAGCCAATAATTTTGAAGGATAACAATGAAAGGAGAGAAACCTCCTTCACTGTATATCCAGACGTATATTAAAGCTACAAAAATGAAGCATGTGTAGTGTTGGGTGGACATAACAAATAGACCAATAAAATAAAGAGTCCAAACACAGCCCCACACATGTCTGGACGCCTGATTTACGACAGCAGCAGCAATGGCGAGTAGTAAGAGAAGGACAAAAGTAACACTGTGGGGTTGTAATGGAAAGCTGATGCAGAGTCAATGGGGGGGTCATGTGGGGGCAAAAAAAATGAAGCTTGACCCCTACCTCACTATATACACAAAAACCAATTCCAGAGGGACTGAGATACAAATATGAAAGGTAAAACAATAAAGCTTGAAAAGATCTCAAAAAACTATCTTTTTGGCCTTGGGATAGGGGATGATTACTTAAACAGGCCCAATCACATTGACCATGAGAGCAAAAGATAAATTGGATTCTCTTAGAAGTTCTATATCCATTTAAAATAAAGGAGGGGGTGGGGGTGCCTAGGTGGCTCAGTTGGTTAAGCTTCCAACTCTTGATTTCTGCCCAGGTCATGATCTCACGGTTCATGAGTACCTTGTATTGGGCTCTTCGCTGATGGTGCAGAGCCTGCCTTGTGACTCTCTCTCTCTCTCTCTCTCAATCTGTCCCCACCCCTGCCCCTTCAGCACTCTCTCCCTCAAAATAAATAAACTTAAAAAAAAAAAAGAAGTTCTCTTATCCAAAGACACTATTAGGAGAGGGAAAACACATGCTATAAAGTAGAAGATAGTATAAATACAAAGATACACAAAGAAAGTAAGATAAACAAAGAAAGATTTACAAAGAACTACACAAATCAATAAGGAAAGGACAATCTGGGAAAATGGGCAATAGATTAGGGCCATTCCACATGGCTAAGAAACATATGAAAAAGCGCTTAATATAATTTTTTTGTCAGGGAAATATAAATTAAAATCACCCACCAGAATAGTGAAGAGCTTGAAAGATAATACCAAATATTGTTGAGGATGTGGAGTCTGTTAATTTTCTATTGATGCTTTAACAAACTACCGTAAATGCAGTGACTTAAAGCAATTCGAATTTATTATCTTACAGTTCTGTGGGTCTGAGGTCTGACACAAGTCTCACTGAGCTATATCAAGGTTTCATTTAACAGGGCTGCATTCCTTTCTAGAGGCTCTAGAGGCAAATTCGTTTCCTTGCCTTTTTTAGCTTCTGGAAACTTCCATGTTTCTTGGCTCTTGTCTCTTTACCTTCACCTTCATAGCCAGCAACATTACTGTGCTTTGACCATCCCTCCATGGTCACATCCCCTCTGACTCTCTTCTTCCTCTCTCTCCCACATTTAAGGACTCATGGGATGACATTGGGCCCACCTGTATAATCCAGGATAATCCCTCTCTGTCAAGATTTTTAATTTAGTCACAACTGCAAAGTCCCTTTTGCCACGTAAGGTAACGTATTCACAGGTTCTGGGAAGTAGGATGTGGACCTCTTTGCAGGCGGAACATTATTCTGTCTACCACATAGAGCAACACAACTTTCATACAATGCCCTTGGGAATGTAAATGAGTTCAACCACTTTAGAAAATATTTGGCAATATTTACTAAAGCCAAACACAGGCAGAACCTATGATCCAGCAATTCCACTCCAAAAGGTAGGTACACATTATGCACACCATTATTTGTAAAAACTTCCAAACCAGAAAAAAAAAATCCAAGTGTCCTTTAACATTCAGGATGGATACTTAAAATTGTGGTCTATTCATATCGTGGAATATTATATAGCAGCAAAAATAAATGAGCAACTGTCACATATTGCAAAATGAATGACTCTCACGGGTGTAGCATTAACTGATAGAAGCCAGATGCTGAAGAATACATTCTGTATGATTCCATCTGTTTGAAATTTAAAAACAGGCAAAACTAATCTTTGATGTCAGAAGTCAGTTTAGAGGTTAATGGGGGGGGGGGTGTTGCGGGGGAGGGGATGGGTGGATATGATAGAAAGAGGACTTGAGCAGGGCTTCTGGGAGTTAGAAGCCTTCCATCTCTTAACTTGAGTGAAGGTTGCGCATGTGTGAACTCTGCGATAATTTTTCATGTATCTTATGATCTGAGCATTTTTTTTCTGATTGCATGTTTTACTTTTATTTTATAAAGTTTTATTAAGCATGCAAAGTGAATATACTTAACTAAAAATATACTCAATATACTTAATATGTGTGAATATACTTAACTAATATATTACTAAGTTGTACATTTCAAAATGGTTAAGATGATAAATTTAGGGGCTGCTGGTTGACTCAGTAGAGCATACGACCCTTGATCTTGGGGTTGTAAGTTCAAGCCCCATGCTGGGTGTAGAGATTGCTTAAAAAAATAAAATCTTAAAAAAATAATTACTAAGGAAATAAATGGTCATCTTCCAGAAAATCTGTGTGACAAAATCTAATCCAGCACTCAAAGAATTTCAAACACTGAATTTTTCTTTATCATCTTTAGGGAGAAATGAAGGGGAGGAGAAGGGGGATGGGGAGGGGAATGGCAGGGAGAGGAGGAGGAGGAAGAGGGGGCAGAGGAGGAGGAGGAGGAAATGTTTACCTAAGTCAATTTGATTAT
Organism: Panthera tigris; assembly: GCF_018350195.1. Taxonomy (NCBI): domain Eukaryota; kingdom Metazoa; phylum Chordata; class Mammalia; order Carnivora; family Felidae; genus Panthera; species Panthera tigris. The sequence continues at coordinate 34,844,478 of NC_056671.1, read as the reverse complement.
GTGGTAATTATTTTGCTTTATCAAGCAAAGCGTCCTTCTGTGAGCAAGGTAAGCTTTGCCTCTCCCCAGGCAAATTAAAGAAGCCAGTATATACCCTTTGCTTTAGTCCCACCTATCTTTTCTCTCTCATCCTTCCATTTCTTCTCTCCCCTGTTAAGTCTTCGACTCTGCTTTCCTAGGCTGCAGTTTGTGGTTCTCAGTCTCCTTCCTGCACCTCTGAGCCCCTGGTGCCTAAAGCACTGGTGAAAGTCCCCAGGCCTGAACTTGAGAGAACAGGACGTCTGAAGCCAATCATGGGACGGTCCCTCCATCTCCACAGTGACTCGCACACACCCAGGCAGCATGGTGGTCAGTAGGGCCCAGGCTCCAGGATCCTGGCTCTGCCACTCCACGTCTGTGGATTTGCGACAACTGCCTCACCTCCTCCTGATTTGGGTTCCATGTCTGTGAAATGGCCATGATAAAACAAAAGTGCCGTTCTCATGGGCCGTTGTGAGGACTGGAGGAGTTAGTGCCTGTAAAATGCAGAGACAGTGGCTGGCAGATGGTAAGCACTCAGTAAGTAAACCTAACAGAGAACTTATTAAAGAATCATCCATTCTGAGCATCCAAAATTACTGACTAAGGAGTACCGTTAGTAGATCTAGCTGAATTCCAATAAACTTGGCCTCTGATTGCTTTCTATTTTCAGCTGTCACTGCTTCAGAGCCTGGAAACGACAGCCCCCCAAAGTAATGGTACTTAGGATGGACTAAGATCCCCATGCTCACAGAGCTCTCATTTCTATCTTTCAGCTATTTTAGAAATAAATAATGCATATATTAGGGATGTAATGGCCCTTGGCTTGAGCCTTGGTGCTCGGCCCAACTCTGCTATTTAACTTCAGCTTTGCTTTCAGCCTTTGGAAGGCCAAACAACCCAGTGATTCCTGAGCGACATTTCTAGAATCCCTGAGAGGCTGCTGCTCAATGATCAAGTACACGCACAGCTTCCCAAAGCATCTAATCAGTGTGACAGTGTCGATAATCGGAATAACTGTGGTATGGATGTGTTGTTATTATCTGAAGATACTCTTTCAAATATAATTAAGCATTCTAAATATAACTTGAAGGAAAATCTCCTTACGGACTTCCCACGTTCGAATTCTGCCAATCAAAAGTGCTACATAAACTTATAATTGCCAGAGTAAATGCTGCAATATTAATTAATATTGTGAAATCTTTCCTCTAAAAGAAAGTGTTTTAAAAATAAATAAAGACAGTGTTTTAGAGAGTTTATTTTATTTAAAAAAAATTTAAAAAAAAATTTTTTTAACGTTTATTTATTTTTGAGACAGAGAGAGACAGAGCATGAACAGGAGAGGGGCAGAGAGAGAGACACACACAGAATCTGAAACAGGCTCCAGGCTCTGAGCTGTCAGCACAGAGCCCGACGCAAGGCTCGAACTCACGGACCGCGAGATCATGACCTGAGCTGAAGTCGGACGCTTAACTGACTGAGCCACCCAGGCGCCCCTAAAAAAATTTTTAATGTTTATTTTATTTTTGAGGGAGAGAGAGAGAGAGAGAGAGAGAGACAGAGTGCGAGCGGGGGAGGGGCAGAGAGAGAGGGAGACACAGAATCTGAAGTAAGCTCCAGGCTTCTGAGCTATCAGCACAGAGCCCAACGCAGAGCTGGAACCCACAAGCCGTGACATCATGACCTGAGCCAAAGTTGGACACTTAACCAACTGAGCCACCCAGGAGCCCCTAGAGAGTTAATTTTAGAAAGAACATTGTATATTTTGGAGCCAAAATTTTTTATAAAAATTTAATTACTAACATAAGGTAATAGAAGAATGATTATATCATGATTCCAATATTTTCAGAATTGTTTGTCTCGATTCTATCACTAATCAAAATAATCTGTAACAACTGCATTTGATTTAGGTTTTAAAAACTTCTCCTTAAGCCCAGAGTCTTTTTTTTTTTAATTTTTTTTTAACATTTATTTATTTTTGAGACAGAGATAGAGCATGAACGGGGGAGGGTCAGAGAGAGAGGGAGACACAGAATCTGAAACAGGCTCCAGGCTCTGAGCCATCAGCACAGAGCCCGACACGGGGCTCGAACTCACGGACCGCGAGATTATGACCTGAGCTGAAGTCGGACGCTTAACCGACTGACCCACCCAGGCGCCCCAAGCCCAGAGTCTTTAAAAAAAAAAAGTTCTGTGTGAAAATCCCTTGTATCTTCTGAGAGTGATATAAAAATCATGTCAACTTTGCCACCTCATTTCCACAAGGAAAAAAAAAATTCCAAAACAACATACAATAACTTCATGATAAACTATCCTTGATCCAAATAGATACACTAAAATGTGTCAACAGTAGAAAAGAAGAATTAGAGAAAAACTAGGTATCCCGAATACATTTTGTTCCTTCTAATAAACTTAAAAATAGATGCTGTAAGAACATTTAGAAGAAAACAATTCTTTATAGATTTGAGCCCGTAGAAACTAAACATTAAAATATAAAGCTTGCCAAATGTTTGCTGCGGTGTGACAACCATTTTTTGGTAATTAAAGATATAATGTATTTATGACATTTTCCTGGGTACACAGCTCCTTTGAGAAAAGTCAGGACTGAAAACTGAATTCTGTTCTGCCATGCATAAAAGATTGACGCCATGTGTTCAATGCGCTGGTGACAGTCTAGTCTCAGGAATATGCAATGAAATGACTACAAAGTTGTCACAGATGACAACATTGACTAATTTCGTTCCTACGCTAAAGTGTCAAACTTTAAAATATTGGTTACTAAAATATTGAAGGGTAAAATTATAATCTTAATTAAATTTTTGATAACATGTCACTGATTTTTATACTTCAGAAGTTTAATCTGTGATGGTGATATTCAGCTTCTGTTTCAGCTTTGAGTGAGTTTGGAGCTCTCCCCGCTTTGGCTGAATATGGTTTTTAAGATTGGGTTATTTGGTGTTTTGCCATGATATGTATTCAGTGTGGTGGCCAAATGTAGGCAATGAAGAAATATGCATATTTCCATGCATGTAATTTGACTTGCCTACAGTTTCTTTTGATTTTTCCTCACTATGTCCCAAATCAATATGGGTTGATAAGGGACACTAGCCTGTAACAAGATGAAAATATTTTCTATATATATTTAAGAACTCTAAGAAATGAGTTCCCCCGAATTACAGTAAAAATTATTTTATCTATTTAATGGGCAAAGGACTTGAATAGAACTTTCCCCCCAAAAGATACAAATGGCCAACAAGCACATGAAGAGATGCTCATTATCACTAAGTATTAGGGAAGTACAAGCCAAAACCTCATGATATATCACTTCATACCCATTAGAATGGTTATTATTCGAAAAAAAGAAAAAGAAAAAAGGACAAGCATTGGCAAGGATGTGGAGAAACTGGAACCCTCGGGCGTTGTTGGCGAGAATTAAAAGGGCGCAGCTGCTGTGGAAAAAAGTATGGTAGTTCAACAAATTCAACATAGAATTACCATACAATCTGGCAGTACCCAAAAGCATTGAAAGCAGAGACTCAAACAGATATTTGCACACCTATATTCATAGTAGCATTATTCACAATAGCCAAAAAGTAGAAGTAGCCCAAGTGTCCCCTAATGGAGGAATAGACAAACAAAATGTGGTACACACACACACACACACACACACCCACACCCTCATATCCTGGCCCCACACACAATCTGGGTGACTCAGTCAGTTAAGCGTCCGACTTCGGTTCAGGTCATGATCTCATGGCTCATGGGTTCGAGCCCCGCATCGGGCTCTGTGCTGACAGCTCGGAGCCTGGAGCCTGCTTCTGGATTCTGTGTCTCCCTCTCTCTCTACCTCTCCCCTTCTTGTGCTCTCTCTCTGTCTCTCAAAAACAAACAAAAATGTTTCAAAAAATTAAAAAAAAAAAAAAAGGAAGGACATTCTGACACAGGCTACAACATGATGAAACTTGAGGCCACTGTTCGAGGTGAAATAAACCAATCACAGAAGAACAAATGCTGTACGATTCCACTTATATGAGGGACCTAGAAGCAGAGTCAGAAAACAGAATGGTGGTGCCAGGGCTTGGGGGGGAGAGGGAAATGGGGAGTTAGTATTTCATGGTAGAGACTTTCAGTTCGGGAAGATGAGAAAGTTCTGGAGATGGATAGTAGTGATGGTTGCACAACAATGTGAATCTGCTTAATGCCAGTGAGTTACATACTTTAAAATGGTATATTTCATGTGACGTATATTGCACTGAAGTAAAAAGTGTTTTGTATTTAAAAATGTACATGTTATACATGCTTATTTGACTACAATGGGCAGGGCGAGGACAAGTTTCTCCAGAAGAAGTAAAGGGGGAAAAGAATATTGATCAAGGTGCTTTGACTTTGCAGATAAAGCATTTTCCTAGTGCACCAGTAGGAAGTGGAAAGAGGCATTTCTTTGAAAGATCTAATGTCCTCCCCCCTCCACCCTAGCCAGTGGGCCAGGGCCCAGGATTGGGAGCCAAGCTGGGACAAATACACCACTTTACGTGGTCCAGGATCAGGAGGTCTTGGGAGGATACACTCTAGAGCTTTCAAGTCCCAGGGTGAAAAACTGGGCACATGCCAAGCTCCCATGGGCCTCGACTGGGTCAAGGGGAGAGCGAATTAAACCCGGAACTGGATGGGAAATGGCAAAACGAGAGGTAACAGGCCCGACCACATCTGTGCTATAGGTCGACGTATCACTTGACTTTTGCATCATCCTAGAAATGCGGAAGATACCGCCGTCAATCCTTGGAATGCAGCTGGGGTGCTGAGTAAAAAGGACCTCATCAAGCATTCAAATGGTTAGGCATGTCAGACAGGTTGTTTCTTATTACCTATAGTCCTATATTCGGATGCCATTCATCTTAGTGATGGATAGAGTCGCTGATCATTGATCCAACTGGAAAAGCATGTGGAGCACCTAACAGCTGCTAGTGCATGACCGTTAGGCGTACTTAGCGCGTTTAGGGAGCAGGGCTGCCCTGGAGGCTGTATGGATCCCATGAAAGCGGAGCCTGGGAAAGGCCCAGTCTCCCCTGTTCCCAGTCTTCATCCCCTCGGCTTGTCACTGGAGTCTTCCTTCCCGACTTCCCTCTGGACGGATTACCCGCTGGTCATGGCTTTGTAAGTCACCTCTCCAGGATGCTGCGTCTTGGCTCTATGCAGGGCTCCGGACCCAGGCTCTGAAACACCATATACTAATCCAGACCAGCATGCCCGGGACCCCACTTACCCTTCCAGGACAGGATTTAGCATCATTTTTCTGGTCGAATAGCACGAGCGCTCACCTTTATCTCAATTTATTCTCAGGAAGTCCTGGCTTCAGATGGAGGCAGATGTCCAAGCACTCGGCTACTACGTAAGTGTCATTCACTCATTCAGAAAAATACTCAGTGCCTTCCGTATGCCTCGGTGATAGGGTCCTGTAGGAAAAACGTGTTCAAGGAGCTCACAGTATAGGGACAATAAAGAGTAAAACAATTGTAATGAAGTGCATTAAGCGCTTTGATGGAAGGTGGCAGAAGGTGGGCTGGGAACAGCCGGGGTGAATTCGAAGAGCCTGGGCCAACAAACTGCTTGCTCAGAGGTCACAAGTGAAGCAGGCCCCTGCAGCGGTGCTCCGGCTTATACATTAAAGAGCAGTCAATGAGGCAATGTGGTTGCCCCCATTTTACAGAGGAGGAAAGTGAAGCTGGGAGACCCTTCGTAAGTAGCCCGAGGTCTTGTTGGCTGTACTATCCAGGTCCTCGAGTACAACTGGCATTGGTCACTCCTCCAGGAGAGCATTGCCTGGTTCATAAGGGCAGTATCACGTCTTCCTGCCTCTCCCGACAAATAAGACGTGGAAAATAACCCACCTTTCTTTCGGATTCCCCCAAGATTTCAAGCTCGGAGGTCAACAGAGAGCTGTAGCTATACCAAAGTTACACAGTTTCTCAGAGTCACATATTTTAAAATTATTTTTAATGTTTTATTTAATTTTGAGAGAGAGAGACAGAGCAGGGAGGGGCAGAGAGAGAGGGAGACACAGAATCCGAAGCAGGCTCCAGGCTCCGAGCTATCAGCACAGAGCCCGACGCGGGGCTCGAACTCATGAACCGTGAGATCATGACCTGAGCCGAAGTCGGACACTTTAACGGACTGAGCCACCCGGGCGCCCCTAAAGGACATTTAATAACTATGCCTGCCTGAGTGCAGAACCGCCAAGTGCCCAATAAAAGAAGCCTTTTTCCTTGCCTTTTGCGGCTTACAAAACCCCTTTATAAGCTATCTCACTTGTTGATTGAAACAGTGCTGTGAGATCAAAGGCCAGGTGATCTGCCAAATTATGGAGGATGGGCCTGAAGCTAATTAATTAATTTAAAAGAGGTGCTTTATTTTATTTTTTTAGTATAATTTATTGTCAAATGAGGTACTTTATTTTAGAGTAGGCTTAAACATTATAAAGTAGGTACACAGGCAACGCTGAAGAAACAAGGAACCTCGTAATGTTGAATTTTTAATAATTGTCATTCTTTTTATTAAAACTTTTTAAAATTTTTTTAGAGAGCGAGAGACAGAGCGCAAGCTAGAGAGAGGGGCCGAGGGAGAGAGAAATTTATATAGTCTCCATGTTCAGCATGAAGCCTGACACGGGGCTCAATCTCCACGACCCTGGGATTATGACCTGAGCCAAAGTCAAAAGTCCAACGTTCAGCTGAGCCACTGAGGCACCCCAAAGAATTGTCACTTCTAATTTTCAATCTCTATTTAAATAGTGCACATGGCCCCATTTATGCATATACTATTTTAGCATGATTGCCACCAACGTGCTATCACATCTGCCTTAGTCCAGAGGACTCGCACAAGAATGCGTGAACAATTTTTGGAGCATATTCACTTAAATTGTATTTGTTGACTAAAGAGATGTTTATTTCAGAACATAACGGATTCCAACAAGCATGAGATTGAGAAAATTATGTAACTGACATGCTTTAGTTGACCATGAATTCAAAATTTTTAGTGTTTATTTTTGAGAGAGAGAGAGAGAGAGAGAGCGCACAAGCGGGAGAGGGGCAACGAGGGAGGGGGACACAGAATCTGAAGCAGGCTCCAGGCTCCGAGCTGTCAGCACAGAGCCCAACACAGGGCTCGAACTCACGAGCTGCAAGATCATGACCTGAGCTGAAGCCAGACGCCCAACCCAATGATCCATCCAGGTGCCCTAGATGACCATGAATTCAGTCGACCCCCTTGGGTTAGGTAGTTTAGCTGTCTGCTGAGCAAGTTGCATCATCCTTATAACAGTGGTTCTCAAACTGTAATTTGCTTGGGAATACATGAGAAGGCCTTTCAAAGCAGACTCCTGTACCCTACCTCAATTTAGCAGGTCTAGGGTCAGCCTGAGAATTCCCATTTCTTTTTTTTTTTTTTTTTTTTTTAATTTTTTTTTCAACGTTTTTTATTTATTTTTGGGACAGAGAGAGACAGAGCATGAACGGGGGAGGGGCAGAGATAGAGGGAGACACAGAATCGGAAACAGGCTCCAGGCTCCGAGCCATCAGCCCAGAGCCTGATGCGGGGCTCGAACTCACGGACCGCGAGATCGTGACCTGGCTGAAGTCGGACGCTTAACCGACTGCGCCACCCAGGCGCCCCTGAGAATTCCCATTTCTGACGTAGCATCCTGATCAATGCTGCTCTCCTAGACACCTCACTTTGAAGGCCACTGACACACCTAAAGCTTATGGGGAAGGCATGTGCTAACCTCACAAATTTGCATTAAATAACAATTGGTTCTTTCAGATTTTCAAATTTCCTCTTCTCAAATAGAGTATGTATCACACAGCCATGAAAAAGTTTTAAAAGATCCAAGGGCTGCACCTTGAGAGAGATTTTCAAAACTTCATGTATAAGAATGTATGATTGTTTCCACAGAAGACACCTTTGTATTGAAAGGAAAGGGGGCGGCAAACCAAGGCCTGTGTTCTCAATCCCTGAAGACCCTGCTGAGAAGCCCGTGGACTGGCTGCAAGAGCAGGTCAGGGTCATGTGACCAGCTCCTTCTCCTTCCCTAACTGGCAGCCATGTTTACAGCAAGCCACGAAGAACGCAAAGTAGATTAAAAAGACAGCAATGAAAAGACACTGAATCACACTTCTCAAAAGCATCTGTATCTTCGGGAACACTGGGGTGACATCGAAGATATGGTTTTGTAAAACTCTCCATTTTTACAAAATTCAAGAACAATGATATTGCTCTTTTTGGTAAAGGTTCAAGTGCAAGACTCGCTGTACCTGAATTGAATCAATCATTTGTGGCGTATGTTCTTGAGTCAAGGGAGGAGAAAACTCCCTGGAAGGTCCCCAAGGTTGCTTGTCTTGCCTCTAATTAAAGGTTTTTGTTTTGTTTTGTTTTTTTCCCTGGGAGTCCTATAAATCGGGGAATGGGGCTGGGCTATCTGCTGTTGAAATCAAATGAGCAACCTACCCTTCTGCCCGTATGTAATAAATGCAGAAAATATGAAATGTAGGGTTGAAAGAATAGCTGGGACCTAACTTCATCTCTGCTATCTATCAGCTGTGTGATCTTTTACTCACTTATTTAGAATACATATCATTACCAAAAGCTCCTTATCTGCCAGGTACATAGCTTATACAAAGGACTTTGTTTCTTTTGTAAAATAGGGATCATGCTAACCCACCTCCCTGTTGTGGGGGCGGGGGGGAGGGGAACCACACCCCCAGAACCCCTGGGGACTCTGGATCTATGAGGTGTCTTCTCTCTGTCTCCTCATGACGAGCCACCCCACCAGAGCCACTCCTGGCTGATGCGTTGTCCGGGGAGTGTGGCCTCCCTTGGTGTGACTTTCCAAACTTCTGTTTTGAGGGCCAGATGAAACGCGAAGAGAAGTGCCTGGCAGCCGCTTTCTCAGCTCTAAGACACCACACACGTGAGGCCACTGTAAAGAACCTCACGCACCTAGAGCACGCCACAGGCAGTGGTAGGCACGATACATACATCCGCTTGGTCCATCTTCACACGTGCTTCGTGCAATGAAGCAGCTTGGCATTATTTTTTGCAGTCCCCACAAAGCCCCTAACAAAGTGCCTTATGCTTAGCGGGAGCTCAGCTGTTTACTGAAGTCAACTCAGCACCCTCAAATCGAATGCTTTTAAGCAGTTATTGTCAAAAGGAATTTGCAACTGTTCTTAAGAAGTACCCAATCGGGGCGCCTGGGTGGCTCAGTCGGTTGAGCGCCTGACTTCGGCTCAGGTCATGATCCCGCGGTCCGTGAGATCGAGCCCTGCGTGGGGCTCTGTGCTGACAGCTCAGAGCCTGGAGCCTGCTTGGGATTCTGTGCCTCCCTCTCTCTCTGCCCCTCCCCCGCTCATGCTCTGTCTCTCTCTGTCAAAAATAAACATTAAAAAAATTTAAAAAAAAAGTCCCCAATCATTTTCTTTCCCTGCCCCCACCCCCCATATCTGAAAACAACAACAAAAATCTCTTGAGTTAAGCCTGGAACGGACATCTTTCATCTCATGCTGTCTCCATCTTTAGAGGTTCAATTACAATTTACCTCCACAGAAAAGAGAACATTGGTAGAGGCACAACTGAAAAGAAAGATGTGGAAGGCTAATCCTTAAATTCCAGAAATCGTACCTTTTCAGTAAATTCTTTTGTGATCGTGGTCAACTCAGCTGATTGGAGAGTAGCTGTAACATGCCAGATTGCAAGTTTAATCCCTATACAGGCTCCACACTACGCAGTAGCCACAGATGCTTCTTTACCCCAAGCAGCTGTTGGCCGCTGAAGGGGCTGGGCCAAACTTGAGCCCGCAACTGAGTAGACCGCTGTGAATGTTTGGGAAAAGGACCCACGTTCCTTTTCCTGGTGGATCCACAGCACTCTTTATTCTCCTTTATTTAATAAGCTGATGAGGACGTGAGTATCTTCCACTAGCCAATAGGTTGACCAGCCTTGGAGATAGTGCAGCAAAGAGGTAGAAAGCCCCTTCTGATGTGAACCTATATGAGCACTGAAACCGGCTCGAGCGTGCCCAAAGTCCCCATTAACAAGGTATTTCCTGCTTCCTTAACTTCCCCAAACAAAAAAGTCCTAAGTGGATAATTATTATGGGCAACATTTCTGTACAGAGAAATCAGGGTGACAGAGTGGAGCGAGGACATATTTAACCTGGATATAACCATGTTTTAACATCTAATTTCCAGGTTACTGGAAATACAAGAGAGAAGAGCCGGTGAAACAGCATCTTGAGAAAACAGAATTCTAGAAAGTGGGCGACTAAATAGGACAGCAGGTCACTTCAACAAGTCAATGTCAAGATTCAGAGCAGCAGGGGCGCCTGGGTGGCTCAATCGGTCAAGCATCCGACTCTTGACTTCAGCCCAGGTCATGATCTCATCACAGTTTGTGAGTTCGAGCCCCACATTGGGCTCTGTGCTGGCAGAGCAGAACCGGCTTGGGATTCTGTCTGTCTCTCTCTCTCTGCCCCTCCCCTGCTTGTTTTCTCTCTCCCTCTCTCTCCCTCTCTCTCTCACTCAAAATAAATAAAAATTACCTTAAAAGAAAAACGATTAAAAGTAGCAGAGGAGTACTGTTCCAGACTAAAAGACAAGGTTAATTTCTTTTTAAGCAACCAAATGGGAAGCGTAATCTCAAATAGAATTTGGTTTGAATAAGTCAGCTGCCAAAGACAATTTTGATGCGGTTGGGAAAATTTGAATATTGGCTGCGTATTTGTTGATGAGAGGGGAATTAGGTCTGGAGATAATACTGCTACAGTTATGTAGGAAAAATATCCTTATTTTTCAGAGGAACATTCTAAGTGTTCAAAGATGAAATGACATGTCTATAATAGAAAACTTTTCAGGAAAAGATGAAGCAAATATGTCGGATATTTACTGTTAAATCTAGTTATTGGGTAGATGATACTACATTCTTCTCTGTGCTTTTTTTATTTTGAAATTTTGAAATTTCCTTATTTGTAAACTGGCGATAACAATGAGGTTGCACGAAATTGAATATGCATGTGGACGTACTTCCTAAATGGGCAAGGCGCCCGCATTTTGTTCCTTCTTGTTTATACTCCGGGCTTTTTAAAGACTTGAACCCCGGATTGCATGGCAGTTCATCATCTCTCAAAGTGACGTAGGTGCTTGTATTAATCCGGGTTCTCCAGAACCAGTAGGATGTATTGAGGGACAGAGACAGACATTGACAGAAAGGGGAAGATTTAAGGAATTGGTGATTGTGGAGGCTGGCAAGTCCAAAATCTGTAAGGCTGGCAGCCTGGAGACCCAGGGAAGGGATAATGCTGCAGTCTGAGTTTGAAGGGAGTCTGCTGGGAGAATGCCCTCCTCTCCATAGAACCTGGGTCTTTGTTCTATTAAGACCTTCATCTGATTGAATGAGGCCCACCCACGTTTTGGAAGGCAATCTGCTTTACTCAGTCTAATGATTTATTTATTTATTTTTATTTATTTATTTTTTTTAACGTTTATTTATTTTTGAGACAGAGAGAGACAGAGCATGAACGGGGAGGGGCAGAGAGAGAGGGAGACACAGAATCAGAAGCAGGCTCCAGGCTCTGAGCCATCAGCCCAGAGCCCGATGCGGGGCTCGAACTCACAGACCGCAAGATCGTGACCTGAGCTGAAGTCGGCGCTTAACCGACTGAGCCACCCAGGCGCCCCTAATGATTTAAACATTAAATCTCACCTTTAAAAAAATTCCTTCACAGCAACATCTAGAATGTTTGACCAAATATCGGGGGACTCTGGCCTAATGAGGTTGACACATAAAATTAATCATCACAGTGTTTAAAAAAATTTTTTTCTAATTTCTTTTTGAGAGACAGAGTGAGACAGAGTGCGAGCAGGGGAGGGGCAGAGAGAGAGGGAAACACAGAATCCGATGCAGGCTCCAGGTTCTGAGCTGTCAGCACAGAGCTGGATGCAGGGATCACGACCTGAGCCAAAGTCTGACACTTAACTGACTGAGCCACCCAAGTGCCCCAACCATTACAGTGTTTAATAAAGAAGTGATTAATGAGAGAGATATCTAGTGTTTTGCTCTGTAGAATTCTGTGCAATTACAGAAAAGCAATGTGTTGTTGGTGCCGTTCTGAGTCATTCAAAGTCACAGCTTTCCAACTAGCAAGAAATATTTAGGGTTTTTAAAAAAAAATGCATCCAAATATAATTGGTGTCTTTCCTATAACTTCCTATGTAAAATTTACCCTCAACCAAAGTATAGTAAAGCCATCATTTTCCACAAAAGGAATGTAAGACCCATGGGAATCTAGGCCTTTCTATCCCTTTACTGCTGTAGCTTTGGTGAGTAGGGCAGTGCCTGGCCGAGGTAGGGCATTCAGGAAATATTCATGAATGAATCTGTGACAATGGAACTGAACAGATATCGAACGTACAATTAGTAAAGCGTGATTGGGATATCGCATGCGTATAGTCTATGATAAAATTTAGCATCAGTCCACATATGGAGAAGAAACTCCGATTCAGTTTAGTTTGACCCATTTTACTCCTGGCCTGGACATTTGGAGATCAGGTTTATTGAAGTAGCAATTGTAATAAAATATGAAGACCATGTGCAAATGTAGTTTCTATGGAATCTTTCGTATAGATGGAATTACATACTGAACAGTGAAATGATTTAACTTTTTCTAGTGAGAATCCTCAGTGGAGCCAGCCTTCGGGCTTACGCGTGGGCAGCTGTATGGGGTGCAGGATGGCCTTTCCCCGAATATCTCCCTGTTATCTCAGGGCATAAAATACCTGAAGTGCCTCAAACTGGGGTGTATTCCTTTGAATCTTGAGGGACTTTTAACTTCCAGTATTCTCCACCCACCCAAATACCTCACAAATGATCTGTTAAAGCTGTTATTTTAGTGCTTTACCGAAGATGGACTAAATCTATCAGCCAACTCATCAATTGGGAGATGTCCCATGTTTCTTTTCCTTGGTGAGGGCTTTTTCCAATTTTGACAATTCAGAAATATCCATAACCAATTCTGCCCTGATAATTGTAGAGGAATCAAATCCCATGAAAGCCATAGAGTTTTTACTTAGGGTTTTCCGCTCCCCTCCCCCATACATGGAGTTAGATTTGCATTAGAAATAATCTTATTGTTTCCACATTCATGAAAGGGAAGAGTAACAACTGTGGAATGCTGTTGGATCTTCCTGCTGACGTGGTCTTTGTGGTTGCTAGGGTACTCACCCATATGTTTATACACTTATATAAAAATGACCTAAGAAATGAGGAAGGAGCACAAATACTTCAGGGATTTGGTGATCATTTTCACAAGCCTACTAGATTCTTCTTTCATCCGTTCTTCCCAAGTCAAAACCACATATTTAACAGAAAATATGACCGCGAAAGGTCTACAGCAATTCACAGTCGTAATGTTGGATTCTGATAGAAGATTTGCTCAAATGATACAATTATATGAGAAAATGTAATTAAAAAAAAAAAAAGACCCAGACCTGTTGGAAGAGTTTAAGGCTCCCCAATTGTCTGTTACCGTCTGTTATGAATGTATCTACTTCCAAATACCTGTCATTGAAGTTATGATACACGAGAACTTGCATTTTGACTAGAAAAACTGTTTAGTTCTCTTTCTCAGTTACAATTTTACAATAGTATATTAGTTTTAAGGTCACTCAAGATACAAATGGATTATCAGTGATAAAGTCGTTGTCTCTGAGAAAAAAATTTCCATGCCTTAATTCTATTTCTTTTGGTAACAGAGACATTGGAAATGAATGGATTGCAGTGAGTGCCTTATCTTTGATACAACCAGAAGCAGAATAATAAAGCGGTCTCTGGGGCAGCTCTTAACCACACATCTCCCAGGGCTGCAGTGGAAATTAAATGCAACAAAGTATCAAAGTTCCCAACAAAATGCCTGGCATATTTTAGACACTCTCGGAGTATTAGTTTCCCTTGCTTATCCTGAGGGATTTTTACATTTGTATATGAAAGATTGGAAAAGGAAAATGATGAGATAGATGGGAATTTTTATGAATCAGGCACAATTCTATCACAGGTCAGGCAGTTTTCCTGTGTTTCTATTTTGAATCAGATCAAATCTGTTAAAATGTTTTGTGTGATAGGACTGAAAACCTTTCCCTCCCTCTTCTTTTTTTCTTTTAATGTTTATTTTTGAGAGAGAGAGAGAGAGAGAGAGAGACACACACACACACACACACACACACACACACACAGAATGTGAGTGGGGGAGGGGCAGAGAGAGAGGGAGACACACCTCAGAAGTAGGCTCCAGGCTCCAAGCTGTCAGCACAGAGCCTGACATGGGCCTTGAACTCCGGGGCTTCGAGATCATGACCTGTGAGCCAAAGCTGGACACTCGACCAGCTGAACCACTCAGGCGCCCCTTTTCCCTCCCTCTTCTAAGAAGGCCAACCTCTTCTAAGAAAGTACAAGTTCCTTGTAGTGTTAAGATTGTGTATGTATTGCTGCCCTTTTGTTAAGATAAAGAACAGATTACATGCTACATGTTCAAGGGCACATCTAGAAAGCAAATGTGCCTATACTCAGCATGACCAACGTTATTTGCTAGGCAAAAATACAACTGTTTCCTCCTCTTAACTGGTATTCAGCTGTTTTGAGAAATGATCTATTTGAGAAGTCTAATAAATCACAGGTTTATGTAGCCATCGTAAGTCAACCAGATTTTCTTTAAAAATGTAAGACAATTTTAGAGCAAAGTACCAGAGTTCCTTGTTATGTATTCATACTTACACAAAGCCACAGGTATTTGAGGAAATGTCTTGCGGTTCTCTTCCCACACCGTGGCTCTGGTTCTGATGGACATGTAAGCTCTTAAAAACCCCCTCTGTGTTCCCTAACACTTCATTTCACTAAATAAAGGGTTGAAACCTTATTGGTGAACATGGTTTTGCCTCCCGTTATAGAGACACCGAGCTCTCAAGTGTCCTCTCCTTCACAAATGACCATTGTTCCTCGCTGACCAGCCCCCAGCCTCTGCATCCAGAATTCAGGCCCAACGATGTCAGAATTGTGCTTGCGGGTAGTTACCTAGGTAATTTCAAGATACCCATCTTTCAGAACGTTGCAAAATCCAAGTTGCTAATGTGAGATTCTCTCAAATAACAGATAAAAAAGATTAGGCGAGATGCCACTGTCTCAGTTTCTGTAAAATAAAACCTAGGCACTGTCGCAGATGAGAGACGGGCACCAACATGCTGTCATTTGGGACGGCAGAAACAAGCCATTTGTGTCATGCATAAAAGAATAGTGACTCTTGTCCCTTGAAAATGTGTGATACTGTTTGGCATTCTCAACTATCTTTGCTGCTTTGCCGTCTGTATTAAATTTTGTCTTTGACCTATTGCCCTCGCTTACGCATCCTTGTCTCTTTTAAACCCGGTTGATAACGGTTGTTTGCACAATTGTATCAGTTTTTTTCTGCTCCAATTACATTAATAACTGAAGGCTGCAGAAGTCCGCCAGGCTTGGGCACCAAGGACAATTAAGTTGTTGGCTGTCTCTTGTGCCTCATTTGCTCCCTTCCAGTGAGAACGTAAATGCTTGGCACTAAGTGTGCTCCAGGAAATTCCAGGCTTCTGTCGAAGGCCATTAGGCTGCGCCATGGGTTCCTGTGAAGTCTCAAAGTCTAGGGCAAATAATACGAATAAGCAACATTACTGCCTCCCCATCTCTTATCAGAAAGTCAAACAAGGCAGCTCAGCATTGACAATGAGCCGTAAGTGGGCTGGAGGAACTGAAGGGGCTGCTGGAAATGAAGGGGGAAGTCACCGCAGCTTGTTTCCAGTCTCCTCCTGGCTCCTGGCAGATGGCAAGTTGAACACATGCAAAGGGACAAGGGCTTCTGGGGCTGGGCCACCACTTCTTGACAGCCTAGATCCATAGCTCTTTCCAGGCTAGGGACTCTGTAAGAAATATACAAAGCTGGATGCTCTCAGATGTGCCAGCCCCGTCTGGAGTATGGGCACGGAGGGACAGGAGGGTCGATTGCGAAGTGTCTGGGGTAGCTCGGACTCCACGCCCGTTGCAGTGAGTGTTTACCATGATACTGCGAGGAAGCACCCTCTCCAATGATTGGACAGTGACGAGGGAGTTGAACCTAAGGTTCAAGTAGCAAGTGCAAGTAGCTTGCCCGAGGTTGCAGACTTCGCGAAAGTTGCAAGTAAGATTCTTAACAGAAAGTGCCTGATTATGAAGCTTTAACACCTTTAATCGCGAGGGGCAAGACTAGGGGAGTGGAAAGAGCCGAAGACCTCAGATGGACAGAGCGCAGACGGCGCTCCAATTCCTCCGCCATCATCTTGCCTTCGCCCCCCCCCCTCCACACCCCCCCCCCCCCCCCCCCCCGTTTCCTTCATTCCTCTCTGGCAAGAACAGATCTTGAGCTACCCCACTCGAGCCTTCTGGGCCTGTCATCACCAAAGCCTTGCTCTGATGTGGCCAAGCCACGTGCGTGCACTTTCTCTGTGGCCCCAATTCGGTGTTGCTTGTTCTGATTCGACTTCGTAGAGACTGTCCCGTGGGTGACTCACGGTAATCCCCGGATTACTGTATAATACAACAGTGAGCTGGGCAGTTGTTTATCTAGCTCTGATCTTGTTCTTAAAAATGTAAGGAATTTCTCTTCTTTAACAAGTGCCATTTCATCTCAGACCACTTTAAAACAAAACAAAGGTTCTGGTGACAGCTTAGAGACCAAGTGACTCCACCCTGTGGGCAGGAACCCTGTGGGGCCCTTATCTTCACCTTATAACTACCCTTGAACCACACCTGTCCCTTGTTCAAACCGAAGTAGGAGAGGCCTCGGGCAAGGAACAGAACTCCCTGTGCCGGGTTCAGATGGTTACCGAGGCAAGAAAAGGAAATGAATTCTGCCAACTCCCCACCTTGCCTGTGGGGATAAAAACTCAGGGTACCCATTTCCCACAAGGAAAGTACCGATTCTCTGCGTGAAAAGTTTCCAAACTCAGATAAGTGTATTAGGGAAAATAAGGGCTTTTTTTTTTTTTTAATTTTAGTTTTTCGATATCGGATTTTATTTCCTTTTTCTCCCTTTCAATTTCATTTTGAAAGTTAAAGAAGTTACTTTCTTATTCGCCGCAGTTCAAGGAGTCGCAGGGCAACTTTGTTCCAGAGCTGGTAGCAGAGGAGGCGTTGAAATAGAACAGATACTGTCGGTTTTGCTGATTGATTCAGGTCCTTGGTAGCTCGTGTCTCTGGAGAGTGAATGAATGCTTGCTACATCAGGACCTATTTATGTTTCATTGGTGTCATTCTACATGCTCTAAAGTACCTCTGTCTGAAGGTTTATCATTCAGCTGAGCAATATTTACTAAGCTCCTACTCCGTGTAAGCCCTAGGGCTCACTACTGAGGAGCAGGCAAAAAATAAAGGTCATGATTCCTTTTTTTGTTTGTTTGCTTTTAAGTGTATTTATTTAGTTTGAGAGAGAGCACACGTGCACACAGAAGGGGCAGAGAGAGAACCCCAAGCAGGCTCCACACTGTCAGCGCAGAGCCCGATGCTGGGCTCGGCCCCATGAACCGTGAGATCATGACCTGGGCCAAAATTAAGAGTCAGATACTTAACCAACCGAACCACCCAGGTGCTCCTGTCATGATTCCTTCTCTTTTTTAATTAAAAAAAATTTTTTTTAACATTCATTTATTTTTGAGACAGAGTGCGAACAGGGCAGGGGCAGAGAGAGAAAGACCCAGAATCCGAAGCAGGCTCCAGGCTCTGAGCTGTCAGCACAGGGCCCGACGTGGGGCTCGGTGTCACCAACCACGAGATCATGACCTGAGCCGAAATCAAGAGTCAGATGCTTAACTGACTGAGCCACCTAGGTGCCCCCAGTCTGGAATTTTTAATTGACTGTTTCTTTTGCTTTAAATTGATCGATTTTCAGCTATCTTAATGAAATCATTATAGTAAATTTCTGAATTATTGTAATACATACCATCTACCAGTTTCCTCCTGCTGATGGTTCAAATGTCCACATAATTAGTGACTTGAGACAATACTTATTCTCTTAAACTTCTGGAGGTCAGAAGTCTGAAATGGGTCTGAGTTAAAACCAAGGTGTTCGTCCGGAGGCTCAGGGGAGAACCTGTTTCCTTGCATTTTCTAGCTTCTGGTGGCTGCCTGCATTTATTGGTTCTCATCTTCCTTCTCCATCTTCGAAGCCAACAGTGTGGCATCCTCAAGTATCCCTCCTTGACTCTGACCCCTCCTGCCTTCCTCTTCTACTTTAAAACACTTGTTGGGCGCCTGGGTGGCTCAGTCGGTTAAGCGTCCGACCTCGGCTCAGGTCACGATCTCGCGGTCCACGGGTTCGAGCCCCGCGTCGGGCTCTGGGCTGATGGCTCAGAGCCTGGAGCCTGCTTCCAATTCTGTGTCTCCCTCTCTCTCTGCCCCTCCCCCGTTCATGCTGTGTCTCTCTCTGTCTGAAAAATAAATAAACGTTAAAATAAATAAATAAATAAATAAATAAAAAATAAAACACTTGTGATTAGGGGTGCCTGGGTGGCTCAGTCGGTTAAACATGAGACTCTTTATTTTGACTCAGGTCACCGTCTCGCAGTTCGGTTTGTGGGATTGAGACCCACATTGGGCTCAGCACCGACAGCGCGAATCCTACTTGGGATTCTCTCCTCCCTCTCTCTCTGCTCCTCTCTCACTCTCTCTCTATCAAAATTAATAAATAAACTTAAAAAAATTTGTGATTATAGCGGGTCCACCTGGATGATCCAGAAGAGTCTCTTTAAAACCCGCTAACTAGCCATCTTAATTCCATCTGTAATCTTAATTCCCCCTTGCCATGGAACCTAAACACATACAAAGGTTCCAGGCTTTAACATTTTTTTTTTTTTTAACGTTTATTTATTTTTGAGACAGAGAGAGACAGAGCATGAACGGGGGAGGGGCAGAGAGAGAGGGAGACACAGAATCGGAAGCAGTCTCCAGGCTCTGAGCCATCAGCCCAGAGCCCGACGCGACGCGGGGCTCGAACTCACCGACCGTGAGATCGTGACCTGAGCTGAAGTCGGAGGCTTAACCGACTGAGCCACCCAGGCGCCCCTAAAGGTTCCAGGCTTTAGAGTGTGGACATCTATGGGGGGGAGCATTATTCTGCCTACCCCCATGCCATATTAGAGATTGAATGTCACTTTAAGGAAATCCAGGGCAAAAGTTATCCCAAGAATGAAGTGGTTAGTTTAACAAAAACCACACCAGATGACCAAGATACTGTTAAGTTTATCTAAACAAACTGCTAATTGCTCCCAAACTGCTAACTCATGCTCCCAACACCATTGGTTTCTAATTCAGCTTTCCCATAGGCTCCAGAGTTCCAAAGAGGGCACTTGGTGATTTTGAGTGCACTTCTGATCCTACGACGCTGACTTTAGGATAACAGAATGAATGGCATTCGTGTGTCATTTACTGTTCTTGGCCCGGGACAACCCTGGACTTGTTCTTTGCTCAGCCCCAGGGCATCAGCCGTGCTGCATGAGATGAGGGTGTGTGTTCCAGGGACATGACCTCAGTGTCCAACATGCCTGGCCCTGTCACAGGTACAGGAGATCCACAGGCAGAGTAGAGAATCCTGACCTAGAAGGGAACCTAGAAATTGTCTGGTTTTTGTTTCCCTTCCAGCTTATCTTATGGATGGAGAAAACGAGGCCCCAGGACTCTAAGTGACTTTAAAAAGACATTTGGTAGTGGCAGAGACCAGAGCTGGAAGCAGACCTTTGAGGGGCCAAACAGAACCTCCTGCAAATCACCACAGGTGACATCTATAATTCTGTTAGAAGAAAACTTGCTTTTGGGGCACCTGGGTGGCTCAGTCGGTTAAGCATCTGACTTCGGGTCAGGTCATGATCTCACGGTTCATGAGTTCAAGCCCCATGTCAGGCTCTGTGCTGACAGCTTAGAGCCTGGAGCCTGCTTCGAATTCTGTGTCTCCCTATCTCTGTCTGCTCCTTCCCTGCTTGCATTCTCTCTCTCTCTCTCTCTCTCTCTCTCTCTCAAAAATAAACATTAAAAAAATTAGAACATGGAAGAAAGCTTGCTTTTAACGAGAAGCTCGATGTCACGTAATGTTCCAAGACTAGAGTCTCATGATAACAGAACGAAACGCCTTTGTTCCAAAAGTATAAAGGACATAAGACGCGGTGAAATGAAGTGAAGGAAAAGTAACACAGTGAAGATAACGGTGAAGCCTGTATTCAGAAGAAGTTGCGAAGTGGGGCCAGAGAGGGACGCGTGTCACTGCCCCGATCCCACCGCGAGGCGGGGGATTCATGAGACCAGCTGCACCCCCGCACCGAGTGAGCTCAGCCTGCTGGCCCAAGGTAACAGTGCCACCCAGACTACGGACTTCTCCCCAGCCCTTGCTCAGGCCTTCTGTAGTCAATCATGCATCCACCCATTCATTCATTCTCAGGCCACAAGTCTGTAATAAGCACCTGTGCTGAGAGTCTGAGCAGGGACGACCGGAGACAATGAGGTCATGAACACGCCTGCGGGCGTTGACTTCACGGAGCCTCCTGTCCCGTTGAGTTGTGGCGGTATGAAACTTTCATCCAACTGAGGCGAGCACACTCTGAGAAGTACCGCAGCTAGAAATGTTCGAGTGTGCAGAAGGACCTCCACAGGGTGAGTCCAGAAAAAAGGCACTCAGGCGGGTGCCCTGAGAGGGGCTGCATCCTATAGACCAGCTCAGAGGCTGGTCTTTACTCTTTTCTGAAGAGTAAAGTCTGTGTGTCTGCTGCTTGGCACTCTTTCCCCCTCCCCCGGAAAGCATTGTCATAACTCAATGGATCTCTCGTAATCTGTCCATTTCAGCCCTTCCAGTGAGTAGATTCTATCCTCAGGCCAGCAATCAGTAAATATATGTTCATTGCTCACTGGGGCCCTGAGGTCAGGGGGTGCAGAGTGCTTCCTTATTTGACACTTCCATTTAAAAAAAAATTTTTTTTAACGTTTATTTATTTTTGAGACAGAGAGAGACAGAGCATGAACGGGGGAGGGGCAGAGAGAGAGGGAGACACAGAATCGGAAACAGGCTCCAGGCTCTGAGCTGTCAGCCCAGAGTCCGATGCGAGGCTCGAACTCACGGACCGCGAGATCGTGACCTGAGCTGAAGTCGGACCCTTAAGCAGACTGAGCCACCCAGGCGCCCCGACACTTCCACTTTTTAAATGAACCCAGACCTGAACAAAGACAGAAAACACGGTACTCTCGGTGACAGTTTTGAAGGGACAATTTGTGTTATATGGTAGATTTAATTGTGGGGTGTTCTCCCTATCAGGGACTGGCAGGTTGATTCAAGAGTAGTTGGTCAGGGGGCTCTCCCATGCCCAGACATCTGTGTAAGCTGTGTTTTAGAAAGAGAAATGTATTTCCTGCATGAAGGCTATTGAGATGATTTATACGTTTTTAATGCAGAAAAATGACATCTAGTTGAACAATGAATCCTTTTAGGTATTAAATAATACACAACGATTTCTGACAAATAGGCGTCAGATTAAAAAAATACGTGGGCTACTTAATTCAGTTTCACATCATTTGACCTTGATATTCTGATTCATTGTCACGTGAAATGAGCTTTCATGAGAGAGACCAATTTATTGCTATTACTTTTCTTTCTATTTCCTTCTTTATAGTACTCCTGAAATAGGGCTAGAGTTATTTTTAAAAGCACAGCTCTTTATGTGCATCTGATCAACAGCAAATAAATCTAGAATTTTAAATAAAGTAAATTGGAGGATCCTTATAAGCCTCACCATGGAGACCAGAGCGCGAACTGTTACCATGGAAACAGTTTTAAGTCCACTCTGCCTGGAGTTATGAATACCACACATTCAGGTATTCGCGTGGATCGGATATGATGCGAAAGCATTTTAAGTTTCTCACTGGAAGCATGACCTTCGGATCAAATGAACTTCAATGCCCTAGAAGTGCCCTCATCTCTGGTACAGGAAGGGGAAACCCATGGCTCCTGGACTCCCCCCCCCCGCCCCCCCAAGTTCCTGATTGAGTTTGGAGTAGAGGCTAAGCAATTCATGTTTTACACAAGCTTCTCAGGAGCTGCTAAGAGCCAGGCCAATGTGAGAATCTTGCAAACAAGGGTCTGGGTAGGTAGTCATCAGAAATGGTGTCTCAGTTTGTTTTTGGTTCAATAAGAGTTTTTCCTGCTCTTTTATTTTTATTATTTCATTAATTTTTATTAATTTTCTATTTGAGAGAGAGAGAGAGAGGGTGTGAGCCAGGGAGAGGGGCACAGAGAGAGAGAGAGAGAGAGAGAGAGAGAGAATCTCAAGCAGGCTCCATATAGCATGGAGTCCAACACGGGGCTCTACCCTACAACCCTGGGATCATGACCTGGGCTGAAATCGAGAATCTGATGCTCAACCGACTGAGCCACCCAGGCGACCCTAGAGATGTATCTTCATGTTGAAAATGAATCACAATAGATTACAATTTGTAAAAAGGTAGTTCTTTCCTAAGTATTTATACTCAATTCACTTATCTTACTCTATTTAGTAATTGGACACATTTTAGCCATCGCTTTAAAAAAAATTTTCATTAATTTATTTATTTTGAGAGAGAGAGAGTGAGTATGGGCAGGGGAGGGGCAGAGAGAGAGAGAGAGAGAGAGGCAGAGAGAATCCCAAGTAGGTTCTGCACTGTCAGCGCAGAGCCCAATGTCCAGCCTGATCTCCCAAACCGTGAGATCATGAACTGAGCCAAAATCAAGAATCAGATGCTTGACCGACTGAGCCACCCAGGTGCCCCTAGCCATCACTTTCAGAGGGATTTTTACAATTTAAATTCCCTTAGATATTTCCAACTATTTGTTTAATTATAAGCTACTTGATTTTTTTTAAGGACCTCAAACTTTCAAACTTTCTCAAATTCTTAAATTTAACTTGAAATTTGAACTTCGATTGTCTTCAGTATTCTAACAGTACAAAAGCACCGTGAGATTTCACCAAGATCGTCGCAGATCAAATAGTTACACATTTTAAATTTGAATCACTGTGCTAACTTCTCTGACTCTGACAACCTGATCATTAAACACTTGGCAAGTAGACTTCCTTTCTGATCCACCGTCTGCGGTGGACCTGCCACCAAGATGTAGATTTCCGTGGAAACTCTTAGGGTGAAGACCATCACTCTCGAGGTGGAACCCTCGGATACAATAGGAAATGTTAAAGGCCAGGATTCAGGATAAGGAAGAAATTCCTCCTGTTCAGCAGAGACTGATCCTTGCTGGCAGGCAATTGAAGATGGACATCCTTTGACTGACTACAACATTCAAAAGGAGTCCATTCTTCATCTCGTGTTGAGACTTCGTGGTGGTGCTAAGAAAAGGAAGAAGTCTTATACCACTCCCGAGAAGAATAAGCATGAGAGAAAGAAGGCTAAGCTGGCTGTCCTGAAATACTATAAGGTTGGATAAGTATGGCCAAATTGGTCGTCGTTGTTGGGAGCGCCCTTCAGATGAACGTGGTGCTGGAGTTTTTATGGCTGGCCACTTTGACAGACGTTATTGTGGCAAACGTTGTCTGACCAATGCTTCAACAAACCGGAAGACACGTAATTGTATGTGGGGTAACGAAAGACATGAACTAAATGCAAATAAACAAAGCAAACAAGAACACTTTGCAAGCATATAAAATTCGAATTCACAAATTCCACAACACAAAAATGCCTCTATTAGACTTGATTTTCTTAAACATTTCTAGACAATTCTAACTCCTCTCGGGGAGAAAATGTCCTCCTTGCTTGTCAGTCCGAGATTGGGGAAGCAACAGCAGCGGATGGGATCTGCTGAAGATGCATTTTAGTCACTATATATATATATTAGGGTTTAGAGTTTTTTTTTTTTTTTTTCTAGAGATCCTGGGCGACAGCCCTCGTGGGGCCAGTGGTCACCACTGCCGCGGTGGTAACATGGAGACTTGGAGCCCATGGCCTCCACCAATGGGGCTGTGTGTCCCAGCCACCGGATGTAGGCACCACAGGGTAGTGAGTACGTGGGGTTATACTTTTTCAAAATTATATATATATTTATCTTTTCTTTTTTTTTTTTAAATAGTTTAAGACATATGGAAGTGATACTGTCATTTTAAGTCAGAGCTCTTCCATCTGAAGGCCTGGGGATTGAGATGGGAGGAGGGGCCGGATGCTAGGACTCTCACCTGGTAAATGTGCCTTCTAGGAGAGGGTAATCATAACGGATATCCCCTTAAGGACAATAGGCAGCGGATTCCCAAATAACCAGGGTCTGAGAAGTAGTTCTCCATCTGGATTTGGTGAAAGAGGGTCATAAGTTGGTGCATTCAACGAAGAGTGGTCTGTATCAGTGAGGGTAAAGGCTAAGCTGCTATGACAAAGAGCCCCCAAATAGGGTGGCTCATCAAAAATAGGGCTTTATTTGGCTTTCACTTAAGAGCCCTATGGAAAATGGGCCAGATTGACCCAAGAGCCTCTGTCCCACATGACCACTGTGTGACCCAGGTACCCAAATGCTGTTGCTCTACCACCCCTCAAGACTACTTACACTGGGCTTCTTGGACCTCCAGAGAGTCCATGGATAGAGTTCAGAAGCTCCGTAAGTTGGAATAAGAAAAAAATTACATCTCTGCTTTATATGTAGCATTTTCTTCAATTCCAAGTATAGGCAACGAACCATAGTACTATTAGCAGTACTATTCTGCTAATAGTACTATGATTATGAATTTATAATGAATTCATGATTATGAATTTATCACCAATACAAATAGTAGATATTTCATATCAGTTTCAATCATCTTGAAGTATCACTTGTATTCATGATCTTTTTGAAATTATGGTAATTATTAGACCTGTTGCTACTTAGTTGATACGTCATTAAAGAAACGTATGGTATTTAAAAAAATTTTTTTTATTGTGTATTTAATTTTCACAGAGAAAGAGAGACAGAGCACGAGTGGGGGAGGGGCAGAGAGAGAGGGAGACACAGAATCCAAAGTAGGCTCCAGGTTCTGAACCGTCAGCACAGAGCCTGACATGGGACTTGAACCCATGAACTGCGAGATCATAACCTTGAGCCAAAGTCAGCCACTTAACCAACTGAGCCACCCAGGTGCCCCAAGAAACAGTTTTTTAAAACATTTATGATATTTTAATAGTGCATTCCAATATAATTTCTTTATAATTTTCAAGAATTTTTTAGGGGTAAACTCTACCCCCAACATGGGACTTGAACTCACAACCCCAAGATTAACAGTTGCATGCTTCACCAACTGAGCCAGCCAGGTGCCCCAAGAATGATATATTCTATTTATTTATTTTATATTCTACCTTTTCACTGCGTTATATATGTATACTAAGGTGAATAAAATAAACACAGATCTTAAGTGTATAAGTAAGTGAAATTATATGTTTTAATGGTATCAAAATATAGAACTTTTTCATTATTTCAGGTATGTCCTGTGCCCTTTTGTGGCGCCCCTCTTGCAAATTATTCGGACCCCTGTATCATTAATTAGTGTTACCTGTTCTTTACATTCATATAAGTGAAACCATGTGGTATGTATACTTTTTTAAAAGACTTAATCGTTTTTGTTTTTTTTTTTTTTGGAGCAGTTTTAGGTTTACAACAAAATTAAGACAGAGGTACAGAGATTTCCCATAGCTACCCTGTTCCCACACATGCACGGTCTCCCCCGTTAACGGCTCTCCAGAATGGTACATTTTTTGCCAAGAAGGAACCTATGTTGACACATCATAATCACTCAAAGTCCATAGTTTACTTCATTGTTCACTTTTGGTGTTGTGCAGTCTATAGATTTGGACAAATGCTTAATGATGTAGATCTATCATTATAATAGCATGCAAAATATTTTCACTGCTCTCAAAATCTATGCTATGCCTCTTCGTCTTCCCCTGTGACCCCAGAGCACTTTCGTATTGCGATATAATTGGCATATAACATTACATTAATTTCAGGGTATACAACATCGTGATTTCATACTTGTATATATTGCAAAATGATAACCACAAAGTCTAGCAAATGTATGTACACTTTTGTGTTGGCTTCTTTCATTCAACCTAATGTCTTGAGATTCATCCCAGTTTTTGTGCATATTGTTAATCCATTCTCTTTATTTTGTGTGGTATTTCATTTTATGAATAGAAACAATCGATTTACATATTCTTCTGTTGATGGACATGAGTCACTTCCTGTTTTTGAAATAAATAAGGCCACCATGAACATCTATGTCTTTAGTATATATGTGTGCTCATTTCTCTTGGATATACACGTACGGGTGGGGTTGCTGGGTCATGGATAAACCTATGTTTAGCTTTAGTGGATACTGCCAAACTATTTTTCAAAGTGGTTGAATGAAATTATACTCCTCCTAGCAAGCAATGTATAAGAGTTCCAGTTGCCCCACATTCTCACAGATATAAGGGGTTTTCTGTCTTTTAAACTTCAGCCACTCCCGTGGGTGTTTTGTGGTGTATTTTATTTTAGGCACTTAATTTTCTGAGGAGGCATCCCTAGGTGTCACCAGACTCTAAGGTGTGCATAGCACAAAAGGTCCTAAGAACCCTGTATTAGGTCACAGTCATGGTCCAACTATGACCTGGTCAAATGCCTGGTCCAAACTGGGCACTTTGGTTTTCCAACTCTAGGGAAGGACAGAAAGCAGAAGTTCAGGATGAGCAATTTCCTTTCAAGCAACGAGGAAGTTGCTCGTTGCTTAGTCACTTACTAACTTAGTCACTTGGCCACACCTAGCCTCCCGGCGCATCTGGGAAATGTAGTCTCTAGCCGGGCAGCCCTGTGTTCAGGCTACACTCTATTAATACAGAGGACAGGGTGATGGATTACTAGCAGTCTCCACCGCAAGATGCTATTGACTATCCAGGTGATTTTTTGGTGGGGTAGATTTTCACAGCGGCATAAATGAACCTCCACCTAGGGCGAGGAACTGTTGAATCACCTACTTACCCTGTCCTGACTTTCAGCAAAGTATTCCCAGGGCCTGGGGCAGTGTCTCCCAGGGAAGTCGGGCACCGGTTTCAGGCTCTCATGCTGAATTGGCCCCTCAGGCAAATGTGTAGATTGACTAAGTCCACTGGGTTCTCTCTACATAAGACAAGACATTTGAGATGTGTCAGTAAGTACCTGCATGACCCCAGGGTGAGTAGGACAGTTTTATTCAGGTCTTGGGGAAGAATTGCTGACAGGGTTGGTCCACGATGGCCTAAGTCATGCCTTTGTGAAATACCGTGCGTGACCCTTCGCTCTTCAACAGCATTTCAAAAATGTGTTGAAACCTTTCCAGGAAGTTGTCACAGTGTCCTGACCAAACCCTCTTGGGTCATCCATGAATGTGGTTACCTGCTTCTCAGATGGGGTACAGGGGCTACCCAAAAAGACATCTGCGGGCCTCAGAGTCAGCTGTCCCGATTCCCTCGCTGTGCACTTAAATGGCAGTTACGGAGGAGGGCAAGTGATGAGGTGGGAAGAAGTGAGAACACGTCTGTGAGTGGAAATGCACAGACGGCAGCAAAACTACGCGGTTGCCTGGCTCAGGACTTCGGGAAGTGTATGTTGGCCTGGATTCTACCAATGCCAAGTTGATGGAAGAGGCTTTGCCATGTAATTGAAGGCCAGCATTGAACCCAATGCTCTTTTTTCATAGTAAACTCACACACGCCAGCAGGGGTTGGGACGGAGCTTTGAGTCCACAAGAAAACCCAAAGAGGGCAACGATAAAGAGATTAAATCTTGCGGTGTGAACCAGATGTAATTTAAAACATATCTACTTGGAAACAACCAAAGAAAAGCAAAAAGCCAAACTACATCTGGGAAGTGGAGACTCACCCCGAACCCCCTCCTCCCCACTGGGTGCAGTCTTGGGCTCCTGTGTTTGTACCTCCCCTCTATTTATTTATTTATTTTATTATTTTTTTTAACGTTTATTTATTTTTGAGACAGAGAGAGACACAGCATGAACGGGGGAGGGGCAGGGAGAGAGAGGGAGACACAGAATCGGAAGCAGGCTCCAGGCTCTGAGCCATCAGCCCAGAGCCCTACGCGGGGCTCGAACTCGCGGACCGCGAGATCGTGACCTGAGCTGAAGTCCGACGCTTAACCGACTGAGCCACCCAGGCGCCCCAACCTCCCCTCTATTTAGCAGACATAGGCAGAGATGAGACTAGTTTTGATTTACAACTCAAAGAAGGGGCTGGGAAAATCTCTACAATGCTACAGAAGGTTTGGGATTTACTGACATCTGGGGGCAAAGGAGGAGGAATATGGTGCCACCAAGAAGGGGGGGGGGTAGGGATTTGGGGGGAAGAAAAGAAACTAAAAAGGCAAACAGCATTGGGAAGAAAGTGTGTTTACCCAAAGAATTTCTTCTATGAAGGGAAGTTTGGGCAGTGAGTCGGGGCTCTCTAGTATGACACAAAGGGATGTGTTAGTAAGAATAGAAAGTCTGAATTGCTGTCTTTATCATCCTCTCCCTAAAGCCCCCAAACTCTGTACCATGTGGGTATTAATGCTGGAGACCCTGAGTTGCTTGAGTCCTTTGTGATGTATGCGAATGCCCCGGACATCCACCTTCTTCCCCCCCACCCCCCTACTCCCCACAGCCCAGGAGCACTCAGGACACGTCTGTGGGTTGCACAGGTGTGCACAGTTCATCAAGGGGGCTTTGTGGAAAATCCAGCTCTCCGAACATCACGGCCCCTCATTTGGTTACAGGGGTTGTTGTTTAGACTGTACCTAAGTTTTGAACGTGTGAATTCCATTCAGGTTTATTCCAAAGTTCTAGTTTGGGAAACATTATAAGTAGGTTTCTCATGAACACTTATGAGGAAAAAAACACACAAGTGAAAACACCCCATTGGCTGGGGCTCTGCCGACAGCTCTGAATAAAAACTTCTTGGTTGGCACAAGAGACACTAGGATCTTTTGAAAGAAGCCTCATGCCTGCTTGGCAAAACGTGAATGTGCTGACTGTATGAAAAGAGCATATTATCCTCACTTGGCAATACACACAAAAAGTGTGTTTACAGGACAATAAAATTCTGACCGTAATCTTTTTTCCCCTCATTTGCAGTATTTGGTTTAATTAAGAAGCGAAATTGTGAATGTTTTCGTGGCAATTTGGCAGTAAACATTTGTATCGAACGTAAAATTCCATTTGGTGTTTGGGGGCAAAGTTACCAGTTCCCTCATGTATGGGTAAGTTTCTTGGAAAGTAAAAGAGGGTCAGTGTTGGGATACAACCTTTTACTTGTTTTTTTTGTTGTTGTTGCTTTTTTCCTTTAAAAAAAAAATTTAGAGAGAGCGCAGGGCCCGGAGAGGGGCAGAGAGAGAGAGAGAAAGAGAGAGAATCCTAAGCAGGCTCTACACTCAGCGTGGAGCCCAACGCTCGACATGGGGCTCGACATGGGGCTCTACCCTATGACCCTGGGATTAGATCTGAGGTGAAATCAAGAGTCAGATGCTCAGTTGAGGCACCCAGGTACCCCGGGATCCAACCTTTTTCTTAAACATGGTAATGTGCTTGGCCGTGCTGAAGTGAGGCAGAGAGGGGGAATTGGCCAGGACGCTTCATCAACAGGACAAGAACCCTTGAAAAATCCATGTACAGGGAGGAAATTGTGGATAGCATCGCCAATCATTTCCAAACAGCATTTTATTAGCATTATTCTCACAGCCGAAAAATATGGCAAGAACACAGCCTCCATCTAAGATATAACAGGGGCATCACAAATGAAGGGAGAGAGGCAATGGCATTCACTTGTTTGCTTCAAATCCTTTACTAACATTAATTTCATTAGAAGAGGCAGCTAATTATAAAATGGCAACCATAGGAAAACTGGAAGAAAATATAACTGAATACTAATCAAATCTCAGGTGTGTGGATATGAGGAAGTCCTTTAAGTTTAGAAGAAATCACACAGCAAAAAAGATAGATATGTGTGCATATTT
This sequence comes from Panthera tigris, assembly GCF_018350195.1. Lineage (NCBI taxonomy): Eukaryota > Metazoa > Chordata > Mammalia > Carnivora > Felidae > Panthera > Panthera tigris. The sequence goes on along the minus strand of NC_056671.1, from coordinate 34,814,369 downwards.
TGAAATTCAATATCTGCAAATAATAAAAAAGGTGAAAAAAGAAAAGATTGGAAAATATCACAGGTCAATGAGAAACAAGTGATTAATTGTTGCCTTAGATCAGGTTTCCTGGCAACTGGCTCAGATAAAGCTTTGGTCTACAAGTATTCTTGGCTCTACATGTCTGTCAATGGATGAATAGATCAAGAAAATGTAATAGATTTATACAGCAGAATGTTTATTACTCAGCCTTAAAAATGAAGAAAGTCCTGTCATTTGTGACAACGTGGATGAACCCGGAGGGCATTATGCAAAGTAAAATAAACCAGACAGAGATACACAGGTATTGCATTGTATCACTTACATGTGAATCTTTAAAAAATGTCAAACTCATAGAAACAGACAGCAGAATGGTGACAGCCAGGGGCTGGGGGTGGGAGAAATAGGGAGAGGCTGGTAAAAGGTTATAAACTTTCAGATATAAGCAGAATGAGATCTGAAAATCTACTATATGACTTGGTGACTATAGCTGATAACACTGTACCATATGATTGAAGTTTGCTGACAGAATAGAACTTAAATGTTCTTACCAAAAAAAAAAAAAAAAGGGGAGAATCTTTTCACAATGTATACATATATCAGATCATCACATTCATACTTTAAATATCTTACAATTTTATTTGTCAATTATACTTCAGTAAAGCTGAAAGAACAAAAGGTTTATTGGAGAGGGTTCCAGAAAGAATGCCCTTGAGGGAGGGAGGGCAGCAGGGCTGGGCGGAGGGAGGGAGAAGCTGAGCAGTGATGTAGCAGCAGCTAAGGCTTCAGATGACCCTCCAGAATTGTCTCAGATTGAGTCAAGGGGGCTGGTCTCCACTGGACTCCTCTATGGGTGACCCCAGAGAAGGGGGCTTAACCTTCAGCAAAGGCGTTCCCTTCCCCGAAGACAATTACCAGGGAGTGAAGCAGTTTTGAAATGTCCACAGCTAGACTGCCTGGCAATGGGGCAATGGGAGCCCCCACCTTCTAAGGGTTTCTAAGCGGCAACTGTGAAAGTTAAATAAAAGGAAATCTCATTTAAAATGGAATCTGGAGGCCAGAAGGGGGAGCTCTCATGCCCTACCACTCCTTGTCAATTGCAGACCCAAACCGGAAGTGATGTACCTTGCAGGTCAATACTGCTTTACTACCCCAGCTGCCGGGAGAAGGGTTTTCCCCTCCTCCTCACAACAGCCCAGCCAATGAGAGACGGTCACAGCTCAGCCTTGGAAAATCTACTACACTTTGAATTCCTAGTTTAGTCCAATGGACTTTTGCTTTTAACAACCGCTCCTGTTGCCTCTCTTTCCTCTAAAAAAGAGCATTCCTTTCCTTCGTTCTCTGGACTTGCCTGTGGTCTCACTGTGCCTTACGAGTTCTGAGCTGCAGTTCTCTGCTATTCTTGCATAAACCCATTTTTGGCTGGCAAAATGACTGGCAGTTTTATTTTTAAGGTTAACACACCCATCACATTCACTATAAAGAGCCAAACACTGTAAAAACTCACAGCGATAATAGGAGAAACAATGATTCCAATACATAAATTAACAAAGGACATGACTAGACAATCCACAATTCATGAATGGGAAAATGTCCAACATCACTAGTAATCAAAGAAACACAAGTCAAAAATAATAAAACGTAATTTTTGCCAATTAAAATATACAAAATACAATAGCCAGTTCCAGAGGAACTGCAGTGTTACCCGCGTACATTACTGATGTGGAGGATAAATTGTTACACCCCTCTTGGAAAGCAGTTTGACATTCTATATCAATCGCTAAAAATGCACCTACTTCTTTGACCCAACAATTTCCACCTCAAAAAAAATTACCCTAGAGAGAAAAGTTTTTTCATTATTTGAAAAGACTATACACATGAAGATATTTGTTACAGCATTACCTATAAATGTGGAAAAAAATATATAACTTAAACGTTCAATGACAGAGAAAAAATTTTAAGTAAATATCATTATGAAGCTATGTAGCTATAGAGAAAAGGCTTTAAACACGTTATTTTAACAGATAGTGGAATTCTCTATAGACATGGTTACAACTATAATGGACTTTTTTTGTTTTTTTTTTCCCCCCGAGAGATAGAAAGTGCGTGCGTGTGTGCATGAGCAGGGGAGGGGTAGAGGGAGAGGGAGAGAGAGAGAAACTCAGGCAGGCTTTTCAGGATTGTGAGATCATGACCCGATTCGAAATCAAGAGTCAGATGCTTAATCGACTGAGCCACCCAGGCGCCCCGCAACTATAACAGATTCTAAAAAAAGAAACTAGGAGGAAGTAGGAAAGTAACCAAAGAATGTTAAAATTCAAGGGAAGAATAAATAGATGTAAATAGCAATGGCAATTTTGAAAAATTGGCAGCACTACTCTAAAACATTTATGAAGTGTTCTAGTGATTTATTGCTATATAACAAACCACCCCAGACTCAGTAGCTTGAAGAACAATAATCATTTTATTATCATCTCTCACGAACCTGGGCCTTGACCGGGCTCAGCTAGGTGGTTCTTACTTGGGAATCCACGTGGCGTTATAGTCAGATGGTGGCGGGGGATGCAATGTCTAAAGAATTGCTCACAGCCAGACCTGGTAGGTACTTGGGCTGGGAAAACTCAAACTGCCGAGGCTGGAACGATGGGGCTCCTGGTCATCTCTCTCTTCCACGTGCCCTTTTCAACATGGTGGGTTTGCAGTGGCAACACTTCTTGGATATGGCTAAGGACTCCCAAAGCCAGTGTCACCCAGGGCCATTTTCATCGCATAATATTCCTTGAGGCAGTTACAAGGGTCCACCCAGTTTCAAGAAGAGGTCACAGAGCTTACACCTCCGAATGGAGGAACGCGAAGGTGCTAGAAGACCATGTGAGATGGGAAGTATTATTTCAGCCATTTTTTTGCAAAATGCAATCTGCCACACAAAACTGCAATAGTTCAATAGGTTTATAGCAATGTAAAATAAAACATTCTCATCGATGGCACAAAACAGAAAGTCACACAACTGGATTTGTTCTATTTAAAATTTTTTTTAAACTGAGAACAAACTGAGGGTTGATGGGGGGTGGGAGGGAGGGCAGGGTGGGTGATGGGTATTGAGGAGGGCACCTTTTGGGATGAGCACTGGGTGTTGTATGGAAACCAATTTGACAGTAAATTTCATATATTAAAAAATAAAAAAAATAAAAAAAATTAAAAAAAAATAAAAATTTTTTTTATTTAAAAATTTTTTTTTTTACATTTATTTATTTTTGGGACAGAGAGAGACAGAGCACGAATGGGGAGGCGCAGAGAGAGAGGGAGACACAGAATCGGAAGCAGGCTCCAAGCTCCGAGCCATCAGCCCAGAGCCTGACGTGGGGCTCGAACCCACGAACTGCGAGATCGTGACCTGAGCTGAAGTCAGACACTTAACCGACTGAGCCACCCAGGCGCCCCTGTTCTATTTAAATGTTAATATATGATTAAATAATCATCTAAACTCAGTGGGAATGAAAAATTATTCAATTACTTATTTTGCAATAATCGATGACTTTTTTTTTTAAATGTTTATTTATTTTTGAGAGAGAGAGTGCGAGCAGGGGAGGGGCAGAGACAGAGGGAGACAGAGAATCTGAAGCAGGCTTCAGCCTCTGAGCTGTCAGCACAGAGCCCATCGCGGGGCTCGAACCCATGAACCATGAGATCATGACATGAGCCGAAGTCGGATGTTCAACCAACTGAGCCACCCAGGCGTCCCACAATAACTAATGAATTAAAGAATTAAATGTAAAAAAAGAAAAAGCTGAAAAAATATCAAAGCACTGAGAGGGGTGGGGCACTTCAGAAGCTTAAAGTTGTAAGAGAAATCACAAAGGAAGAGATTTTTAAATGACTAAATAATTACAATAGACTTCTAAGTTAAGAAAAAAATCCCATTTTGGGGTGCCTGGGTGGTTCAGTCGGTTAAGCGATCAGGTCAGATCCTGATCTCATGGCTTGAGGTTTCAAGCCTTGTGTTGGGCTCTGTGCTGACAGCTCAGAGCCTGGAGACGGCTTCAGATTCTGTCTCAGCTTCTCTGCCCCTCCCCTGCTCATGCTCTCTCTCTCCCTCTCTCTCTTTCTCTCAAATATAAAATAAAACATAAAAAAATTTTTTAAATCCCATTTTCCAAATAGAAAAAGAAATAAATGACAAATTTTGAGATAGACTTTAAGTGAATACAAAAGAAACAAGGTTAATATCTTCTAATGTATAAAGAGTTCATGCAAATAAATGAACTAATGGTAAAAGACAAGAGATAATTCATAATAGAATACAAGAAGAAACTAATTTTGTAAATTGTCATAGAACATATAATACATAAGCTATATAATATAAAGTTTACCATTTTAACCATTTCTTTTTTTATATTTAAACATTTTTAAACATTTATTCCTTTTTGAGAGACAGAGTGTGAGTGAGGGAGGGGCAGAGAGAGAGGGAGACACAGAATCGGAAACAGGCTCCAGGCTCCGAGCTGTCAGCACCGAGCCTTATGCAGGGCTCAAATTCACAAACTGCAAGATCATGACCTGAGCTGAAGTCGGACACTTAACCGACTGAGCTACCCAGGTGCCCCCATTTTTTAAAAAATGTTTATTTATTTACTTTAAGAGAGAGAGAGAGAGAGAGAGAGAGGGAGAGAGACTGCAAGCAGGAAAGGGGCAGAGACAGAGGGAGACAGAGAATCCCAAGCAGGCTCCACCGGTCAGCACAAAGCCTGACATAGGGCTTGATCCCACGAATCTTGAGCTCATGACCTGAACCAAAATCCAGAGTTAGATGCTTAACCAACTGAGCCACGGACATGTCCCCATTTCAACCATATCTAAGTATACAGTTCAATGACATCAAGTACATCCACATTGCTGTGCAACCATGACCACCGTCCATCTCCAGAACCCTTTTCATCTTGTAAAACTGAAACTCTGCATCTATTAAGCGATAACTGACTCCCTCCAGCCCCTGGAAGCCACGATTCTCCTTTCTGTCTCTATGAATTTGACTGCTCTTTTTCCCTCATGTAAGTGGAGTCATATGGCATTTCTTTCGACTGGCTTATTTCGCTCATCCTCAAGGTTCATCCATGTTGTGGCATGTGTCAGAATATCCCTTCTTTTTAAAGCTGAAAAATATTCCACTGTATGTGTAGACCACATCTGGTTCATTCATTCATTCATTCATTCATTCATCCACCAATGGAGAAACCATTTTGTAATATTGTAAAACTAATACATGTTTACGTTTAGAAATGCAAACAGTTGAGAAAAGCATGAAATAAAAAAGCCAAAGTCTTCTGCTCTTCTTTATTGTTGGCATTCATCACAGTACCTCCTGTTTAGCACTCAATCATGCATCTCTCCAGAAAGTTTGTGTGTTTGTAGAAGCCTGCTCAGATGCTCACCTCATCTTTCTTTCTTTGGTCCCTAGACTGTTCTCTGAAGACAAGACTCCTGAAGGTGTTAGATGTAAAACGGGCTGGCATAGCCTAATTGTAGTATAATATTGGGCTTTGACCCTATGTTTAAAATATATTTAAAACAAATGTATGTGAGATTTTTCTCCTGATCAATCCAGGCTTCTGAACTCTTGCCCCCTCCTGAGAAGAGTCATAGCTAGACTCAACCAATCTGTAAAAAGGAGGCCCCCACAATGGCCCTCTCTTTAGGAAAGCCTGAGGTGACAGCAAATGACTCACCTGGGGCTGCTTCTATTACACCTGCTCAGAGCCAGTCACGGACATATGGCACGGACTTGGGGACCTTCAGCTATTGGAATGAACCTGCCTAAAGGGAGAGATACTGTGACTCTAAACTCCACTCATGGGCTTTCTTTCCCCTTTTTCCCCCTCTGGGTCTCAAGAGACCAGGAACATCAAAGACAGGTTATTCTGAACATATGCTCTGAAATCTGAAGTCCAGGCTGTGAGTGAGGTTCCAACTTTCAAAGAAAACTGCTCTGGAATTCGGTTAGTTCTGAAGTTAGGCAGTAAGTTCTTAATTGTAATGCATCCAAAGAGTCAAAGTGGAATTTGCAGCAAGGAACGATGATGGGTCCTTTGAATTAGAAGATGAAATGGCCACAAGGGCTTTTTCAGGCTCTTTCTGCCCAAGGTTATCATGGTTTGGGCTGAAGAGCTAGATCCTAAGTAAGATTTGGGCCTTCTTGCCCAGAAAGCAACCCAGTCGGGAAGGGTGGGTCACAACTGTGGGATAGACAGATAGTCAATCTACATGGGATAGACAGAGGGAAGTCATAAATACCAACTGGGTTAGTTCACTAGGGTTACTATAACTGGATGGCTTAGAACAGCGGAAATTTATTGTCTTGCAGTTCTGGAGGCCAGAGTCTGAAATCAAGATGTCCCCCAAGTCATGCTTTCTCTGTGGGTGCTGGGGAAGGATCTGTCCCAGGTCTATTTCCTTGGCTTGTAAGATGACTGTCTTTTTTCTGTGTCCCTTCACATCATCTTCCCTCTGTAAGGGGCTATCTCTGTGCCCAAATTTCCCATTTTTAGTAGGACACCAGCCCTATTAGATTAGAGCCCACCCTAATGACCCCATTTTAACTTGATTACCTTTGTAAAGACCCTATTTCCAAATCCGGTCACATTTTGAGGTACCAGGGCCTAGGACTTCAATATATCTTTTTGAGGGGACACAATTCAACTCATGAGACCAGCCCAATCTCATAACCAGCTTCAGAAAAATAAAGTGCTTCCATCTGTATTTTATTGCTTATTGCCAGTGAACTAATTACTACCCTTTTCCCTTTTTTTTTTTTTTTTTTTTATAAGAAGTGTACCCACCTCATGGGGTTGTATTACATGACTTTGTATTTGGGAAGCATTTAAAAAAAAAAAATTTTTTTTTTTAACGTTTATTTATTTTTGAGACAGAGAGAGACAGAGCATGAACGGGGGAGGGTCAGAGAGAGCGGGAGACACAGGATCGGAAGCAGGCTCCAGGCTCTGAGCAGTCAGCACAGAGCCCGGCGCGGGGCTCGAACTCACGGACCGCGAGATCGTGACCTGAGCCGAAGTCGGACGCTTAACCGACGGAGCCACCCAGGCGCCCCCCTTTTCCCTTTTTAAAAGAAGTTATTATAACTTGTTTTTTTCCCCTCTGTTTTCTACGTCATGGTGAATGTGATATTGTTGCTTGAATGAGCCAATGACTTTAAGGTACAGAACACTGAAACAGAATCTCAGCAGAACTAGAGAAGCATGGGCCTGGCCTGCGATCCTGGCCTTGGGGAATGTGGCTCCATGAAATGACTTTTGCAGGCAGCTGCTGAATTTAACTTGGGTTATGTCCTCTTGGGGAGAGAGGGGTGCATAGGAGATTAGCTCAGTTGTATTAGACAGGGCCATCTCTAACCGGACAAAGGAAGCAGTGTATACAGAAAATAGAGAAGGCTGCCTCTCAAGGTCTTTTTCCAGTGGCCATGTCTGAACTAGGTGACTTTGCATAAACTAGACTAATAGGTTTCTGTTTCTTGTGTAATTTTAAATTTGCAATGGAGAGACCCAATGTGCGGTGAAGAATTAGCCTAACCCCAAAGGAAGTCTGGCCTTTGCCCTCAGCTACTGGGAGGTGATCTCCTGGCCCTGGAATGTTCTGCCTGATGGGAGTGTCTTTGTTTGCCTAAGAGATTGGGCCACTGTACAGTCTTACAATGTGATTTATGATGGGGACTTTGGGCTACGTGGTATCAGCCCTGCCCCTGGAAGGAACTGGCAATGAAGGGTATCAAACAGACCTACAGGGGCTGGAGACTAGAGGCCAGGCATGTAGGCAGTAGGTGATGGAGCCCCAATAAAAACCTTGGACACCAAAGGCTCTGGTCAGTTTTCCTGGTTGGCAGTAGTCCAGGTACATTGTCATATCATGGCTGGGAGGAGTTAACACGATCCGTAGCAAATCTGGAGAAGATGTCCATACAGAAACTCTGTGTCTGGACCCTCCTGGACTCTGCCCCATGTGTCCCGGCCTCTGGCTGATTTTAATGTTTTTCTTTTTAAATTTTTAAAAAATGTTTGTTTATTTTTGAGAGAGAGAGAAAGAGAGACAGAGACAGAGACAGAGACAGCATGAATGGGGGAGGGGCAGAGAGAGAGAGAGAGAGAGAGAGGGAGACACAGAATCTGAAGCAGACTGCAGGCTCGGAGCTGTCAGCACAGAGCATGACACAGGTCTAGAACACACGAACCGCGAGATCATGACCTGAGCCGAAGTCGGGCGCTTAAGTGACTGAGCCACCTGGCACCCCAATCTGGTTTTTTTTCCCCTGTAATTTACTAGGACTATCAGTATTATAAAAACTGAAGGTGGTTTTGGGAATGTCTCCAGCTTATAATTGATGTCAGAAGGAAAGACATTCTCTTGTGAGAACTGTTCTCTCTAACTAGGTTGCAGAGTAAATTCCTGCCCACAGGTTCTGGGAGTCCATGTTGCTGAATCATGTAAGTGGTGACTCTCTAAGGACAAGGTCCACAAATGCCTGCTGCTGAGATGCTCAGAGCTGACCCTTTTTCCTTCTGGGCTCATTCTTTCTATGGTTCTGCAATAGCTAGTATCTTTCCAATATATTACATGTTTTTTCTTAAGCTTTTCCAAATTGGGCTCTGTTATTTGTAACCAAAAGAATTCTTAACTGCTCTAGAAGAGGTAGGGAGTGTTACAAAAGCATATGGTGGGGGGTTTGACCCCAGACGCCCCCAAGGAATGCCTCTAAAGGATAGATAAAAGCTGACTTAGGTGAAGATGGGACAGGACAGAAGAACAAAAAGTGAGACAGACCTAAGTTGGATATGACACTGATGTGCTATTTCAAAAATTTGGGACATTGAGGGAAAAGGTCAAGCATTTATCCTGCCTCCCTGATGGGTTGTTTCACAGTAGACAATAGATGATGGGACAAGTTCTTCTTTGTAGAAGGATCAACATTAATGATTGCAGGGAGAGAGAGTGGGAAAATCACTGCATGTCTTCTCTAATGAAATATAGATGTAGGCACTGAAGAATGGTCTCTAAAGCCAGTTGGTGAACAGTTGATGGGGAATGTTCTACTGGATGGTCAGGCTCAGCATACCTGAATCACTGACCAGTCTTGGTGTGACTAACAGATAACCAGAACTGAGGGCGCTTCCTCATGAGATGTGGTAGGAAACATACAGCCCCACCTTTGACGTATTTTTGCCTTGACCAAATTGAATCTGAATGTCAACAAATTTTTGGATCTAACCATCAGCTTACAGGAAATGTGGGGCACATTAAATGTTAAATGGCCAGCAAGGATTCAATCAACCGAAATCAGATTGTGAGAAATTCTACGGGAAAAGTGTCCCAACGTCTTTAACAAATACGTGGTAGGAATAAAATGGAGAGGAGAGGTTAAATTATTAAAGTCTCAAGGAGCTTTGAGACCTATCAAATGTATTGTCTGGACCTAGTTTGAACCCTGTTTTGAACACCCTGACTGTGGAAAGACATTTGTAAGACAGTTGGGAAACTTTTAACATGGACTCTGTGTTTGATAATATTAAAGCAATTTTTTGAGAAGATAATAAATATGTTGTGGTTATGTTTGAAAAAAAAAAAAAGAATGTTCATCTCTTAGAGTACATCCCAAAGTATTTCAGAGGGACTGTTATGTTTTTTTACACAACATTAAAATGTATTGAAAAGCGACGATGGTTAAAATTACATGATACTAGCACCCGAATAGAGAGATCAGTGGGCTGAAATATCACAAAGTCCAGACATCGTGGCTATAAAATAGCTGAGTCAGAGGAGATAGGTGAGAGGGGGTGTAGCTAAAACAGAAATTGTCAAACAGTTATGATTGTTAAAGCTGGATGACAGGAAGTCGTTCTGTTCTGCACGTGGAGACAGCTTTTGCATGTTTTGTATTTTGACATTAAAAATTATTTTGGGGAAACTGGGCAACATACCTCACATCCTACCTGGGAATAAATAAATCTTAACTGTAAGAACTGAAACCGAAAAGCACTGGAAGAAACCATGGGAGGATTCTTTTGTAACATCAAAAACATGGCAGGATTTTCTAAGAATGATAGATTTCTACTAGCCTTTTGATGTGACTGCATTGCATTTGTTAATGTTTTATTAATGCTTTGCTTCTATCATAAAGGATGTTTGATGATAGTTGACTTTTCTGTGCTGCCTTGTCAGGTTTTCATATTAGGTTTACGATACGTTAAAATGAACTGTGACGTTTCCCCTCTTTTCCAACTTGGGATGAAAGTACCTATTTTGGAGATAGTTCTCCAGAAACTCGTTTATTTTTTCCCAGGGGTATCCAACGAGTTGTTGAGTGTGTGCTTGTGTGTTTTTCTTTTTTCTGTCAGTATCGTGATGAGCTAATGAATTTGTATATATCCAATGTGTTTCGATCTTCCCTTCAAGTTGGTTCCTGTGTCTTTGACATTAACCTCGCAGTCTCTCGCAGTTTCCTTGTTTTCTGATATAAGACCTTTGAGGCTCATCTCATACTTCTCCTGCCCCGGGGCCTGTTAACAGCTGTTTCTTCAAGAAACCCTGGTTCCTTTCAGTGAGAAATGGTCTTTGGAGACCAGAGAACGGATGCCGGGTAACTCATTGCTACTGTTGTCATTGCTTCAAGGCCTTTTCACTTTAGAGCTAGGAAATGCATGTTAATTGTTTTCAAAAAGAGAAATGTGTCATGAGCTCATACTTATCTTTCAGCTCAAATTAAATACCTCATGGGCTTCACTTCTTGATTTTTATGTTTGTATCCTTATATTAAATAGCTTGGTTCTGAACTAATATAATTACTTTATATATACTTAGATATATATATAAATACATACTATGCAGGCATACATATGTGTGTGTGTGTGGTACGTGTGTATGTGTGTGTGTGTGTGTGTGTGTGTGTGTGTGTGTAGTGTTGGCTTAATAATATGCCAACTTGGCTAAACAGAACTTCATTTTCCAGAATTCCCTTTCCAGTAGATCTCTGCTCAGAGTTGGACACAGGAGAAATTTGCAAGACATTTTGAAGTTGCCATGCTTAGTCTCAGGCAGTCCGTGTAGACTAGGCCCTGTTGGAGCTCAAGCACATTTATGTGAATCTACCAGCTCACCTGTCATGGGCAGGGTCCTCCAGCACCTAGGGGATCCGTCTGGGTGCCAGGTGTGAGGGGAAGAGGGTCGGAGGTAAGTCCTTGTTCTCCCCCATTTCGCGTGCGTCTTTCTTGCCTGACCACAGCCCCGTGACGTCAGGCTTAATACCAGGTTCAGAATAAAAAGCTGAATTGAGATTGGTTAACCAGATCCCACACTTGTGTAAGGCCCAATTCTTATACATGAATTCTTTATGCTACATCATTTCTAATGGTTCTGCTTTTGTGATTGATTCCTGATGGCACATACACGTTGTACATATATAGCTATACATATATGTATATGTACATGCATATGTGTATATACATGTATAAACATGCATGTGTATATATCCTACTATGTGTGTGAAATAATTTAAAAACAATGCTAACATTATTGCTATTGATACCCATTTTAAGATTTCTTTATGATTCTTTTTGTCTCCAACATTATGTATTCAATAAAACATCTTTCCTCCATGATTTAAAGTGCTACTAGTTTCCTATACAAAAGTTTCATATTTGTTTGAATCTAGTCTGGACCTCATGATGCTCCAGTCCATTGATCTCTCTATTCAAGTGTCAGTATCACACAATTTTGCTCGCTGTAGCTTTTTAATATATTGTGATATCTAATAGGAACACCCTCCTGTCAATATTTTCTTTTTTAATTTTTCAGATTTTTCCTGGGCATTATCATTTGTTTGCCTTTCCTGTGAAATTTAGAAAAGAATAGTTTACTTTTAAGCAATCCTATTACTATTTTTATTGCTTATATAAATTTTGATGATTTATATATTTTTAGAAAGTTATTCCATACACATAATTTCTTTTCACAGAAGTCTCACATATTGGGGCCTCTAGGTAGCTCAGTCAGTTAAGTGTCTGACTGTTGATTTTTGGCTCAGGTCATGATCTCATGGTTCATGGGATCGAGTCCCGTGTCTGTGCAAATAGCGTGGAGACTGCTTGGGATTCTCTCTCTTCTCTCTCTGCCTTTCCTCCGCATGAGTGCTCTGTCCCTCAGATAAATAAATAAACTTAAAAAAAAAAAAAGAAATCTCACATATTAACTCTGGTTATATTCCCTTACTCTGTCTTGAAATGGTGTCACTTGTTTTCTCGTTTACATCTGTCCACAAATTGTTTTTTTCAGAGTTCTTATATTTGTCTATCAAATATATAGCTTTATGTTTTCTAGTTTATTCATCTTTGCTTTTGACTGCATAATTCCCTTCCTTTGTTCTCCTTAGAGACAAAGGAATAGAAGAAAAAGTGCTTGTGCATGAGAAATATATGTTTGCAATTTAAAGAAGTGTTTTTTTTCACTCATTCACTGAATCATATTTAACGTCTTGAATTAGATGCTAGACAAGAGGGAAATTAAAATATCCTTTTTTTATAATGACATAGAAATAGTCCAGCATAGAAATACTATCAGATTCACAAGAATGCTTTTCTGGAAATTCTACACCTGAATTGGCAGGCCCTGCCTTCTCTCTGGCTCTGTTCATAATCACCTGGATGGCTTCCCTAGTTATGACCTCCCTGTCTTTAATGGAATAACAGAGTTCTTAGAGCTGGAGTTAATAATTCACAGGGATGGTTCTGAGATGCCTTAGTCATGGCTCTCTCACACTGGTGTCTCCAGACCTGCATCACCTCTGAACCATACCCTTGTGAGGAGAGAGGGTAATCATAAGTCATATGGTTCTCTGGCTACCAGCGAAAGGTAGTTAGATACCAACAAATACAAACATCTCATCCAAATGGTACTCACTTGCCTCTGTGTAAGTGCCATGCTGTCTTCGTACATATTTCCTCAAGCAATTTAATAATTTCTCATATGTGTAGTAAATGGATGTCAACCAGAAATAAACTTTCCTACTGGAGCCGTTCATAAGGCAGTAAAAGATATTCCTTTCATCTCGGAGTTTCTGTGACGCAGATGTTTCCTTCTTATTGCTTAATAGGAGAATAGTGAACCTGCATGGGTCTGTTAGCTTAGAGTCACTGCCATCTAATGTTAGAGGTTAGAAACCACACAGAGGTGGGTCTAACCCCCCTGAACTGCCCAGGGACTTGGGGAGTTTGAGGAAGAGGGTGGTTCCAATTCTGAATCTCCCAGGCTCTGCTCTTCTCAGAGCCTTCTCAGAAGGTGTCATATCCTCCTCTGTAAAAGCAGGGCAATCATAGCATTGGGTGATACTATTATTGTAATAAACAGGGTGACACATATAAAGTACTGAGTGCAGTGACAGGGGTATCACATTCAATAAGTGCAGGCTTAAATTTTTACAACTTTCACAGACACCTGAATACCTGGGATCTGCGATGCTTCAACGGTCATGGTGTCCCCGGGTTCCTAGAATTAGATGGTAAAGAAAATAGAACAGTCTTGGATTGCAGAACTTTAGGTACTTTTTTTTTTTTTAATTTTTGTTTCAACGTTTATTTATTTTTGAGACAGAGAGAGACAGAGCATGAGCAGGGGAGGGTCAGAGAGAGAGGGAGACACAGAATCTGAAACGGGCTCCAGGCTCCGAGCTGTCAGCACAGAGCCCGACACGAGGCTTGAACTCACAGACCCTGAGATCATGACCTGAGCCGAAGTCGGCCGCTTAACCAACTGAGCCACCCAGGCGCCCCAGAACTTTAGGTACTTTTAACTTATCTCATGACACTAATGGGCTGGCATTGCCACCCGAGAAATGTTTAGCAGTTAGCAATCCGGGTGAAATTAGAGCAATATTTCATTGTAACCCCCCACTTTTTACTTACATATCATATCTACTTGCACATCATTCACGATGGCAAAGATTTTACTCACTTCAAATAACATGGAAACAAAAGTCAATTTTCCATCCAAGAAATATCATTTTGTGGGCTGTCTGCAGGGAGATGCTAGGAAGATTCTAGGGGACTTAATGCCCTCCCTGTGCAACCGTTTGCTTCCACCACTGAACATCATCTTCGTGATTTCTCTGGAAACAGTTCAAAGCAGCAAACTTATTTTTAACCGAAGTCCTGGTCCATTATTTTTATTTCCTATGTTCCTCCGCATGCTCCAGCATTAGGTCACCAAGAGAATTTCAATACGTAGGTGACAGGGTTTTTACCTTGGGGCATCTACTGCTGACTGTTTGGTATTCACTGGACAGACAGCATTTGAAAGCCCTGACTGGGGGCGCCTGGGTGGCTCAGTCGGTTAAGCGTCCGACTTCAGCTCAGGTCACGATCTCATGGTCTGCGGGTTCGAGCCCCGCGTCGGGCTCTGGGCTGATGGCTCAGAGCCTGGAGCCTGCTTCCGATTCTGTGTCTCCCTCTCTCTCTGCCCCTCCCCTGTTCATGCTGTGTCTCTCTCTGTCTCAAAAATAAATAAACGTTAAAAAAAAGAAAGCCCTGACTGGATCAAGGGTCAGTGGAATTTTTTGGCCCCCGGGAGTACTCCTCTTCAAAAATAATAGATAAGGCCAAGGTCTATTGAAAATATGTGGGGGTGGGGCGCCTGGGTGGCTCGGTGGGTTAAGCGTCCGACTTCGGCTCAGGTCATGATCTCGCAGTCCGTGAGTTCGAGCCCCGCGTCGGGCTCTGTGCTGACAGCTCAGAGCCTGGGGCCTGTTTCAGATTCTGTGTCTCCCTCTCTCTGACCCTCCCCCGTTCATGCTCTGTCTCTCTCTGTCTCAAAAATCAATAAACGTTAAAAAAAAAAAAATTAAAAAAAAAAAAAAGAAAATATGTGGGGAAAAATAAATTCCAGCTGAAAAAGGGAATTTTAGATACTGGAAAGGGATACAAGTCCTATCGGGAAATGATAAGAAGTGGGAGACTGGCCCAGGGGGACTTGAAATTGCCTTCAACTACCCACTTCTCCTCAAAACTTGTTACCCAGCATGCTTACCCGATACTGTTTGAGTATCTTCTTCCACAGGGATGAAACTCCCAAAGAGTCTGCAACTCATTTATGGCCCAACTGGACACTTGCCTGTGCCTCCTGTTTACATCGGATGGAGAATCCATCTTGATTGCTTGTATCCTTGGCAGGAGGAAGGGGCAGTGGCAGTGGATTTGGCTACCGTACCACCGACCGGGAAGAGCTCTACCGTGTGTCCTTGACATTCTCGTCTCAGAATGCTTCTGCGCTCTCGGTGCTTCTTCATTTTGGACACTTCCGGTCATGAAATGCGCGGGGGGGGGGGGGGGGGCGGTTCTCACACCAGGGAATTCTCTAACACCACCTGGGTGTCCTACAATTTAACTCAATCCTGACACCATCTTTCTGGAGGTAATATCAGATCCCACAGAAGACGGGCTCAGTCCTACAAGACTTCAGATGCCACTTCAGATGCCAATCCTAAGTCCAGATTTTTACCTGTGCTTCTGACCTGCAGCTGTACGTCAGAGGTTCCTATGACCACCTCCTTGGGTTCGATCATGTGCTAGAAAGGCTCACAAAACTCCCGGAAACATTTTACTATCGCCGATTTATTACGAAGAATAACTCAAAGGATACACATGAACATCGAGATGGAACAAATGTGGAGGGCACTGTATGGGGGAAGAGGCCCAGAACTTTCATGCCCTTTTCAGGCACATGACCTCAGCCCAGAAACTCTGAGGAACCCTGGCCTTTGGGGGTTTTATGGAGGTTTCATTACAGAGACAAGCTTGATTAAATCATTGACCGTTAGTGACTAAGACAACCTCTAGCTCCTGAAAGTTCCACCCTCACTAATCCCATGGTTGGTTACCTTGACAACTAGCCCCATCCTGTGGTTGATCTAAGGGCTTTCCAAAATTCGCCTCACTAATGTAAGCCCAAATGTGGTTGAAAGGGTCAACTGGAAAGGTCCAACAGAAGACTTAACCTTCACAACTTTTTTTTTTTTTTTAAGTTTAGTTATTTATTTTGAGAGAAACAGAGAGAGTGAGAGTCAGGGGAGAGGCAGAGAGAGAAGGGGAGAGAGAATCCCAAGAAGGCTCTTCATGGTCAGCGCAGAGCCTGATGCAGGGTTTGAACTCATGAAAGAAACTGTGAGATCAGGACCTGAGCCAAAATCAAGAGTTGGAGGCTTAACTGACTGAGCCACCCAGTTGCCCCTACAGCTCTTATTATTTAGGAAATTTGAAGAGTTTTAAAAGCTCTGTGCCAGGAATGGGGACAAAGATCAAGTATATATTTCTTGTTATATATCACACATCACAACAAAACTTTTGTTTATCCATTCACCTGTTGATGGACTTTGGGCTATTTCCAGTTTGGGGCAATTATAAATAAAGTGCTATAAACATATGTTTTCATTCCTTTTGGTGTTTAAGAGTAAAATTTCTGTTTCACATGATAGATAAATAGTTAAGTTTTTAAGAAATGGCAGAACTGTTTTCCAAAAGAGCTGTAACATTTTGCATTCTCACCAGTAGCGTATGAGGGTTCCAATTATTCCACCTCTACACCACCCCTTGAAATAATCTTGTTTTAATTTTGGTCATTTTAATAGGTGAGTTTTAATTTGTGTTTCCCTGATGCGTAATGATGTCGAATATCTTTTAATGTGCTTTTTAAATTTGCTATTCAAATCTCCGGTGAATGTTTATTCAGATCGTTGGCCCATTCTAAAATTGTTTTTGTTTTCTTCTCTTTTTGTTGTTGTTAAAGTTTATTTATTTATTTTGAGAGAGAGAGAGAGAGAGGGAGAAGAGAGCACAAGCAGGGAAGGGACAAAGGAAAAGTGAAGGAGAGAGAGAACCGCAAGCAGCCTCCACGATCAGCACAGAGCCCCACGTGGGCTCGATCCCACAAACCGTGAGATCGTGGCCTGAGCCGAAATCCAGAGTTGGACACTTAACCACCTGAGCCACCCAGGTGTCCCTAAAATTGTTTGCTTTCTTATTATTGGGTTTTCAGAGTTCTTTATGTATGCTACATACAAGTTGTTTATCAGATACACAATTTGCATATTTTCTCCTATTCTGTAGCTTGTCTTTATTGATTAGCTTAATAGTGTCTTTTGAAGAGCAGAAGCTTTTAATTTTGAAAAAAATATAATTTATCAGTTTTTCTTTAAGTAGGTGATGCTTCTGGTGTGGGATCAAAAAACCTTGAAATAACCCAAAGTCACAAACGTTTTCTTCTGTTTGTTCCTAGATGTTCAATGATTTTAGCTTTTACATTTAGGTCTATGACCTATTTTGGGTAAAGTTTTATATGTAGTGTGAAGTATGAAACAAAGTTCTTTCTTTTCTACACGTGAACGTCCAACTGTTTCAATACCATTTGTTGAAAAGATTTTTTTCTTCTATGAATTGCCTTGGTATCTTTGTCAAAAACCATGTGTTCATATATGTGTGGGTCTTTCCGGACTTTCTATTTTGTTCTACTGAGCTATTTGTCTATATGCCAATACTGTGCTGTTTTGATTGCTGTAGTTGTAAAAGAAGTCTTCAAGTCAAGTAGTATTAGGCGTCCAACTTTCTTTTTCTTTTTCAAAGTTGTTTTGTCTATATGGGTTCTCTGTATTTCCATATGAATTTTAGAATCCTTTCCTCAGTTTCTACAAAAAGGTCTACTGAGATTTTGATTGGGATTATGTTAAATCTATAAAGCAATTTGTGGAGGATTGACATCTTGACAATATCAAGTCTTTAAGTTAATGAACAAAGTATACCTCTCCATTTATTTAGGTCTTATTTAATTTCCCTCAGCAATGTTTTATAGTTTTGTGTATAGGTCTTGCACATTTTTTTTGTCAGATTTATCCCTTTTTTAAATGTGTATTTATTTTGAGAGAGAGAGAGAGGGGGGGGGTGAGAAAAGAGAGGGAGAGAGAATCCCAAGCAGGCTCCACGCTGTCAGCACATAGCCCAAGATGGGACTCAAACTCACAAAACGTGAGATCATGACTTGAGCCGAAATTAAGGGTCGGACACTCAACCTACTGAGCCACCCAGGCACCCCCTTGTTAGATTTATCCTTAAGAGTTTCATAATTTTTTATCTTATTGTAAATGGCATTTAAAAATTTCACTTTCTTATTGTTGTTATTACATAGAAATGCAATTGATTTCCTAATATTGATCTTGTATCTTGCAACCTGCTAAACTTATTTATTAGTTCTAGCAGATTTCTTTTAATTTCTACACAGATGATCAATAAAGAAAGCGTCGTACTTGTTCCTTTCCAATCTATTTTATTTATTTATTTATTTATTTATTTATTAGATTTTTTTAAAAGTTTATTTTGAGAGAGAGATAGCGTACAAGCAGGGGAGGGACAGAGAGAGAGGAGAAAGAGAATCTCAAGCAGTCTCTGCATTAACACTGCAGAGCCCGATGTGGGGCTCAAACTCATGAACCATGAGATCATGTCCTGAGCCAAAAATCAAGATTCAGACACTTAACTGAGTCACCCAGGCACCGCTGCTTATTTTTATTTTATATTTTGCTTTTATCACATTGTCTTGAAGCTCAATACACTTGTTGAATAAAAGTTGTAAAAGCATAAATCCTTGTTTTGTCCCTAATCTTAGGGAAGAAAAACTTCAGTCTTCCACCATCAAGTATGATGTTAGCTGTAGGTTTTTGTAGCTGTAGATGTTTTGTAGGTTGAAAACATTTCCTTCTATTAGTAGTTAACCGAGAATTTTTATTAGGAAGAAATATGATATATTATTACTTGAATGTGAACTGTGATGAGATAAATATGTCAAGTTAGTAGACTGTGTTTTTCAGGTTTTCCGTATCCTTACTGATTTTCTGTTTACTTGTTCTACCAATTATTGAAGGTTGTTGGAATCTCTGACCATAATTGTAGATTTGTCTATTTCTCCTTGCAATTCTTTCAGTTTTTATTTCATGTATCTTTCAGCTCAGTTATTATGAGCCCAAACATTTATGATTATTCTGTCTTTTTTTTTTAATTTTTTTTTTACGTTTATTTATTTTTGAGACAGAGAGAGACAGAGCATGAATGGGGGAGGGTCAGAGAGAGGGAGACACAGAATCTGAAACAGGCTCCAGGCTCTGAGCTGTCAGCACAGAGCCTGACGCGGGGCTTGAGCTCACGGACCGCGAGATCATGACCTAAGCTGAAGTCGGCCGCTTAACCGACTGAGCCACCCAGGCGCCCCATTATTCTGTCTTTTTTATGAATTGGTCCGTTACCATGAAATGACCTTCTTTTTCCCCAGTAATATTCATTGCTCTAAAATCTACTTTGATATTGATACAGCTACTCCATTTTTCCTTGGGCTAGCATGGCATATCTTTTTCCATTATTTTACTTTTAACCCCTTGTTTTTATATTTAAAGTGTATTTGTTATAGTCATGATACAGTTGAATCTTGTTTTTTTAAATCAAGCCTGAAAATCTCTGCCTTTGAATTAGAGTGTTTAAACCATTCACATTTAATGTGATTTTTGAAATGATTTGGTTAGGTATGTTGTCTTGCTATTTGTTTTCTATTTGACTCATTTTTCTTTGTTGCTTTTCCACTTTCTCTTCTGTTTTCTTTTGGATTAACTGAGTATATTTTATGATTCCATTTTATACCCTTGTTGACTTATTATCTATAACTCTTGTATTATTGAGGTAATTGCCTTAGGGTTTATAGGATACATCTTTACCTTATCACAATCTACCTTCAAGTGATATTATATCACTGCATGTATAGTATTACAGTCGTGTACTTCTATTTCTCCCCTCTCAACCTTTTTGCTATTGTCATACATTTTGCTTTTATATATGTTATATTCTCTGTACTACATCAGTCTCATTTTTGTGTAGCCAATTATCTTTAAAATATATTTAAATAGTAAGAATATGCTACATATTTACTCATATAAGAAACCATATCTGGTGTTCTTCATTCCCTTGTGTAGATCCAAATTTCTAGCTGGCATCAGTTTTTTTTTTTTTTTTTACCTTAAAATTTTTTATTATGGAGGCACCTGGGTGGCTCAGTCAATTGAGTGTCCAACTCTTGGTTTTGCCAACTCTTGATTTTGGCTCAGGTCATGATCCCAGGGCCGTGGGGTCAAGCCCTGCATCAGGGCTTGAGAATCTCTCTCTTTCTCTCTCTCTCTCCCTCTGCCCCTCTCCCTCACTCATGCTTTCTTTCTCTAAAATTAAAAAAAATTTTTATGAAAAATTCAACAGTATACAAAAATAGAGAGAACAGTATAGTGAACCTCCATGTATCTACTACCCAGTTTCAATGACTACTAACATTTTGCTACCATTTATGTTTTCTAGCATGTGTATGTTATACATTAAAACATAACATACATGTGTATGTTATACATTAAAACATAAACAAAATTATGAAAATAAAACACACATGTTCAAGTTACACTACGGAACTATAGAGACAAAATCTTTGGATTGGAGCCCAGGAAACTGCATTTTAGAAACTTCTTGCCTAGCTGGTATCATTTGTTGCCTAAATCCAGGGTCTTGAAACTTTTTTTGATCTAGTTTTCTTGAGGGGGTGGGGATGGGGAAGAGGTTATTACAGGCAGGAACATAAATCAGGTTCCTGTTATTCCATTTTGGCAAGAAACAGAAGTCTAGAACCCCTTTTAAAATTTCTATATTTCTTTCTGAATATAGTAAATGAAGCAATGTTAGATCTACATTCCAATAAGAAAATAAGAAAGCATACATAGTGAGGTTCCTTTATGTATAAGTGGGAAAAGCATGTGGTCACACATGTTATTTAAAGACATTAAAAATCAAGTGCAAAGAGCTGCTCCAGATAAATTCTAACCTCTCCTAGTAGGTTGCACTCCAGGGAAAGACCTGCACAGCCAAAGGAAGAAAGGGATATAGTGATCAGCTAGAACATTCAGGAAGAACTCACATAACTGTCACAAATTATCTTTTCACTTGTGTTCTCTGTCTCTCTCCTCCTCTCTATCCTTTCATCCCCCTTTCCCTCCCACCAAAATTGTAATATCTGGAACTGGCTTTAGAGCAAAAAGGGGAACTAGTTAAAGTGTTTATGTTAGTAGCTGAAAATTTGGCTTTACATAAAGAGCACTTCTTTAAGTAAAACAATAATACGAAAGAATAACATATTCAGTATTTCAAAATGTTCCTGTTTCAAAACCCAAACAAAAGTCTCTGAACATTCAACTTTCATAGTTCTGTTTTCACCAGACACTGGAAAACATTGAAACCACACCAATCCCTCAGAAATGTGTTCCTAACCACAACTCCATGTAGGCAGACAAACAGAATTTAGGTCAGTTCCTGGAAAAGAAGGGCTTAGGAGTCACATTTAACTACTTCATGTCTTTGTTCATTTGTTCTCAGTCTGTTTCTCTTCTTCTTCAGAGGTCACAAAAGTCACAATGTCAGTTCTCTTCCCACCTCTGCTCTGGTTGTACGTCTAGGTTCTCATTGGTCTGCCTGATTTTCTGGAGGCCTTCCTCTGGCTCCTAATCCCTTCCCAACTATGTCCAGAAAAAAATTGGGTCTCCTAGGTTCTTTCCATGATGACCCAATTCAAGCTGAGACAGAGGCTATTAAGTGGACAAACTGTTCCCTCTGTGTTGTATTTTGGGACTCTTCTCCCATTGTTCCCAGTTCTGGGTGCTCTCTGCTGTAAGTGCCCCAGTGTGGAGGCTGATGCCTTGTTCCAGCACAGCCAGCCTGCGGTGCAAGGGAGGTTGAGGTCCAGCCTCTTGGTTTGTGTGTGGCTATCACTTTCGTGGGTGGAGCTCAGGTCAGGACCTGCCACGTGGATGGGACAGGCAGAGACGCCCAGCAGGCTGTAGACTGAAAGAAGAAGAAATCAGAATGCTGACAGAAGCAAAAAGGAAGGTCCAGATGACTTCGTTCTTCCAAGCTCAGTGCCTTACTGCGTCTTACGTGTGTTTTCCATGAGCTATCCTTGAAGCTGTTCAATCAGTATCTCCCTCTAATTACTGGTCTTTTCAAGCCTAAGTGAGCTCCCAAACTGGTTCCTATTACATGACACAAAATTGCTCCCAGAAATGTTTCACTTCAATGGATTATTAAAAAATAAATTATGTTAATTCCTGGGGGGATGTGAATGATGCAGTAATTTTTATTTTTAAATTTTTGTTTATTTTTGTTTTTTTATGTATTAATTTTTATATTTTGAAAGTTATATGCTAGAGAAGTGTTGTCCAATAGCTATATAATGTGAACCATATATGTAATTTTAAGTTATCTAGTAGCTAAATTTCAAAAAGTAAAAAGAAACAGGGTTAAATTAATATTATAATATATTTTATTTAACCCACAATATCCAAGATATTATCATTTCAATATGCAATCAATAAAAAAAGTTAATAAGATATTTCGAATTCCTTTTTTCATACAAACTCTTCAAAATTTTGGGTATTTCTACTTGGCAATGAGAAAGAATGAAATATGGCCTTTTGTAGCAACGTGGATGGAACTGGAGAGTGTTATGCTAAGTGAAATAAATCATACAGAGAAAGACAGATACCATATGTTTTCACTGTTATGTGGATCCTGAGAAACTTAACAGAAGACCATGGGGGAGGGGAAGGGGAAAAAAAGTTAGAGAGGGAGAGAGCCAGATCATAAGAGACTCTTAAAAACTGAGAATAAACTGAGGGTTGATGGGGAGTGGGAGGGAGGGGAGGGTGGGTGATGGGCATTGAGGAGGGCACCTGTTGGGAGGAGCACTGGGTGTTGTATGGTAACCAATTTGATGATAAATTTGATATTTAAAAAGGTTTTTTTTTGGGTATTTCACTCATACAGCACATCTCAGTTTGGACCAGCTGTATTTCACATGCACAACAGCCACACGTCGTTAGTGGCTATTGGATGGTTCTGGTGGCTTTCCCAAACAGGAATGACTTTAACAGTGAGAATCTAAAATGCCATAGTGAACTGATAGACACTGTTTCAAGGGAAGTGGGGCCCAAGGGTAATCTTCTTATGATACCATAGTGCAAAGGAAGATACCTCTACTCCTTCATAACGTGGGCTCTCTAATGAGAGGAGCCTTCCAAAACTTCTGGATAGACAGAAGAGTACTCATTATTGGCTGGAAAATTATCAATTGCATTTCTATTATCTACGACTATGCTAAGACCTGAAGTTATAAAACCGGCAACCTTTTCCAGGTTGATGGACATTACTGTCTCTTGAGGGAGAGAAGCACTTGTCAGAATCATGCAGACATAAATGTTATGGAGGAAAGGAAGTCAGAGTGATGACAGCAGATCCTTTGACTTCATCCAGGCTGGAGTTGGGGAAACCTTCCTTGGGGCAAAGACGTTTGGGCTGAGATATGAAAGGCGTATAGGTGCCTACAGACCACAAGGAGAGGGAACCATCCCAGGAGAAGAGAGTACAGGTGCAAAGGCTGCAGGAGTCTGGCACATTCTGGGGACTGAGAGAACACCTCCAGGCCTGAAGTGTGGGGTGGTGAGGGTGGTGCAGTGTGGGACAGAGGGGTGGGCAAGGGCCAGATCATACATGTTGTGTTAGACCAGGTTACATTTTTTTGCTTTTATCCTAAGAGCAATGAGAAATCATTGCTGGATTTTAAGCAAGGGACATGATGTAATCAGATTCCGGTTTTGAGAAGTCATTCCGATTATAGTGTGGAAAGTGCCCTGAAGATGGCAAAAAGGTGTCTTTGGGGAGACCACACAGGATGCTAGTGCAGGAATCCCAACAGGAGACCACGGGGTCACACATCCCAGGAGTGGCAGTCGAAATGCAGAGATATGTCAGGTAGGTAAGAGACAGATCTTTGTAGAGGGGATTAGGGGAAGCTTCCAAACGTTGCACCAAGATGAGCATAAAGGAGACCAGCCTCTGAGAGAGGATCATGTAGAGTTTAGGGGTCCAAGAGACAAGCAAGGTGAAAATGTCAGGTAGCTGGTTAGATATAAGAGTCTAGAGCTCAGAAGAAAGGTTAACACTGAAGATGATTTTGAAATCATCTGTGCATACTCCATTCTTTGGTCTACATGGTTTCTGTCACTAGAATGTAAAAACAAGACTGAGTCTTTTCTTTCTTTCTTTTTTATTAGACATTATTTGTTACTTAGAGCAGCTTTAGGTTCATGAAAAAAATTGAACAGAAAGGACAGAGACTTCCTGTACATACCTTACCCCCTCAACACACACAGCCTTCCCACTATCAACTTCCTGAATTTGAGTGGTACCCTTGTTATAACCACTGAATCAACAGATACATCATTATCACCCAAATATATACTTTGTATTAGGATTCACTCTTGGCATTGTATATTTTGGGGGCTTTGACAAATGTCTAATGGCATGTATCCACCATCACAGTATCATACAGAGTAGTTTCACTGCCCTAAAAACCCTGTGTGCTCTACCTGACCTATTCATCCCTCCCTCTACCCAACTCCTGGCAACCACTGGTATTTTTTATGTCTTCACAGTTTTAGCGTTAGCAGAATGTCATATAGTTGGAAGCATATAGTGTGTGTAGCCTCTTCAGATTGGCTTCTTTCACTTTTAGCAACATGCATTTAAGATTCCTCCATGTCTCTTTATGGCTTGAGAGATCATTTATTTTTAGTGCTGAATAATATTCCATAGCCTGGATGTACCAAAGTTTATTTACCTATTCACCTACTGGAGGACATCTTGGTTGCTTCCAAATTTTGGCAATTATGAATAAGGCTGCTATAATACCCATGTGCAGATTTTTGTGTGGGCGTGTTTTCAACTCCTTTGGGCAAATACTAAGGAGCACAATTGTTGGATCATATGGTAAGAGTATGCTTTGTTTTATAAGAAACCACCGAACTGTCTTCCAAAGTGGCTGTACTATTTTGAATTTTCACCAGCAATGAATGAGGGTTCCTCTTGCTCCACATGCTTGCCCACATTTGGTGTTGACAGTATTTCCAATTTTAGCTGGTATTTTTAGTGGTATCTAATTGTTGATTTAATTTGCAATTCCTGATAATGTACGATGTTGAGAATCCTTTCATATGCCTCTTTGCCCTCTGTATATCTTCTTTGGTAAGGATTCTGTTCAGGTCTTTTACCCATTTATAAATTAGGTTGTTCATTTTCTGTTGAGTGTTATGGGTTCTTTTTTGTTCTATTTTGCTCACCATTGTATACCCAGTGCCTAGGATTATACTTAGTAAGAGTTGAGTAAACATACATTAACTGAATGAAGAAGTAGAAGCCAAATGACAGGTAATTCAAGTTGTGAATAGAGATTAGTTATTGAAATAGACAGTATAAGAATGAAATGAGAAGAGACTATCTAGGACCAAGATTTTGAGGATTTCACTAATTTAATGTCTGGATAGAAGAGACTAATCAAATGACCATAGATCATAAGGAAAGGGGCTCAACATCATTAGTTATTGGAGAAATGCAGATTAAAACCACCATGAAATACTACCACATATTCATCATCATGGTTAAAAATCTTGAAAGGGCTAGAAATATCAAGTATTGGTAGGGACGTAGAGCAACTGGAATGCTTCTAGGGCAACTGTAAATTCAAACAACCAACTTGGACAACAAGAATGCTCTTACTCCACTTGGGGGAATGTGAATTCATACAATC